>NC_091431.1:27782297-28407297 GCF_032191515.1 Phaenicophaeus curvirostris | reverse complement strand
GGTGGAGGAAGGTTAGTGGATGTAGCTTTTCTGGATTTTAGTAAGGCTTTTGAGGCTGACTCTCATAGCATTCTTCCAGACAAGTTGTTCAGTTGTGAGATGAGCAAGTACATGTGCTATGTGAAGGACTGTCTGAATGGCAGATCTCCGGGGATTGTTGTGAATGGGGCTACATCTCATAGGTGACCAATAACTAGTGGTGTTTATCAGGGCTCAGTTCTAGGGACAGTTTTGTTCAGTATTTTTATCAATGATCTGGAAGCAGAAGTTGAATGCACGCTTAGTAAGTTTGTTGATAATATAAACCAGAAAGTACTGTTGACTATCTTGAAGACAAGAGGCCTTGTAGAAGGATAAGGAGGTCAGAACATTGCAGTATCATCAGTGGCCTGGCATTGAACAAGAACATTTGTAAGATTTTACACCTGGGAAGGAGTAACACTGGGCACAAATACAAGTCTGCCTTCTGGAAGTCAAAGGTGGCAGTTCTTCTGACCCTGCTCCTTATTTCTTCAAGAACAGAGAATTCTATCATTTTGTGATTGCTGTGTCTCGGGCATCCTCTAACCATCACATCTTCCACAAGGCCTTTTTTACACACATAGAAACAGAGAATAATACAATGGTTTGGGTTGGAAGGGACCTTAAAGATCATCTAGTTCCAAACTCTCTGCCATGGGCAAGGACATTACATTTGATCAGTTTACCCAAGCCCCCATCCAACCTGGCCCTAAGCACCTCCAGGGATGAGGCATCTACAACTTCCCTTGGCAACCTGTTCCAGTGTCTCACCACTCTCATGGTGAAGAAATTCTTCCTAATGTCTAGTCTAAATCTACCCTTCTTCAGCTTATATCTGGTCCCCCTTGTCCTATCATCACAAACTTTTATGAATAGTTCCTCTCCAGCTTTCTTGTAGGCCCCCTTCAGGTACTGGAATGTCTCTATAAGGTCTCCTCAGAGCCTTCTCTTCTCCAGGCTGAACAGCCCCAACTCCCTCAGCCTGTCCTCATAGAGAAGGTTCTCCAGCCCTCAGATCATCTTTGTAGCCCTTCTCTGGACCTGTTCCACCAGCTCCGTATCTTCCTTATGTTGAGGATTCCAGAACAGGACACAGCACTCCAGATGAAGTCTCACATGAGAGGAATAGAGGGGCAGAATCACCTCTCTTGACCTGCTGGCCACATTTATTTTGATGCAACCCAGGATACGCTTGGCCTTCTGGGCTGCAAGTGCACATTGCCAGCTCATATCAAGCCTTCTCACCATGCAGAAGTGAGTGAATGGCTGTGTGGTGTTTAGTTGCTGGCTGGCGTTAAGCTTCAACACAGTTTACTGTGTATGTTAGTCTGAATCACTTATATGTTCCACTACACTATTATTGGTTGGTGATATTGAGAAGACTGCTATCACTCTTTTTTATTTAACTCATTTAAAAAGATATTCCTCACAAATTTTAATCCTCTAAGTCTAGTCACCACATTCTGAAAAATAACAGTTGCCCTGCAAAGAGTATTTTCTCTTTATTTTCAACATGGTACTTCTGTATGGGTTCTGAAGCTATTTTATTTAGCTGGAGACATCTCACAGAACATGAACAAAGAAATCTTTTTTCCTAGCTAAAAGCTGCCCTTGCTGGGTTTTAGAAACAGTACCCTGGAGTTTTGTATTTTGAACCCCTGATGTTTGAGTGGCTTAAAAATTAGTAAGACAAGCTCAGCCAACCCCTAAAAAAATGAGACAAATAATGATTCTGCTGGATGATTGCCAAGGAATATTAAAATGAAGAATCAGTTGAACAGGAGACTGACATGGATGTTTAAGAGATTTTGATTTCTGTGGTTTTTTTCATATACATCTTCTACAGTGTGCAATTATTAGCTTGATAAGAACATTTAGCTCTGAATGTTTCATGAGGTGTGTCTAGAAGTGATTTGCCCTTGTGTGTCTTTGTTTTTGTCCAACTTCTTTTTTTTTTTTAAGCTGCTCTTTTTAACCAAATAACCTGTGGAGGCAGAAGGCTATGACGTTGTTCTGGTTGACAAGAACTTATTAGAACCATATTCTTTTTCTAAGCAAATTGATTTTTTTACATATGCTTTGAAATACTGTGTTTAATTTACACTGTAAATGCATGTAAATGCATATTGCATATATCCATGCTGGCACTCCTTTCTTTGTGCAGTATGGATGTCTTTTGAGACTTTGTGTGAATACAGTCTTCTATTAAATTGTTATACAATGAAAAATGTGAAAGCGATGCAAAGGAATAGAAAAATGGATTACTCATCAAAAAAAGCAATTTGTAATTATGCATGTGTAGAATTGCCAGCTATTTTTTAAATTTCTCTTTGTTGCACGATAATCAGTTTTGTAAAAATAGTAAACATGAAATTGCAGCAAACACCACGTGAAGAACAGAGCCCTTAGCATACAAATCCATAGCATAAAGGATACAGACATGGAGAACAGATGTTCTGCCAGCTAAAGAGAACTAAAGCAAATGGAGAAAACAACATTAAAAGAAAATTTTATTTGGCATCCTCAGAGGGAAATTTAACAATCAATTCAGAACTTCAAATAAACCTACTCTCATAGCTCTGTTTTCTTCCCTTGTGTCAAACAATCCTCTTTTTAGGATTTTTTCATTTCGAAGTCAGCAAAAAGGATTTTCCAAACCTCCTTGTCTCAGGGTTAACACAAAATAAATCTTTGTATTTTAACTTTCCTTAGGGTCAGAGAGAATCAAGGCCAAGCTCTCTTTCCTAAATGTTAAAGTAAAAATAACTTCAGACACAGCTATCTCTAGGCAGTTTCCATTCCCGAAGAAACTCCCTTATGGTTTCCCAGCAGACAACTATGTTAATTCCTTTTTTTTTCCCCTACCATCTTTTTGTAGCCTCTCAGTTGCTCAGAAGTCAGTATTCTCCAGAGTCTTGTTTCCAAAAAATAATTCCTATTCAATAGCATATATATGTGTTTGCTTCCCAAACGAGTATCCTTACCGAAAACTGTGAGCCTATACCATACTGCCTAAGATGGTTTTTTGTTTCAAAATCAGGAAATTTCAAGACCACATTCAAAATGATTATATCAATCCTAAAACTGAGATTAAATCAAACATTCATATGTCTACTGTATTATCAAAGCTACAACAGCCTTTCCTCCACTATTCTTCAGGAAGAGATTTTTTTCATTTTCCTTTGATGCCCTGACATTTAAGTATTGATGAATCTGTGCAATGAGGATTTTCAGAGAGAAAAATGAAAAGTGTTTGAACAAAGTTACATGTAATTTTGAATAAGAAGAATGTGTTGAAGGCAGATTACATTTGCCAGTGTCCAAAACAGTGGATAGAGATATGATTGCTTCATCAGGCTTTTATCCAGATATAAACAATTTATTAATCTGTGCATGTAAGTTACAAGCTACTCTTTTAGCTAATTCTAATTCTAATTTACTTCATTAAATGCACTGACCACTAGGAACAAAAACTTATACTCTACTACATGGGTATATACCTGAGCCAAAATCCTGGACCTGGTCTTAACAGGTGTCTGAAGCTTGCATATAGATTCTGCAGTTCAACATCGTCTTTAGAAAAGCTTTTAACCACAGATGATGCAGAATGCTCTGATGGTTTAGGATGTTGCCAACTTCTTGTGGCAGTGAAATGAAAAGTGTGAATAATCCTTCGTATTTTTAAGACAAAATAAGGTGATTTTTGTTTAACTGTCTGGTCAAACTGAATTGAAATTACCTGGTTTCACCTGAGGAAAGGACATCTATCCATGTCTTCATCTATTGTTACCCATGTTGTTACATTTCTGAGCAGTTGCAAATGAAAGTGAGTTAGAAAATGTACAAATGACAATCATATTTGTAACATTTTCTATGATGTCAATAAATTCATTTTTTTCAGACTATTGTCCTATACAGTGAAAAAGAAAAATTGAAAATTTTTAAAACTTTAAAGAGTGATTTAAAATTTTCTTTTCCGAAATCAAATACCCTTATTCTTTAGCTCTCTATGTAATTCTTAGGCTTGTTAACATTGTTGAGATAAAGGTTTATAGCTAGGTCTTTCAGCTCTTTTCAAGAACTGTGCCTCATCTTTGAGCTGCTCTGGCTTTCTTGGCTTCAATGAAAAGAGACAGCTCTGACCTCCATTCAGTAGTGGATGAAGGTATTCCTGGCATTTTGGTTAGGGACAGTCTATAGTGTCAAAAACATCAAACCAAGATTTATAAGATCATGCTGAACTGACCTATACACTGTATCTTTATTAATGGAAAAATAAGACAGAGAAACCAGTATAGTATCATTTATTTCAAGAAAAAGCAGCAACAATATATTGGGAAAAGGACCGAATGTACAGGTGAGCAAAGAAGCAAATGGCATACAAATTTTTTTAATTCTTTTAGTGTAAATGGAGTACGAAATAAAAAAACTCTCTTTTTTTTAACTCAAATTCCTGAGGCTAAATCAAAGGAGTTTCTACTACCTTGATGTAAGCTTAAAATTTCTACATTTATCCGCATGCTATTTTCATGGTTCTATTTCAAATCCTTCTTGGTCAGAGTAGGAGTGAAAAAACCCCAAATAAACAATGAAAGGATTTCAAAACAAGTTTTAAGCAAATCAGTGAATGGTCCTCTAGTGTATGTTTTTCTGCTGACAGTACTGTTGTAACTTCAGATTTACTTTAAATCCTCTTAGAGTGCTAAAGTAACTAAAGAACATTTGCCATATTTCCCACCCAAAACTATTAATAGAAATTGCACAGTTAAAGAGTAATAGCTAGAGGATTGTCTTATAATGTTTGACAGTTACATTAAAGTGGATTTTATTCTCTGCAAAAAGTGTTCTCTGAACTAGATCCAGCTGCACTGTTTATTTACAGATGAGTCTTTTTGCTGCTGATATTCACTTTTAAGCTATAGCAAAGGAAATCTACTGACCACGCAAAACTCCAGTTCCTAGCCCTATATGGGATTCTTAGTAGGATTTCAGCTTCAGATTTATTTAATCTCCATCTCTTCTAGCCCCTTTAGTTAAGCAAAAAAAATACTGCATTCACAGGAATAGCTAAGATAACTATTACAGAAGAATTTCTGGATTTTTCAATTTTGGGAAGCACTATATGCTGTAAGAAGGCTATTTTAAGAGTTCTAGTGACTATCGTAAAGACTCAGCCGGAGTCCCAGTCTGGTAGATTACAATACTGGCAGCGTAATGGTCAGCCTAGCCAAGCTTTATAGATGCTGGACATAGAAGCACAATAAATTGCAAGACTCTTATGCATAATCAGTCTCTCTGTAGCTTTTATATGAGAGAACACAGGAAAACAGGTACATGAATAGCCTTTATTAATATTCTTGCAGTTTGTGGTTTTGCAGTCAATAAAGCAGGTTTTCTCCATGTAACCAGTAAAAGAATTAGAGCTGTACTGAGCCTGAGATTCAAAGTATTACTGTCATTAATGCACAGTCTCACATCTTACCTCAGAAAGATAGACTTTGGTTCTGCATGGTGCTTTGCCAAATTCTAGAAGCTCTTCTTGTTCTAGTATCATTAGTTTTCTCAAATGTGATCTGAAAGTTGGGAAGATTTGAGTAAATTGCATTCTGGATCATTCAATGTGCTATCATCATCTCTACTTCTGTCATATCTGCTAATTTACCCACTTACTTTGAGACCATGATTACAATTTCTATGGCCTTGAAAATTCAGAAGGACAAAGTTTTTACATTTATCACAGTATGTATGTATTTATGTCTATATGAGAGAATCATGAAATAGTCTCTGTTGAAAGGGAACTATGGGGATCATTTGGTCATACTAACTGCTCAGAAATGGGACAATTTTTGTAAGGCTGGTTAGGGACCATGCACACACAACTCTATACAGAAAGGGCTATATATTCTAAGGGTTAGCTGTATTCCAAACACCAATGTAATTCATCATTTGATGCATACAATCCCCTACAAAACAGTGATCAAAGTACCTGCTGTCCACTACCATATAGTAATGTAAGCTCTTTCCAGAGATTACAGGACTCAGAAAGAACTAATGATATTTGGTCAGTAAATTGGAATTTCCTGTCCTCCACACATAAAAAGAGAAATTGCAGCCATGTAGAGATGCCTATTCCATCATAACTGTATACATTTCCACCAGCTCTCCAATGAAATGTAGCCTGGAAATGTTATGTATCAGCAGCTCACCAGGTGTATCATGGTTTGCAAAAATCTGCTGGATATGCTTTAGTACTTGTAGACTTTAATGCTGATATAGATGTTGGGTTAAATAAAGAAATATTTTAAAAGTGGCAGTGAAGGAGTGTTTGTAAACTTTTTAAAACATGACAGTTTCAATATTTTACTTCAAATAATAAGCAGTAGTAGTTTCTAGTAGGGACAGTCCACTCGAAGCTGGTGAAGAGTCTGGAGAACAGGCCTTATGAGGAACGGCTGAGAGAGCTGGGGTTGTTTAGCCTGGAGAAGAGGAGGCTGAGGGGAGACCTCATTGCTCTCTACAACTACCTGAAAGGAGGTTGTAGAGAGGAGGGTGCTGACCACTTCTCCCAAGTGACAGGGGACAGGAAAAGAGGAAATGGCCTCAAGCTCTGCCAGAGTAGGTTTAGGCTGGACATTAGGAAAAAATTTTTTACGGTAGGGGTCATTGGGCACTGGAACAGGCTGCCCAGGGAGGTGGTTGAGTCCCCTTCCCTGGAGGTGTTTAAGACACGGGTGGACGAGGTGCTAAGGGGGATGGTTTAGTGTTTGATAGGAATGGTTGGGCTCGATGATCCGGTGAGTCTCTTCCAACCTTTTTATTCTATGATTCTATGATTCTATGATTCTATGAAAGTTCGTTCTCATTCAGTCTTTCCCAGAGTCCTTGATAGCTCTCTTCCAGAAGTGGGTCCCTTACAACACTAACCTGTTGCTTTTCTTGGCCAGCTTCTGTTATTTTCCCAATGCTTTCCTTGCAGATCTCAAACCTCTGTAATACTGATTACTGCTTTTCTGCACTTGATTCTTTAGGGACATCTTGTTCTGATTGCAGGTCACTTTGAACTTAAATAGTTCATGGTTGCACATTATCCATTTTGCACTTGTTCAGTGTGCCCTGAGGAGGTCTGTTTTTTTTCTTCAGCTTTCATCTTCTGATGGCAAAGAGTGGATCTATCATGTTTATCCCTGAGGACCAGAGATTAGGGAGTGAACTGTTGGTAGAAGTATAGTTGGTTCATCACACAATAGGTCAAAATTTGCCAATGAAAGAAGAAATATGCAGTCCTGGTTAGGGTAAGTGAAGAAGTGTAAAAGAGGCTTACATTAAAAAGTAGTTTATTTACTTTATCTTGGTATAAGTAAATTCTGGAATTAGCTATGCTGGAAGATTGGACAAAGATCAAAACATTGTGGAGTGGAGCTTGTTCATTATAGTTGAAGATTTATATCTATGTTAGCATAATTTAAAAATATCTAAAAATTTTGCTGACTGGATTGACAGTGAAGAAGACAGCATGTAAAACAACTCCATGCTAAACAGAAGCAATATTCATTACCAAAACTCGTGTTAAATATTGTAGTTTTGGTTGCTGTCCACTTTTGTAAGACTGTGTTTTTGTCAGGAAGGGAGAAGGGCTGTGAAAGAGAACAAATCAATGTGAAAACAGTATGGTAACAGAGTTTAATTTTGATTTTCTAAATCAATAGTAGATGCTTCATCAGCATTGTTTTGCCTCCACCCCTTCAGTAGTCAGCAGTCACCAAAAAGCTTGATAACCTATTCAGCTTCCTTCAGACTGGGAAGGAGGGGGTGTGGTGTTGCATTCTATATCAGGAAATGAATAAAGCGTGAAGAACTGTCCCTAAAGAATAACATCAAGTGGCAATGAGCACCCATGAGCTCATGGGTGAGAATGAAAGTCCTTGGCAACAAAAGAAACCTTGTGTCTGGTATATACTACAGGCTACCTGATCAAGGGGAGCCTGATGATGAAACCTTCTTCCTCCAGGTACAGGCTTCACAATCACAAGCTCTCATCCTACTGGGGGACTTAAATCACCCTGACATCTGCTGGAAAAGTAACACAGTAAGCTTTAGTCAATACAGGAGAATCCTAGAGTGCATCAAAGACAATTTCTTAACCCAGGTAATAGACACCCTTACCAGAGGGGATGCAATACTGGACCTGATGGCCACCAATGCAAGTGAGCTTATCAGTGACAGCACGATCAGAAGCTGTCTGGTCCTTTGAAAACACACTGCAGCTCAAGATCCTGAGGGATATGGGACAGGTGAGGAGTGTAGACAGGTTCCTAAATTTTAGGAAAGCAGAATTCCAGCTCTTCAAGGAGTTATGTCCAGTTCTGGAATCCCCAACATAAGAAGGATATAGAACTGTTGGAATGGGTCCAGACAAAGGCTATGAAGATGATCGGAAGAATGGAGCATCTATTCTGTAAGGACAGGCTGAGAGAGTTGGGATTGTTCAGGCTGGAGAAGAGAAGGCTCTGGGAAGACCTTATAACATCCTTCCAGTACCTGAAGGGGGCCTACAAGGAAGCTGAGGCGGGATTTTTTACAAAGGACATGTAGTGATAGGATAAAGGAGAATGGCTTAAAATTGGAAAAGGGATGATTTAAATTAGATACTAGGAAGAAATTTTTCACAATAAGGGCAGTGAGGCACTGGCACAAGTTGCTCAGAGAAGTTGTAGATGCCCCATCCCTGGAAGTGTTCAAGACCGGGCTTGTTGGGGGCTTCAGCAGCCTAGTCTAGTGATAGATGTCCCTGCCCATGGCAGTGGGCTTGGAACTAGATGATTTTTAAGGTCTCTTCCATCCCATACCACTCTATGATTCTATGATTCTGTGTGAAAGGAGCATTTGTGAAATGTCTTTTATGTCTTCCTGCTTAGTATAGCCTCATGATTACACGTCAGTATTTAAAGAAGCAATAGTGGCTTTTACACAATTGCCAAAATTTTCTCAAAATGAACCATTTTACTTCTTCTTTTCTACTGGTTTTATGCAGAATTTCTTCCATAAATAATGATTTTTGAAAACTATCATCACACATCTGATCAAAAGTATTTATGTCTTTCTATTACTACAAACTGCCAATGTAATACTAACAAATCTACATTACTATAGAATGAGTATCATAGGATTCTGCTATTCTTCCTCTAGGCTGAGCACTTGACAAGGCTTGGCATATTTCTATTTCTGTTTGCAGATAAGAGCTACAATATAATAACAATAACTTGATTCCACCAATATTTTCTTACCCAAGCATGGCAAATGTTCCACAGTATTGATCAGCTAAGAAGAACTGTAAAGTTTTTCTATTATGTCGCTATTTGAAAACTTCAGGCCTAGTGACATATATTGACTTGTCTCACATAGGAATGTGGTTGTCTTTTTTTCCTAGAAGCCAAAAAACGTGGCCTTTGAATAAAAACAGTAGAATCATAGAATCATTTAGGTGAGGAAAGACACTTAAGATCACCAAATCCAATCATATACCTAACATTGCAAAGCCCACTACTAAACCATTTCCCTAAGGGCCACATCTATGTCTACTAGGTACCTCCAGGGGTGATAAATCACCACTTCCCTGGGCAGCGTGTTCCAATGCTTGACAATCCTTTTGATGAGGAATTTTTTCCTAATATCCAATCTAAATCTTTCCAGGTGCAACTTGAGAGGTCATTTCCTCTCATAAGTTACTTGGGAGAAGGGACCAACTCCTACCTCGTTACAACTTCCTTTCAGGTAGTTGCAATAAGGTCTCCTCTCAGCCTCGTTTTCTCCAGACTAAACAACCCCATTTCCCCCAGCCACTCCTCATAAGACTTTTTCTCCAGACCCTTCACCTTTCATTGCTCTCCTTTGACATGCTCCAGCAGTTCAATATTATTCTTGTGATGAGGGGTCCAAAACAGAACACAGTTTTGGAGGTGCAGCCTCACCAGTGCCAAGCACAAAGGGATTTTCACTTGCCTTGCCCTGCTGGCCTTATTATTACTGATACAAGTCAGGAAGTCACCCGGGCAGACTCCTGGCTCATATTCAGCCAGCTGTTGACCACCCCTGCCCAGGTTATTTCTGCTGGGCAGCTTTCCATCCACTAGCTACAAACCACAGACTTTCATGTACTTATTATAGTTTAGAGAAGTATCACCAACCATTTGATGTGTTTCTGTCATCACTGGGAAAGCAAGACATATTTTCAGAAATAGAAAGGGAAATGTAACAGTGTTAAAAGTTGTCAACTGAACTTAGGGTCATCTATACACACCTGGAACTGTTTTAGCCAGCTTTTTGAAATGCAATAGGGTAGGTTTCAACTGGGCAAGTAGTACCTAGAAAGTTCAGCAGCATGATACTTGCACCTCTGCACACTGTTAAACTGTATGTGTCCTGAGACCACATAGAAGTTTTCTCCCTACCCACTCCCCCATCCACCCACCACCCAGGACCCTATTTCAGGCCCCATGATCTCCCCCTGCTCACCAGCTGCCTGGCTGATGTTTGAGGCAGTGGGACGGGTCTGTCTGCCAGCCCTGCAGGCCCTGGGAATGCCTCAGCCCTTGATGAGCTCTTGATGAGCCCTGGCACTGGGACAATTGCAGGTGCCTTTTATTTCTCCACAGCTATGCAGCATGTCTGTAATTTAAATTTACGTTTCATGCATTAACTCAGTATGATGCCTTTAGAAACTACAATCCAAAGAGTTGTTCTCAGAGAAAGAGACAGCAAGGTAAAATGCAATGACAATCATCTCTGCTGAGTTGCTGATCACACTTGTCTGTATGTGCAGATGTGACAGTAGCAGCAGAAGCGAGGAAGAGGTACCAACATCTATGGTATCTAAGGGCCGAGTCAGCAAAGGGTTTCTGACTTCACAAAGCATGAAAATATGTATGTTTGGAATAAACATGCACGGGGAAAACTTGGTTTCACAAGTAAGGTTATTTTTTAAACAGAATGATATTTCTTTCAAAAGTGCATAATCCCCTGGTAATGAGCATGTGAGAGGAACAGGCTAAAAGATCACTTTTTCCAAATGAGTGTAATATTATCTGCTGTCCCACTTCTTCTTCTTAAGTTCCTGAACACTTTCATCTTTCCCGTTTGTCATTGCATGACCATTACCTTTATCAGCATCTCACAGCTATATACTGCAGCATTCAAAATACATTTCCAGCTTCAGCACTTCAGAAAAGTGAGTTTTGTGATGTGGCTTCTCCTGTGTCTGCTCTTGTAGGTTTCCTCCTGTGTCTGCCATGTCACAGCTTTGCTGACTCTTGTTTGCAACTGCCTCGACAACATCCTACAAACCTTGTAAAATCCCAAATGTATAATATTCAAGAAAAAATACCAAAATGTAAATTCATTTTAAACACTACTGATACCTTATCAAAGACAACTAGCAAGTTCTAAATCTGTAACTGAATTATTGTAAAGATATTCTTAGGGCATAATTAGAGTTTATTTGTTTACCTTCCTTCCACATGCCTAGTCCTCAAAAAATAATTGGATTTTGTTTCAGAATAATTTCACTTTGAAATCTAGTATAACAACTGTACTTTTCAGAAGAAGTTGCTACTTTGTGTGATATTTTTAATGGCATTTAGGTGTTCTCTGTCTTATATTCACTTTAAACAGATATATAGGTACATTTTTTTATAAATACATATGTATATATACACCTATGCAAGACAAATAACACTAGTATTCTACAATTTCTTATGTCATCTGAGCTCTTCCTTTAGAACTGAGCTTTTTTTCAGACTAAATGTCCCAAAAGAACTTTCCAAACCAGATGACTAATACGCAGAAATTCTCAGACCCTAGACTGGCAAATAGACTGGACCTTCCTGAGAATTAAGTGTATATACGTATTTCTATGTATTATTTCCTTTATTAACTGCTAATTATCAATTTACTTGAATGTTGTTTCTGATGAGACCTATGACATGTATCAGTATAATGAATTAACAAAGGCTGAGTCTGAATAGAAGAAAGAATATTTGCTCAGAATTTGTAGGGGCGGCATTCTGTAAAAGAAACAGGGATAATTCTTCCTTGTCAAGTGATGCTGGGCTTCAAAAAGCAGTTTAGTCTCTTGGTGACTGTCAATCCTATTTTTCTTCTTTCTCTTCAGCTTTTCTATAACTTTTGATAGATTTGACTACGTGTAAACTATATGAAGCAGTGAGTAGAGTTACTTTATCAGCTTGAAGGTCTTCATCATTAGTATCATTATTGCTTTGTGTCACTTTGATTTGTGATTGTTAATGTCAGGTGTGTTTATGCTCATTAGCATAACACTTGAAGACTGTTTTAGAGATTTTGAATCTCTAAAGTGTATTTCTCAACGTGGAATCCTAGTCCATAATTAAGAAAATTTATAAGATACTATTGCGGTATTTTGTTAATGGTTGTTAAAGGGTGTTAAAATGTAGTTTTATGCATTTAACAAATGTCATTAGCTTGTTGGTATAATGAAATAACTCAGACAATGAAGAAAATTCAGTTTTCCAGCATCTCAGGGAGTGGGTTATATACTGAGAAGGCAAGAAATTTGTGACTTGTGTGATCTATCACTAATCTAACATTTAAGAAGTAAAATCTGTTGAAATTTTATGTAGATTTCTAGTAGTCTTAGTGGAACCTGAGTTAATGCTGTAGATTCCAACTATAGTCAGTGTGGTTCTCTCTTACTGTACAGGAATAAGTTCAAGGAATATGATGCTATGATGACATTTACTTTTCAAAATACACATTCCAAGAGCTGAAAAATCAGCTATGTACACAATGCAATGGAAAGAAATCTTGGGCATAAGGAGTCTGTAAAAAAGCTAAAGTCATTATGATGCCTTATTGCTGGATAAGGCCCAGGAATCCTTACTTGTGATGCAGTGAACTTTTAGAACCAAAATAATTCCTGTCCATATCTACAATTAGATGCTGCAGGTGACACTAGAAGAATAAAATCTTAACTGAGTTTAGCAAACAGGAAGACACCTAAATAAAAACACTTGTAAAGTGTCATGGGTACAAAACCTCAAGGGTAGTTAGAAAGGTAACTAGATTTACCAAAAACCTACATAGATCATCCTGAGACTGAGTATGGTCTGGAAACTTACCATTTTCAGGATTCATAGAAGTCATATTTTGGAGGATGGAATTCTAAACAAAATATATTATTTTAGGAATGTTTTTCTTCTGTATGAAAATGTCAAGGGAGCTATTGTTCATAGTTTACAGTCTTTTCCATGATGAATTAAGAAGCTATCTGGGTAGAAAGAGATTAAAAGAAGAAAATGAATCTTGAGCATTAAAAAGAAACCAAACAAGGAAAACCAGCAGAATACAGCTTGTTGTCACCAGTCTCATAAGAATGATCCCTTCTCTGTATTTGGTATAATAGCTGACTATGTCCTGGAAAAGAAATCTTTCCTTAGTGCTGATGTGTCACTGATAGTTTTACTATTTTACTAATGTTCCATTACTTCCTTTTTTCTTATATTTATTTCCGGCACCATACTTCAGCATCAAATATCCTATGCTCTTTACCTGTACTTAACTCTAAGTTTGTCCTGATTGGATAAATACAGATCTCACCTACTCTTGCTATTCATGTCTTTGGTGCTCTATATGTTCTCTCTGAATCTTTCAGGTAGGTGAGAGGTACCTTTTAAATGTGTCTTTTGTTTCTGGAATGGACACATATGCTACACCTAGTCTGTTCCATCACTGTTAACAGTGATGACCATCATACCAGCAAATAAAGCAAAGGTTGCAATCCTCAAAAAAAATGCAAATTATTCATCTTTTACCCCATTGTCTTGTGCCTCTTTTTTTTTCCCCCTCTGGCAGCAGACTTGGCGTGAATAGGATTGTATTTAGACACTTGTGGCTCAAGATTTAACAATATTTGTGTAGGCTTTGTGCACTCCAAACCAGATGCTCTTACCAAAAGAATAACATCACGTAAAAACTTAATAGATTTTTATTAGTACCATGAAGGTAAAAATCATCCACATTTTAAAATGAAATTTGGTCACACAAAGCCAACTACAATTTCTACAACCATACCCTGAAAATAATATTTAATGCTTACCACTTCATGGAATCACAGAATCACTAGGTTGGAAAGGACCCATCGAGTGCTTTCCCCCCATTGGATCATCGAGTCCAACTATTGCTATCAATCACTAAACCATGCCCCTCAGCAACTCATCCACCAGTCTTTTAAACACCTCCAGGGAAGGCGATTGAACCACCATCCTCGGCAGCCTGTTCCAGTGCCCAATGACCCTTTCAGTGAAAAATTTTTTCCTAATGTCAAACTTGAATGTCCCCTGGCAGAGCTTGAGGCTATTCCCTCTTGTCCTGTCCCCTGACACTTGGGAGAAGAGGCCAGCACCCTACTCTCCACAACCTCCTTTCAGGTAGTTGTACAGAGCAATAAGCTCACCCCTCAGACTCCCCTTCTCCAGGCTAAAAAACCCCAGCTCTATTAACCATTCCTTGTAAGACTTGTTTTCCAGCCCCTTCACCAGCTTCATTGCTCTTCTCTGGACTCACTCCAGAGCCTCAACATCCTTCTTGTGGTGAGGGGCCCAGAACTGAACACAATATTCAAGGTGCATTCTCACCAGTGCTGAGTACAGAGGGAGAATAACCTCCCTGGACCTGCTGGTCACGCCGTTTCTGATACAAGCCAAGATGCCATTGGCCTCCTTGGCCACCTGGGCACACTGCTGGCTCATATTCAGTCGGCTGTCAACCAACACCCCCAGGTCCTTCTCCTCCAGGCAGCTTTCCAGACAGACTTCTCCTAGTCTGTAGCACTGCATAGGGTTGTTGTGCCCCAAGTACAGGACCCGGCATTTGGCCTTGTTAAACGTCATGCCATTGGTCTCAGCCCAGTGGTCCAGCCTGTTGAGATCCCTTTGCAGAGCCTCCCTACCCTCCAGCAGATCCACACTTCCACCCAACTTAGTGTCATCATCAAACTTGCTAAGGGTGCACTCAATGCCTTCATTCAGGTCATTGATGAAGATGTTAAACAGGGCTGGACCCAGCACTGAGCCCTGGGGAACCCCACTTGTAACTGGCCTCCAGCTGGATTTCACGCCATTTACCACCACTCTCTGGGCCCGGCCAGACAACCAGTTTTCCACCCAGGTGAGTGTGTGCCTGTCCAGGCCAGAGGCTGACAGTTTCTCAAGCAGAATGCTGTGAGAAATTGTGCCAAAGGCTTTACTGAAGTCCAAGAAGACCACATCCGCAGCTTTTCCCTCATCCAGTAGGTGAGTTATTTTATCATAGAAGGCAATCAGATTTGTTTGGCAAGACCTGCCTTTCGTGAACCCATATTGACTGGTACTGATCACCCGTTTTTCTTGCATGTGCTTCATGATAACACTCAAGATCACTTGTTCCATGACTTTCCATGGCACTGAGGTCAGACTGACAGGCCTGTAGTTCCCTGGATCCTCTCTGCAACCCTTGTTGGAGATGGGCACAAGTAGTACGTTGGCCACTTGTAGTACCTTATAACATCCCAAGGCTTAAGTGTCACCAAGAAAAAAGGGATAATATTTTTTAATAGTAGTATTTAAAATTCTGAAATATTCTGCTATGCCCGATGGATTAAAGCAGCATGCAATGTATAAGCAATATTTTTAAGACAGATTACAGCTGCATTGGAAATGTACTTAAGGGTTACTTATGACTTGATTGAAAGATGCTTTTTGGAATCACAGCTCATCAAATAGACATAAGAGGCTAGTAAGATTACAGTGACAGAAAATATGTCTACATGGGATTCCTCCTGTTGCGCTTACTTTACATAGTGTCTATAATCTTCAGAATCACAAATCACTGTGAGTGTCAAGGTGATAATCAGGATTAACTGTATCACACTGATTTTACTGCTGCTTAGAGTAACATCTGCTGTGGTTATGTGCAAAACTTTTTATTACTGTAAATGCATACACGGATGATAAAACACTGTATAAAACCTGGAATCCCAATCCAGATACAGAGTAGAAAACTGACCACAGTGAACTTCACACCCTTTCTGTTTAACAGGAAAGAAAACACTGAGCATCCTTCAGAAAGTATTGGACCGTACTGAAATAATAGAGATAAGAAATATTTTAAAGGAAAAAATAAAATAAAAAAGATACTATGGCTCAACCTTAGATGAGTGCTTACCCTTTTGTTCAAGCAGTATTAAGTTTCAAGGTAGTGGCACCTGCTACTGTATATCCTGATGACATTAATGTCTTGTGGAGGAGAAGATGGGAAGACAGCAGTCTAGTGTTTTTAACCACTTCTCAGTTGACAGGGGTAATTTTAATTTCCTGCAGGCATGACACTATTCTTTACATCAGCCCTTGTACTTGCACCAAATAATTAGAGCCTTTCTCCACAGTTTATGTTTCCCTTAATATGTATGTTTCATAAAAAACTAAAGCCTATTGACTTGATGCAGCACTAGGGACTTAAAAGTACTATTTAATGAGTATATTGGTTCACAGTGTTTTTTGATACTTTGATAGGTGGCTGTCAGTAACAGCAAATCCTTTCTTTTTCTAGTCATCATGTTTATTTTAAAAACCTAAAGTGAATACTCACGTATTTTGTACCACTAAGACAATTGTTTAATGAGTAGGTCTAGTAGAAAGTATTCTACACATAAATTGATATAAGCTTAGAAGGAATTCTGATTCAATCACACAAACCTGTTTATTGGGGAAGGACACATTTGTATCGCTTGAATCCTCTACTGACAAGGTAGTTAATAACTCTGTGAGACACCCAGCATGAAGGAATGCCTAAGAGCCACTCTTCTGTACTAAGAAGAAACATGGTCTCAAACAGTTTCTGATGAGCAGAAGGCTTACAATACCTAGCTGCATTAATTACCAAGATTCTGGATCACAGGAAATTCCTAGATGTTCATTTTTATTTATTTTTATGAGATTTCTAGTAAGTAAAGACATTCTTATGGAAAGATTTTGCTCCAAGTAACTAGTTCCTGTTTAAAGAGACGAAGCCGGGAGGATATAGCTAACCTGAGTAATGGGACTCAGCTCTGAAAAGTTGCAAATTTGTCTTATTAGCTCTGGCCTGAGTGAAATGCAGGTGACATACGAAAATCAAGCAACCTAAAATAAAGTGTAGTTATTCTTTAGCTTTTTTTTTTTTTCACATCTGTTTTCCTAATAACTACAGTCCTAATTTATACAGTGAAACTTTTTTTTTGCCTGCCTTTTTCAGGTGTAAATAGAGATTTCAGGATTATCTGCAAAATTCTTCATTTTCTAGGGAATACAAAGTGCAAGAGAATTAGTAGATTAGTCTTAAACTGCCTTGTGTCCCCTGAAATATAGGGAACTTTCTAGGTTTGGAAATGTTTCCCTCACTAGCGTGGACTGCATTAGTAGCAACTGTCTAGTTTGAAACTAATAGCAAGACGCAGAGAGGATATATCTATGAAAAAGCATTATAAAAGTTACATTGAATACAAGAAGTATGAATCTGAGCCTCAGGATTCATCTTAATAACAAGAGTTTAATAAAGCTTTCCTCCATGTTAGATTTGGCAAGTCTTGGCACTGAGCAAACCTGCAGCTTTATAGATACAACAAGAATGGATTCTCCGGGATGCACTCTGTTCATCTCCTTGTGCCTCAGACAAGATAATGTGTGTTCTTATTGAATAAGCCCACTTTAATGTTGATATTTTCAGTTTCAGCTTTCTATGTTTAATTCAAACCTTATTTCATCCAGATATGCATACATGCTTATGTATTTCTATATACATGAACACAAACTCTCTTGAATACTGTCGAGGATGTTATAGGTGCTGTTATTTACATTACTCCAACTTTTCTTCTCCCCATAGTGATAATTTTATACAATAGGGTTGGTGGTTTTTTTTGTTTAATTTCTAACATTTCCTATAAAGGAAATCTAGCAGTTCAAAGTAATATTGATGTACTTCAGCTATTATGGCTGGGGAGAAATGTCCAGATAATTGTTCAAGCTTATTCTTATTTCATTGTGGTAAGATTATAAAGCAATTAATACCACTGGAGGCAAGAAAGAATATTTGAGAAAATGGCTGCCTTTCATGCTGCAGTGAGAGTTTTAGGAAGGAAATTAGAGTTGGACATTCAGTCTGAAAATACTTTTTTTCAAATTGGGTCATGCTGAGCCCAAGTGAGGAGCATGATAGGCTCACAGGTGTGATTGACCAGAAAGAACAGCAGCAGCAAGCTTTCTGCCACTTATTTCATAACAATGTAAAACACTAAGAATAGAATAAATTCTGAACAGAATAAATACGGGTGAACATTAGAGAAGAACTGGTAATTTCCACTTAAGAAACATTAGCTGGTAAAATGAAGAAGGAAGATTTTCCTGAAAAGGAAGGGAACAAGGAGAGAGGAGAAAAAAATCTATTGTTGCACAAGAGCAGCAGGGTGTCATAGAAGTGACGGTTTCATGTCTGTTTGAAGGATCAGCAAAAGAAGTTATCATGTCCTTTTGTAAATACCGTTAGAATAGAACAGAAATGTGGAATTGACATAAAGACAAGGAAGTAAGGGAATGGATATAGATTAGTACTCATATTCATTTTCAAGAGACTAGCAATAGGAGTTGTGAGGAGGGATAGAAAGATAATTACAGTCAAGTGAGAATGCTTTTATAAAAGCAGGGAAAGATCAGTGAATACAGAGGAAGAAGGTAAGGAAGAAGATGAGTGATAAAAAGAAAATGAGTAAAGAAGAAGTGCAGGTCAGGAAATATGATTGGATAAGGCCAAATTAAATATGATCTCAAGTAGGTCAGTGAATTAAACTTCATTTACATATACTTGTTTTGATCGTTTTTAAGGAATCCATAATTCAATATTACAAAGCAGGAGTGTACACCAAAAAAACCCCACTTCTGTTCCTTCAGAAAAAGCCTTTCAAGTATGAAATAGGAGACCAAAGGTTACCACACTGCAATATCTATTGAGAATAGCATCTATCTACATAATTAAAACAAAATTGTAGTAAAACAGAGAATGTATTAAAACTAATTTTGCAAAATTCAAATGAAATAAGAAAGCCATATTGTAAAGATATTTTTGCAGAGTCTGTCAGCCTTTTGTTGAATGATAGTCTTCAAAAAGGCCAAGTTATTTTTCACCTAACTTTTTAAGTGCTCTGGGTTTTACCTGAATGTGTTTATGAGAAGGAATGGACAAAACTTCTTAAAGAATCTGTCAGTTTTGCTTAAGAATCTCCAAGAGATCTTTTAACAGAATGATTTAGGTACTTCTTTCTAAGTACTGACCTTGGCTAAATGGTTTTTTTCATGAGTGATTATCTCAAATAATTAATGGAGTGCCCTTATAGCAGGATTTTATTTTCATAAGTTGACAGTTCATATTCAGGAAGCTATATGTTATATAATTTTCTAAATGTCTCTATTTAGACAGATACACATAAAAAGAATGAACATTAATTTGGTTTTCATTGAAACAGATGAAATTTTTTATTTGCATGGTTTACAGTAAGATTATGTAGTTAAGATTGTTATTGACTCAAAGAGCAGATAGACTAAATCAATATAAATTAAGAGAAATTTTTAAACCAGTGCAAAAGATTAACATGAAATTTGAATAGGAAACAAAAGACTTGCTTTGAATAAACTTGATTTTGAGTGAATGCGTGTTGCTGACTGTATGGAGTTTCACCTCTGGTTTTATGTAAGCTCTAATACTGAAAAAGGACAGTGACATCATGCTGAAGAGAGACTAAAGAGTTCCTTGCCAAAATTCTTGTTGTTGATTGTTGCTTGAAGGAAAGCAAAGAACATTGTGGTCAGGATGAGACAACAGATTTGTCTTCCAATCTTTTTAACTAAACAGGCAGGTGTTCCCAGCATTGCTTCTGAGCTTGGAGGAGGTAATCCTTGAACATTAATCAATTTTCCTGGGCTCCTCTTCGCTCCAGGGCTTTATGCTGTGGCACCCTACCAAGCAGATCCCTGAAGACTCCAATGTCTTCTGTCCTGCAGTCCAAGGGTAGTGAGCTTGCTGTGTGCCCTCCTCACTGCCCTAAAGATCTTGAGCTCCACAATTTCATGGTCACTGCAGCCAAGGCTGCCCTTAAGCCTCACAATCCTCACCAACCCCTCCTTGCTGGCGAGAACAAGGTCCAGCATAGCACCTCTCCTTGTTATTTCCTGTGTCACTTGGACAAGGAAATTATCACTGACACATTCCAGGAACCTCCTAGATTGCTTTTGGCCTGTTACGTTTTGCCTATGAGAGATAATGGGTTGGTTGAAGTCCTAAATGAGGACTAGAGCTTGTGGACATGAGACTGCGCTTATATCTGTCTATAAATGGCCTCATCCACTCAGTCTTCCCGTTTGGGTGGCCTGTAGCACACCCCCACTGTAAAATCACTTGTCCCTCCCTTCCCTTTAATCCTGACCCATAAGTTCTCAATCGCCTCTTCATCCAGCCCCAGGTGGAGCTCCGTGCACTCTGGCTTGTTAGCGTCATAGAGGGCAACACCCTCTCGTCCTCTTCCATGACTGTCCTTCTAAAAGAGTCTGTATCCTTCCATTATATTTCAGTCATAGGAGCCATCCCACTACATTTCCATGGTGCAAATAAGATATGTGATACCCTAAATCTTCTCAGCTCATCCTGACCAGGTGCAACTCAGTCGTATGTGCTTGAAATTAAAATGTACATTCATTTTAGAATGAATGGAAGAGAGATTAATGATGGGCTTTCCTTCCATAATGTTTATGAAAAAAAAGTATCCACGATGCAACTAGTTGTTACAAATAATCTCTTAGATAATCATTCAGTGGACTACTGAAGAATTTTGAATACAGGCAGAAATCAGGACTTCGCACACATGTCTTTATCCATTATTTTCTAAATGGCCTGATGTAGCTAGAGAGAACTTGTCTGATGGCAGGCTCAAGTTAAGGCAGCAGAAAGAGAGACCAATCTAAAAGGGCAACGCAGATGAGCAGAAAACATCACTAACACTACTTTACAATAACTTCAGTATGTTTAATTCTTTTGGCTTGAACTAAAGTAGAATCAATTTTTCTAACTTTTCAGCTAAACCACATCTAAGTAATGTAATTTTTTGAAAGTTGACTGCATGTTTTTCAGACAGTGAACAAAATATTACTATGTATAAAGGCCATTGCTTGTACTTATTCCTGTAGATACCAAGGCCATTCTTGAGTTAGTAGAACGTTTTAAATGAAAAGGGTGAAAAAAGATTGCACCTGCAGGGGGGAGCAGACGGGACAAGTAGCCCCAGAGAGTATTCCATTCTGTATATGAACTACTTGGTATAAAACTGAGGGATCATGAGTGCCAAGCCCTCTTCTTTGATGATATCCAATACAGATCTCATCTGTCTTTTGACCCTGAATATGGATCAGTGCATTGCTAAATAGAGTTCATGAGTCCAGGTCTGGTCCACTGTAGAGTCCTGCATAGGAGCATTCCCCATGTCTGCTCTGCAGCATCAGTGGTCAGGTAGTAATTGAAGTATATGATTTCATATATTTGTATATATTTTATTATTTTCTTATTAATAATATTTTCCTTACTATTCTTACTATATTGTTTCATTAAAGCTGATGTAGGTTTATTTTCCAATCCACAAGTCTTTTTTTCTTTTTTTCTCATTTCATTCTCCCATTCCTTAGGGGTGAAAGGGGAGTGGAATTGGTTCACAACTGCTCATGTTTACCTGCTGATCATACTGGGACTAAACTGTGACATTAATATTTAGCATAAAATTATATTGATTATCTCTCTAAGTCACTACTTTATCTTTTGATACCATGGTCCTTCATGCTTCAGCTTTTAAGCAGAAAATTTGTTTTTATTCCATTTCCCCAATTACATTTAAAATAATTACATTATAGATCTACTACCTGAGATCCTTTTAACCTAAGTGGATAATGAAGCTGCTACAACTGACTAAACACACTGCATGTATTAGGAAATCACGGCCTGATATGATTCTGACCATCCCCTTTTCTTCAAAATATTCCCTGAATCATTTTTCTGACATATGCTGTCTTTTGGAAAAGCAAAAAGAAAGAAATCAGTGAATAACTGAATGTTGGTCTCTCTTTGGTTATGCTGTCCTGTAACATGGATGGGAGACATATTACCCTTTTCTGCTTGATTGCTATTCTTCTCTTACTACCATATTTTAGATCAATCAAGTTGAATCCATCTTTATGCTCTACGTCCTGACTAATTTTCATTGGTTTTCATTTCCAAAGAAAAGAACAGTCCCTTATGGGTCTCTTCCAATCTGGTTATTCTATGATTCTATGATCTGACCTGGTTTATCTCTTATGGCTTAGGTTTACTTAGTAAAAGTAAAAAAATGTAATGTAACTTGATATGAGATTCCTTGTGTTTGACATCGTTGAAACTCTATGATCATTCACAGCATTAATGTGGAATATGTGTATTTGTTACTATATTTGTCTCTTAAAATAATAGAAAAAAATTAAAACAAGGGACTTCTTCTCCCATTAATGTTGTGTCTGGTTTCTAATTGATTCAATACTTCTAGTGATGTGATCTACATCTTTATGGTTTTAGAAAATAATTTAATATGAAAGAACATAGGAGGAATGAGTGCTCAAAAAAAACCCTTTTAGCCTGATAATTAGTATTAATTTGGAGACAGATATTTATCATTTTAAAAACTAATTCACATTTTCATGGAAGATAAGTTTACACAGTGGTAATGCATTATCTTTTTACCTGTGAAAATGGCCTGCTTTATAATCCAATTTATCATAAATCATCTGTGGAATCAATTAGATCTGTAATCAGTTGCTGACTGGTTCACCACATTCAAAACACAACACATATTTCAGGTAATCTTAGCGATGCTCTGGAACAGAATGGATGGGATTGTTGAGAGACTAAGTAAGCAGACTTATGTCAAACAAGATGTGTGTTGTTATACTGGTATAAATCCAAATTAAACCTGTCTTGAGGAAAAGTTTCTTAATTTGGTCTGATTTCAGAGAGAGCACGGGTCAAATTGAGACAATTAATTTACACTTCTGTGAGTGTAAGTGTAGAAGGAATTTGGTTTTTTATGTCTGATTTATTCTACACTCCAATCAATTGCACAAAAATTATTAAATGTGCTGTACAAACAACTCCCTCCTATCTCCAATGTAAGGTTTTGTTGAAGAGTAGAACTAATGCAGAGGGATTAAAATTCACTTTCATTCATCAAAAAAATTAAAATGAGCACTTCAAGTTTTCCCATCACTTTTATTAGTCTATCTAAAGAAAAGACTATTACAGCTCTTTTCTTTTAATTAGGTTTTTTTAAGAGCAGATTCATGAATCTCTTTTGCAATAACTTTTCTATTTCAATAACATAGTAGTTAAATTGTCTATCACACTTTTTAAGAGAGCTGTAATTGCAATATAATTTGCATTCTTGTAACGTGCATTTAGGGATCTTTCTGCTGTCCATGACTTCCAAACTTTTACTTAAATCCTCTCCTTTCTTTGCCATACTACAGTATAATTTTGCACTATTTGGAAAGGTGATTTCTGTCTTCATCACTCCCTTTCCTTATCAACTGACAAGTTTTGAAGCACCTCGTTATAGCCTTTGTCCTAATGAAGCAGATTTGTCTGAGAGTGTAGGGATATAGAAGTAAGGTAGGAAAGGGGTCTTTTTGGACTGACTTACCGGAGGTACGACATTATTGGCATAAGTGAATCCTGGGAGGATGAATCCTGTGACTGGTGTGCCATGATGGATAGTTACAGGCTTTTCAGGAGGGACAGACAGGGAAGATGACGTTGGTGGGTGGCATTATATGTAGAGGAAGGGCTGAAAAGTATGGAGCTTGTGATTGGTGATGGCATAGTTGAAAGATTCTGGGTGGGGACTGAGGGACAAGACAAATGAAATGGATGTTGTCATGGGATTCTGCTAATAGGCCACCTGAACAGAATGACTACATTGATAAGTTATTCTTTAAGGAACTAAGGGAGACCTTTAAGTCATCTGCCCTCGTCCTTATGGAGGAGCTTCAATTTGCCATATATCAACAGGTAATACCATACAGCTGGTACATACAGGTCCAGAAAATTCCTAAACTATCCAGGTGATAACTTCACAGTACAGGTACTGTGGAAAAGGTGCCTTCCTCAATTTGTTGTCTGTTAACAGAGAGGGTCTTTTGGGTGAGATGATGATTGATGTCTTTCTTGGCCACAGCAACCACAAGGCAGTCAAGTTTAAAGTCCATGGTAACAGGAAGAAAACTGATGGCAAAACTTCCTCTCTGGATACAAGTAAAGCAGACTTCTGGTTGCTCAGGGAATTGCTTCTTAAAGTCCTTTGGGAAAAAATATTTGACAGTGCTGGGATCCATTTGTTCTGGTCACTTTTTAAGTATCACCTCCTAAAAGCACAAGACAAGGCACTCCCAAAATGCCAGAAGTCAAGCAGAATAGGTAGAAGGCTGGCCTGGCTAAGCAGGGATCTTCTACTGGACCTAAGGCTTAAAATGAAGGTGTATGGCCAGTGGAAACGAGGGCAGTTGACATGGGAGGACTACAGAGATGTAGGGCACAAATTTATGAGATCAAAGCTCAGTTAGAGTTGAAGCAGTGTGAAAGACAATAAAAAAGGCTTTTAAATTATCTCAGTAGCAAAAGACAGGCTAGGAGTAACATTAGCCCATCAGTCGGCAAGCATGCACACCTCACAAACAAGGATATAGACAAAGCAGAGATATTTAATGATATCTTCACCTTGGTCTTCAACAATAATGGTGGTCTTGGGCACACTCTGGGCTCTGGGCTAGAGAACCATGACCATTCAAACAATAAACTCCCAATCACCCTCGATTTTGTATGGGACTTGCTGATACAGCTGTATCCGTATAAGTCTATGGGGCCTGGTAGGGCTTATCCAGAGGTACTTAAAGAGATGGTTGATGTCGTAGCAATGTGTCTCAATAATTTTTCAGTGCTCTTGGGAATATGGAGAAGTACCAGTTGACTGGAAGTTGGCAGATGTCCTGTACTTCAAGAAGGGCATCAGGGATGACCCCGGTAACCACAGGCCTGTTAGTCTCACATCAGTTCCTGATAAGATTACGGAGAAGATTATTCTAGGAGCAATTGAAAAAGACCGAAAAGTCAGCACAGTCATGGGTCTTGGGCAGCATGGATTCACAAAGGGCAGGTCCAAAATTTCCTTCTACGATAAGGTCACCCACCTAGTTGACCAGGAGAAGTCAGATGATGTCATCTTTCTGGATTTCAGTAATGTCTTTGATACTTTTTCCCTCAATATACTACTGAACACAATGTTTAGCATTCAGCTTATTAAACATGTAATGCAATGGGTGAGCAATTGGCTTACAGGTAAGGGTCAAAGGTTCATAGTTAAATAGGCTTACATTGAGCTGGCTGCCAGTTACTAGTGGGGTTCTGCAGGGATCCATCTTAGGTCTAGTACTATTTAACGTCTTCATAAATGGCTTGGATACAGGATTTGAAGGTTTAATAACTAAGTTTCTGGATGACAGGGGAGCTATAAACACTCTGGAGGGCATGGAGGCCCTGCAGAGGGATCTGGACAAATTGGAGAGCTGGGAAATCACCAGCTGCATAAAGTTTAACAAAGGCAAGTGCTGATTTTGTACAAGGGACATAGCAACCTTGGCTATATATATAAACAGGGGAATATGAAGTTGAAGCACAGTCCTGTGGAAAGGGATCTGGGGACTTTTGGTCAATGGCAAGTTGGACAAAAGGTGGCAGTATACCCTGGCAGCTAAGATGGCCAGCTGTATCCTGGGATTCATCAAGCACAGCATTGCTAGCCAATAGACACTCTACTCTGCAATGTTGTGGCCTCACCTTGAGTCCTGTGTGCAGTTTTGGGTGTCACAGAGTAGAAAGGATATAAAGATACAGAAGAGTGTCCAGAGGAGGGCCACAAAGTTGGTGAAGGGTCTAGAGTGGAAGCTGTAGGAGTAGCAGGTAAAGTCATTCAGTCTGTTCAGCGTGGAGGAGAGGAGACTAGGGGGACACCTCAGTGCAGTTTACTGCTTCCTCACAAGGAAAGGAGGAGGAGAAGGTGCGACTCTCTTCTCCCTCATGACCTATGATAGGACTCGAAGGAAAGGCAGGAAGATGCAACAGGGGAGGTTTAGCTTGGAAATGAGGAAAATTCTTCATCCAGAGGATGGTAGAGCACTAGAACATGCTCTTCAAGGAAACAATAATGGTGCTAAGCATGACAATATTCAAGAAGCATTTTGACAATGCACTAAGACGCAAAGTGTGAATGTTGGTGTTCGTCCTACTCAAGGGCAGGAGATGGACTTGATGATCCTTGTGGATCACTTACAGTTGAGTACATCCTACAGTTCTATGATACTAGGGCCAAGACAATTGCTGCCTGTAAAACTGCAACATAGGATTAAGCCTTTTGTGTTTAAATTTATACTAAATTCATTAAATGGTTAAGAAAAAAAGTGTTGGGGCTTTTTGTCCTTCAAAATAAAAATGCTTCATTGCATTACTTTCAGAATTGAACGTTATGCTTTTATAGTCAGGTATGTGTTGAGTTGGGGAATACTGGATTTTTTCCATCAATCCCAATGGAAAATTTCTCAGTTTTATTTATTGTTCACTTGCTTCCAGGCAAAACTTTTGGGTTGACACATCTACGTAAGAAAGGGCAAGGAGCGTTTAAACACTTTTCTCTTGAATGGTAGTCATTCCTTAGCAAGAATGTGCTTTCAAATGGGGGAATTTAATGCTGACTCTGAAATGTTCTTGCCTGCAAATGAAGACTTTTTCTCTTAAACGACCAAGATTTTTTTTTTAATTTTCTTATCATATACAGGCTTTCTTCCACTTTTTTGAGGGTGGATTTATCTTGAGCTTCCACAAAACATTATTCTTGACTAAATGTACCATCTATCGAAGAAGTTTCATATAGCTTTACTCTATACTTCTACTGCAATGAAGTCAGAGCGGTCCTGTTAGGGATTAATTTCTAGGTATATATAGTTGAAACCAACAAAAATACAGCTAAGGGTTAACCTCCTGCAGTCAAACAGAACTTGATCCATCTGTACCATGCCACTGTACCTTTCATCCATCTGTGCTATTATATATTGTTTTATCTGAATGTTTGTCATGTTTTGCTTTGTGGTCTTTGTGTTAATTTGCAATTTTTATCCCTCAATGGATTCTGTTCAGAAATTTTAGTCTGAGCACACTTGAAATGAGATGGGAATCAAAATGGATTCAAAATTTTGTGTCTCAGATCCTTAATGTAAATCTAGCAAAAATAATGTTTGCTTGGACTTTACTGTCTTTTACTCTTAAAATGACTTGGACTACCCCTAAAACTAAAAACAGTAGAATATTCTGCTTGTGCCTCTCAAGTCTCCTTGATCTCTGTTGCCTGGTTCTAGTTGCTGTGGTTTTATGTTTATAGGACAAAGTGCTCACAAGAATAGCAGCATTATAAAACTCAATGAGGCAAAAATATCAGAGAGGTCTAATCACCATATAAAATCTCACCTTTTGGGGATTACATTGATGACTAAAATAATTACCTTGGGTTTTCATTGTAACAAGGCTTCAGCAGAAAAAAAGTGTCTTTTCACCATTAATATAGGCTTTAGTAAAGTAGGTCAATGCAATGTTTTATGTAGTTCTCAAATGTTTAGAGATTTTCATCCTATAAAACTTATTTGAAAAGACTATATAAATAATAATAACTTTAAAATAATCAGTGAATCCTTTAATATCAATGATACCTCTTAACTAAGAAGTAAGAAATAATTTTAGAAGCAGTATTTTCAATACTGCAACTCCTGTGATCATTAGAGAACGTTAAAAATATACAGTAGTGAAGACTTGCAATCCATAAGTGCCTACCCTAGAACTTCTTGTCCTTTACAGCATACCTGCCAAATCTGCAGAATGAGCTGTGAGAAACAAGTATTCAATGTATCTGTCTTTGAATTTGGTGAGCTAGGCTGCACAGTTGCAACTCAAGAAATTCCTATGTGGTTCTGTCAGTAGCAAGCAGCTTGTTAAGCTACATTTAATGATCATAAAAAAAAGCTCAGAGTAACAAAACAAACAAGCAATCCAGGAAAGGTTATCCTCTGACTTTTTCAATCCTAAATGATCAATAGAGAATACATAATTTGTCAAGAACAGATTGTCAGGATCAGCTAAGCACAAAGTTCAAGCTGGAGAAAGTACGAATGATTTCTTTTTCTGAGAAAAGCCCGATACTTTTGGATCATGATGAGGTTGCTCAGAGAACAGTATCTGAGTTTTCAGTGTAACAGACTATACTCAGGCAGAATGTCTAACAGAATGACATGTAGAAAACATTATTTCTTTAAGGAGTGTTCACCTTGATAAATGTAATCATGTTTAGGATTTTTCAAATTCACTAAGGAAGTAATAATAGATGACCTATAGTTGAATAAGCTAAACACAGATCATATTCTAAGGACTGAAAAACTAGGTAATTAATATCAGACCTAAAATAGTGTTTTCTTGACTGACTTTATAAGTTATTTTGTATTTTGTAGTTTTTCATCCAAGACTCACTCTGAAAGACTTTAACATTAAGAAGTATTGCAAAATAAAATATCTAGTTAAACAGTTTTCATAAATAAATACCTTTGAGTATTCCAGTGAAAACCTCTTGTAATTGAATGGAATTAGAAGCCTTTCAAAAACAAATTTTGTTGATTAATTGTTAATTCAACAGGGGAGTCTAAGCTGTTATTTTGCTGAAAACAAGTCCTTCCGTAGTCTAGAGCTGGAACAAATTTTTGTCAGGAGCAGATTTTTGTTTTTAATCCCCTGTCTTTTTGAAAAATGTACCCAGCTTAGCTGAAGTATGTGACTTGGTAACGTGGAGATTCATAGGCATTGAAAAAGGACCTCTTAGAATCGTAGGTTTTGAGCTTCCCATATTGCCATTTCCCATTATGCATGTTTAAGGCATAAAGAGAATTTCAGCACATCTACAAAACTGCACGCTCCTAATAAAGACCAAACAGAGGGCCTTCCTCTTCTGGAAATGAGATAGTTTATTCCCCCTCCCAGTATTAGTAATGTTGAAGAAAAAACCTTGAATTCAGAGGGAATAACACACTGATCTGAAACACTGTAGGGGTAAACTCTGAAAAAAAGACTGTTTCGTAGATAGAGTATGTCTAATTCTCCTGGGATGTGCAGAGGGAAATCTGCACAGGAGACCAGGGAAGAATATAGGAGCAGCCTGGATTGTTCCGGAAAGGAGCAAGTGCAGAGTTCTAGGATAGCTGCATCTGTGGCTGAAAACTAAGAATTGGAGCCAACTGGAGCCAGGGGAACACAGATCATCGGATAGTAATGCTTCTGACAATAAATGCATTTTCACTTTGATTACCTTTTCCTCAGGGAGAGGGTAAGTTACCGTAGTTCTAAGCTTGATGAGTATCATCAGTAGAACTAGATATCTTATATCACAGAGGATAAAAAGTACACCAAGCAGCAATGCATTCCTTTTTAATTCTTTGGAGATTTCAGAAATGCTTTTGTTATTCCCATGTCTAAGAAAGTAGATAGCTTCCATTTTTTCCCCCTTCTAGTAATTCTAGCCCAATCTGTTTTACATTACTGTTTCCCTAGTCTAAATCCTTTGTCTGCTGTTTTATTTTGTTTATTTTCCCTCCTCATGAACTAAAAGACTGCACACTGTGTGGAAATATTAAAAATTAAGAAATATTTATTCTAGGGGAAATTAAGTTTTATAAGCCTAAGAGCTATTGATATTTCAGCATGCTTTACCTATTTTGAAATTAAAAGCTGTTTTTTACCTTTTTGTCTTATCAGCAAGACTTATAAGTAACCGCCTTGCTATTTCTTCTAACAGAGAGGAAAGTACTTTCTGTATAAATTACTGGCTGTTTAAAATTTTGAAAAACACCTTTTACAGAAGTTAAGATATTCAAGTGCAATATTATGGCCTTTGACATGGTCCCCCACAACATCAAACCGAGATACTGATTGGACGGCTGGACAGTTTGGTGTATAAGGAATTGGTTGTAAGGTCACATCCAGAGCGTAGTGGACAGCTCAATGTCCAGATGGAGACCGGTGGCATCCTGGATCCTTCAGGGGTCTGATTTGGAACCAGTCTTGTTTAGTATTTTCATTAATGACACAGAGGGTGGGATTGAGTGCACCTTCAGCAAATTTACAGACCACATTAAGCTGAGCGGTGTGATTGACATGACTGAGGGAAGGGATGCCATCCAAAGGAACCTGAACAAGCATGAGAGGTGGGTCTATGTGAACTTCATGCGATTCAACAAGGCCAAGTGCAAGGTCCTGTATGTGGGCTGGGGCAATCCTTGCTGTCAATACAGGCTGAGGGATGAAGAAATTGAGGGCAGTCCTGCAGAGAACAACCTGGGAGTCCTGGTGGATGAGAAGCTGGACATGATCTGGCAACGTGCACTTGCAGCCCAGAAAGCTAACCATATCCTGGGCTGCATCAAAAGAAGTGTGGCTAGCAGGTGAAGGGAAATGATTACAAAGGTGTTGGAGCAGGTGCAGAAGAGGGCCACAGAAATGATCAGAGGGATGGAACACCTCTGAGGAAAGACAGAAACAATTGATGCTCTTCAGCCCAGAGAAGAGAAGACTCTGGGGACACCTTAATGTAGCCTTTCAATACTTAAGGGCAGCTCATTAGAAAGAAGGGGACAAACATTTTAGCAGGGCCTGTAGAGATAGGACAAAGGTTAACGGTTTTAAATGAAAAAAGAATAGACTTAATGTGGACACGAAGAAGGAAATTTTTTACAGTGAGGGTGCTGAAACACTGAAACACTGGAACAGACTGCCCAGAGAGGTGGTGGATGCCCCATCTCTGGAAACATTCAAGTTCATGTTGGACCGGGCTTTGAGTGACCTGGCCTAATTCAAGATGTCCCTGCATGTTGAAGGGGGTTGGGCAGGATGAACCCTAAGGTCATTCTAACTCAAACTGTTATATGAGTCTGTGATTCTATGATTCTTATGACAACTAGAAGTTCACAACAGGGAAAAGGAAAACCAGAGGCGTGTGATTTGTTCCTGCCTGTTTGGTTAGCGGGCACTGTATAACGGGATAAAGAGCTAGAATCTGGTGTGATGGGCGAATCTTGTGAACTGTTATCCTATTAATTGTGGACTGGCTACATTTATGTTCAGTATTGTATTTCATCATATCTCAGTGTCATGACTTCACAGAAGTCACTGAATGATACATCCTCAAAAAATCCTCATTAGATATTCACTTCCTTTTGTTTCTAATACTCTTTGAAGAGTCTGCAACAGGGTATCTATCTCTTATTCTGTCAAAGGAGATGAGAATGAGGGACATGCTATGTACACAAAATTGCTTTCTGGATGGCAGTGGCGATATAAAAAGTATCCATGCCACTGTATACCCTGAGGCCAGATTTTTATGTCATTAGCAGAAAATACCTTCCAATTTGTTGAAATCTAATTTGTCAGGATCCAATGCACACTGCTAGGTGGAAAGTGTAATATTTTCTGCTCATGAAATTAACAAAGTAATACCAAAATTCCTGGTGCTGTAGAACGCATTAGACTTAAATTATGTAGCATGACTTCCTAATTTATATGGCAGACATGATACAGTTTTCTATGACAATGTATATTGCTTCCAAAATAACATAGTAGCCTTTAATTTATTGAAATCATTTTGAAATTGAAAAATAAAATGAGATAATAACTCTGCAAATTATTATTTGCATAATAGCAGACTTAGAAAGCATAAGACCGGCGGGAAGGTCAATCTTGAAATTACTTGCTTGCTGACAATTTAAGATGTGTGCTGATCGCAAGATAAAATGGGATGGAGCAAGCAGTTTGAGATTAGTTAGATGACACCAAGTACTTGAAGGAATATTCTAACAGAGGACATCACCCCTATACGCTATTCCTTGTGCCACAATGAGCGTCCTGAAACACATAGGAGTTCTTCTGCATGAACAGCTGTTCCAAGCTGGCAGTTCTCTCCTGACAAGGGAGCAAAGAAACATGTAAAAATGCAAAAATAATGGGAATACAGTTATCATTGTCAATTAAAGAAAATGTTGCTAGTTTGATGCTGCAATTAGACTATTGTACCTTACTGGAAAAAAGTAATAAGGTCACTGTGCAAATAGCCTCAAAATTGCATTATATATACAACACTCAACTAAAATTAAGATCCTAGCTTAGAGATTCACTCAGTGCTGCAGTAATAAGATTTTGGATCTAAGCCTAATTTAATATTTCGAGGCAGGATTCTGGGATAAAAATATTTTTTTATTTTATTCACCCACAAACTTCAAAACTAATTCAGTGTTTAGAAATCTCTCACATAAAATACGTTTATTTTAAGTCCATAGTTACAGCTTTCTTGAAATTATACAGAAGATAAAATAACATTGAAGTGGTATTCTCTTTCAAAGAACTATAATGAAGAAATGTGATACTATATGTCAGTGGAAAAAATGTCGTAACCATTGATAATATATGTAAGATTTAAAAGTGTTTATTTTTTTTTCCAAAATGTAAAATCAAAATTAGAATTTGGATACTTCTGTATCTAGTTGTTTCAGAGCTGGTTTTTTCCCCTAATTTCTCAACTATTCCTAGGATGCATACTTAGAATTAGTGTTTGTAGACAGCTGATTTAACTGACAGAATTACCAAGTTTAATCAGAACATTCAAAATAATTATGATTCAAAATAAAACTACCTAAAAGCTCAGTATAGAGTGTAATTATTATTGATAGTGATAGATAAAGGAAAAATAATAGAAAGATCAAATAAACTTTTAAAATGGATGCTGCAATTAAGTAAATTATCATAATAAGTGGAATCTTTAAGCAGATAATGAGTAGCATGGGAAAAGTTACAGTTGGTAAACTACCCTAGTGACAAACCTGCCTCCTCAGCCAAGCACACTAATGAAATATAGGAGGAATGTTTGTTATTACTGTTTTCTCTCACCAATTAAAAAAATCTCAGTTAAAACCACACTGCTTCACGGTACTTTTAAATCCATTTAGACTAGCCTTCCTTTTATAAAAGGAAGCCTGGGGCCTTGCATAAATAAAACAAGCCTCTGGAAATCTGCTAATGCAGCAGTGCCCCAGTGGATGCTTTTATGTGCAGTAATAAGTAGAGAGAAAATGCTATTGAGGTTAGAAAGTATTGGCTTGCTTTATATAACAGATTGGCGTAGTAATGAACTCTGGATTATCTTCAGTTTACAGTGAGAGATACTTGATACCCTTGCAGAAGCCTAACCAAGGGTTGTTGCCACTGTGCCTAGCACAGTGGGGCTGTACCCCTCCACATTCCCATATAATATCTGCTTAAGAAATAAATCATATACATTTGTTCTAGACGTGTGGCTAAACCTTAAGAAAACTAAGGAGCCATCCAAATTCTATGCAAACATTGTTATTCTGATGCTGAGCTTGAATTCAAGGGAGTGAGTGTCGGGGGTCCCATCAAAAAGCAATACAGATAAAAACACTGAAAGATCCAAAATGTAAATGAAACAAAGGAGTTTTAAATAAAATGTGCCATTATTTTCACATCTGAGAGGTTTTTCCCCCTTCTCATTTTGCTTTCACTCCTGTTGTGTCAGGCTGATCCTATACTTAAGAGACAAAAGGCTAAATATTGATTAGAATAGTTCATCATAATTAACAAGCTGGTGCCATCCTCTGCAAAACAGAATAGCCACATTTATAACAATCTCAGTATTCACTGAAACACATTGTCTGAAGAGGGAAACAGATTCAAATAATCTTTTTATCTGAATTTTTAACATCAACTCAAACTATGAATATACAAATTGAATTTGCCCAGTTAGTATCTAAATTTGCTCTTACAGCAGTCATAAATACCAACATTTGTTCATATTATATCCATTTGCAGTGTTTTCACTACTTACAATGCCAAGCTGAACCAATAAGCAGGAATTCCAGCTGACTGTATTTCAAAAGGATGGATGACTAGAATAATTTCTTAAAGGGCAAAATGCAATGGCCACCCAGTTTCTAAGACTCAGTTTCTTGCATTTGGAAAAGGGGGCATAATGTGTTTTCAAAAATAAGAAAGCAATTAATTACTTTTTATTTTGTGAAAAAGATGTTATCATGAGGTTAAGATACTATAAATTATTATATCTGTAAGTATATAGATTTCATTAGTACCTGATGGAAGAACAGGATATGCTAATAAAGTAGAACTGCTGGGGAAATACTTCTAACAGCAGATTGAGAAGCAATTCCTGCTTTATAATATTGCAGATATTCCCTTTTGGAAAAGAAGCTTAATCTACAAATCTGTGAAGTCTGCAGCAAATTCCTAAATAGGTGGGTTGTAGGTAAAGAATCTACAACTCCCTGATGAAGTACGAGTAGCCAACAACATCATCTTCCAAAGAAAAGCACGTCAGGAGAAACCCCCATGTGCAAGAGAAGTTAGCGGATATGTCAGTTCTGTTTTGCTTATGGACCTTGCAATCTCCAGTTGACCTTGTTTGTCACTGTGGTAAAACTAACTGAATGCGAGTCTGCTTAGAGTTAGGGAGTTACAATATTAGAAATGTGTTTCTACAGTATATGACTGCATAACTCTTCACTAAATTCTACTTATAAAGCCTCTTCCACTATGTGTTACTCAACAGTAGTTGTGACAGCCAGTATTTACAGCCATTGTCTCTGGTGATTTATTTCTTCTCACCTTGATTTTGAGAAATATTCAGATATTCATACTTGTTCACATATACCTCACTAAGTGCTCCTGCTGATTTTTAAACAGCTTCTTAAGAATCAGAAAGGCCGAAATGTGATTATCTTCCGTCCTTGGAGAATATGCTGTTTAATATCTCCTCCAGTTGGAGCTTCTGGAAACAGATTTGCAGGAAAGATGATGTACATACTGATGCACATTAGTGATGGTCTTTAGATGTTCTGAGACACACTGTCATTAAAATGCCAAATATCAAAAATATCATGAGTGTCATGGTAGTCTCCAAGGCAACATCAAAATTTTCTGTGTCTCTCTGCTTAATGCGAACCAAAACCATGTGTATATTTCCCTCCACTTCAAGAGGCAGCAGTGGACATAATGGTATTGGAGACTTTGGTGTAGCATTGTAGATCTTATACTTGGTGGAATAAAAGTTGTATTTTATTATTCTGACCTGTATGGGACTGGCATGGGTTTCATGTCTGACACAGCAAGCCAAATATGCTTGTCATGGGTAAGGGCCTATGTAGTTGTGTTGTTTTAACACCTTGAAGATGCACCAGATAGATTACTGCTACTTAAAATAAAAATCTGGGTCATTAAAGAGTATAACTAAGTTTCTAACAAGATAAGGGAAGTTTTATCCTCTTTGTAAGACCCAATACCACCATTGGCTTGAGTATGTTGTGGTTTAATTCTAGTCAGCAACTAGGCACCACACAACTGCTCCGTCACTTTTTCTCTCAGTGGGATGAGGTAGACAATCATAAGAGTAAAAGCAAAGAAAACACAGAGGCTGAGATAAAGACAGTTTAATAATTAAATTAAAAGCTGCATGCACAAGCAAAAAAAAACAAGGAATTCTTTCCCCACTTCCCATCAGAAGGCAAGTTTGCAGCCATCTCCAAGAATGCAGGGCTCTATTACCTGTCCTTGGGAAGACAAATGACATCACTCTGTACATTCCTCCTGTCCTTCTTCTTCCCCATTGCTGAGCATGACATCATATCATGTGGAATATTGCTTTGGTCAGATGTGGTCAGTGGTCTCAGCTGTGTCTCCTCCAACTTCTTGAACACCCCTAGCCTACTTGCTGGTGGAACTATAGGCTGGGCAGAAAAGACCTTGACTCTGTGTAGGCACTGGTCATCAATGACGAAAATATGCCTGTATTGATAATACAGGCTGTTTTGCACATAAATCCAAAATAAAGCTGCATATTAGCTACTATGAAGAAATTTAACTGTGTCCCAGCCAAAATCAGCAGAGATTATAAAACTCATTATAATTTATATTTTTTCTGTCTAAATGAAGTGAATACATATTTTGCAGCTGTGTATAAATGAATACCAAATGACTGTTTTAGTCCAGGAAGCTTTAGTTTGTAGTTTACATTAAAAGAAAAAAACTCTGGATGACTAAAAATCAATCTTCTGCTTTTCTCAACAGGAAAAAAAATATTTTCTAAAGTAACACTGTACCAATACAGAGAGATAAATGGGAATGTTAGTAATATGAGATATACCTGTAGCTATTGAAGAGGACAAAAGCAGAGGTGCATCTAAGAAAACAATTCCCTTTCATCAAAGGAAATGCCTTTTTCACCTAAAGACACAGTTAATTAACAGGAGGATTAAAGGTCTTTGTGTATAGCTAATTAGACCTGAATTAGAAGGCAGTATAATTGAACAGCTGCAAACTTTAAGTGATCTTTGGCTTTAGAAGAATGTAAATTGCCAGAGAGGTTGACAGCTGAAGGGTAGAATATAGAGGTCTGTGTGATCCATGCCAGTGAACTCTTCCCAGGTTTTGCAAATGGTCTTAGTGAATGCACCTCTCTACCAAGGCTATCACTGACAGTGGGATGAGAACTGCTCAACATAATTTAAATTTGAAAGATTACTTAAATGCTTTTCTGTGGAGTTATGCCTATGATTCAGTCAGACAGTTATGTCTCATTTTGTAAAGTCTGATTAGGCCTGGGCCAATGGTTTTGTAAATGAGAAAAATGCAATACTTGAGCCTTCTTACTGGAAACTGAATTAATTGTTTTATATCTCTTTAACACTTACGTTTTCTTAGAGCAGCTAGGGATACCAGGGCTTTTTGGGGTCTCCCTTTGTGTTTTTCTTTGGCTTGATATTTTGTCACATCCCTCAGAGGAGGTAATACAACTCTACAAAACTCTCCATTATTTCACTATCTGTGTCTTTCTCTTCAGTGAGCTGTCAAATAAGGGGACATAAGGAAAAATGTTTAAAATGAAATGCAAAAATATTTTTTTAAAGTTTTACTATAAGGAAAGTACTGACTCCTTAGGATTAAAATATAAAACACTTCACTACTAAAAACTTTAATAAGGGCACGTGTTTATTTTCTAATCTGCACTACGAATCTCTAGGAATTAAAATATGAGATCCTTCAATTTAAAATCTTGAATAAGACCATAGTTTTATGATCTGCACTATGAATCTCATATACAGAAGAGGTAAAATTTATCCAGTAAAAGAGTTGTTAATATCTCACTAAGTATTGTCCAGTTCTTTTACATTTACCTGAGATCCAAGTTACAGGAATTCATTCATAACAATAATTTCTTAAGAAGGGTCTTTTGTCAGAAACTCCTTGATTTGGACAAACATTGATGGCACACCTTGATTAAATTTGAGTGGAAGTAGGATAGGTAGATACTTGGATTTTTGTCTTAATATGTTCAGTCTGAAAGGCAGTTTTTTAATGAGCAAGTGTTTTAAACTATTAAAAAAAGGTGCTGTCCCCTACTAATCTAATCTAATCTAATCTAATCTAATCTAATCTAATCTAATCTAATCTAATCTAATCTAATCTAATCTAATCTAATCTAATCTATTGTCTGCTCTTTGTTTTTGCTTTGCTAATTCATTAACATTTCTGACGATGTTTCTTAATCATGGAAGACTATTATTTACATTTCTAAGATTTTTTAGGTTATCTGTGATCACACTTGATTAAGATTTATTCATTTATGGTAAGCATGTCTGATATATTTTAGACGTATTATACAAGTAGTAGAAAAAACTGTCTTACATGCCATGTCTTGCTTGAGTATTTGTTAGCTGAATATAACCAGATTAAAAAATGCAGTTCAAAAGCTGCTAAACTGTTAAATGGCTCCACAATAAAAAGAAGATTTTGAAATCTAACTTCATTAGTTCCACTAAGGAAACCATCATCGATGCAATGGGAAGTGTCTGAATAAGTGCCTGCCTGGAGGCAGAGTCTGCCACCAGGGCAGTATGCAGACTCAGAAGTATTGAACATCTGCAAAGGATCCAGGTCACTCCTTCATATTTTTACCTGGAGAACAGGGTTAGAAGTTATTTAGATTGTCCGGAAATTACTTCTACCACTTGTAAACCTATTATATTTTAGCTAACACCAAGGAGAAGGAACAAAAGGATTGCCTAAGTTTTCCTTCCTTCTTCACTGTAGGTAAGGATTATATATAGAAATCATCAGTTTATTTATGTGTGCAAGAATTCCCAGTCAAAATAGTGTTAATCAAATGAACACGACTATAGTACATTTTTGCTCTGAATAAGCAGAACATATCCTGTGTTGAAACACGTAGCTGAATAAATGAATCTGTGTTCCTTTCCATTTTCTTGTTTATTAGCTGTCTACACAAATATAATTGCTTAATTCACAGTTTAGAATAAAGGTTTAGATAGATGTTGTCCTCTGCTTCATTGTGACTGTCAGATCTTAGGTCATGCACACCAGCATAATGAGGAAATAAAGTTATTAATGCCTTGAAGTATTTTTCTAAATCTGCATATAAAAATAGTCAGGAGCAACTCATTCTCACTGTTTCTTGTGTTTGTCTCTAATGCATATGGATTATTTAGTTAAAAATGCATATGGATTATTTAGTTAAAAAACTAAATACTCTCTTAAAAAACAAAAAAGAAATACAGTAAATTGTTGTTCTGAGGACCAGCACACAAAATTATCAGAGTCACCTCTTAACAGTTAACAGATTTTGACATATTTTAGAACTTCTTTTTATCAGCATTGTTCAATAAATTCAGTGATTATGTTAATCTCATCAATTCATCAAGATCAATAGATCTATCAACTATAATTGCTATTCCTAGAAATTTTTCTACTGGCAATAAACTACAGTTTGATAAGTAGCTTCTGTAATTTTTATTCAGCTGTCAGATGAATCAGGTGGAATACACTGTGAATTGTCCTTTCTTAAGTCATTGACATTTTTGCTTTAGTTAAGCTAGTTTAATCTGATCTGACTGGGCAGATGTTTCCACCCCCTGCAGATTCTGTAGGAGTCAATGGAGCTTCACACAATTTTATAGTAATTTGATACAGCACTGGCATTGCTGCACAGAGTGTGTGCCGCAGAGGTTTCTATCTCATCCAGAATACTAAAACAAATGAATAAAAAATGCCAGAACACGACTGGTAAAGAAGTAGAAATTCTCACTCTCCTTTCTTTTATCAATAGAAATTTGATCCTAACTTAAAATTATAAATCTTTTTCTTGTTTCTTAAAGAAAATAATTCTCATTTGAGGAAGTTTTTTGAGATCTTATTTGGGATACCAACAGATAAAACAGTGTAGATGTACAATGAGAGAATATTTCATGTTTTCTATTCACTTATACAGTTGCCAAAATTATTGAATGCATTCATCATTAAACTTCTAAATCTTTGGAATATTTGGCTAGGTAAAGGAAAAACATTCAAGTGTTCTCCATTTCTTGGGTAGCTGAGAAGCAGAGAAGTTTGAGAGGGGGAAGCAGAATCATAGAATCATAGAATCATAGAATCACTAGGTAGGAAAAGACCTCTTAGATCATGGAGTCCAACCATTCCCATCAATCACTAAACTATGCCCTTCAGCACCTTGTCCACCCGTCCCTTAAAGCCCTCCAGGGAAGGGGACCCAAACCCCTCCCTGGGCAGCCTCTGCCAGTGCCCAGTGACCCCCTCCATGAAAACCTTCCTTCCTGATGTCCAGTCTGAACCTCCCCTGGTGGAGCATGAGGCCATTCCCTCTCATCCTGTCCCCCGTCACTTGGGAGAACAGCCCAGCTCCCTCCTCTCCACAACCTCCTTTCAGGTCTCCCCTCAGCCTCCTCCAGGCTAAAACTACTCATGGAATGTTTGTAGTTTGTAGTTGTGAGTCTTTAGTTTTGAAATCATAGAATCATAGAATCATAGAATAGTTACTGTTGGAAGGCACCTTACGGATCATCTAGTTCCAATGCCCCTGCCATGGGCAGGGACATCCCACTAGATAAGTGCCAAGGCCCCATCCAACCTGGCCTTAAACACCTCCAGGGATGGGGCAGCCACAACCTCCCTTGGTAACCTGTTCCTGTGCCTCACTACTCTCATGGTGAAGAAATGCTTCCTTATGTCTAATCTAAATCTGCCCCTCTCCATTCCCCTTCATCCTATCACCACAAAATAAGATTGATAAATGCATTAGTGATTAGGGTTTTTATTGTCCACATTTTGAAAAAAATATACAGTGAAAAAAAGATTAAAACCTGTTAACAACGCTATTAATTAATACATTTCAATGTTCTATCTGGAGAGCCCACAAATAGCATGTAAGTAGAGGTCTCCTCTTCAATAGCAGATGTACTAGAAACTTCTTTTGCTATAGAAAGCACAGAAAGTCAATGGATTCATTTACATATCAATGTAGTTAATTAATAGCTGAATTCTTAGTAGCTCCTGCTATTAGAATTTAGACCCAAATGTGAAATTCGTCAGAGTGCAATAGTTTTCTGCAGATGATGGTACAAACTTACAAGTTAAACTCTATATTGTGTGTAACCTATATGATGCTATGCAAAAATTATATGTAAAATATACTCTTCCAATAAAGGTACTTAATTTTAAATTTTAAAAAACACAGAAATTGTTTTGGAACACTTTTTACAGCTATAGTAATATAATTTAAAACAATATCTTAATATATCCTTCATTGTTCTTTCTAAGAGAATATTTTGTACATAAATAATATTATTTTCCCCAAAATTAATTTATATATACACATATGTATACATACACTCTACAAACATGCATACACATACAGAACAACAAACACAAGAATACGTGATTCTCCATTATTCAGCTCTTGTGAGAGGTCATCTTAATTATTGTGTGACTTCTTAGTAGAAGAAAGATTTGACAAACAAAAGCAACTACAACATGGGACTATCAAGATCATTTGAGGGCTAGAACACATTATATACAAGAGTAAGCTAAGGGTGTTGGGTATGATCAGCTTGGAGAAGAGTGGGCTGACAACCTTTCTGCTTGTCTTCAGCATTCTAATAGGTGGTTATGCAGAAGGGATTTATTTGAAAAAAAGATGAAGACAATCATTCAACCAATGCTCTTTTATCCCCTTACACAGTGTAGTGTATTTTTCTATTCACTTCCTTATTAAAGTGCTCATAGATCAGCTTTATTGAAACAATAATCAAAGGAAGAAATTACTATTATAAGGGAATAATAAAATATATACAAATATAAAAAAAACAATTCAAACTCCCCTGATGACCATTACATCATCACTAATACTGTGGAGCCAACACAGCGAAGGTCCTGGTCTGGACTCAGCAGCAACTGGGAACTGGACTCAGGAACTGGATCTAGAAACTGGATTTAGCAGCACATGGTTTCAGGGGCAGGCAAACAGTTAAGGTCCTCATGGAATGTCAGCCATCTAAGACATCAAAGAAGAGGGCTAACCCTTATGATCTCTAAGCTTTTATACTGAGCATGACATATATGGCATGGAACACTTCATTGGTCATGCTGGTTCACCAGTCCTGTCCACCCTTCCCAGCAGTTGTGACCCCCTCCTCAGCGGCTCTGGGATGGCCTTAATTTATGTAGAAACAGGTGTGAGCAGCAGCCTCTCTCCACACCAATGGACCAATACCTTAACATTAACTATCAGGCTTAGCTGAAAAGTCAGAAAACATGCTGCTTCAGCTCAAACCAGAACAACTGCAGACATCCATCTTCTAAATTATTGAGTGTTTATTAAAATGTACAAAAAATATTACAAAACAAAGAGGAAATAATAAGATGCTTGTAACCTCATTACATGTGGATATTTTAGAAAGTAGTACAATATTAAATAAGGTGACTTAATAGAAGCTCTGGTACTTTCAAAACCGAAGGGTTTAAGCCTTTAAATTGGCACAAACCAAATTAGAAATGTCAAGACAAGATGTTGCAGTTTCTAAGCAATGTAGTATCACAAACAGATTCAAAGTAGAACAAGAAAAGGTCAGTTGTACTGGGAGCTAGTTTTCCCATACTCAAATGTAAAGATATGTCTTAATCACCAAGTTTATGAAGTCTACAATATTGTCAAGATAATGTAAGAATTGCCTTCATTTAAGCCTTGAAGAGCACTCAAACTCATTGACAACTCTCTTGTGTGAACAGAATTACTACACTGTGTAAAAATATTGGAAAACAGTTCCAAGAAAATCACAAAAAAGGTGAAGAAGCCAAAAAAAGAGTAAACACAGCAGTCTCCATGGAAAACAAAATAAAATTAACTTATTAAAACATGGCAAAAAGTAGCTTTAAAGAAAACAATATGATAGAAATATTTCGTCTTATACCCAATATGTTACTAAGGTAATGGCGGGGAAAAAAGGAAACCAGTAGTTCACTCCCTTTTTTTTCCCTAATTGTCAGATGATTTCATTATTTATAACACACTAGATGATCCCCTCTCTATCAATTTTCCTTTTCCTTATTTTCTAATAGTGTTTCATTTTTATGCAACCAAATTTCATGTTACTGGTTATTGTCAGATTGCAGCGTCACACAGTACAGAGGTGCTGTATGGCTGTTGTGTTTCTAATTACAAAGTTCTAGCACAGCTGAAGTATGTCTAGTTTGTTGAAGTAAGGATAAGTACATTTGCCCTATGGCTTTACCCTGTTATGAACTGATAGAGATCTTTTCCCTTAAGCCACTCTCATTTGTGTTGTGCTAGTGACTGAGTTTTGCAAACTCTGAATAAACCCATGCTAAACCATATCAGAAAGTGGGAAAAGACAGTCACTTTGGAGAGGCTTAACCTATTAAGTTCACAATTTGACTACACATAGGAAAATCCTGAAAATATTCCTATTTGAAGAAGCTTTCAAATTATTAACAACTTAAACTTATCTTTTCATAAATTGTTCTAAATCCATACCTGAAACTGTCCTCAAACATTTTCATCCTTTCAGGAATATCCTATAAGGCTGAGATCCAAGTTGTAACAATCCAATCCAAGCTTGGTACATGTTCCACTCTGTTGACGGTCCTCCAAACTCTGCTTAGTTGTTACTCAACCATTCATTCACCCACCCTGGAATATTAGCATAAGCACTAATCCTTATATTTTTACTTTGCTATTCTCGTCATCTATGTAAGGCAGGTTAGAGTGCTAATCCACAGTTACTGTAATTTTAAAATTATTTTATTTCTCCTGTGTTTGTGGCACAGAGGCGTCATCTTAAGTGTCAATCAGGTCTACTCAGCACAAGTTTTGGAAAGGCAAGTCCTGGTTAACTAACCTCACCTGCTTCTCTGACAAGGTAATACACTTAGTACAGGAAAGAAAGGCTGTAGACTAATAAAGCCTTTGACACTGTTTCCCAATCTAAATCTAAACATCCCCTGGATTAACTTGAGTCCACCTCTTCTCATCCTATTGCTAGTTACTTGGGATAAGAGGCCAATACCCACCTTGCCACAACTTCCTTTCGAGTAGTTGTAGAGAGTAATAAAGTCTTCCCTCATCATCCTTTTCTCCAGACTCAACAACCCAATTCCCTTAAACACTTTTTATAAGACTTGTGCACTAGACCCTTCACCAGCTTTGCTGCCTTTCTCTGTACATGCTCCAGCAATTCAATATCTGTCTTATTATGAGGGGACCAAAACTGAACACAGTATTCAAGATATGGCCTCACCAGTGGATGAGTGCAAAGGCACAAACACTTTCTTACTTCTGCTGGCCACACTATTTCTGATGCAAACCAGGATGCTGTTGGCCTTCTTGGCCACCTTGGCAGACTGCTGACCCATGTCAACTGGCTATTGACCAACGCCCCCAGGTCATTTTCTGCCAGGCATCTTTCCAGCCAGTTGTCCCTAAGCCTATATCATTGCATGGGGTTCTTGTGACCAAAGTGCAGAACCAGGCACTTGGCCTTGTTCAGCCCCTTACAGCTGTCATTGGCCTGTTGATCCAGCCTATCCAGATCTCTCAGTATACCTGTCCTATCCTCCAGCAGATTGACACTCCCATCCAATCCGGTGTCATCTGCAAACTTACTGAGGAAGCACTCAATCCTCTCATCCAGATCATTGATAAAGTTATTAAACAAGACTGGGCCCAACACTGAGCCCTGGGGAACATCACTTGTGACTGGTCATTGAATAGATACAGTGCTATTCACCACAACCCTCTGGGTTTGGTCATCGAGACAGATTTTTACCGAGAGAAGAACACCTGTCCAAGCAATGGGCTGCTAGCTTCTCTAGGAGAATGCTGTGGGTGACAGTGTTAAATGTTTTACCAAAGTCTAGGTAAATAGCATTCACAGGTTTTACCTCATCCACTAGGCAGGGTCACCTTAGCATACGAGATCAGGTTCATCAAGCAGGACCAGACCTTCACTAACCTGTGCTAGCTGCACTTGATCCATGGGTTGTCCTGCACGTTACTGTTGAGTGCACTCAAGATGAACTGCTCCACAATATTCCCTGCTACGAAGGTCAGGCTGACAGGCCTGTATTTCCCCATGCCCAGGGAGGTGGTTGAGTCACCTTCCCTGGAGGTGTTTAAGGCACGGGTGGACGAGGTGCTACGGGGAATGGTTTAGTGTTTGATAGGAATGGTTGGGCTTGATGATCCGGTGGGTCTCTTCCAACCTGGTTATTCTATGATTCTATGATTCTATATACTCCCTCTGGCTGGTCTTGTGGATGGGCATCATATTGGCAAGCCTGCAATCATCTGGAACCTCCCCTATTAACCAGCACTGCTGATAAATGATTAAGAATGACTTGGCAAACTCCTCTGCTACCTCCCTCAGTACTCTCAGGTGGATCCAATCTGGCTCTCTGTATTCATACAGAGATGATTGTTTTGTAACACTAACTAGTGTTTTCTTTTTTATGGACATAGCAGTTATGTGAAGAGTGAACCTAGCTAGTTCTTCACTAATATTGCTTCCTCTTTACCCAGTGATTCTAACTGCCCATGCTCAGGAATATAATTTAAACTGTTTCCTAACTATATTTCTGTCAAGCTTTTCTATATTAAATATTTTTATCTGTTTGGCATTTCCACAAAACCAAGCCTGATCAGTCCCTGACACAGGTTGTATCACTTCTGACTCATTTCTCTAGAACAGCTGTTCTACCCAGCACCAAGGTAGAAATTGAATCTTACCACTGCCTTGTACATTTCATCATGTTCTATTAATTAGGAAGGTATTGATTTCTTTAATGACAACCTACGTAACAGAAATGTTAGACAACTAACACTTTGTGCTACATGGTAATAAAGTAAATTCATAATTTAGGAAGTGTATTGTGGAGAGGCAGTAATATGAACAAAGAATATTCAAGTACTGTGGGGGTGGGTAGTATATCCTCCTCCACATATTTAGATTGTAATTTACTGGATGAAGGAACTCTCATGTTCTGCATAACTCAGTGTGTATGTACAATGCAGTCCAGTCTGTTGTTGTAACATCCCAAGACTACTATAATTCAATTACTAGAAATAGTTAAAATATTACTGTAATTTTGCATGAAATAAATAAAGGCATTTAATATGATAGAAGAACACACAGCTATTTGTGGTTACACAGAAAAGCAAAAGTATTTAAAGGAACCATCTTAAAGAAAAGGTTTTGCTTGCATAATTCCTAGTGGCTTTTGAACTGTTAAAACTGACAAATGGATTAAGAACTTCACTGCCTGACTATTGACATCCATAGTTGACAAGTAGGTTTGCTCAGGTCTGAGTTTCTAGGATTCTGAGATATTTTTCATAGGGATCATAGGATGTCCTGAGTTGGAAGGGACCCACAAGGATCTTCGAGTCCAACCCCAATATTCACACTGCGCATCTGAGGGCATTGTCCAAATGCTTCTGGAATATTGTCAGGCTTAGTGCTGTGACTACTTCTCTGGGGAGCTGTTCCAGTGCTCCACCACCCTCTGGGTGAAGAATCTTTCCCTAAAGTCCAACCTAACCCTCCGTTGGCACATCTTTGTGCCATTCCCTCAGTCTGATCACCAGAGAGAAGAGATTAGCGCAAAAGAGATTTGCACTGTTCATCTCATGCTGTATATATTAAATCCAAAATTGTGGTTTGTAGACTATGTTTGTGGACCTGCTGTTTTCTTTAAGACATTTTTGGAGGAGGATAGGTTGGGAAAGGTTACAAGTTGTGTTGCTGGAAAACTGGTTACAAAGACTTAGAAAGTGTTCTGAGCTGGAAATTGTGCTTTGTGTACATTCTAACTCCTATCAGTTAGGTACTGCATAGAAAATAAAAAAAGAAATCACTTCTGTATTTTCGCTGACTCAGTATGCGCATTGCAATACTGACACTGTTCCAGAATGAGCTCCCAAGTGCCAGATAACTTTCTCTCTTAATAAGGAGGATTTCAAGCGAAAAGGAAGTTCTTCCCATAATCCTTCCTACAAAGAAGTGTAGCTCTCTAAATAGGTGCACATGTAATACCATCTGACAAGTTTCTCCTTATGGTTCCAGCTCAGGAAAGATGCGTGGTGTAATACATCAATAATTCCTTTTTTAACCATATACCATCATCTGAGGTAGAAGCCGTGGAATTTGGGAAAGATATATAAGTGGATCAAAATCCCCATTTGGACCACTGGCCACAGGAATGTCAATGTACTAATGAAATAGTTGCAGTCAGTTTCTGAATAAATGGGCTTTCTATTCTTGACCTGCATGTCACTGTCCCCTTAACAACACAAAGGCACAATTTCTTTTTCACTACACTTTCTAATTTCTTATTTGTAAGCTTACATCATGTAAAAAATACAGCCTTTGATAACTTGTTCAATTCTGTGTTCTCCTCTCAGTTGACCTTTAACCAACGGTTTAGTTTTTTTGCTGTGAATTATATTCCGCTTAGAAATGGGGTCTTTTTAACTCTTTCATGGGATAGCGTTATCAGTGGCTGCACCATCACTTTTGAGCCTTTCTTGGATTCTCTTATCTGAAAAAAGATATTGAATACCCTTCAAATCTTTTAAAGCCGTTAAATATATGTTTGAGGAGAGAGTTTATAGAACAAGAAGTGATGCTGAAAACTTATTCAAAATAGATGTGTAGGCTGATGCATGGAACAAGATTTGTCAGAAATGGAAGTATGAGTGCATGTCTCTATTACCCAAAGCCCAGAGAATTGGTATATGACTCTTCAATATTTGCAGTATAAATTTAAGTAGACCTATTGAACAAAAAAGTCTAAAAATTTGCATTACTTATGGGTAGAATCCTTAAGACTTGCTGTGCTACCAGTGCTTGTGAATCCATATAAAGTCCTGTCTCATATAATTCTGTTACTTTTTCCTCAAATGAAACACCAGCAGCTAGTGAAATTAGATTTGATATCCTTACATATTTACATCATGTTCCACTTACCATGCTGGAGACCGTATTTCAAGGTTTTATTTTTGGTTTTGGCAAGATCACCAAACATTTTCCCCTCACTAGTTTCCCATCTCAGATTAAACAATTGATCATAAGCAATAAAGTTTCAGAATGTTCCTGAAAGCATGATAATAAAACAACTCATTACTTTCTCCCAAATTGCTTTACAAACACTAAAGCCTGGAATTTGTATGTTGCTGAATACTCACATTTCATTGTCATGAAAGCTGGAATACTGGCAGACTCACCACAGCTTTATTTTAGATTAAGACTTCTGATATAGTTTTGTTGGGCTAGACTTGTTTTAGCCTTGAGATGAGATCAGGAAAAGAACCAGATATAGTAATCCTTTTGCCAGCCAAAAATTTCAAATTTGACTGATCTTTCTGTCAGACTCTTTTGCTGTGTCCATCGTGGAAAGTCAATTTGTCAAGTTAGAATCATAGTATCATTCTGTCTGATTACCCCCTGCAACAAGCAGGGACATCTTCAACTAGATCTTGTTGCTCAGAGCCCGGTCCAACCTGGTCTAAATGTTTCCAGGGATGGGGCTTCTACCACCTCGTTGGGAAACTTGTTCCAATGTTTTACCATCTTCACTCTAAAAAAATTTCTTCATTATATCTAGCTAAATCTACCCTCTTTTCATTTAAAACCATTACCCCTTGTCCTATCACTACAGGCCCCAATAAAATGTTAGCCCCATCTTTCTTATGAGCCCCATTAAGTACTGAAAAGCTGCAATAAAATCTCTTCAGAGCCTTCTCTTCTTCAGGCTAAACAACCTCAATTGTCTCAGTCTTTTTTCATAAGAGAGGTGTTCCATCCCTTTGACAATTTTTGTGACCTTCCTCTGGACTCACACATCCTTCCTGTACTGAGGACTTCAGGATAGAACACATTACTTGAGGTGAGCTCTTACAAGAGCAGAGTAGAGGAGGAAAACCACTTCCCTTGACTCGCTGGTCACACTTCTTCTGATACAGTTAACTTTCTTAGCTGCAAGCACACATTTGTGGCCCATGTCCAACTTTCCATCCACTAGCATCCCCAAGCCCTTCTTGGCAGGGCTGCTCTCAATCTCTTCATCGCCCAGGCTGTATTGATACTAGGAGCTGCCCTGACCCAGGTGCAAAACCACTTTTCACTCTTGTCTAGATACCTCTGCATGACATCCTATCCCTTAAGTGTATAATGAAGATCTTGGTATTACCGAAGTGGAACACCAAAACTCTCCCCTGTGTTTACTGTAATTAAGAAACTTAAAGCACATACTAAAGGCAGAATAGCAAGATATTAAATGACTAACTTCTAATATCTGCATCAGAGCCCAAGCTTGTCAATATCTGGTAACAATTCAACTAAATTAATTTTTTCATTTAAGGTACAATTAAGGTTAGCTGCATCTCAAGCCTCCGTATATGTCCAGAGGTGTTCCTGAGATCAGTTAGGCTGAATACAAGTTTAATTCAATCCACTTGAGCAACATGTAGCAAATGAGAAGTTAAAAAGAAGCCAGTCATAAATTCAGATCAGTTTTTGCCAAACTAGTTAGAATAATTTGCCACAGAAAAAGGAAATGAATGAAAGAGATGAACTGTAGATAAAACACTGATTTTTTGAGAACTGCAAATTAACTGCAGGAGATATGGAAGAGATAAGTGCCTTCAAGTACAAAGAATAATAGGTGAAGATGAAGATCACAAACAGAAACTGAAAATCTATTTATTATTATGACAATTTGCATTTTGAATTATTATCTGATGCAAATAGAGTGCCTCAAAAGTAAGAGGGTCAAATCAGTTCAAAAAGCAGTTTTTCCAAAGCTTGGTGAGAATCTGGACTAGTAGACAAGATGTAATAATATAGCAAGATTTTATGAGGAAAGATAATAATCATAAGTTTGTGTGATAAAGCGTCCAAAAAAAAGACTCCTTCAAGGTAAAAATAAAAACATTTCTGAAGGAAGAGGAAAGTAACTTAATGATGGGATAAAAAAGCAAATAACCTTATTGTGGACAGATGTTCTTGAAAACATGAATTATGAAGCAATATAGAAGGAACCAGAATGAATCAAGTGTTGCCAGTGTTCCCAATGAATTCTGAAATTTTAATTTCATTATTTATAAAGTAACCTTATTGATTGAACACTACTAAAAAAATCCAAACAAATAATATGGGCAAACGAAGTTTCGGAAAAAAAAATAAATTATTTTCATGCAAGAAGGATGATCACCTTTTTCCTTAGTATGTCGCATGGAATTCTGGGTTTGAATTTCAGGGTAGTATCCAAACAGCCTGCGTCCTGATGGACTGCTAATTTTTCCATCTTTAAGTGGCCCTTCTCATAGTTTTCTTCAGGTCTTTTCAATCTTTCTGTGTTCAGAAGACCTCCAAAATGCTTCAGTAATTTCTGATTTCTCTCTGTAATAATGCTAGGAAAGGAGAATAATAGATAAAGTTTCCTGGTTTTGTTGAACTGTGTAGCAGCAAGAATTGTTCAGCCTTAGGCAAATCACTAATACTCTTTGACTGTCTCTTCATCTTCATGTAAAATAGGCCTTTTATTAATAAAAAAAATCAAGTAACAAGTATGAAATTTAAGCTAGACAAATAAATAGCTTTAAACTGTAGCAGAGTAAAATTGGCATAACTGATTGAACTGCAGTGAAACTAATCCTTCTGGCAGCAGAAAAAGAATTTGACACGTAAGTTTTATTATCTTACTAGTCATGTAAACGTTCTAACTGAAGTATATATTATGTCCCTGTCTTTCTCCCCAGTACAGAGCAATAGCACAGGCAGTAAGCATATTTTTGCTGCTGTTGATAGTTATAAAGAACCTAAGCAAAGACAAAAAGAAGTTAACAAATTCAGGTGAGCCTGAAAAATGTTCTTTAGTAGGCTACTGAGTTGAAATAGATGTAATAATCTCCGTTTCGTACTGTAAAAAGACATAGAGGTGTGATCAGTGGAATCAGTTTTATAAAAGTGATTGGGAAACTTAAATGTGACAGCATATGGAGATGAGTTTAGAGAAAATAAAGAGATAATATGTTCCTGAAAAAATAAATGTATGGCTTAGCTTTTTATTTAAACTATCAGTTCTGTTTTAATTTCTCTATTCTTGTAAATTCAAAGTTCCTTGATATTTTGAGCTTCTTACTGGCAATGGGAAAATTTATAATTCTGGCATTTATAAGCACTACTAAACATAGTAAAGCTAATAACAAAGAGAGCAAGGAAACAAACCAAAACCTTCACATCAAATAGTACAATTCTGCTTACTTTTCATAAAGTAATGATTTAAATGTTTGGAGCTTAGTTTTGCTAATTGAGATTCCACTGACAGCAACTCCTAAAAAAATTATATAATAAAAATCTTGAAATATTTCTGATCATATAAAACAATTAATTTTTTTTAGTTAGCAATGTCTTAATCAGGTAACTTAGAGGTGAAAAATGATACTAAACAGAACTAATCACATCCTTGAGGAAACTGTTGAGTCTGGCTTTTAGGTTTCTTGCATAGCTCTGATATATTTGCCTGCCTTCTGCAAATTGTAAACGATTGTTAGAGACTGCTGTAGATGCATTTGTCTTTGTTGCCAAGATACAGCTATCAAGTTAGGTTACAGATGTGCTAATGTTGACATACCAATGCAGACAAAAAATAGCTCTTTACTTAAGTATTTAAGATTCTCCCAGGCACTAATACTAATATGAAAATAAATACATTGACTACTAGCACAGTTGTGAAAGTTCCTAACTGCAATACATGCATTGAGCCACACTGCTATTGGACCACACAATCACAGACATACAGTTTAAATACAAGAATACTAACAAAAATCTCGTACACTAAAATTTGCAGTTTCCTATACCTAGAGTTGCTAGCTGCAGCTCTGGACAAAGTATTAGGTACTTGAAGTAAAAACATAGTATTTTCAAATTAGAGATTTTTTTTTCCATCTACATCATATAACAAATAAATTTCCATGTTTTCCATATAAAACCTAGAACCTACTTTCTGAAATTACATTGGAATGATGTAAAGAAAAGAATTCCCATAGTAGAATGTGGGAGATTTGTAGCTTGGAAGAACTCTCAAACTAGAAAAGAGATAAATTCCTAGAAAGAGAAACTGGAAGGAAGCTGAAGTTTGGAAGATGCTAAATACCTTAGAGCTTTTATAATTATATCTAATTATTTCTAACTGTAATCAATTTTAATTATATCTAATCAAGCTTAATAAAAAATGGTTATGGTTGTGATAGCTGTATTTATTTAAAAAAAATAGTAGATTTTATATTTTCAGATTGGAATACAATTTTTTTTATTTGTAATTCTGAAGTACACTGTTTTGACGTAAATATGTAAGTGCTGAATTTTTCCTTTGAAACTCTGGAGTGACTTTGAAGAAACTCTTATTGAAAGCAGTGCTTGCTAAGAATTGTTTCATTTGTGTAGATTCTTTTCTATATTCCCTGGATTGCATGCAAGGTACCTTTGAATTTGTTGCATGTGTATCATCTGATCAACTTTCAAATTTCATTCAAGTCTTCAGAAGCACTTTGTCAGTAAAAGGGAAAGAGTTTTTCTGTGCTGATATAGTTTAGCTTTATTTTATTTCATTAAAAGTTGTCTTTATCCCATTCTGAAGAAAACCAGTAATACCTGAAAGTGGATGTTAGATGTGACATTTTATGTCCAGTCTCTGTGTTTTGCAGGAATTAACATATTTTTTTTCCTTTGAGTCTGCTTTCCTTTCCAATATTAGGAGAGTGGATTTGTAGAATAGTTAAACATGATTAGCACATCTTTGAACAAACTGAAGCACTGCAATACGTCCATATGAACTAACTATTGTAGATATATATATTGGACAAGCAGATATTATTTGTGTATGGGGCATGTAAATTGAATGCAAAATTAATCTCTCTATTCAGAAAACTTCATCTTTTCTACAAGACAGATTTAAGCATGATTTTTTATGCCATTATTGGTAGGATGATTTTTACTCTTTCTTATGTCAAGTAACTAGTACTTTCAGCAACTGGGCTTTCATTTGTACCATTCTATTTGCTTTCATACTATCACTTGAATCCTGATCTTCATATAGAATGAATATTTTCACTGATTTACTTGCTTGGACTATCAGAACCAACACTTAATGTCATTAATTGGTATTATGGCAGTGGCTGAAGACTAGTCCTCGGTCCTTAACATGCTGAAAAGATGCTGACACAAATATCTGCCGATGTAATTTACACCAAGCAAGTATGTAACAAGTGAACAGAAGGATTTCTAGAAGTTCAAATTTGAGCTGTCTGGATTTCAGAGGACTCAGTGGTGGTCACATGCTATTGAGACAACACATACATCCACGAAAGAATAATTTTCTGCTAGACTGGGGATACTATGTAGATCCTCTGGGTAGATGAGTCTGACCTAATGAAGGAGCTCTTTGCAACGTGATTTGCTGTGGTTCTTTGAGTAGTTGTTTCTATCTTTTTGAAAGTGTGCAATCTGAAAGACTGAAGGCTTATGGTTTTCTGGGTGAAGGTAAACGACAGAAGAAGATAAGGAAGAATGATAAGGAGAATAAAGTTTCCTGGCATATTCTGTGATTGAATATGAGGTCAAAATATCAAGGTCTGTATTTATATACTTAAACGTATGAACCAGAGAGGTGTAACTTCCCTAAGAGGTGCATAAATGGCAATTATTTCTTAAAGATGTCCTTTCTAGGAATTGATAAGGTTATTGTAAAATGAGTAGTGAGTCGTAGCAACTATAAATGTACAGAAGCAGTACGAGGCCTTGCATGTATGAAAAAAAATCTGGTTTATGGTCCATTGACTATGCTGAACAGATGAAGTATTAAGCATTGAAATTACTATATATCTCAATATTACAGAGGAGGCAGGTAAAATCCATGAGTAAATCCATGGTACTGACATTCTAGTTTTCATGAAGATATTAGCACAAAGGTAATTGTATTTTGAAGAGAAAACACAAAGAATGATCCCTTGTGGAAAGGTTAATTCTATCCAAAAGAGCAATTGTTTTCAGCATTACTGTGCTTTATGTATAAACGTGTAAAATTCAAAATTAAAAGCTGTAAGCTTGTAATGAAAAATGTGTTATCTTAAAAAATAATTACCTGTTTCTTGGCATGGTCTGAGTGTCTCATAAAAATTAACATTCCCTTAATGGGAATATATTGATTCAAAATTTTCTGTGTTTTTGAATTTTGAATGATTTAATTAAGAAAAGACACTTCCTAAAGACTAGTACCTTTTCTCCTCAGGGTTGTCCTACTGATATCAGTGAGAACAAATGATTAATATGTTATTTTACAATTTTGACTGTAATTAGATAGTTTTATTTTGCCATTGCCCGAAACTAAGTATCTCTAGCCATGAAAAATGTAAGATTTTTTTATAGCAGTTTCTAAACAGTGAACGCAGACACAGAACGAAGGAAACAATCTGCATGAGAGAATAACTTTAAAGCCACTCAAATAAATGTTAGCATAGTGTCAAGGTAGAAAAGCCTTAAACGGTGAAACAACAATTGGGAAACCATCCAAGAAAAGAAGAAAAAGAAATATAAAAGCTGTTTAAACATTGTGCAACTATGCCAAGCAAACAGAAATAGCAGTATAACACTTACATTAATAGAAATAAAGTTTACAAATAACAATGTCCTTATGTTTGTTATCTCTGACATTTCTATATAGGTTTATCTTGCTAAATTAAAGATGCTCATTGTGTTATAATAAATCTTTTCTGTTGTCAATTTTTTAAATATAGGTATTGACACTGAATAGATTTTCAACTATCTGTTAAGCATATAATCTTCAATACCCGATACTTTCAGATATAATGGAACAGAGTGCTGTAAGAAATGCATCACTAAATTTACATTTTCACAAGTAATATATAACAGTTGATAATACTAGGTGAACAAAGGAGACTTCATAGACCAAAAAAGGTATTGAAGGTACTGATGACAGGAAAAGTAACACAAACTGAATAAAAGTGAGAACTAGCGTACAACAAAGCCTTGACTTTCATTTGGTTATAGCTTTTTGGTAAAGCTTACAGTAAACAGTAAGTGCTTTCAAGATACATCACAGTTATGGAACTGACAGTCCTGCTGACCATACCGATAAGAGTCAGTTTGTAATCACTTAGCATTTCTGCAAACTTTCAGAACAGCCATGTTCTCTTGAAGTCTCTTTCTGATGATGTTAGTAAAGGCACTGTGTCTTTATTTGTCCTCCTTGTTTTTGTTTTCCTTCCTCTTTGTCTCACTTATCTTTTCCCTGTGCTTCATAGGCTTTTGACAGTCAGGATTGTAATTAGTATAGTCTGATAGGAGTCCACACCGGTTAGTGTGCCTAAGGAGTATAATGTTCTTAAGAGCTGTTTTGAAACACATATAAACTTAACAACTTTGTACTTCCAGTGTTAAACAAACAGCTTCAGTATTCAAAACTTTTTTTTTTATAACCCAGCCATAAAATATAATTTTAAGAAGCCATTCACAGTCTCTTCTATAATAGCTATCTACTTACTGGTTTCGATTGACCACTGACTAGAAACTTTTCAATGTTTTTTTAAGAGACTATAAAGTAATCCTAATTTCCTTCTGAATAATGTTTTCTATTTGCATAGAGATAGTGAATTCTTTTACTTTTTATGTTCTTGTTCTTTGTCAGGATCACCAAAGAAACCCTTGTTTGAGTATCCTATGTTTTATCTTTCATTCAAATTACTTAAATTATATAGAAAGCTTATAAATTTTTTTACTATGTACTAATTTAAAAGGCTAGTCTGATTTACTGCATAGCTATACAAAACCCCCTCATTGCTGCACTAGTTTATATCACTATTGCAAAAAGATATAACAAAGATTTGGCAAAAGATTAAAAAAAATTTTAACAGAGAGGCCTGTGAGAAGAAAAGAGTATATACAGAGCACTGTACAACCCTTAATGTCAAGAAGCTGTCAACAAAATTTTGTTTCCATTCCTAACCCAATCTATTTCTAACATTAGTTCAGAAGCCCTATATTAAGAACTTAATCTTAATGTTACAATTAAAGAGAAAAACAATGATTCATCTTCGTTCCTACGAGAACATTTAAGATTCTCTGGCTGACTGGTATAGTTAATGTGGTTACAGATATGTATGTGCTAGGAAGAGGAAATTCTGTTCCATATACTTCAAAGAAAATAATAAAAGGAAGATGGAAAGAAGATAGGATTTCCAATGTTTGTTGAATCTACAGTTTTTACTGGAAGATCTGTCATTTGTTTGAATTTATTCTCCATAATAGGCTGTTCATTATAAACACAAGACTGAAATTGAAAGAGATCTTCTTTTGGAATTTGGTCCATCTGGTATAGCATTATTTTACATAATTACCTATACATGCACATATACATATATATAAGAGTAAGAATAAACTATAGAAAATAATTACTGGCTGTCGAACAGAGGAATACTATTTAAGGCAAGGTCCTTGATGACCATGGAAAAATATCTGTCTTTTCGTGGACATTATTGCATTGCTAAAACCAATCAGAACTACTCACTTGGTAATAAATATGTTTTACTAATTGGAACACTGAAAAATTTCCATTCAATTCTAACCACAGCTAAGCTTGTCTGTTGGGTTGGAGAAGTTACTGAAACTTTTCTCACTCTGACAGGTTGATGAATACTTAGGTTTTCCTCAAGGCCTTCCAGATGCAAATGTGAATGAAGTAGATCACATACTTTTATTAACCTTGTGATTGTGTTGACCTCCACTCGCAGTCCTCTTCTGTCTGAGGAAGAAACTGTGTTTTTCTTAGCATCAATTGTTTCTTGAGACGAGTGAAGTTTTCAGGACAAAACCAGCTCCCAATAACCTGACTTGTCAATTAAGAAAAAAAACAGACCACAAAACCCTGAGAAAATGAGTGTGTATGGTAAATTTCAAAAGACAAGAAAATGTTAAGGATCATTTAGGTATGAGCAAGAATTTTTATGATGCATAGTAGGAAAAAATATGTGTTTACTGGAAATGTTCCACTAACTGTTTATTTAAAAGCCCATTACATCCAGTAGAAATTCACTATAGAATTCCATAATTCTTTCAAAAAAACTCAACAATCTCTAAAAAGGATCTGCTCCAGTATTCAGTTCTCTGTTAAAAATTATTACTTCATGCAGTTTTGATTCTTCAAGAGCACTCTGGAGTCCACAGAATGAAACAAAGGTTTGGCTACAGAGAAACAGGAGTTTTCTGAAAGCTTCTGTGTTTACTATGATAGGTAGTTTTCTGAAGCATTTGTTTGCTTGCTGTAAAAATAAGCTGAGAAACAAGTGTTACAATGCGTCTTTCAATGATGGATCATGTGGAAAGGTAAGAATTTGTTATCCAAATGTGAAAATTGAAGAGTTTGTGATAATTAGTCACAAACAATTTTAATCCAAAGACATGGAGCTGGACTCATAGAAAATTAAAAGTAACAGTAATTTTTACTCTGACATGAAAATAGAAAATTAAAAAGTGAAATTAACAACTTCTTTTCTACCCATCCCCTTGTTTCTTACACGTGTGAGTATAAGAAAGAACAAATGGCTATTTATCAGCTTATGTTATTTAAGCAGAATTTACGTACTTGGAAATTCATACCTAGAAATTCCATGTTCAGTTGTGAACACTGGAAATAAAAAAAAAAAAGATTAGTGCAAATAAATTTTCATCCAATAATTTGTGGGTTCACATTCTGTTAGTATGGCTTTAAAATTCTTTTATTTTAAATGTTATCATTACTGAGGGAAAGGGAAAGAGGGTAAGAGGGAAAATGAGCGAATAGTTGAATATAATAATATGTGGCTAATTGTTCAAGTAAGTGTTATTTAACAGTGTAGGACTGTTTGGTGTAAATTATGCAGGATTTTAATAACAGGATTTAAAATATCATAAATATAAAGATCATTTCATAGCTTGTCATCATAAGTACTTCCAAAATTTTTACTAATCTGAAAACTTCATTCTGTTTCACAAGTATTTTTCTTACACTGAATAGCAAAGATGCTCCCAAACATATAGAAATACTTTTTACTTTGACCACTGTACTTAGGGTCTTTGGTAGTGTTTTGATATCCTCAGAAGAAAGGTGGCAGTGAAATATGAAGTATTTCAATTATTTATTTATTTATAAGAAAGTGAGGCAAAAGATGGAAAAAGTTAGCCTTGTGAAGTCCTACTAAGTATTTCTAACTTGTGCAAATCTGGAAAGTAAGTACTACTGAATAATACAACATAGGCCATTCATGACTGCAGTGTTAAATGCAAAATTATGATCTTCTTGGTTAATGCCTAGAGTATTCAAGTACATATAAGCAAGCCCGAGCATTGCATTCTAATCCATATGACTAAAATTAACCGATTTTATATTATGTATAATCAGACAGATACGCTTTGATTTATTGATGTAAGTAAGAAAGGAAACAGAGCAGATAAATAATGTTTTTTTATTTAGAATTGTGTTCATAAAATAAATTTAGCTACTCTTGCTATGGAAATGTTTTTTATAAAGTAAAATGTAAAACTGAATTGTAATAGTAGTAGAGATTGAAATGATGCATAAGTTTCAGCTCTTGGTAAATACCTCTCTTCATTGTTTTCATGTCATTTCTAACTCTATAGCTACATGGTAGACTCCTTATCTTCCAGTTGGATTGGTTTAAGCACTTTACTTACCTCTGTCCTTCAGATCTCCTTTTATCTCCTGGTATTTATTTATCTACAAATCTCATCAAGGGCTATGAAAGTATTATCCACTACTGTGTAGGCTACCATATTCAACACCAATTTACCGGAAAAAAATCCTGTTTAGGAGAAAATATATCTGACAATTTTAGGGATGCTTTGCTGTACAGCTGATGATAAGTAAGTCTAAAACAGTGTTCTCAAAATATGACATCTTCTGCATTGCAAAGTACTCAGGAGCAGGGACTTTTTTTTTCAGATCTTTCAAATGTATCTACAAAAAAAATCCCTTATCTAGATATTGCCAAAAGCAGAACAAAGCTGAAATTTATGAGGTACAGCATGGTTGGAAATGCCACTTAAAAATAAGAAACAACAAAAAATCCACTAGAAATATAGTTTTGAAACTATTTTATCAAAACTGCAGAATAACAGAGCATATGAGAAAGGGAAGATTTCTAGGCTACCACTGAGAAAAATTCCAATGAAATAACGGGTCCAGAATATGCTATAAAAAATAAAGAAACATATACCCAAGAGGACAAAGTAGTTATGAAATGCTGTTTAGTGGTATTAAACTTTATTTGGGTGTACAACAGCATTATATCACAGAAAGAATTTACCATAGTATCATCACCATTTCTGTCAGGATCACAGCAGCATATCTTTTTTTATACATGCACACAATGGAAAAGATGATCATGTACTATCTGAAATTCACAGTATTTACTTTAAATACTGCCAAATAAATAAATACTGTATTTGAAAATCTATTTACACTCATTATAAATAACTACTGCAAATCTAGAAGTGATTAATTGTGCTATTAATGCCAAGTTTCTTTCATGTAAGAAAAGACTAGAAACAAAGTATTTCACCAGGAAACAATATAAATAGAAGAACAATTTTATAAAAGCACTATTTTCTGTTTATGATCAAATAGAGGAATTTATTGTATATCTATATAGTTTCTGGCACATTATTTTACCAAAGGTGCTTAAGTAAGGTTTGAAAGCTGACAAGAAAAGTTCAGGTACTTCTGAGTGTACTAGCTTCGCATGCAAGACATGATATTGAAGTGTGAAGTATGATGAGGCATCAACCTACTGAACCTTGAAAATTGAATCAAGGTTCAAAAAAAATCACTTTAATCAAAAGCTGTTTTCACTCAGTGTTAACAGACCAGAAAAAAAGACTTACATTTGTCTTCCAGGTAAAGAATTTGATAATGTATTTTGGAGAAAATTTAGTTTATGCAGATACATTCAGGAAAAATTGACCTTATAGCACATTTACAGTTTGCTAGTGATAGCATTAAGCAGAGAATAAACTATATTGCTATATTGTATTGATAGATAATGGTGTCAGAGCAGGTGATAGATCTTTTGCTTTAATAGATCTAGCAGGATAATATGCTGTACTTGGATCAAGCCAAGATACCCTGGATATCAACAGATAATTTTCCTGCTAATTTTCCTGTAATGCAGAAGTACAGACACTGCTAACCAGTGTGTAAAGCATGCAGACACTAGAGGTTCTCAACAGACCTTTGGATTTTTAACAAGTGGAGAAGGAATGTGATGCAGCCCACACAGTTTGCCACAAAATTTGTTCAGAATTGTCAATATTCACACCAAGTGCAGTGCTTTGGCTGCTACTGTTAAATGTTTTCCTGATACAAGTGAGTCTGAATTTGACTTCTTGTCCAGATTAGAAGTGCACCACTGGTGAGTCTTCCAACAGTTTTCATTTCCTATTCTCTGATTTACACTGCCAAGATGTCTTGGAGTTCATAAAGTGCATTCTTCCGGGGGGAAACTGAACTGGGAGATGTGCTGCAGACTACCTAATAGAACACGGTGACCAACAGATGAATGCGCTTGACTGGAATATACTTGATATAAAAACTTCTGAAAGGTGTCTAGGACAAGCACTGGGTTACCAGCACCAACTAATTCGCTCCACAAATATCTTCGTACTAGGCTTCACTAACTGCTGATGCAGACATAGGCTGAAAAGGTGTCTTACAGAAGCTCATATCTTAGCACAAGCTTCTATTCAAGAAGCAGTGAAGGTATCTCATACCTGGAGTAAAGATGTACAAAGCTTAGAGGAGGATTAGGTTAGATTAGATTAGATTAGATTAGATTAGATTAGATTAGATTAGATTAGATTAGATTAGATTAGATTAGATTAGATTAGATTAGAAAGAACTTCTACTATGTCCCCCTGATAACTAAATTCATGATATTTTCTTACCTGGGATGGGAACCTGAATGTGTTAGCAATGGTTACACTAGCATCAAATACATTTGGAACAATTCCTCCTAGCTACTCATTTTCATGGATTAAATCTCTAAATGAAGTGTAACACAAATATTTGATATAGAATTTACTTTTACATTCTTAAAATGTAGTAGAAGTTATAAAGGAATTAGTATGAATACTGGAAGGATAGATAAACTCGGAGCTTTCAGCTGATTTTTCAGAAATTGCAAAAATTCTTTAGCCACCTAGATATTTAAAAAAAAACCTAGCCAAAAATATATAAAATTATCTCATCATATCCTGTTGATATGACCATCTGTATGTGATTATGTCCATATTCTACAGTTCACCTGCAATATAAACCTACTGCCATGAGTAAAAGATAAGTAAAATGGATAGATAATGGATGTTGTACTGATAAGCAATGCTCAGAGGATTCCTGAGTTAAATTATTCTACAATTGTCAAAGTAAGAAATGGATCTATGCTAATAAAAGAGTGCACAAAAGTGTGTCAGCTGGATTTCTCTTCCATAACTCTGAACACTTACAATGCAGACATGAAAGCTGATCTAATCACCTGAGATTTCCATTCTAATCCATGGAGAAAAGTATGCATTAATAGAGTGCAGTGCATCTCTACCTAAAGCACATGTCCAAAATCATTTAACATAATTATAGATGTACTGATTAGTATAAGACTGATCCCATCATAAAGTGCCTATTGATTGATGAGGGAAGCTTATTTGACTAGGCCAGAAAAGAACGTAAATTGAATCTCATCCACAGCATTCTACAAACGCCTTGCACTACATTTAATGCATCTTTACAGTTGTCGTTGCTACAGTAGCAGTCACGTGAAGATCACTCCAGCTAATCAATGTGTGTTACACATGACTCTAAAAAGCATTCTAACAATTCACTGTGTGCGTGAAGTGTTACCAATAGATTTAGTGGGTTTTTTTTATTTGTTTTTAAATTTTCACTCATTGATAATGAAAGAAGAGACCTTATCATTCATATATTTTATCCTGTTCATTGCATTGATGATGTTCTTCAGTATATTCTTAGTATGTGAATATCAGACACAGGGAAAGCAGTCACTGATTAACTATACCTGAAAAGACTTCTATTGAACAGAAGTGGAAATCAGATGAACCAGATGAACAAAACAATGAATTATTTCTTACATTTGAAACAGTCTCTGAGAAGCTGGAGATCTTGAGGGACTTTCATATGAATCTTGTTCAACCAGGTGCTGCTTAAAGGCATCAAATTGTAGCATATAAGCAATCATTGATTTGGTTTTGGAGAATAATATTGCAATTTCATGTCAATGGCTTATTTCTTTGACTTATGAAATTAATCATTCCCTAGACTTATCTTTGACATACAATATTATGTTTGCAAATAATATGAGAGTTCTTGCATGTCAGACCTTATTTTTAACTTAGTTTTTAAAATTATATAAGGTATTTCCAGTGACCTAAGTATATTTCTCACTAGAATACTCACAAGCATTTTAGTAAATGTTGTATTATTCTGATAATTAATTGAAATGAACTCATGGAAACACAAATAGATTTATTTTCAAAGAAAAATGAAAGGATTGTATCTTCCATTTTCCCCTGCCTATATTCAGTTCTAGAAATTAGTTAGTTACTGAGCATTTTAATTGGTACGTGAAATTTTTTCTGAGATGCTTTCCATCAAAACATCTATTCAATTCACGGAATAATTAAATTCAAGTCAAGAGATGTACCATAATGTCTACTATATTGTATACTATTTCAGAAAGGAAAACTTACTCCATCCTGGGGACATCTCAGTTGAAACTATTACATTTGCATCAGTAGTGGAGTTACACTTGGAGTTCTATGAAGATATATGTGCAAGGCTTCAGTTCAATATGCAGTCAGTTAAATAGGGGAGAATATAATGGATGCACAATTGTTCTTCAAGCTTTGCTCAAAGAAGTTCTATATAAATACAATATTCTCTTAATTCTCTCATTTATATATAAGATATTTTTATTAATTATTAACACCTCAGGATTACACTTGAAGGTAGAAAAGGCTGTTGAATAAGATGAATTCAATTAGTATCAGGCTAGGATACATTTTTTTCTCTTAAAATGAACTCAAAATAGTGTTTACCTCTTGCTTAAGGAAAAGTTTGTTACATGGAGAAAAGGGTCTATTAGAAATTAACCATTTTTCTGGATATATTTTGTACTTTTTTGTAATTAAAATTATGATTAATACATACTGATTATAGAATGGAAGTAATTGTTGCTTCATAGACTTTTGGATGAAAACAGCATATGAATGCCATGTACATGGCCATCTGAAATATATTTTCATTTCTTTTGAAACCATATTTTAGAAATATGGTGAAGGAAAGGAGGAATAAACAGACATCTTAGCTCGAAATTTGTGCCAGCCGACAAGATTTAATAATAATTGAAGACAAAGAGTCAGTATACTCTGGAGTCTTCACATATCTCATTATTACTTTAGCAGACATTAATAACCGTCAGTTTAAATTTCATTATTTTGTGTAATAAGAATGACTTTATATTAAGAAGTCTTCAGATCATTCAGGCTGTGTGGCATTTATTCATGAACTGTACTATGCCAGTGCAAATGTAATTGTCGTCTTTGTAATACTATTTCTTTCACTCAGGATGCTATTTCACAGAGGAATAATAGGATTTAATAGCAATAATAATTGCATTGCATGTTTGTAGATCATACTATCTACAGATTTCAGAACATATTACACCTAACATTGCTGTTAAGAGACTGTCATCTGAGGCACAAAAATCTCCATTCCAACATACTTTAAAGGGATATGCATTTTATAAGGCTGTAAAGCTTTTCCAGTATGAAGACTGTAATTAACAAAAACTGCACAGTTTTAAGGTTAGTCTCAAACTAACCTATGTCAACTAAGTCTATCCCTAATTAAGGCACTGGCCACATAATCATTTTCCTTAGTTAAGGGCACCTCCCACTAGACCAAGCTGCTCAAAGCTCCATGTAACCTGGCCCTGAACACTGCCACGGAGGTGACGCTCACATCTTCCCTGGGTAACCTGCTTAAATGGGGCACTATCAAACTTCAGATTAAGTTACAAGTTACTTCCCAGCTGTAATTCCACTTGCTAGATCTCTTTCCTTAAATATGCTGAAATACTGTAATCTGATTCTCCACAAAGTTAAAGTATGACTTCTTGCAGGGACTTGTCACTTTCACTTTTACTGAATAAATTAGCCTCTTTGGCGTAAATTTTTAGGAGCTAGTGTTTGCACTCTTCTGATTTTGCATCTGCCAATTTGACTAATTTGAAGAGTATAAATCCTTCCTTCCTCAAGGTAAGTTTTGTATCCGCTAGAGAATTTTTGCAGAAGTCAGTAGATGGACTTCTGGGGGAAGGGCAAGGAGGAAGGGGAGATCTAAAACATTTCCAGTAATGGTAGTAAAACTTCTTACCTTCCTATATACAAAACAGTTGTAAAATCTGCCTAAGGCCTTTGTTTCTGATATTCTCTGTGCCCGTCTTCTGTTTATGCATCCACCACTTTGTACTCATGTACAGGGAACACTATTTTATGAGGGTTCCTATGAATTTATTGGCAATTGCAGTGGATTTTCAAAACACGTGGGGAGGGGAAAAAACAAACTCTATTCTGAAATTTAATTTTCAATTTCTTAATTACTGAACTATTTATGTACTATTAATAATCATCATGTTTGGCTATATATATTCATCTAAAAAAGTCAAAAATCAATATTTCTCGTTCTCCAGTGTATAATGTTAATATACAGAATACATTTTTAGATTGGCTTGTTTATTTGCTTTCCAGCTGGTCTAGACATGATTGAAGGCTCATGTACTTTACATCTAGCAAACAAACTGAGACTAATAATCACAATATTTGACTGAGGGATTGCTCTTTAACCAAGGCTTGGTTATCAGAAAGTTGTAAGTTCAAGCATTACTTTCTGATAAAAATTTAAAATCAATTAAAAAATGTAAAATAGGGTAACTTTCAATCACAGTTTCTGATTTGTCTTACATTTAGGCTGTGGTTAGTCACAAATCTTGTACTAAGTCATCCCCGAGACAACATTAGGGAAGAAGATGTAGATGATTCATTTTACAAACAAATTCTCTGTTTTCAGTATGATTTGGAACACCCTTACCCAACCTAATAGCTAGTCAAAAGCACAAACAAGTAGAAGGAAAGTGGTACCACTTACTTCAAATACCTAAGGTCAAACAGTGTAACTGTTCATTTGAGCTTTCTTGATAGACTATAGTTCAGTTCTAATGAAGACTGCATGTAAAGGGAGGGCTGTTGTGGTGTCTCTGAGCTACTGAAAGAAAAACATTTCCTTTCTTTAGCTCAAGTTTGAAATGGGAGTTTTGCTGCCATATATCTTGGCTGCAGATTTCAATGGCTTGATCCATTTCCATAAAAATGGAATAAAAGATAGAATAAAAAAAAAATCCCTAAACATTTTCCAGACCTGAAATTTCTTTGCAACTGCTGTATAAACACTATGCCACAGAGCTTCAGTCTCTATTCTGTGTAGGTGGCTGGCCCCCATCTCAAGTGAAATGGAAGCTAACACTTTCACAATAAGGTTAACAGTTGCTTAATGCTAGGCGCTGGAAATGCTTTCAGATTTCTGTCTTTGATTTATGGCCTGAATAGTGCCTACTTTAAAACAGCATTAAAAATCTTTAAATACTATTTTCTTTTTTTAAAAAATAATTTTTTTTTTCTTAATGTTTTTATTGATTTGTTTTTATTTTAATTTTTTTATGTTCTTGATACAAAGTGCTTGGAGATTTTTTTTGTGAAGGATGATATAACTATTGAAGTTGTTAGAGAGATGACACAGATGTAATATGAAAGTTCTGTGAAGGCCAGATGACTTTAACAGTCTCCTGTAATCTACACATTGAAGCTCTCCTTAAATATCTACATAAGCTTATTGTCTACTAAGCAGCTAAATTTGTGTAATTTTCCCTGCATGTGTCAGAGGAAGTGTCCTTTTTGGGCCCTTTAAAAAGAAGAACTTTTCTTGACCATATCAGAAAATTACCAGCATCATACTTAAGGCTGGCTCTTTCTTGGTAAAGTCAAAGAGAAATCAGGAAAATTAAATTTTAGTAAGCTTAAAATTAGATTTCTGTGTGTATTCTGCTAATGAAAAAAAAAGTTAAAAGATTTTTTGATGTGGTTCCGCAGCCGACGCGGCATGTGCTGCAGCCAGGAACTAGATTGAGGTGAAGTAGTGGTTGCCAAAGGGAGGAAAGCCCAGGAACCCTGGAGGGAGCCCAGTGGGTGGCTCTGGACTTCCTGGAGCCCAGGAGTTACATGGCAGCTGATGGAGTGGGGATCGGTCTTGGAAGCGGCTGTGGGAGATTTAAGTGGTCTCCAGGGAGAACCACAACCTGGAGCACCATGAACAGGAGTGGGAAAAGAAGGATGGGCTCGGCAGAGGCATGCACTGGAACAGTTTGCAAGATCAGTTCATGAAGGCAGGGCACACGGGGAGAGTGCAGTCTTCTTGCTCAAGAGGTAAGCTCAGTCAGTGAGAGGGAGCCCAGCCATGGTGTCCACCCAGCAAGTGGTTGCATCCTCTGCACCTGCCAGAAGGGACTTGAGCTCCCAGGAAAACATGCATCCATCCAGGGCTTAGGCTGCACAGAGTGCAACCAGCTTGACATGAGCTGGCAATGCATGCTCGCAGCCCAGAAGGCCAACCATATCCTGGGCTGCATCAAAAGAAGCTTAGCCAGAAGGTCAAGGGAGATGATTCTGTGCCTCTATTCCTCTCTGTAAGACCTCATCTGGAGTGTTGTGTCCAGTTCTGGAATCCTCAGCATAAGAAGGATATGGAACAGTTGGAATGGGTCCATTGGAGGGCTAGAAAGATGGAGCATCTCCTGAACAAGAATAGGCTGAGGGAGTTGGGATTGTTCAGCCTGGAAAAGAGAAGGCTCTGAGGAGATCTTATAGCAACCCTCCAGTACCTGAAAGGGGTCTACAAGAAAGCTGAGAAGGGACCATTTGCAAAGGCTTGTAGCGATAGGACTAGGGGTAATGGGTATAAGATGGAGAGGGGCAGATTTAGACTAGACATAATGAAGAATTTCTCCATGATGGGAATGGTGAGGCACTGGAACAGGTTGCCCAGGGAAGCTGTGGTTGTCCCATCCCTGGAGGTGTTCAAGTCCAGGTTGGATGGGGCCTTGGGCAGGTTGATCCTACCTAGAGTATTTACAAAGGACGACTTCTGATAATACTAAGCTGAAAAATCCTTACTGTATGTAAATATAACTGTACATGTTAGTACTAGATATGTATTCTTTCCTGCTTAATTGACTGAATTTCTACTTCAGTCTGTGTGAGAGCCAGACAAAACCCATGTGATAAAAATTGTGATGTCTTCTAACTCATCTTCTTCACAGCCATTAAAGATTCAGTTTATTGAAATTGCAATACTATAAATCATTTTACTGGTAGGACAGTTTCCAGAATCTTGTACCTCAAGTCAGATGAAAGATTGGTAGTAACAGAAATTTCTCTCCTATAACTGATTTATTTTCCCTCTGTTTTCATCTTGTGATGAAGTTCAGCATTCAAAAGTTTTATGCCTGAATTTGTTATGAAACTTTCATTATAAAAAACAGCAGTGATAAAAATAAGTTCATGAGTCTATATTCTCTTTAAGTGAAATATTTTCTTATGCTGACTGAGATTTCAGCAATGAAAGTCATTTCCAGAAGCTGATCCTTCTGTAAAGTGATAGAGTTTTGTCCTTCGTTTTAAGAAGGAGATCATGAAAGAAAAATCTTCAGATTAATCGCTCTTTACATTTTCTCCCCAGCTTGTAATAACCTATGTTGCCCTCTTATCCTTTGAAAGGATCTTTACGGTGTTAGATTAGGCAAGAAGTGGATTCTGAGGTTATACCTCACATATGGCCGTAACCTTGGTGAATTATTGTCTTTTGAACGTTCACAAACAATATGAAAGATATTGGTATATAGGGCTTTAATAATTACAAATGTTTTATTTTAGTGGAAAAGAAAGTAATAGGTGAGTAAATCTGTACTTTGGAATCACTCATTTTTTTGTTGAGGTGATAATTTCTGGTAGAATTACAGAATGTCACCTAATTAATTAAAACTGTGAGTTATTTTCCATGTATTTTTTTTATTTATAAGGAGACAGATCTTATTAAAAATCCAGACTACTGTTGTTTAAATAGTTGTAGTGATCAGGAGTAGTAGTACAAAGTGCTACTCATGAGAAACTGCAAACAGAACTGAGAGCAGTTCCACAGTCTCATCTTAATGTTTCGGGGAAATCTGTTGGAATTTTTATGGAATATTTTTTACTTCTTTTGACTAGATCTGCTCTTCACTACTCATACGGATTCTTTGTATTCATCACAAACTGGGAGACTGGTCCTGTCTTTGTAACCCATCAGCCTGTGTCAACAATGATATAAAATAAATTATTTTTAGTGTCTTAAAAAATATATTTATTTTTTATAAATCTGTATGTGGAAAGCCCTCAGCTCTGTATGCCATCATAGTTCTTAGCTGACACTGCCTTCATGATCTGATCTTCTGTTCAGTCAGTTCTGAAGTCCTCTTAATTACGTATCTGTATTATAAAAGGATCCTATAGATGATTTTCTGTTTCATGAAAATTACAGCAGCAGTGTAGTAAGCTGCTAGTTCAAGATGATTCTTCAACAAGAATTCCTTAGTATTCCTATTTATCAAAGTATCTTGTCATCTTAAAGATCATTATGTATTACAGGTTATGTTGTTTTGTGATCATGATGAGAGGTGCCTATTGGCTGAGGGAAGCGTTTTACAATGAGGAAAAGAGACAGAGTACCATTACTAAGGTGCATAACTGCATGACAATTATAAACTTACAATTTAAAACCACAGTAAACTCTTAGAGTAGCTCATGGAAATTCACTCAAACTGTTGAGCAGCACAAACATGCTTAAACTGCCGGATAAATACTGTGGATCTGGTGGGTCTCTTCCAACCTGGTGATTCTATAATTCTATGATTCTATGATAAAAGAAACCCTAAACACATCTTGAAACTCTGTATTTTTATGAAGGCATATGAAATGAAGATGGTGTTTGTATTTTGGCATGTATCAGATTATACTTCTCATTTTTATACTTCAGTCTTCCAAGTCATCAGACTAAGTTATTAAGGTTTCTTATTCAGAATGACCATTCACTTGATAGAAAAGTCTAAGTAAGTTTGCTGAATTCCATGAAATTCCTTACAATTATTCCAAGAAAGGATTGTTTTTCCTCTGTATTCAGATTCAATAGTACTTGTGACACACCTGAGATTTCAATGGGACATTAAAAAATGTCCTAATGTTACACTGTGACATAAAAAAGTAATATAACCATCTCAATTACGGAGTAGAGGAGACCATCATCTTTGAAAAGCTGAATCTGTTGCATAAGGTAGCAAAATAAAAGCAATTGTGCAGTCTCTCCTAAACAAATTGTGGACAATATCAGGACATGTAGTAGAAGCTCAATATTCATTACTAAGAAAATCCGTGACTTATAGGCAGTAAAATATGGTTGCATGTCTTAGATGATCTTTCTGGTTGGTTATTTTGAGATCTTTGTTTAGATTATTTATTTTTAATCATCTCATTGTGGTAATTAGAATCCCAGTCTGTGTTGAAGGACTTTTCACCTGTATGTCAGGGTTAAGACATGGTGTAAGACACATGATTTTTTATTTTCTGTTATGAAAATATCATTCTCTTTGCTAAATAAAGTCTTATAATTTACAGAAGTCATGTGATTGTCCTCTGAAACCAGATTCAAAAAATCTGTGAAGACTGTGAAATCTATTTATTAATTTAGAGGAAAAAAAATTTTGGAGACACTTAAGCTAACATTATTTACTTCCCTCTCACAGTAGGTTAATTGCATGGTCATAATAATCATCATTCTAGTAGAAATCAGTTATAACCCCCACCCCTCCAAGTTGTAACAATGTCTGTCCATGTCCTCAGTACCTTGTTTATATTTAAACACAATTTCATAGCTAAACTCAGTAAATCCTCCTCAAAATTTGGTAAAGAAGAGTGGAAATAGCATGTGAAACATGACTGTACTGTGAGATGAGAAGTAAGAGACACATTTCATCCAGCTTTATGAAAAATAAGTACACATATTATTGTGTTATGGTTTAGACCCCACCTGGGTAATTTTGGCAGCTGAAATCATGCAGTAAGGATCCCTAGTCCCTCCCTCCACCCCTAGGGAAAGGAAAATGAGAGGAAAAAGACTTGTGGGTTGGAAACTAAAACTACAGCTTTAATGAAATGATGATGATGGTGATGATGATGATGATGACAATAATAATAATAATGATAATAAAATATATACAAGCATCTGAGATTCCACCCCCACCCCTCAGTGACTATACATCGATCACAAATGCTGTAGAGCGGATATGAGGGAATGGGTCTATGACTGGGAGGGAGATGAGCTCAGGAACTGGATTCAGGAAAACATGGATCCAGGATAAGGAGCAGCTGGACAGATGAGGTGCTCACTGTAGGTTAGCTATCACAAAAGAAGGCAGTCTCTTGTGTTCTCTCAATTTTATACCAAGTATAACATTTATGGGATGGAATACTCTGTTGTTCAGTGTGGGGTCACCCATTCTGTCTGCCCTTACTTGCAGGTGCAGCCTTTTTCCACCAGCTCAAGGAAGTCTGTGGTTACTACAGGGACAAGTATAAGCATTAGCATTTTTGCCTACCAATGCCCTGTGTTATCATTTCTAGAGAGGAGCACTGTCTCAAAAACATGCAGTTAGCTTTCAGAAAATGAAGTTACTTTGAGCAACTGAATTAGAGACAGAAAACAGACTCAAATTTAGCTCAAACCACAACAGCTTGGATTAATTTGCTGCTGTTCTGGCAAATCCACTTCTGGTTAACTGTTCAGACTGTTACCAACCAATTCTTCAAGCCTGTCATTGCAGTTAAACTGTCAGCTATGTTTGCAATAGCAGAGTGATCTGTAGATAAATATGTAACACGTATTCCACTTTGCCTGTTTCTTTCATTTCACCTGATAGGGAACATTCTTAAAAAACCATCATTAATCAATTATAATCAATCAGATGGGAGTATGGTGTCTAGTAATACTAGCAGGTGCTTTTATTCATTAATTAGAGGCAGAGAGAAACCCAAAATTTGGTATTTCTGAAAAAAAGAAAATATTTATATGGAAATAAGTAATCCTAAATTTGAGTCAAAAGACCTTACAGCCAGTGAATGTCAGTCAGTCAGTCAGATTCTGAGTATTTTAGACTTTCCCCATGATAACATTAAAGGTGTGAGTTCCAAGTTAATTTTGTCTCCAAACCTAGTTATTGCAGAATTGGCTTATATTTCCCTAATTGACATTCACTGTCCATGTCTTACTGCTTTTATCACTGTCTGTCCTATTGAAATTATTGTTCTTGTAATTATTTTCCTTCACATTAGGGTTCTAAAAAGTACTTCAAATAACTTCTTATGTTCTGTGAATTTAACATCAGCAAAAGGTGCTGAACCTATAGAATAGTTATAATATGAGCAGCAATAGTAACACATCAGATCTTCATCACTGCCCTTCTTGCCTATTGAAATTCTTACCTAGAGGTAAAAACCGCTATGAAAAGAGTTATTCATACCAACTGATTCTTTGGTTTGAGGGAGTTCTTTTTGAACCATGGCTAACATGCTGTCAACTTGCTGTATGTATGTTTGTGTCTGTGTGCACATGTAATATGAACATTAAAGGGATACTTCTACATGTGACCTGTCCATGAGACTAAGTCACAGATCATTTCTCAAATACAGTATCCCCTATTCAAAGCAGTGAAAATGAACTTGGGTTTTCAATCAATATAAACCACTGAATGGCCACAGCCTTATGAACTTCCTTTGCATAAGCTTGTTTTTTCTAAGAAGATTGTCAATCTGCCTTTGTATATGGATTTATTTAAGTTACATGGCAAATTATATTCACTTGACATGCAGCAGTATGCAGTAGATAAAACAGTTATTTAAGGTAGATAATTAAGATTATAATGTACATGGTTTTACCTCTGGATATGCTGTATATGCTTATTTTAACTTTTAAATTCTTCTGTCTGTTAATTTTGCAGCACACAGTGCAAAGACTTTATTTGTTTTCCTGAACTAGATTTATTGAATACAGCAGTCTCAGTAGTATATACATTACATTTCCAATGACAATGCTTAACTAGAAAAAGAGAATGGAACAAGTAAGGGATGTCATTCAGATAAATTCCTTTTTTATGTTAACTTCAAGAGGAAACTTTCAGCCTCGTCTAATTTATGTAACCATAAAGGAATACTGGATTTTTCTGGGGTTTTTTATGTATGCAAATATGAATCTGTTTTTCTTTGCAAATCAGCAAGCGTATTTTGCTTTTCCTGTTAAGGAAAAAAATATTTTTCTTGTTTAATAGAAGTATATTTTTGAAGTATATAGCTGTAAAAACATGTGATGCAGCTATATTTGGGAACATTTTTCAATTTTTTTTGCAATTTAATGCAAGAACATTCACTTACACATGTATATATGCATTTAAGATTTTAAAAAAATACATTTTAAACCTGTAAACAGAACAGGAGAGTCAAGAAATGGAACAGGAGAGTCAGGAAATAGAACATAACAAGGCAGTAAGCACTAAATGTGACATTCTCAGTGTTATTGACATCCAAAGAGCTTAGTATGTTTTCAGGTGACACACAGTTCTTGATCACTTCGATTTTTGACTTCATATCTGGTGACATTGAAATCTAAGGTGCACTCACTGAGAGTTTTAGCTGTATTCCAGACATGTTGTGTAGAAAGACTTTCTCACAATTTTATTAAACACTGTCCAGTAATGGTTATTTTGATTTGGCTTCCCCCATGCAGACAGGCATTGTTTTCTCTTGATGTAATAGAGGGGTAGAATGTACATTTGGTATTGAAGGGTTTAATGGACCTCAGGAAGTGTTTTGTGGCTGCATGTACTAATAAGCTGACACTGCATTAAGCACATCTGTAGCAGAAGGGAAAGTATCATACTGCTGGAACGTTCAAAAGAAAAGAAGCACTGGTCTTAAATTAGGAAGGAGATGGTCTCAGGAAAGGAATATAGTGGAATAGTGTCCTGAAAGAAGAGAATCAGAAGATTTCTTGATCATAAAAGATCAAGTTCAAGTTGTGTTGGAATTAAGTTCAATTTGTACATTCTATTCAGGTGTTGTTAAAAGATTTTAGGGAAGCTCTTACAATATGCTAATAAAAAACTACAATGGAAGGGGTTATTAAGGAGGAGGTATGTTCTACCTTATGGACAGAGCTACAGAAAAGATTCTTTAGACATCAGGCTGCAATAATAGCTGAAAGGGAGCTGGAGGTGCAGCAGTATCTTGAATTTCTGTCTAGGGTGGGCTGCAGACTAAATAAGAGGTGTTCTCTTTATCAGTCCACACTACATGTTCAAATCTGTGTCTTGAATATGCTGAGAGGTGTATCACTAAACTTCAGTGCAAGAAATGCACAGCTACTATGCTTCAGCCTAAGCCATGGGATTTACAGACAAAGCTAAACTGCAGAGAGATAATGCTGTGCATGTGACTCTGTAAATTCCACGCATCCCTAGTGGGGACTTGTAGTAGCAAAACACTTATGGAATGGTGTCCCTCTTTGTCTTTTTGTGAAAGAAGAGAACAAGATCCAGATTGCTTGTTTTGTGCTTGTGCCCTTGTTGTGGTCATGTGAATGGTAGCAGCTTTAATAAAATCTTTGTCTGTGATGGAAGATCTTACAGCAGCTCTGTGCAAAGAAGGATGCTGGCTTGTAGGCAAAACTTCAAGAAGGGAATGTAACTGGGTCTCACTGGGTGTATGTGGGCATAAATATTCCAGTACTGCATGTATGCTGGGGCAAACAGCCGGTGCCCTGGTGTACCTGCAATATTAGCATCAAGCACAGGACAAGTGGACAATGTTCTCATGCTTGCTAGCTTATTGAGACCTTGGACTCTTTATTAAGACCTGTGAGGTGATAGAAAAGGAATGCACTAGATGGAAAACATAAAGATAAGGGGCGCATCTGCAGAAAACCGGGGTGTTGCATTTTGTTGCTGTATTGTGGGATTCTCACAGGTGGAAGTTCACTGGGATAGCTGTTACTGGATACAGAGGCACTATATAAGGTTTGCACCCTCTCAATAAAGTTGATCTCGCTTGTTGCCTCATCGACGGGGTCCATGCCTTAATTGGTACAGGTGTACATCTAGAAGTTTTTCCTCTTAACAAAAACAATGCAAGTGCAATGTATGCATTCCAATCTAATAGATATTCCTTCTGCTTTTTTCAGTGAATTCTTTAGCTTTTTTACAAAGTAGTGCAGCTTACTGTAATGCTTGTTTTTCTTGTACAGGACACCAAAATGTGACTGCTTTAAAAAAAACAACAGAAAATATTTGGTTGATGATATCCCACTGATGTTGTTATGTGACAGGCTAAAACAAAGTCTGAATCTCATTTAGAATTGGAGGATTTCTTCAATAAATACTTCAGCTAACCTATAATATTTCCAGGTTGTTCTGATGAGTAACTACAGTGAAGGTCTCACATTTGGTATAGTGACTACAAACGGTCAGTTACATGGTAACTTATTACGCATTAATGAAGTCTATGATGTTGCAACACAGAAGGAGCCAGATAGTTAGGTGGAAAATTTGTGATCTGTCATTTCTTTTTGTTTCTAAAGAAATACAAGCTCAGTTCACACAATTGCTTGAATATTAAACTTAGTATTTTATGTCCAAAACTACAATGAACAGTGCTGTTGTTCTTGCACATATCAGCTGATAGCCTTGCAATACTGACAATAGCAATGAGCTTCATAGAAAATATCTTAGTACTGATATCAAACCGACAAGAGGTACTTGCAGAAATGAGATTTCAATAATCATGTTATGTTGTTTATAATCCAAGTTTTTAAATCTGCTTACCCTTACTTGCTCAAATGAATGGTTGATTTGTAGTACTACTTACAGATCCAAAGCTTAGCAGAGCAGAAAAATAAATCAGTGTTTTTCAGCTATATACAGAGTTTGAAACATTCTAATAAACAACATGAGTACAATATGGTATATCCCTGCTTTTTTTTTTCTGGACTAGAGTATAATTAAAACTTTATTCCACTGCTGCTGTAATAATAGATGGTGGCTAAAGCCGACTTTCAAAAGACTGACTCATCCATGAATATTTTTAGTATATTCAGTGTTGTAAGCTTGCTTCATTAAAAATAGTTTCAAAAGTGATTCACCTTGGATGTGAACAGTGCTTGGAAGACATTCCTAGCAGAGGACAAACTTTTGGATGACTTTTCTGTTCATAGAACTGCTTCCATATTGTTACACTATAATGTTACTTAAAAGGATCCTGCACTCAAAGCACTAGAAATGGGAAAATGTGTTTTGATATAACACTTGAAACAATTAAAAATATAAGAATTATCTAAATTGACCAGCTCCTTTTGGTTTAATCTTTCTTAGGAATCTGCAGCTTTCTTCAAGGCCTTGTGATCCCCCACTGCTGTGGCAAGCAAGTTGGAGTTGGTAACTTATTAAAGCTATTTCAATTTCTGACTTTTGAAACATTGTTCCACCACATCCTGAAGCTATAAGCTATGAGTTGGAGCTGTAGTTCTCAGACAGTGAAGGCTGGTGGTGCAGGCTTACTGCAGTTCAGAATGTGAATCATGCATTGGTAAGAACTTGCCTCAGAGACTTTAAACTTGACAGTTTTTCCACAGATTTGGTCTCAAGTGTTGTGATATTTCATTCTCACAACTATGCATGGGAAAGGATGTTTTTTTCTCATTGAATATGATGAATCAACTAAGGAGTACCAAAAAGCACAAGCTTCAGTAGCCAGATATCTGCTTCAATCCCTTTTAAATACAAGAAGTTCATTTTTAGTCTGAGCAAGTGAGTGCATTTTAGGACATAAAATGAATTTTATTTTTCTGATGACAGAATTCAGCCTGGGTGCTACAATGCACTATCCATACATTTTGAAGTGTAATGGAAATGTGTAGCAATTTGGGTCAAGCACTTGTGGCACAAGACCATCTCATGTTTAGTTCTGTCCCCTAAAAGACCCCAGAACTCTTTTTTAACTCCCTTTAAACATCTATGAAATCCACTTATTTCTCGTGGTTCTCTCAGTAAGACTTATCAGCTTCCCAGCCTCAATTTTTACATGCAGTAATTTCTCATATCATGTCCAACAGTTCCTTGTGCTGTGCAGTTAGCTAAATCTCAGGCATAGCTGTCTGTCTGTTCACATAATGCTTTCCTTCATTACTGAATATGAAACTCAACTGATAGGAAGGAAATGCTGTTGAGCAGAACAGATTGCCACAGAAACAATTTCAACCCATATATAGCATCTACTTTACAACCTTATGGACTTCTGTCTCCTTTTGCTAAAAGGTACTATTAGGTCAGATATGTAGAAACACCCTTATTCTTGAAAATCTATAGCTGCTACAGGCATAAGAAGAGAGCTTTGTAAAGCTGTTGCAGCTGAAGTTTGCCAAAATGGTAAACTATTAAACCATGACACACGTGTTAAACTACTGCAAGTAGAAAGACTCTTTTCTAGAGGCTACATTGAGACTGTAGAACAAACTCTATCTATGATGCTAGTCTTGCTACTACTCTGTTTCCCTGCTGTATTAGGTGGTGGTGCTCTACAGTGTCCTAATATTCAGCTTGTCATGTCCTTCAGTGATTCAGTGATTGTGAAGTAAGTTCCCTCCCAAGTTTACACATAGACATATACAATGCTGCTGACATCCAAAGCAATTCCACAGATCATTTTCTGAAATTCTCTTGTGGATTTCTGTCATTTTTGCCTTCACACCTTCTACAAACAATAAGTGGTTTCCTTTGAGCACCAACTTTACCTTTGGGAACTCTTCACCATAAGCCTCAGTCAATAATTAAAAAGTGTCCATCATGGATTTCTTCAGTTTCACAAAAACTTGATGTTAACTCACTGAACACTCCTGTACACCATTTTCCAACCAGGCTTAAGAGAACATCTACGTCTTCCCTTGTGCTGAGTGAAGCGATTGAACTGAGCCTTGTCTTACCGTGACAGGTTAGAGCATGTTTTGTAATGATCTCTTTATCTCTCTCTTCCTGGTTTCCTTTTTTTAGCTTTTGTATCAGACCTTGTGTGCTCTATACTGAAGAACAAAGCTGCTTTTGACTTGCTGTTTATCATGTAGGTCAGTATACAGATACATGAACACGGATTGTGTCTATTTTACTTTGCTTTTCAAAGCCAGTTGATCTTCCTTCTTTGGAATATATTTGGACACAGGTTAAACTTCCGATTTTTATTTTTCAGAGGGTTTTCAGCATTGAGATTTACAATATTGATTTGTACTGAAGTTTGCTTTAAATTTCAATTATGTACAGACTGATCATGGGTAATCTGTCTCAGTGATTCCTAAATTGTTCAGCAATTTTTTTGTTTCCATCATCTGGGGATAAGGTGGCAAAGGACAGGAGGCAATGCGTTAGAAATGCAATTTATGTGGACTTAAGATGTCAATATAGTTGTTCTGCATAACTGAAGAATCTAGGTCTTTTCTAGGTCAACTTTTCACATAAGATATTCTGGCTTACTTTCCAGGTCTCCTACATGAACAATAGTGACTGGTTAAAAACTAGGACTTCTGCTTTGATGTCACAATTTTGAAACACAATCTACTACAAGGTTTATTGCTTTAGAGTATCTGGGAAGAAGTCTGTTTCTTCTTCTAGAGTCATTCATTTTTTTTGAAGTTAGTACTTCTCATAGTGTCATTAGGTTGGAAAAGACCTTCAAGATCATCAGTTCCAACTATATCTGTCCACTACTAAATCATACTCTCAAGCACCTCATCTACCCACCTTTTAAATACCTCGGGGATGGTGACTCAATCACCTCCCTGGCCAGCCTGCTCCAGTGCTTGGTAGTCCTTTCTGTGAAGAAATTCTTCCTAATTTCCAATCTAAACTTCCCCTGGTGCAGCGTAAGGCCATTCTCTTTTGTCCTTTTGCCTATGACCTGTGAGAAGAGACCGACACACACCTCTCCACAAACTTCCTTTAGGTAGTTGTAGAGAAGAATAAGATCTTCCCTCAGCTTCCTCTTCTCCAGGCTAAACAACCTCACTTCCCTCAGCCATTCCTCGTAAGACTTGTTTTCCAGATCCTTCACCAGTTTGTTGTTCTTCTCTGGACACCATCCAGGACCTCAATGTCTTTCTTATCTTGGTGTATTTCTTATTAGCGAGGGCCCCAAAAATTCAATACTCAAGATGTGGCCTCACTAGTGCTTAGTACAGGAGGAGAATCACTTCCGTGGTCCTGCTGGCCACACTGTTTCTGATACAAAACAAGATGCTATTTGCTTTCTTTGCCACCTGGACACACTGCTGGCTCATGTTCAGTCACTGTCAGTCGACATCCCCAGGTCTTTCTCTGCCAGGCAGCTTTCCAGCCAGTCTTCCCTCAGCCTTTAGCACTGCATGGAGTTGTTGTGTCCCAAGTACAGAACTCTGCACTTGGCCTTGTTAAATCTCATTCCATTGGCCTCAGCCGATTTATCCAACCTGTTCAGAGACCTCTGTACAGCCGCCCTGCACTCCAACAGATGTACACTTCCTCCTAATTTAGTGCCATCCACAAACTTGCTAAGGGAGTGTTCAATGCCTTTTTCTAGGTCATTGATAAAGATATTGAACAGAACTGAACCCAGCACCAAGCCCGGGGAACACCACTTGTGACCGACCTCCAGCTGATTTTGACTCCATTTACCACAACTCTTTGGGCTCAGACATCCAGATGGTTTTTAACCCAGCAGAAGGTATGCCTGCCCAGGCCACTGGTGGCCAGTTTCTCAAGCAGAATATTGTTAGAAATGGTGTCAAATGCTTCACTAAAGTCCAGGTACAGCACATTCACAGCCTTTCCCTCATCTATCAAGCAGGTTACCTTGACATGAAATGTTTAAATTTCACTTGTTGTATATAAAGTGGTCAATGCTAGTTATGGCATGCAGGAAGTGCAAAAAAAAAGCGTTACGAAACTATGCCTATTAATTCCACTTCGCTTCTTTGCAGCATGGAAGTTTTAGACAGCACAGATCTTTTTTTCTTCTTCCTGTGGTATCGTAAGCATCATATAAAATATTAAAAAATTTCAGTGATTAAACAGTTTGCACTTTATCCTATTTCAGACTTCTCATTGCACTTGTTATTTAAAAGTACTGCTTCTTCAAGTTGGAATCACTGAACATTGAGGGTTGTAGTGGTTAAGACTACATGTAGTTTGCATGTGACAGGCAGAACGTTTTGGCATCTGGCTTTCTAATGAAGATATTGCATTATTGTCTTCTGTGTGTCTAGTCCACCATAGGTCCACCATAGGTGGACTAGTGCTTCTGTTCAAGCAGACGTGTCAAAAAACACTCACAGCAGGAAAGAACTTTTAGATCCTTTTAGGTCCCTGACCACCTTCTGCACAGGCCACCCTGCAGCACCCAGCTACCAACGTCCTGACAATTACAAAAACTTCTTGACATCTATGCCCTCTGTTATATTGTGTCACTATTGGATGCTTGTAATACAGTGTTAATTCCTTTATAAAATGATTTGTGGTGGTTTGCAAGATTGTAGGTAGAAGCAAGAAATTCTCCCTCCTCTGCACACTGCTTCTCTGTGCCCTCTCTTGTGTCTGCTGTGGGAGCGCATTAATATTTTTGTTGCTGGATTTCTTGGATTGTTTGAGGTTTTGTGGTTTGTTTTTTTTCAGGTGTCTTATGTTGGAGATTTCTGAGGTGGAAGTAGTAGAGCAACAGGCAACTGGGACCCTCCTCTCTGCTGCTTTGTAGCCTCGGACCTGGTACCTTGCATCTGTACCTGCTCTTGCCACCTTTCCCTGTCACTAACAGACTTCAGGCACTGCACCAGGAGATCTGTACTGAGTGAGAGGCAGGGAAAGATGGAAGCTGGAGGAGTCTATAGGAAAGGAAAGTGAAACTGAGTGGTGCACAGTTGTTAGTATAGGTATATCAAGTAAAAAAAAGATGTTCATACATCTACTGGGTTTTCTGAGATAGTATTATCTGAGCTTGATGTCTAGTTATTTTGGTACTTTGTGTTAAATGTTTTGTGCTATTGTATTGGGTATATGTGTATATGTGTATATGTGTGAGTATGTACCATAAACAGACCTTTGCCTGAAAAGCTAGAGCATAAAATATTGAATATTTATGGTTTGATAAAAAGCTGTAAATTATGTTTCAATTTCTCTGCTCTTCTTTAAGCAAATCTATCTAATGATATAAAATTAAAACAACTCCATCCATTCCCAGCCTTTCAAAGGTATCTTTTTAAATACTTCACAGAGTAAATAGTTTAATATAAGGTAAGAAATTAACACTTCAAACAGAGCCATACAAGTTCAAAAATATTCTTCTTAACATATTACAGCTTAATCATGTAGTAGAGGTTTATATCTGAAGTTAATTCTATAGAAACACTGCATACTACATTTCTAACATCAAACAGACTTTGTTTTATAAAGTTCAGAATTTTTCTGTTTACCTTCTAAGATTGTTGGTGTAACTTAGGACGTTACATTACTCCATAGTCCTGTTTTGTTTCCTTCAGCAGAACCATCCATGTGAACATAGTCACAAGTAACCATTCTAAATAAATAAATTCACTTGAATGCTTTTAACTCTGTAGTGGTACAATCAACAGTCGTGTTTGTAAAAGTGGAGGAAAGTAAAATAGTACAAAGTATTCCTTTGTACTTTATATTTCAATGTAATTTTAAAATCAATTACTAAAAAAAGTAGTGGAAGACAGGTAACTTATTTCATGCTTGACAGGTAAAGGTCTAAATTTAGTTAAATTTACCTAGTATTCCCTTTGAACAAACAGGACGTGCAGGAATGGAAAATTTATTTTGTTATAATGGGGGAGTAACAGAAGCATCAGGTAACTGGGAGTGTCTGTATGTACATAGCTTGGATGTAATTGATCACCCAAAATTATTTATGAAGATAAATAATGTAGACTTGTACTTGAGCACTGGAAACTAATTCCAAGATTACATTAATTCAGGCTACAGAAGGAAATTTGATGTGGCCTGAATGGGAGTAAATTAGCAGTCATAACTCAAATTCTGAATAACATAAAAGTTATCGAGAATTACTTGCTCAGCTCTTCAATGAGAAGAAGAAAGGGCAAGGATGGGCGAGGCAATTGGAGATTTTCCAGGTGATTTGGAGCAACTAAAAGGATAGTTGATGACTTTAAAAGATAAATTCCTGTAGAAAAAATAAACTGTATACATACAACCCCAGTTTTGATAAAGGAAATCGCTGTAGTCATGGACAGCTCATAAGAATCATAAACATGAGCTTTAAATCAGGCACATTCACATTAAAATGAAGAGGCATAAAAGCTGGAGTCACTGTAATAATGATCTTAGAATAAAACATTTTTGAACAGAATATTAAAAGAAGAAAACAGAATATGACACTGAAGAACTATTCAGGCACACTATATGGGTAATTTTGTGAAACCAGATTAAATTGTCACATATTCAATTTTTTCTCATTAACAAAGATATGTATTTTGTTCTTAAATGTAACAACTATGTATTAGAGACATTTATGCTTACCTGCTAAACTGTAAATATTGATTTTTTATTATTATCATAATTATGAATTATTGGGTTTGACTAAGATGTAGTTATAATGGTGCTGAATTCTTGTTATGCTACAGTTTATGAGGGATCTCGTTCCTTTTCCATAGCAGCATGAAGCTAATGTAATGCTGTGAAAGGAAGTATAAATCTTCATCTCTTTGACTGAGGAATTTACAGATGTTCAGACATAATATCCTTCATCCCTTAATTTTTTAAGTTTTCACCGAATTTGAGTCATTTTGGATAGCTGCTAAAAATGTAAGTGTAATATTTATATAGGTATATTGTAATACTGAAGGATTCCTGACATAGTGAAGCTGCATTTCTATGTTCAACAAACTATTATAAAATTTAGACTGGAACCTCATTTTGAAAAAAAATATTATTGCTACTGTGTAGCTAATGAATCTGTCAAGAAACTATTCATTATCTCTGAAGCATTAAAATAAGTGAGTTAATAGTCAGCTCTTTGCATTACATTAAGCACACAGAAAGATCTTCTAGTAGTTGTATGCTTTTTATCCTCATTCAAAACAAAATATGGTTTACGTTTTGAAAAAAGGGTTGCTTGCAATGTCAGGATCATGTACAGGAAAACAACTGATATTCTATAGGGCATTTATGAAAAGGGAGAAAGAATTCCTTGTGTAAACAGGCATGCGTCCTTCTTTTCCCTAAACACCGTAATTCTTGCGATAATGTGATATGCATCGCAACAGCTGACAATTCATCAGGACATCAGTCACGTGACTATAAGAGCAATATCCATCTGCCAGTAAAAGATGACAGTTATAACCATCTCTCTAGCTTCATGCCGATTTAAGTTCAGCATAAGCCTTGAGAAGAACAGGATTTCCTTTTGGCTTGGAGCTATCAGGAAGGTCACAACCTGATAGTGCATGGTGGTGGCTTCACTAACACATTTGAAGAAGTAGTCAATAGCTTAAGCTGGTAATTTACTATGCATTCTGTGCCATATTTTTTGGAAGTAAGGCTGCTCAGGATAAAATTTGTGAAAAATTTATTTTACACTAGGATCACACTCAACGACAGAAGAATGCAAATAAGGAAATATCTTAAGCAGAAAAAAAGAATAAAAATCTCGTAATGACCCATAGTAAGATGTCTATAATTGGATTCCTTTTGTACACTAGCAGATGACAAGCCAGGTAACTTAGCAAGAATGTGCAATGAACAGAAAATACAATGCTTTCTTAATCATATCCTGGCAACAGACAATAAACTTTCACTTTATTCTCAGGCTGTTACTCAGGGTTGTGTTTGATAGCAGCTGAGAAGTCGTATCAGATAACAGACTCTTCTGTTGAGGGGTAAATTTGGGAAATATAATGTCATAATATATACTGACTTATAAACATCGTAATTTTACAGTGTCCTAGAATGAACTGCGCAAATGCCAGCTAGTGACTGTCTACTGACAGAAGAACATGCTCTCCTTCTTCTTTTAAAAACTGATGCCTGAGATGCAGGCCGTTTCAGAATACATGTTTGATAATTTAGCTAGTTTGCTTGATGAGGAATCTGTGCTTATTGTGGTAGGACTGACTATAGCAACTAGAACAGCAGTTGTGTTCCGCTCTCAAAAGTTTTACAATAGATTTGAACCTACAGAGTAGATATGTATGGAATCATTGTTTTAACATCTTTTAGCATTTCTTCTGCTTAAGGTTAGGTGGATTTAGTGCACCAAGTGGGAGTTTTCCTTGTTTAATCTAGAGACAAGGAGGCTGAGGGAGACCTTATTGCTTTCTTCAACTACCTGAAAAATGAGGTTGTATTGAGGTGGGTCAGTCTCTTTTCACAAGTATCGAGTGATAGGATGAGAGGAAATGAGCTCAAGTCGTGCCAGGGAAGAATTAGATTGCATATTAAGAAATATTTGCTTACCAAAATGGTGGTCAAGCATTGTAACAGGCTGCCTGGGGAAGTGATGGACTCATCATCCCTGGAGGTATTTAAAAGACGCGTAGATGTGGTGCTTAGGGACATGTTTTAGTGGGCTTGACAGAGTTAGGCATTCTATGATTCTTTGAAATAGAGTCTAATAAGAGGCTAGAACAGGCTGTGTTGGTCTGGCACAGATGTCAGTCATACAAGCAACACTGACTAGCAACTTGGTTATAGGTAAGTGGCATCTTGGTTGTAGGTAAGTGGCACCTTTTGAGAGCCTTTGTCTCCATTTTTCTTTGCTTTCTTTTCTCCCATCCACTTTGACTGTTTTTCTTTTCCCGTAAAACTCCCTACCCTGAACAAAGTTTTCCCCATTGGCCCCGTTTTTACCACACATAAGCATGACTGATGTGGTTAGTGTGATGTTGTTGGCCCATCAAGTGTCTGTTCCTGAGAAGGCCTTCAACACTCTCTTCATTAATCTGTGAAGTCTGGCTGTTTCTCCCCTAGCTTAATGTTATGCAGTCTCTGGGCATTCCTTCTAGAACTCTCATGGCTTTTGTCAGCTTCTTGATGCTTTTTAATACGTGCTAGTGGTGTCTGGTGTAACATACAGTAGTTTCCTATGTTCTGTTTAGTTAGCTAATCTCAGTCCAGAGCATATTCGTCTACCTGCATACTTCAACAGGTAATGCAGTTTTAAAGGCAGATTTACTGCCTTGCTACATATCATGACAGATGGTATATTTTACTCACTCACATAACGTACAAGATTTTGCATGCTTGTCTATATGCAAAATTGACTCTGTCATTGCTTTCAGTGAGAAAATTCCTTTCAGAGGAAAAACTCATTACTAATAAAAATAGAACTACTTCAGGTTTTCTGAAGAAGAAGAAATATAGCAGCATTTATGGACTGGACTAATTAATTCTAAATAGTTTAAATTTCTCTTCTTTACAACTATGAAAATTGTGACTGTGTACTTTATGCAAAAGGGTTCACTCACCTCTTGCTAGTAATTATTTTGTTTAAATTAAAATGTCAGTTCTTTATGATTAAAAATCTACCTACAGGGAGTGTCCGAAATAAAGCCTTTTCTTCTCTGCCATCCTTATTCTGGTGTTTAGCTTTTGCTTTAATTTTTAGGGTAAAATAATTAACCTCTAAACAACAAATAATACTGAAAGACAGGGATGCACATTCCCAGGCTTCTATTTTCCCTGATCAATTAGGTTTATACACTACCACCAGCATAACCCTTCTGTGTCTTCATTGCAGAGGTCTTAATGATAGAAGAGGCCTTCACAGGTGGCAAGGAGAGATCATCATTGTTGCACAGAAGTGAGAAAACCATTAGTCTGTATATATTAACAGTTCACAGTGAAACTTTAACACCATAATAAATATATCTACTATTCAAGACATTTATTTGTATCACCATGTAACATCTGAGTATACTATAGCTTCTTTTAAAGGAAAAGCTAATTGAAGTAAGCAAGTATTAAGTTAATTGGATACTATTTGAAAAACACTTAAAAAACACTGATTCGTTCTTTAACAAAAGAGACAGATTTGGCTTTGCATTTGTCATTTTGCTGCATTAGGATATAGATTTACATAGAAAATTGTTCTTACTTTTTCTTCTTATGCTAGAGACTATTAGAAAATCTCTATTAATTCATACCTTTTTCTGTTAATACATACTTGAACTTTCCAGACTCATGTATTCTGAGTACTCAGAAGAGCATTATCATTATCAGGTGAAAGTTAATGCTGTTTCATATGATGTTTGTTCCAAAGCCAGGTAGAAAAAACAATCTTTGGAAATTTAGTCCTTCACCTGTACAACGTCACCAAAGTTATCACTAGTTTGTTGGGTTCCTAAACCTTAAGTGTTAGAGGAAGTATAACAGAAGTAACCTTAGTAAGTTTGGGGATGACACTAAGCTTTGAGGAAGTGTCAGTCAGCCTGAGGGTAAGGAGGATTTACAAAGTTTGACTATGTTGATTGACAGACAGATGAATATGAGTCAGCAGTGTGCCCAAGTGGCTAAGAAAGTCAATGGTATCTTGGCCTGAAATGGAAACAGCATGGCCAGTAGGACCAGGGAAGAGATTGTACCCCTCTACTCAGCATTGGTGAGGCCACACCTCAAATAATGTGTTCAGTTTGGGGCCCCTCATTACAAGAAAGGTATTGAGGGGGCTGGAGCATATCCAGAGAAGAGTAGTGAAGCTGGTAGAGAAGCTGAAGAACAAGTCTTACAAGGAGCGTCTGAGGGAACTGGGGTTGTTTAGCCTAGAGAAAAGAAGGCTGAGGGTAGATCTTATCATTGCCTTCAACTATCTTAAAGGAGGTTGTAGAGAAGCCTGTGTTGGTCTCTTCTCCCAACTGACAGGTAATAGGAAGAGATGGAATGGCCTCAGGCTGACCCAGGGCAATTTCAGATTAGACATTAGGAAAGATTTCTTCACCAAAAGGGTTGTCAGGCACTGGAATACGTTGGCCAGGGAGGTGGTTGAGCATCATACATACCAGTAGCTGGTATGGCTGGACGTAATGATCTCAAAGGTCTTTTCCAATCTAGTGATTCTATGATTCTATGATTCTGTAGTGTTTTTTTGTCCAGTGTGCTTGATACATCACAGTTTTCATTCTTGAATAAAAGGAAAGAATAAATGGTTATTTTTATAGGCAATTAGTCTATGCAGAGGAAAGATTATCAAAATACCCAGTCGAATCAACAGTATGCCTCTTCTTTTGGCCAGAAATCTCTTCTGCAGCCCCATACCAGCTCTACTTTACACCATTGCTTGTTTGTAGGTTTGCAAAATATTTTAATTCCATTGCTTACTAAATTTGGTTATCTAGATGATGATTTATTTCAGTAAGCAAGTTGAGGTGATTTAGGGAGCTGGGATTAGTAACATGCTTTCATTTTAATTGGGCTTTTTAATTTTTTTGGTCCCTGAAGTCCCTTCTGCTCTGTGTTGGTGTCTTTTGTCTCTCCATAGAATGTGGAGGTCAAGGTAAACTTTTCCTCCTGTGTTTTTCAGATCATTAACAAACGTGACATCCATTATTCCAGAAGCTAAGACATCCGTCCAAGTACTCCAAGCTTTTATAAAAATCTTTCTCAATCATAGGTGTCCTTCTCTCTTTCTGCTTGCCCTATAGCTCAGCTGATAAAAATGAGGGCAACATTTTCAAGCTGTGCTGTAGAAAGTATATTCTGAAACTGTAACTGAAGAAGTCAAGCTCAGCAGGCCTGGGCAGTGAGGAGCAGAGATGAATTGTATTACAGCATGACCAACTGCCCTCCTTCCCCTCTATATTATTAAAAACCCATCTTCAAATATGTCTTTGAAAAATCCTGTTGCTCTGCCTTCAAGGAAATACTAACTTGGGTGTAGACAATGGAAAATGCCTCTCTTCAGTAAGAGTCAATAACTTCATAAAGCTTCAGGCAAAGCAATTAGGTAATAAAAGACACAAATTACCTTTGAAAACTTCTTAGATATCCTTTTTAGTATCATTTCAACATTCATTTTGTGATCTAAGTAACCAGTACTGAAAAAAATTCAACTTACATTTCACATAGAAACAGGTAATAAATTTACAAACATCCTTTTTTCTCATAAATATCAGCTAGTTAGCTGTAGTCAAAACAAAGTTCTTGTGGCAGCAAAGGAAATAGCTGCCATATCAAGTACAGTGTTGATGCTACAATGAATTTTATTGACTCCCCTCCTTCATGCTTGATACAACTGTTCAAAAATCTTCAATATAGATTTTCCTTTTCTAATGATCTACAGATTAGACTTTCTTGTCCATGTCAAACATATAATAAGTGCAAAGAAATCAATATCTTGACTAGCAGGAATTTAAAGTACATGCTTCTGCAATTTCTTTGGTTGTTAAAGCTTTGTAAGAAGGTATTGAAAAAATTAAAAATAGAGTTATTTCTTGTATCAATAACCAAGACAAACATTTTTGAGAAGTTACACTGCTCTTTTCTTTGGAGTTTCCTGAATGGAGATTTTTGGTCTGGTTTGAAAAGAAAAAAATAATTCCTTCCATACAGAAATATGATTTTTCCTTGAAGATGAGATTATTTCCATACGCAAGTGCCAAAAAGACACTGATGCAGAGGCAAGTTTTGAGTTGTTCTAAATGTTCAGTCCTTTTCAGTATCTGTGATATCTGTAACATATGACACATTTCCACACTTCCTATAAAAAGAAAGCTGAGTGCAAAGTTGAAGTCACAGAATCGTTAAGGCTGGCAAACGCAACACTATGCAGAATTCAGATGCTATTTTTAAGAATTTTGTCCTGTCAAGTGTTTATTCATATATACTCAAAGAACCCAATTCTTGTTTCTTTCCCTGTTGTGTGGGCCCATGGAATTGGTAGGTGTTTAAAATCTCTGCAACTTACTACACTTATTTCTTTGGCTATTTTGATTGATTGATTGATTGATTGATTGATTGATTTATCAGTGTGTTTTGAGAAAAATCACTACCTCAGCAGGTATCTCTTTGTAAGAGTGGAAAGAGGAATATTCCTATCCCATTTTTTTTTTCTGTGTTCAAAGTGAAAATAATGTATTAGTCTCATTAAAAAGGAGATGGTTCCTAACCGATCCATTCAAGCAAAATCAGAAGAAGTAAAATTTAGCTTCCAGTCAGAGAAATGAGAAGTTTGTGCTATATGACAGCTATCATACAATATATGATGCTATATTGTATGATAGGGGGTTTTTTAGATATTTCCTAAGAAGTCATGGGACAAAAAACCTGATTTTAATTATTTTAGTGAATTGTGAAATTATATGCTCAGCAATTATGCACAAAAATCTGTAAGGAGGAGAAACCTGAGCTGGTCGTGAACTTTCAGTCTGAGGAATCACTGGAAGATAGGGATTTTCTTTTTCAAATTATCTAATCTCCAGGGTATGGAATAACAGCAACAAGAGCTGAGGGAAAACTATTTAATCATCGTGCCTCTATTTCCTCCAGAGAGTAATTTTCCTGAACTCTTCTTGACCCACACCTCCAACCTCCTTATTTGAGATCTAATTTTAATTGTCTTGGGCCTAGAAAGTGGAAATCAAGAGAAGTAATGGAACTTCTGTGACATCTGGATATTGTTCCATGAGTCCTAGGTAGAACAAATCCTACACTCACAAAATCACAACGCAATACAGAGGGAGATAGATCTGCTGATCTAATTTTACCTGTGTGTCTGAGTTCGGTTATTTGTTATCATAGTGCTGAACTATGAATCACTGCTAGCCAAAGGCCAGTGTGTTTGCTGTAAGAATTCCTTACTGGTTAAAGCTCACTTCATTGAATCCCACTTGGCTTCTGTGTGATCCAGCTGCTCTTCAGACTTAAGAACTGCAAAGCTCCAGATACACATAAAGGCTCTGCTTCATTTATTTTACGAAGTTCAATGCAAGAATATATGATGGCTTTACAGTTTTGATCCTGTGTATCAAATGTGTAGAGCTTTTTTGGGTTTCAGTTTTAGATTTCAGCACCTAATGTTTTACAGTATATTGGACAGGGTGATATAACACAGACTCCCCCTTGTCCAAGTATGATGTTGCTTGATGAAAATAAGATGAGTAGGGCACAAAAAAACCCCCCAAACAGTGAAGACATCACCTGCATCTTTCTTCACCACAATTAGGGACTTCCTCAGGAATTTTTGTGAATACTTGGTTTTTATGTCAGGGTAAGCTCCAGTAATACAATGCACAATGACATTAACAGCATAAGAGTCTGGATGTTTCCAGTTCCTGCAAAATACAAATCTAAACTTAGTTAATGTGATGGGATTGGAAGCTGCTTGTCCCCAGATATCTTGTAGGACAAAACATTTTTCAAAAGCCTGGGGAAGAAGGAGCATTTTCTTTCTATGGCCTGAGCTTATTGGAAGTCTAGGTAGTCATTGACTATATGAGTTTTCTTTGTCAGTCATGAGGAAATTTGGAAAGAGCTGAAGTTTTCAGGGTATAAATTATCACAATAAAGCCTAGGCCTCTCAAGCAGATTTTATTCTGATTACTTTAAAAATATTTAGCTGCTAATTAAAAATAAAATAACCTCAACCAAAGTAAATCATGAAGATCAAGATGAACCAACAAAATTATCATCATCTCATGAAGATTAAAGGAAGTACCTGAAACAATCCTTCAAGACAGAACACAACAATTTCATATCCGCTTCAGTGAGTTTCCTGCAGTGCAGTGTTCTCATGTGGCATTCTAATTTCTCTCGTTTACTCTTTCCTCTCTGAATTATCTCTGATACTGCCAGTGAATGTAGTTACTAACAATTAACCTTAACAAGCCCAGTGCCACTATAGTTTTATATGTAGTCGATTTACAGACAAAATAGCCTGTTCTCTTAACTGAAGATTTGAGGCTATGTGGAAAAGTTTTCAGACTTCACTGCTGTTTACATATCACTTTATTCTTAAATAAAAGAAAGATTAGAACAAAACTACAAAAATATTTATTCACTTAAGTCTAAAAATACTTTTTGCTTGGGCAGACATTCCTCTAATACTGTTCCAGACTAACAAGACAAGATCACTTTTGCTCTCCATCTCAGTATCTGCTTGTTGAAGTGGTAATGGAGCTTTAAAAAAACCCTGAAGTTTTCTAATCACAGGCAACTGAGAGTTGGATTCAAGCCATTGGCTGAAAAGGACAGTGAATCAGTATCTTCTTATTGTGTTTTACAATCTCAAACAGTCTTTCAGGCTGCTTAATTTCTTTTAATAAAAATCATAATTCTTTTTCTTGTGCCAAACTCAGGGTATAAACTTAATTATCTTAGATGTGCTCAGACATGTTTTGTATGCCTTAAACATGGTCCAATCTGACACTTTGCTGAGTTTGAGACAAATAATGGCTAATCCCTAAATACTTAGTTCTTAAGCTGTACTTTAGAGTTTTACATAATCTGGGGTGGGGCAGTGGGAAGTGTCTTAAATATACTAATTTTTAACTTACATGAGCAATACAGTGTTTCGACTTTTAAAAATTACTTTGAATAGTGCAGATTGTAAGTCCACTATAGTCTGATTCCTCATTTTTAACGGAAGCTGCCATATTTACAAGCCTAAATATGTTGTACGATGCATGTATATAGATGTAATCATAGAATCATAGAATCATCAGGTTGGAAGAGACCCACCGGATCATCGAGTCCAACCATTCGTATCAAACACAATCGTAATGTATATCTGTATCTGTTCCCTTGGGTCATGTTGTTTTTATTCAAGTATTTTTGTCCAGTTTGTGAATTCTTCCATGGCTTTTCTCAGTTCTCCAGTTATTTTATGCTGCAGAACTCTTTGAACACACTAAAAGGCATTATCCTTGTCTGAGTATTGGACTGAAACACTGTGCTTTTGCTTAACAGGGTCAAAATTTCACTGAGAAGTGTGGCCCATTTTACCTCATTTTGGCTTCTATATTTACACTTGAAATAAGGAGATAAAAGATCAGTAATCTGAAAAAGCCAAATAATGCAATAACATTTTGAACAGCAAGAAAAAGCTCAGACCAAACTTATATTCCAAATTTGAGCCAAAGCAAATGTCAAAACACTTGAACACTTCGTATGATTGTATTTTATTTTTATAGGCTTTGATAATCCTTCAGATGATCTTGATCAAAATCTGAGACTCATAATTGTTCTATACCAGTGTTCCTTGCAAGTGCTATGGAGATGTGGCCTACAAATATAACTACTTTGGAACTTCTCCAGAGTTTCCATCTGAAGAATTCTAACTTGATTATGGGCAGTATGAAGATCTATCTGTCTGTCTTCCAGAGCAACACTTGAGACAGTCTACAGTCCTGAACGATCCAGGTAATGCAAACATTTGGTTTTGTTCCCTGAATGTCAAATACCCACAAAGTGTTATAGAAAATCAGAACTGAGTGGTTCAGCCTAAGAACACTAGTCATGCACTGAGTATTCTTTATTTTACATTATGACAAAAGAAATTTTTTTGCTATATTGGTACCTGTGGTATATGACTTTAAAAATGGCATCGCATACCTGAAGTGCACAAGACATCTACTATTACAGAGTGAGTAGTTCAAATAACATATTTGCCGATTTCTGGAGTTTATTGCTGTTGAAGTTGTCAACAAAAAATAATCATATGTGGAGTGACTAAGGATTAATTCAATGTATGTTAAGTAACCTGGTTTAAAGCCCTGAAATAGCAACACTGACAATGTGGAGTACAGCAGAGTTAGCAAGTGTTGGATTAGTTTGTGAATTAATCACTTTATACCACAGAACATTTTCTATTTCTGTTTTATTTTGTTTTCTAATGGAGTGTTTGCATCTCTTCTCATCCCAATGCTTACTGAAAAAAATCAGTGATAAGGGAACAAAAAGTATATCTGTGTTTAAATATTCTTTTGAAAACAAAATTTCTTCAGGGAAACTAATTGTAATGAGTAATGTTTACTAAAAGCTCTTAATATAAGTGGTTATACAGAATCAAGAAGTTGTATTCAGTATGCAGCTGAATTTCTAGCTCATAGCTCCTTAATAGTACAGTGTGTAATAAAAGATCAGTCAAATAACTATCACTGGCTTGTATCTCTCAGTAGATGCAGTGTACAACAGCTGTTTTGTGGCAGGATACACCTTTCTTTTCATGGGTGAAATCTGTGTATTCTCTTTCTAGTTAACATTCTTGGTAAAGCAGTATGCATCACATCACAGCAGCATGCTCAGTTACATGCATACATTTATTATGCCACTTTTCCAATGTCAAAAGTTGCTCAGTATTTGCCTGTTTGTAAACTGGAAACATAGATCTTTGATAATCGGCAAAAGTGATATCTCTGTGTGTCAGTGGGAGACTAGGGTTAGTTTTCAACTACATTGTTATGAGTGGAAATAAATGCATACTTAGAGACAGCAGGAAAGTAGGCTTTGTGTCATGCTGTGATACAATAGTGTGTTGGTAAAGAGGTATGTTTGTGTAATACTAAACATAAGTATATCTGCGTATATCTGTGCTTGTGAACAAACACAGTATCATGGATCATACATTTGGACAGCATGGACCCATATGGTCTGTTGCCTGTATTGTTCTTTCAGCTAAATGTGTGTATAAAAGCTGATGAGGAGAAAAACTGTCTCTAGTTGAACTTAATTAAATCACAAAATCCTTTAATTGTAACAGACAACTCAGTAAAATAAGCAGTATTGTTAACAGCTAAGAACAAGTACTTAAAACCAAATCTGAAGCATTTACTTCTGTTTTGTTATATCCACTCCCCAGGGTTCCCTTCCTTTTTCCTCCCCTATGCTTTGAACAGGCATAATGCTTTATTGAGCAAAACTTCCTTTGAGGTCAATGGAAGGTCTCACCGTGAAGATGACTGAGGAACTGTCTTGTTATCCATGACATTTTTGTTTCCAGGAGGATGATGAGGCAGTAAAGTTTTCCATCTGCTTATAGAATAATACTACTTGTAGTCTCAGAGGACTTTTCATGATCTTTAGATTTGATGGTACCAAGCTTTCTCTTAAGTTAAAACCAGTGAATTTTAATTTGGACAATGCAGTACGAACTCATAACATCAAAATTAGCAAAAGTGTCTTGCGTTCTAATAGTTCAGTTTTCTAGGATCCTTATATCTTTCTAAACCTTGTGCAAATTTGTCTGTCTGCCACATATTGTTGATGCAGTAAGTATGTACATGTGTCAGTCAATATTCAGTTGCTAAATTGAATTTAATCACATAAAAATGGTAATGATTGAGCCCTTTCAGCATGCCTAGGACTTCAGCTTAATGCCTGTTACGAAATAGAGCTGTAATGGCTGAATATCAACACATATTAATGTTCTTGTTGGTATCCTCATCTAGCTAGGAAATGGGATAAATCACATAGAGGAACCTCAAATGATAAGCCATAACTGAATAAACAAGGCGAACTCTGTTTTGCACTCTTGTTTAATACCTGAAGGTAGAATTTTTGTTCATCTATCTCCTTGTTTTATGCAGGTGAAATACAGCACAGTGTTTCTTACCCATAGGTTTCTAGCTGCCTCGCAGTGAGTTACTATGGATACTAGTGTATCTCCCATGTTCCTAATCAAAAGTGTCATGTGTTCTGTCCCCATTTGCAAGTGTTTGCATTTCTTATGTGACTATTTGTAAAGCCCTCTTTTAGACATGGAATGTATTCTACGTAAATACAGACACAGGTTTTCCATCCTAGCAGCAAAACAAAACAATTTATTCAAGTGACAGAGGAAAACTGAGATATTATTGTAAATGACACCCAAGAGACCTTTAGTATAAATGAGATCAAAATTTGGATCTAGCCTTCAGCTAACAGATTAAGCTGGGAAATTGTTCCTTCACTACATTCTGAATGCTGTCAGCTAGAAATTGCTTAATTTTTTCTGAGATCCTACTTGGCTATCTCCAAGTTCAGAATAATCACTCATTCTGGATTATAATAACAAAAAACACAGTATTTGTAACAATAGCTTATAATTAAAAAAAATACAGCAACTTATACTTGTAAGCAGCAGCTCTTGCTGTTAGGTTGTACTTTTCTTTTGAATAGTGACATTCCCACAGAATGTTTCAAAATGCTTTTATTAGAACAAAACAAAAAAATCCCATTTTTTGTTATAGCTAATTGATTATTTTCTATACTTCATCTTGGATCAGAAATTTTTTATATCAATAGACAATTTCACCTTATTAATATGAAAGCTGTCATAGCAAGTCCTTTTGGACAAGAATGAACAGTATATTGGTAACAAGTTCATTGCTGGTCCTTAGGGAATTTGGTTGCTCAAACCTCTATGTGTGTGCTAGCATAGTTTTTGTGTGACCACGTGAAAAGCTAGACAGGATAAATTGATCTGAGCTAGAAATAATTGCGGGGTGGGGTAGGGGACTAGAAGTTGCATGGTATTTTTCAGGCCTGTTGAGGAAATTTTAGACCAAAATGGGCACAAATATTTAGACACACAGGCGTATTGCTTTGCTATATTGTCTGTTATATTGCCGCAAAAGTGCTTATCTTGCCTAACAGAGAATCATGGAAGATGGAACTACCTGGGTAATGAGACTGAGGTAGAAAAAGTTGGCTAAATTTGCTAATTACAAATAAATACAGCTAAAATTGAATAAGATGACTACTGAAGCTTACACGGCAGCCTTCAGAAATAAAAGACATCATGCAGTTCTGGATAAACACTGTTATTTTTGCAAGCTGAAAAGGAAAGGTGTTGTTATATTTGCAGATTCTAAATTTAAGAACAGTAACTGAAGGCATATCTCTTCTACCTTCATAGGTAATATTGTGTGAAGATTCTGCCTAGAGTGATACAGACACCAATTGTTTGGATTAACATATTGTCATGTTTTAAGGCTTATTTAATTTGCCATGTTTCCCCTCTTAGAGAAAAATTGTCACTGTGGTTTGCTTTTTATAAATTTTTTTCTAAGTGTTCATGGTCTGTAATTACTTTTTGGCAAGCTCGTCACTACAGGTAGGAATACACCAAGTGTGTACATGATTGAGTCCTTTCAAGTACTATTCTTTTGAGTGACTTGCAAATGTAAGCATTATAATATCGATACTTTTTTTTTTGTAAGCTCTCTCAAGGAATTATCTTTACAAACATATAAATTAATTTCATTTGTAAGACTCTACGTTTTTTTCATGCTATCTGCTCATCAGTTTGTGCAGGAGAGTAGTCCTCTTAGGTTCAGTGGATTATTTCCAAGCTTAGCTAGGAAAATAAACACACTGCTGGAATGTGAAGCTTGCCAGTGTCTCATGTAGTAAGAAGATGTTGTTCAGAATTTTGCTGGTTGTGCATGCAAGGGAAAATGCGTATTGATCAGCACACACAGGGGAACGAATTCCAGTATGAGAACAAAATATAAATGGAAAACTTCAATTTACTACCTTTCATAATGAGCATTACATTTGTTTATTTGATTCCAGTGTGAATTTACTTGTCTGCAAGCTAAATGGCAATTTTTGTTTCTATTAAAGGAGATCAAGGAATCTGTATCATCTTGCCCTTATTTCAAAAAACAGGAAGGTACACCTAACTGCTTATCTTGCTCATTTCCATTTGGAAAATGGAAACAGCTGAAATTCTTGGATAAAATGGACAGTATCATCTATCTATGAAAAAATAAAACTTTCCAAAATAATATCCAATATGATAGCACAGGGATTAATAAATTGACTATTTCTTTTCATACTAATCACAAGCTTTAAAGACTGCATGAAAAACATGAAAAATTCAACAGAAAAACATATTGAAATTCTTCCAGTCATTTTCTCCCTGCTTGCTGAACTGGGATGCTTCTCATTTCTTGTGTGTGTGACATGCCTGGGAAATATTAAGAACTGGCCTTTATTTCACATGCTACACTTAAAATCAAGATATCTTCAGAATTTCCATGGACCTGCAGAAAAATATTCAGTGGAATGTCATGGGTATACTAAATATGTTACTGCAGTCCATGAAGTTTCAGGATGACTAGGTATTTATCTGAGTAGGAAGAGCTCTTAGTCTCAAGATTTGCATATAATTTCATCTTTGAACTCAAGTGTTAAACAGTATCTTCATAACAGGAGAAATAAAAGTGCTACAAAAATGTCCAGAGTTTGGGAGCATTAGACAGGAAGGCAAGAGATTCTGAGGATTTGTTTTTGGTTTTATTTCTTTGATTTAATCTTTTACTCTGCAATTCCTGTGTTGTATACTATCAATGTTTCTGGGGGCTGAAAATGCCAAAGAAATCTTGATTTAAATCAATAGTGGCTACTGAACGCAGGCTTTCCATAAGTAATCTACTATGTTTTGGACAGATCACGCCTGAATCCTTTATTGTTTCTCTTAATTCTTACATTAAATGTGGATGGTCAGTGGAACAGGCTTCACATAATATCCCTTTCTGCTCATAATACAGGTGTTCCAACTTTCCAGGCAAGAGTCAGAAAAGTGATTTTTACAGGTGATCATATTTTACTCTTATCAGGTTTAAATTGCTGGAGTTGTGGGCAGACCTCTGAAGAAGACTAATCAGACCAGCTCTTAGTTTTACCTCTGAAATTCTAGAGTTGAGGGAAAAGTTCTTAATTGTGCCTCATTTCAGAGACATAAGTGACAAAGTGCATTGTCATTAGGACAACAGCCTGAACCTGGAGGTAGAAAGGTAAAAGAGATATGTAACACTTTTAATATGTGTAAGACGCTTATTTCTTTCAGAGAACTGTAAACCTCAGTTTTAATGTACTTGTTTGTGGGAGTTCTTGGTATTTGGAAAGAAAGTGCCTATCTATAACAGTGTGAAAGGCTGTTCAGCTGACGTGATGGAAATCTGATGCTTTCCTGGCAGTGTCTGTAATTCTGTTATCATATTGCACATCCCTGTGCTTTGCACCTATGACACAAAGGAAATGGCTTTTCTTTTGGGTGGACTTGCTAAAGAGAAGTAAAGGAACTAGGTGGTATCTCAACCCTTTTCTATTCTATAATTCTTCAGGTAATTAGATGCTTTGGTACAGTTTTTCCCTATAGTGAGGTTTTTTTGAGGAATTTGTTGTTAATAAAGGATCAATATTTGGTTTTTTACCAAAATATTTTTTTTCCTCCCTTGAATTCATTAAGAAGCTGGGAGGATTTAGTTTCTTGTAATTCCTACAAGGGAAAATTAGGCAAAGAATAAAAGGGAAAATTTTTAGAAAGAAAAAAAAAAGAAGACCTTGCTATTTCATCACTCATGTATGCATGGAACACAGTCCTTGCTGTGGAGAGGAACAAGCGAATGGGCTGTAGGAAAAGATTAGAGGGATTTTCTGAAAGCTATTGGCTGCATAGTGAAAATTTGGTAAGTCTGTGATGGACCAGGCTGCGCCCCTGCTATAGTAGGTAATACTAGAAACAGATACTACTGAGGTTGCATCTAGCAGCTTTAATCTCTCTTTCTGTCCCTCTTGTATAATCCGATTAAGACTGACTAATGTCAGGAGAATTGCAAATAATTTTTCTTAATACTGAGAATTGTATCTATAAGCAGACTCTGTGCAACAGTACACACAGAAAAGAACAGTCATTTGTTTACCACATGGATCTCATAGAAGGTTTTCCTTAGGTAAGAGCTGCTGAGTCTCTTAAGTTTAGTAAGAAAACAGTTTTTGAGAAGAGTGATTATTCTGTCGCTGTGTTTATTGAACAGTGGGAATATAAACTGGCAAATTTCATTAATTATTTGATCAATATTCTTAGAGATCACTTGTGAAAGCTAAAAAAAAAATTAGTTGAATGTTGTTCCTGATATTGTGTTTGAATCTCTTTCCTTTTAAAACAAGGTAGTGGAAGTTGTCACTTTCAAGAGGTATAGAAAAGTAGAAGTCTCATGTAAGAAATTACTACTGCTCTGCTATGGACATCCTGATCTAAGTCAAGGCAGGCTTTGTTGTATTTAAGGACTTAATTCCCAGTGAGATAAAATTAAACCAAACACCTTTGAAAAAATATTTTTCATAATCCTGAGATTAATCCACTTTCTTATCACTATGGGATAAGTGTTATTGAGTGCATGATTTATGAGGAGAGGAAAATATTTAGATGGCTGTTCAGATGGAAAAAGATCATCTGCTTTTTATAGTTTACAAAGGCAAGCAATACTTAGACAAAACTTTGGACACATGCTGTGCCATAAACAAGAATGTAAATGTTCCTGTCACATAAAACATATGCGAAATATAGTAGCAATATTGCTCTCTGCATCTCAATGTATTAGTCTGACAGAAGGTGCAAAGCCAAATTAAGAGATTGTCAATGAAAAGCTGTATCTTACTAACTACTGATTAGATTAGTGTAATGGTCTAGATACAAACCATCTTTTCAAAAAGCCAGATTAATAGCCAAATAAATGTACTATTCAACACTCATTTTATTGAGAGGGAAGTTTTGCACGTAACGTTTCTAAGAGGAAAATTGACAATAGTTTGTTTTAGAACATAGCTAGCCAGAGAGGCAAGAATATTCCTTCTCAGGAGATGCAGGTTAATAGTTCATTGCATGATTCCTAAAATATAGTTCCAATGTAGATTACTAAATAAGTTTTATACCTGCAAATGTGAGACTATACCATTAAAGGGGCTTTTTACTGAGTTCTCAGGAAACACCTACACCTCAGGTTATGCTCTTAATCTCTGCTTTCTTCCTTGTTATGATTTCTTAACTCCTAAAAGCAGTTCCATGCCAGTGGCTCCCACATAATACATTTGTGTAATTCATATATATATTGATGACATCCTTTCCACATAATTTCATGTTTCATTCATTCTCAGCTTTGACTAAGGGCAAAACCTAGAATCTGTGCTCTTCCTATGGAAGAATTTATGGGGCTACAAGTAAAACACTCATCTGCACAGCATCTCAAATTCTAGATGACTATACTAATTACAGCAGTGGAGAACCAGATGAGGGAATGCAGTTTCAGAATGATCTTAATCTTTTTAGGTATCGTATTAATCTAGTATGGCAGATTTGTTATTGTACTATTTTTGCAGAGTTTAAACTCTGCACATTCTCTTGTCTAATGAGTTCTCGGAAAGCACTATCACTGAATAAAGGGCAGCAGCTTTCAGTTTATTGCCTATCACAGTTATGCACCAGTCCTCTTCCTTTTCTCCTCCAGAAAATTTTATTTGATCTGAGTTAATGCACTTTATGGGTTACCACTGCATGATTTTTGCAAATGAACTATTGTTACTATAATACAAATGACATAGTCTTAATTCCAAAATGCCTAATTTGAACTTTCGTTGTATTTCACAGCTCTGACAATAGCACATATATTATTTTAAACTGACATATGCTCTTGTGCTATTAAAATCCACAGGATATTTTGCAGAACACCATACTGTTTAAGAATGCCCTGAAATTAGAGAAATTACATTGGTTATAAATTAATTAAAGAAAGGAATATCACTGGAAGATGAAAATTATCTCTGCAGTGTCTGTTCATTAAATTAAAGCTGTTTTCCAGCATGTGACTTCCTGATTATCCTAGAGGGGGAGAAAGTCCACATGTGTTTTGAAATTAATTGGCTCAATGATTTTTCCCAGTGGCCACTTTAAGTCAAGATCATGCTTTTCTTTACACGAAATTAATCAGTAGTTCTGTTAATTCCACAAGCTGGCTCTTTCCATCTTCCCCTGACCTCCCTAATGGACTCAAGCCTATGTTGTTTGTTGTTTAAGTTACAAGGCAGAAGACAATAAAGTATGTGTGAGTGCATGTGTTTGTTTTTATATGTACATTCTGGAAGATGCATGTAAAATATTGATAAACATTTCTGTCTTGTGCCTCTCATTGTGAATTTGGCAAAATAATCTGTCACTAATTATTTTGTCAGGTGTTCAAATGAAATAAATCTTATAGTTACCAAAATTAGCTCAATTTTTAATGTCAGCATCTGTGTTACTCTTCTCAAAATATTCATAGGCTAATTGCTAGTTGGGAACGCATTGAATGGAGATGTCTTGGTTTTTTAAAAAAAATCTTTGTTAATATACTGATAAAATAGGCTATGCAAAAAAATCCAGAGGCCTTAAAAATAATAAAAAAGTGTGGTTGAGTATCTTTGCTGCAGCCTAGTAAAATAATAACTTCTGATACTACTTAGACTTCTGATATGATGAATTAAAGTAGGAAGTGGAAGCAACTGAGAAATTAATGCATGTAAAGGTATATTTAAATAGACAAAACTGTTCTCCTAGGTTGACTGATTTATTGTCAGAGGAACCCCAAGTACAGTTTAATTGGGAATTCTGGCCGAAGTCTGGCCTGCTTAGACTGCTGAACGAACTAGAGAGCTGCCTGGGTTCTTAACGTAGGATTATGCTGCAGCTTACTTGTCACACTGCTTGAGCTGGATTTGTGCATTGATTTTTCAGGAGGAAATGTAATAGCTGACATCCATCTGTATCTTTTAGTGTGGAAGATTTTCTAGCAGGAAATGAGTTCTTGAGAAATATGTACACTACTTTGGTTTTTGTTTGGTTGGATTTTGCTTTAAATAAAGGAGAAGCATTAAATAAAAGAGTATAAGAAGTGTGAGAATTTCACTGATAAGTGACAACAAAACTGTTTCATAACTTGCTTTGTCTCCTAGATGATGTTGGTGTTATTGGAATTTCTGTACCAGCTGAAATCAAACGATCATACTGATTAATACATATTGTGCAGGTAAAACCACGCAAGAATAACACTGCGAGAACATTAAAGCTGTGTACAGAAAGCCTTATCAAGCTACTCATTCTGATTTTAGACTGTCTGCTTCAAAGACACTGCATACTTACAGAACTGCTAGCACTGCATGAAACAAAATGTTTAAGTGCTTGTTTAAAGCATCAATGCAGGTGACCAGCTTTCCTTCAACATATGGTGGATATTCATGCTGTTAAGAGTGCCTAAAAATACTTACATCACATAATCCTGTGCTACCTGAGTCAGACCTTCCAACTGTGGTTAAAACAATTAACATGAATGTTCTTGGACATTAATGCCTTATGAGGAGTGGCTGAGGGAACTGGGGTTGTTTAGCCTGGAGAAAAGGAGGCTGAGGGGAGAGCTTATCACTGTCTACAACTATCTGAAAGGAGGTTGTAGAGCGGTGAGTGTTGGTCTGTATTCCCAAGTGATAGATGATACGATGAGAAGGAATGGCCTCATGTTGTGCCAGGGGAATTTCAGATTGATCATTAGGAAAAATTTCTTCACCAAAAGGGTTATAAGACACTGGGAGAGGCTGCTCAGGGAGGTGGTTGAGTCACCACCCCTGGATGTATTTAAAAGATGTGTAGAAGAAGTGCAGATGATTGGACTCGATGATCTCAAAGGTCTCTCCCAATCTTTTCCTTTCTATGATGCTATGATAAAGCTTCACTTTAGTAATTTTAGAAGATGTTTTTGCTTCAACATGCTCTAGCAATCACTGCCCTCCTCAGCTCTGTCTGACAGCTTTTGGTCAGAAACTGAGCTCAGGGAACTTGCTCAGACTAACTTACCCTTGGCTGAAAATCTACAGAAGTCATCTTGTCTACACCCCCATACCCTCCTGCAAATATTTCTTCATTGCTATATCCTTTTCTTCTTGCTATATCCTTTTCTTCTTGCTGTGCTGTAACTTGGGCCAGATAAATGCCTGGCCACGCCTGTGGGTGCAGTCAGTTTTTTGATAGGTCTTCTCCAAGGTTTTAGATTACTCAGAATACTTAAAATTATATAAATTTTCAGTATAAGCATGTTATGGTACTAAACATGAGTTAGTGTCACACCATATGCTAAGATATGTGCCATGATACATTGCTAGGGATTCCAGTCCATGTAGTCTATAATAAAATTTATAGATTGAAGATTTAGGAAGAACACGATTTTACTTTTATTTTGCAGGTAGCACAGCAGAAAAAGAACAACTGTAAAGCTTAAAAGTTAGCCTGTTAAGGTGATGAAGGACAGAACAGGGACCATGAAAGAAAAATTATATACTGAATTATTTTCACATGTACTGTATTTTGACATATACTGTATACACTATGTTTTGCTGTCTGCCAAAAGAACTAGGATATACTTTATATATAGTAGAATATAAAAGAATTTTAAATACTTGAAAATATTTTATACTTCAGATATGATATATTGGACTGTTTTTCTCAGTTCATGAAGTCAGAAGTACCAGCAAGTAATTGTTTGGTTTGCATGAAGCCTATGGAAATTTTGGAAAGCTGAGTAGTAAATGATTTGTAAGTAAATTTGTCATATGAAATGAAGAGTTCTTTCCCTTGATATAAATTACTAATGCATTACTGTAAGCAACAATAATAATAGTCTTAATAAGAGATACTAATATTAAGGGTAGCAGAAGCTGTCTGCGTGTGGTTGTGTGTAAACAAGATATTTTGACTTTATTCTGTACTTTTTCTGGAAGAAAGTTGTTAAAGAGATAGTTCTTCACTTAATTTGACAATGTTCATATGTTAAAAAACAGGTCTAAAAATCTCTTTTAAAAAAGCCAGGCAGAAGAGTGGAAGAAATTTGTAAGTGAAGCAGAAGTAAAGGTGAACTGTACATTGACTTCTCAAGATGTGTAAGAAGTTGATATTTAATAAAATAGCTGATTTCAGATTGATGTCCCCAAGAACAGGTACAGAAGTGTGAATAGGAAAACTGAAGTATAATTATGATATAGTTCTAAGCCTCCTAGAAGGAGGAATAGCTTATAGTTGAGGACTGGTTTGTGAGACAGAGATCTAGTCCCACCTCTGTCTCAAATTTTTTATGTAAACTAAAATTTTCTTTGAGGGGCAGGTTTTTTGCCACTAGAGTATATTACATATGAATACTGAACATTGAAAACAGACAGAACTAAGATTCTAAAAAGACTAAAATGACTTGATGGGTAACACAGAAATGCAAAACCTCTACCCCTGGTTAACAAGTACCATGTGCTGCAGGTAGAAACCAATCCTGAGGATGAGGATGACGGCTCCCACAGCCTAGAATCTTTCCCTAGGCTGCACCATCCTCAGAAAAAGATAAAAACATCTTCCATTAAGAAGAAGAGGAGGGTGATTGTTGTAGGGGACTCCCTCCTAAAAGGAACAGAGGGACCCATTTGCAGACCAGACCCGCTTTACAGAGTGCTCTGCTGCTTTCCGGGGGCATCAGTGAAGGAGGTAGCTAGAAAACTTCCTTCCCTGGTCCACGAGACAGACTACTATCCTCTGATAGCAGTCCAAACTGGTAATGATGATTTAGTAAACAGCAAGACCAAAGCCATCAAGAAAGACTTCAGGGCCATTGGGAAAATGATGGAGGGCTCTGGGGCACAAATAGTATTCTGCTCCATCCCAAGGCTAAACAGAGAGGAGCTGGAAGTCAGGAAGAATTCAATTAATGCCTGGGTTCGAGCCTGGTGTGAGGAGAGGGGCTTTGGCTTCTTTGATCATGGGGTGGCTCACACACCCCCAGACTTTGTTGCTAAGGAGGGGACACGTGTGTCTCCTAGGGGGGCTAAAGCCCTTGCTAAAAACCTAGCTAAGCTCAAAAACCAAGCTTTAAACTAGATGTGAAGGGGGAGGGGGTGGAGACCAGGCTAGGCAGGAGTGAACCTGGACATGGGGCACTGGTGATTCAGAGACAGTGTGCTAGAGAGGACCACCAGTACATCACCATACAGAAAGTGGGGGAGAACATACCTGGGGGTGATAATGGAGCTACGGGCACTCTGGCGCTAGCTACTCCAGCTACCAGGCAGTTGGGAATGAACTCTGTTCCCTCTAAGAGGGCTGAAGGCTCGGCAGCTCAGCTGAAGTGCATTTACACCAATGCACACAGCATGGGGAATAAGAAGGAAGAGCTGGAAGCTATCATAGGGCAAGAAGCCTATGATGTCGTTGCCATCACGGAAACGTGGTGGGATGGCTTATATAACTGGAGTGCAGCTATGGTGGGGCATAAACTCTTCAGGCAGGATAGGAAAGGTAGGAGAGGAGGCGGGGTAGCCCTCTTTGTAAGGGAGGACTTGGACTCCATTGAGGTGGATTGTGGTGATGAGGAGATTGAGTGCCTGTGGGTTAAAATCAGAGGAGCCCACAAGAAGGTAGATTTTTGTAATGGGAGTCTGTTACAGACCACCCAGCCAAGGAGAAGCAGCTGATGAGCTCTTCTATAAACAGATGGGGTTAATCTCTAGATCAATGCCTCTTGTTCTTGTGGGAGGCTTCAATCTTCCTGATATCTGCTGGAAGTACAATAGAGCAGAAAGGAAGCAGTCTAGGAGGTTCCTGGAGTGTGTGGAAGACAACTTCCTTGCACAGCTGGTGAATGAACCAACAAGGGAGGGTGCCCTCCTGGACCTGCTGTTTGTGAACAGAGAAGGCCTTGTGGGCGATGTGGCAGTAGGAGGACGCCTAGGACAAAGCGATCATGAGATGATAGGGTTTTCTGTTCTAGGTGAAGTGAAGAGGGTGGTTAGCCGGAGAGTAGCATTAAATTTGCAGAGGGCAGACTTTGAACTCTTCAGAAGGCTGGTTGGCAAAGTCTCATGGGAGACAGTACTTAAGGGCAAGGGAGCCCATGAGGGCTGGGAGCTCTTCAAAAAGGAAATCCTAGCAGCTCAGGAGAAAGCCATCCCCATGTTCTGGAAGAAAAAGGCGGCAGGGGAGAAAGCCAGCTTGGTTGAACAGAGAGATCTTGAGTGATATCAAGAGGAAGAGAAACGTTTATGGGCTCTGGAAGAGGGGACAGGCCTCTTGGGTGGATTACAGGAGGGAAGTGAGATTGTGTAGGGAAAAAATCAGAAGGGCTAATGCTCAGCTAGAAATCAGATTGGCAAAGTCTGTGAAAGATAACAAGAATCCTTCTATAAATATATAAATAATAAAAGGAGGACTAGGGAGACCATACAGTCCTTATTGGACGCAGAAGGAACAACAGTGACAGGGGATGAGGAAAAGGCTGAGGTACTTTATGCCTTCTTTGCCTCAGTCTTTAATTGTAAAGAAAGTCGTACCGTCTGTGTACAAAGCCAGGAGCTATATGAGCAAAATGAGGCTCCCATGATGCAAGAGGAGGTGGTCAGAGCCTTGCTAGGCCGACTAGACACCCACAAGTCTGTGGGGCCGGATGGGATTCACCCTAGGGTATTGAAGGAGCTGGCAGATGTGCTGGCCAAACCCCTTTCTATCATCTTGCAACAGTCCTGGAACACTGGGGAAGTCCCACTGGACTGGAGAGGGACTGATGTTGTGCCCATCTACAAGAAGGGTTGCAGGGAGGATCCAGGGAACTACAGGCCTGTCAGTCTGACCTCAGTGCCAGGGAAAGTCATGGAACAGGTGATCTTGAGTGCTATCATGGAGCACATGTAAGAGAACACAGTGATCAGGCCCAGTCAACATGGGTTCACAAAAGGCAGGTCTTGCCAAACTAACCTGATCGCCTTCTATGACAAAGTGACTCGGCTGCTGGATGAGGGTAAGGCTGTGGATATGGTCTTCCTGGACTTCAGTAAAGCCTTTGACACAGTTTCTCACAGCATTCTGCTTGAGAAACTGTCAGCCTCTGGCCTGGACAGGCGAACCGTTTACTGGGTGGAAAACTGGTTGGATGGCCGGGCCCAGAGAGTGGTGGTAAATGGTGTGAAATCCAGCTGGAGGTCAGTTACAAGTGGGTTTCCCCAGGGCTCAGTGCTGGGTCCAGCCCTGCTCAATGTCTTTATCAATGACCTGGATGAAGGCATCGAGTGCACCCTTAGCAAGTTTGCGGACGACACTAAGCTGGGTGGAAGTGTCGATCTGCTGGAGGGTAGGGAGGCTCTGCAAAGGGATCTGAACAGGCTGGACCACTGGGCAGAGTCCAATGGCATGAGGTTTAACAAGGCCAAATGCCGGGTCCTGTACTTGGGGCACAACAACCCTATACAGTGCTATAGACTAGGAGAAGTCTGTCTAGAGAGCTGTCTGGAGGAGAGGAACCTGGGGGTGTTGGTTGACAGCCAACTGAATACGAGCCAGCAGTGTGCCCAGGTGGCCAAGAAGGCCCATGGCATCTTGACTTGTATCAGAAATGGTGTGACCAGCAGGTCCAGGGAGGTTATTCTCCCTCTCTACTCGGCACCGGTGAGACCGCATCTCAAATACTGTGTTCAGTTCTGGGCCCCTCACCACAAGAAGGATGTTGAGGCTCTGGAGCTTGTCCAGAGAAGAGAAATGAAGCTGGTGAAGGGGCTGGAGGACAAGCCTTATGAGGAACAGCTGAGAGAGCTGGGGTTGTTTATCCTTGAGAAGAGGAGGCTGAGGGGAGACCTTATTGCTCTCTACAGCTACCTGAAAGGAGGTTGTAGAGAGGAGGGTGCTGGCCTCTTCTCCCAAGTGACGGGGGACAGGATAAGAAGGAATGGCCTCAAGCTCAGCCTGGGGAGATTTAGGCTGGACGTTAGGAAAAAAAATTTCACAGAAAGGGTCATTAAAAGGGTGCCTTAAACACCTCCAGGGAAGGTGAATCAACCACCTTCCTGGGCAGCCTGTTCCAGTGCCCAATGACCCTTTCTGTGAAAAATTTTTTCCTAACATCCAGCCTAAACCTCAGGTAATGCTAAGATGGATATGTGTAATAGATCTTGTTTTTTTCTAAATCTAATTTAAATAAGCAATTATTACGTTGTCTGAAGTATTCATGGCCCTTGTTTCTAGGTTAATTATCACATGTGGTTTTGTTTCCTTTTATGTGAAATGTGTATGGTTAACTAGCAGTGCTTTAGGACATTTCCAGGATGAATACAAGCTGTTCACGCTTACATTTATCACAGATAAGTAAGTTACAGAGGGTCATGCTCTGAGTGAGAAAATTAGGCATGTCTATAGAGGATCAAGAAGTATTGGTACTTGTAACTGATGATAAAATAGCCTGGAAACAATTATTCATGCAGTACCCATCCCCATAATGCTAGATAACCTTGACAATACTTAACTGGAAATCAGTGGCAGAAATTGTTCTTAAGGGAAAAAAAAAACCAAAACAACGCCGTCTTTCAAATAATTTCTTCTTAGTTACATGCGGGTTTTGAGTGGTGTAATGGAGAAAATAATGAAGCTATAGATTTCATTATCAGAAGACTGTCACTTTATAAAAATTATTAGATGTTTGACTTGAGTCCTATTGCTTTAGGTCCTGAACCTATCACTGACAGATATTAAAGTTGAGGTTACTCAAAAATATCACTCATGTAAGTACAGGGGAAAGCAGAGATAAGGAAATAACTCCATATAACATAGTTTCCAGAGGGCTTAATTTGCCACATCAGTTCTAACCTTTTGTATTTGAAATGGACAGAATCATGTCGGTAAAAATATCAATAACTGCATTGTCAATTATAGGCAGTCTTCTTAAAACTTCTTTGGCTGTGAAAGTGATCTTTGAGAAAACTGTGCACATGTTGTCTCTTTAATTTGAAAAGATGCTTGCCAAAAACAAAAACACTTACAGAAATTTTAAAAAGGCTTTCTATCTTCAGAGTCCACTGAAAAATGATGGAGACTTTTCATTGTTGTATGTCTTATGCAAAAATATACCAAGTTAGGCAGTGCTGGTGATGTGGCAGCTGTGTGCTGTTTGATACCCATGGAATCTGGATGTTAGAACCAATGTATGAAACTCCAAATCTGAATCTGAATAGAAGTTAATGCATGTCAGGAGTATTGATTTTGCAAACCATAAATGGATTCTTAAAAACTATTCAAGATGCGTACTAGTGGACAAATTAGACTGATGAAATTTTTAGAATGCAAAGTAGATCTTATGCATTTTCACACTGAAATAGGAGACAAAACATACAATTAGTTAGTATTCAAGTATAAGATGCACACAATGGGTTGCCTTGTTTTGAAAATGTTTTCCATTCTTTTGCTGTTTCAGTTAATATTATGTAACATTTCATGCTCAGCATCAAAAATAAGCAACTAAAGAGTGTAAAATTAAATGGACTGTTGCAGCAAAAGTAGCTGAATAGGACATCTTCAAATTCTTTTGTAGCTGTGGTACTGAAGTTTTTGCATCCAGGTTACAACTGAATCTCAAAGGAAGGGCATTATATCAGATAACAGTGGTAGTACCTGCTGTAATAATAAAATGATACTTCAGTACATAGCTGCACAGAATACTGCACTGAATTCCACATACAAGATTGTGAAGTAAGGGTGACTATGATTTTCATTCAGACTTTCATACACAATCTGTAGTTGGCTCCATGTATATTACCAGTAAAAAAGCTTATGTAAAACCAATAGTGATGCCTGGGTATTAACTGCTGTATAGCATAATTTAAAATTTCAGATTGTGTAAGAGCTTCAAACCGCAGGTAATGTACTATACTGTTATCTTCAAAACTGTACTCCCCAGGCCGATGGAAAGCATACAAATGTTTCATACAAGTGTATGTGTTTTGACATTAAAAACATACAAGTAATTTTAACACTCTTTGCACTTTCTCTGCCAAATTCTCTACAAAATAGCATACTACTGTCAGGGAGAAGATGCATTAGTGTCCTGTAAAAGTATATCTGTATATATTTTTAATGTCTAATATTATGCAATATAAGGACAAGGAAAATTATTGAATCTGTACCTACATTTTTATTTTTTTCCTAAGATTTCTCGTCCTTTCTGACCCAATATTTTTCCACTAGAGGAAGAAGCCACAGCTGATCTGTAAAACCGATGTGTCAAAAATGTAGCCTTTAAAGCCACTGTCTTTTTTGTCTCATAAAAAACTAGTGAGCTGCTTTGAGTTATTTTTCTTCACCCAGCACTTCACGGTGCTCTGAAAATCTGGAATCAGAGGAACATTTTACGTCTTTGCCTTTCTACAGTAAAACAAATACTATGTTATCACCCATTACTGCAGGGACAAGTCAGTGCAATCTGTTTTGAGAAAAAAATAGCAAATGCAATGTTAATGTTCTAAAAGATTCATAATAAAAAGAAAAAAAAACAAGTATGTGGAAGGCATATTTTCAGAAGGTACATACTGAGAGTAAAAACTTTGTATTGCTAGCCATATACACTGGAAGTTGTTACAGGAAGAGGAGAATTGGTCTATTGGTATCTCAGCTATGCATATTTCTGATATTGATTTCATGTGTGTTGCTTGATAAATTAGACAAAAGGGCACATAGGCCTCACATTTTCTGGCTTCTAAGTTTTCTGAAATCATGTCTCTACTTTTTGGATGATAATTAAGTTGCAAATGAATTTAATAGAAAAATGCTTATAGTGACTGGGTTGGTTTTAGATGATCCTGTGCCCTGAGCATAAAAGCAGTGCTGGCTACACAGAATACTAGCCTGAAGCTAGTGTATGCTACACATCATTATGTTTACATTGGGATTTACTGTACTGCAGGTGAATGAGTATCCAGTATAAAGCAGATGCAGTTGTGATGCAGAGTATTTCTGTAAATTTAAGAAGTGGTTTTAAGACAATAAGTTGCAGGAATTATTCAGTTCATATAACAATTTAAAAATGATGTGATGCTTAAAATAATTTTTAAAGATATAAGAATGTGTGCAAATGCTATACAGTATTTTTTAGGCATGCCGGTAAATAACTCCCTTCCTAAAATACCTGCATATAAACTGTTGCAACTTTTCTTTACTTTGAATGTATCACCTCCATTGTTTGAAGTTCCTCTTTTTTTTTTTTTTTACTAAAGAAGCATTGGCTGTGTTTGCTAGGTGAGGCCAGGAAGACACTCTTTGCTGTGCTTTATTAGACATATTTTGGGACTTGTGAAAGCCATCACTTTGGGGAAAAAAAAAAAAAAAGGAAACTATATCACTAAATGCTAGAAAAGGTTTCAAGGACCACCAAATTTGCATTCCTTTCCTTCTCTTTTCAGTTCTTTGTGCCTCTTGGCACATCTCCTACCATGGAAGAAAATATTTTTGACCTCACTAGAATATTTTCCACTGTAAAAGAAAGGAGAAAAGCATGGCCTTCTACAATGGAAATAATGGCTTTTTATGAATTTATTTCATACCTAAGGTCAGTTTTGCCAGAAGCTTTATAAGAATTTCATGTGGCTTCCCATGGTCGTATGTATGTATTTATGTACAGCATGGAGAAAGGAGAGAAAATAAGATCATTAAACTGTAAAATTACTGTTTATGCTTTTGCAGTAGAACCTGGGTAAGAAGAAATGGACAAGTTATTACTTTCATTTTGAGTGGTGGTGAAAAGATGTTCGTTGTTCCTTCACTAGCTTGATAAGAAGATGTTTAGTAAAAAATTATTTCCTTTCTTGCAGAGGCTTCTGCATGACAGAAATAGTTTGTAGATAAGGAGCTCTTACACAGTAAAAGTTACATTAATGTTGGAGTGAAACCAGGAATCTGCTCAGATGCAGAAGAACCACATTGAAGAACCACATTTTTTTTTTTTGTGGATGACACAGGTCATTGACCAACCTTCTTTCTGAGTGTAATAGTTACTCTGTGGGATTAAATTTGTAGCTTACACACTGAATTCTGCATACTGTGTCTATGACTGCTTTCAAGTCATCTGTAGCTTTAATTAGCGATTTCTTGTAACTTGTGTAAAACTTCCTCTTCTACAGTATGTGGACAGCTTTTTTTTTAAAAAAAACAACTCTTCATTCATCTGTGTTAACTGCTATAGAGCTAACTTTAAAAAAAAAAGAAATCCAGTATATCAAGTAGCAATAAACTATCTGATTTATTGCTGTAGGTAGCAATTCCTTTTTAATAATATTTTCCATTTTGTGTAAAAAAAATGAATACAGGCTATTCACTTGTGTCACCAAAATTTTAGAAGCAATTATGTTATATAAGATCAGCCTGGTTCCACATGTAGATTCTACATTAATTTTTGCTACTCATATCATTATAAAAGCGAAATTATGTTGATCTTGTCAGTTGCAAATTTCCACAGCAAACTGCTTAGTCTCTGATTTTGTTTGAAAATGCACAAGACTTTCATTTTGATCCAGATCTTCTCATGTTCCTCCCACTCCTTATCCGAGTATGCTGGTTTTGCCACCTTGAAAAGGCTTGCTTAATTTAAGGTCTTTAGATAATAAACTGTAATAAGGATCTAAAGACTATGCATGCAAACTGTTATTTATCTTAAATTTTTAAAGTTCTGCAGGAACAGAAATGAAAAAGGACAGTTCATTTCTCCTATCATAAATTAAACTGTTCTTTTGCTAGCCTAGTGGCCAGAAAGGTTTTGCTGCTTTTAGAGTCTGTTTAACTAATCTTTTTCCTCTATCTTGAAGAAAAGCAAAATTTTTAAGGTGTGCATATGTGTAACTGCTTGGTGGAGAAATAGAGAAGCCTATACAGTGTAAGCATTAAGGTTTTTTTTTTTTTAAAAAAGGGGGATGTGTGGGTTTTATATGCACGATTAAAACAGCACCATGATGAGATCTTAATTATTTTGATTCAGTCCACTTCCTTAGTGGTGTCTGGAATTTCATGGTAGTTTGTTCATAGAGAATGAAGTTACTTACAGCAAATGAGTTAGCCACAAAACTGACTCTAATTTACCTCAGAGTGCAACAACGTCTTTACTTCATGTCTTATTTTAAGGCAACAAATCTACCTATTTTATTTCAGCTATGATAATAGTTTTTATTTGACTGGGTAGCATCACCAGCTAATATTCCATGTTATGCCTTTTAAGTCTGGAAAAATAGTAAAAACTCTCCTTACATTGAGCAAGATATAAATAGTAACACTGCAGATCAGGTAATGCAGCTTGCGCCAATTGACTGGTTAGCTGATATAAGCAGAAAGGAATTCATTTGTATCATTTTCATAGATACTAGTCACCCGAGATTAAATTATTTTTGTTGTTTATACAACAGTAGGATAACTTACTCTTACTTAAGGCCTAGATCCTATCTGCAGGTTATGACCAGCAGTAAAGTTCAAGGTCACAAACTGAAATATTCTTCCTCACCTTATTTTCCTCTTCTTCCTAACCCTTCTCAAGGAAAGAACCCAGTCAGCTACTCGTTTTACAGTAAGTTCTAGTTCCTTGTATTGTTTCAGTTGCACTGGTTTGGTGAGGAAAGAATAAACGAATTAATCTCATCTATTGCTGCTATCCTGTCATTCCCGGGAGGCAGACAGCCAGCGCAGTCCTGCTGTAATAGAAGGAAGGGCAGCAGTTCAGCTTTGTTACTCTGTGGTCTAGGCATTCTGAAGGGTGGAGTTGCTTTTTGTTAAGCAATCATCAGAAGATAATGTACTAAAGCAGTTAAATTAAAAAATGGAATGTCCTGTAACCCTACTGACTTCTGTGAACAGTGTGACTGTCCATCAGGATCACTTTTCTCTCAGGTAATGGCTTTCTAAACAAACAGCTTAAGTCTTTGCAAATATTATTAATAGCTTCAGCACACAGCTTAATTATCGATTTACTGTTCTGAGATTATTTTATCTCTGTTCCTTCTATGAAAAAGTCTTTGTACATTTAAATATCTTTTTGGGTTTGAGGCAGAATTGAATTATCTTGAGTATCTCAGGCTCTGAATAGGTGTCATAGTACAGGCCCCCTTTCTTCAAATAGTTACAGGAAGGATTAAAAGCAAACTTCTGCCTTTGAAGCTCTCTCAGACTCTGGGAACAAAAATATTTCTTCTGTTTGTAGTGAAAATTCTGGATCATCATTAAGATTGTGAGCTGGCTATGGCCATGACTCCCATGACACAAGCTGAGGCTTGATTTGGAAAGATTTTGTATAAAAAGACACAGTATTTGTCTTTTTAAACTGTCTTCTACTGAACATGAATTCCATAAGTTTTTACATATTTGCTTGGTTTTGGTGTTGGTTTTTGTTTGTTTCAAACCTTTAAAAGAGAAGCTTCAAAGGAGAAGCTTGACATGAACCAGCAATGTCCCTTCGCAGAAGGCCAATCATATCCTGGACTGCATCAAAAGAATCATGGCCAGCAGGTCAAGGGAGGCGATTCTGCCCCTCTATTCCTCTCTTGTGAGACTTCACCTGGAGTACTGTGTTCAGTTCTGGAATCCTCAATACAAGGAGGATATGGAACTGTTGAAACAGGTCCAGTGGAGGGTTAAAAATATGATCAGAGGGCTGGAGCACTTTACATACCAGGACAGGCTGAGAGCGTTGGGATTGTTCAGCTTGGAGACGAGGAGGCTCTGAGAAGATCTTATAGCAACCTTCTAGTACCTGAAAAGGGCCTAAAATAAAGCTGGGAGGGACTGTTTATGAAGGCTTGTTGTGATAGGACTAGGGGAAATGGGTATAAACTGGAGAGGGCAGATTTAAGCTTGACATAAGGAAGAATTTCTTCATGATGAGAGTGGTGAGGCACTGACGCAGTTTGCCCAGGGAACTTGTGGCTGCCCCATCCCTGGAGGTGTTCAAGGGCAGGTTGGATGGGGCCTTGGGCAGCCTGACCTAGTGAGATGTGCCTGCCCGTGGTAGGGTGCTTGGAATTAGATGATCTTTAAGGTTCCTTCCAACCTAAACTATTCTACGATTTTATGATTCTAAATAGCAGTTAAACTGGAGAACAAAACTGGCAAGTTAAACAAGCAGCCCTCCTTTTGCCCCTTTTCCCTGTTTCCTTTTCCTCTTCCCTGTTCCATTTTGCAACAACAAAGAAATCATATTTACTGTATCTCAGCATTTTGACTAGAATTTACCAGTATTTTTCCCTGAGAATCCAGTGGCCTCTTTCGTATCACCATATTGGTAGCACTTTTATTTCATTCCATAATACTCCTACATGACTGTTTAAGGATTAATTGTGCCTTTTAGTTCAGAAGGAATGAAGCAAAATCAATTACATTTTTGAGGTGTTCTCTTGGGTTATCACTATTAATTTTAAACACTTAGGACTTCTGCATTCCTTTTCCATTGGCCCTCTTAATTATTTTTGGTGTTTCTATCTTCTCTCTCAACCTCATCCTTCCATGCTTAGACTGATGTGAACTTCCTACCTTGCTTTAAACATACATGTCTCCTACCTTAAGAACTGATGTTGATAGGATCAGTCTCCATTAAAGAAATGAAGAAATGTGAGAAAGACCATCCCTTAAGTCTTATAAATACAGTTTATAGTCACTAATTACTAGTATGAAACTGTGGAATGTTGTAAATTTATGAAGAGTCATTGTACTGCATCTGGTCTTGCCTGGGATACTGAAGATGTGACATTATGTCATATCATTAATCTAACCAAAACCAATGGAAGACAAGTCAGAGCATGTCTGTAACGCTGTTCTCTGTATTCAAACAAACTCTCATAATCTGTTACACTGATGCAGACCAATAGGCTTAACTGTGGATAAGACGTACCACGTTAACGGCAACGTTTGGGGAAACCACCTTGCCCAATATTCAGCCGCAGTATGATTTTGTGAATTTTCTGTTCTGAAACAATTGCATTGTTGATGATGTTGATAATCATGATGATGATACTATTACTATTAATAATAATAATAATAGTAATAATAATAATGGAAGGACTTAGTCCTGGTTTACAGAGAGGGAAATATGGTTTTGGCCTCCTGCTATTGTAAAGCCAAGTATTTTGTTACAACGTTAATGCCACCATATTAGCAAATGTTGGGATGTTGTCTTAAAAATACATTTGTTGCACCCTTCTGATACTTTTTGAAGAAAGAGTAAAGCGGAGGCGAATTAGCTGTTTTCATCTTCAGCTTTGGCATATTCATTGCTGATCACTGCAATCTCTAGCTAATTCATTGTCATATCCACCATATGGTTGAATAGTTGAGCCATGGATCTGTTTCATACAGCAGTTATTTAATTGCTGTTTCTTAGGCTGTGGGACTGGAAAGCTCACTTTGAAGTCCATTTTATCCATTAAATATTCATTAACGAAACATTAAAAAATTCGAACACATAAAACCTGATTATTGATGTGGACAAAGGCTCATTGAATGTCTGCTTCATCTCCATATGCCATTTTATACTCTATTTCATTTTAATCATATATGAAATTACAATAAAATTAAACAGATTAAACAAAAATACAGGGCACTACAAAGATGTTCTTTTGGTCTTTATTTTTTATTTTTGGAGTGGATGATTAGATCATAATAACTTGAAACATGTTTAATACAAATGGCACTTTCTTGGTTGTTAAAAGTCTACTTTCCTATATAGCTGTTGCGAGCTAATGGATACTAAGCTAGGCAATCTCTAGATTCACCAAATCAGTTATTTCTTTTGTTATAGAGCTGATATCTTTCTTAAAACTTTTGTGTATCCATTGTGGATGAAGAATAAAACTGATTCTGAATGCAATCACTCAGTACTCCAAGTACTCATCTTCTGGAAGCAGCCTAAAATTTAATTTTGATAGGATTAATTTCTTAGTGGAGTCATTCCATGCAATGTATACTCTCAGAATATAATTATGTTCACATCTGTTCATGTATGTGCATGCACCCTCCAATGACTACATAAATACATAAGTATGGGATCACTTGTGAAAATCTCTCATAGCACTGTTCCTTTGGAACATCTGCTAACAAGACTGGAAAGGAATACAGATGGCAAGTGACTTTTAGGTTAATGTACATTCCTTATAAATCTATGCCTTCACATACTTGAAGGCAGAATCCACATTTGATTTTGCCTTCTTTTCCTCTTGCCTTGACCTTGAAATGTGTCTGGTATAATCTCCTAGAAGGAAAACCAACCCAAATTATTTCACTCTGATGTGATTTTTTTTTTCTCCAAATAAAACATAATTCTGTGGATTTGGGAGTTTTGTTGTTGTTTTGAAGACCCATTACAGAGAACTCTCTTGGAGCCCTGAATGTGAAACACCCAGCATGAACAACTATGTATCTGTCACTTGTGGGCTTTGCACAGGCTGAAATGTTAATTTTTTTTTTTTCTGAATTAAAAAGTACTAATGAAGTCCTTTCAAACCCAGAGTAAGCACTGTGTATATAGGCACAAGTAATCAGGCTGTATTTAATTAGCACAGCAATTCAATGACTACTTATATCCTAAGTCATGATAAAGACATGAAATACGAAACACCTAAATGCAAACACAATGATTTGTTCTATTAAACAGAAAAATGTTTAAGCATGCCTTAAGCTGTCTGAACAGATATTTCACTGTTAAGTTTTATTTTGAAAATGCATTTTTCAAATGCATTTTGAAAATGCAAAAAATGCAAAAAAAAAAGTTCTAATTTCTTTAACAATCTGTTAGATTGGAGTGATGACTATTAGGTGAGCTACCAGTGTGCTGATTTGCACACTTACTATGATTGGTATAAAACTGAAGAGGTTACTTCTGTGATGAGAAAGTTTTATAATTCTTGTTATGCAGAACTAGAATTGTAACATATTGTTGGACTGTGTATGAAGAAACATAGATCTTTTTCATTGGTTTGATTATGAGGTTTTGTAAATGAGCAGATGAAGTAGATACAATAGTTATTCACTGTGCATATACTGAATTACTGAAAAGGGAGCTTGGCAGATTTTCATGCTCCTATTTTGAGCAGGAGTCCATTTACTATTATTGTATGTGCAGAAATTTTATAGTACAGAATAAACTAGTCAATGTAAATGTGTAACCAACCCACATGTGAATAAGTCCGAATAAGAAAATAAAAAGGAAAATTACTTCTTTGAAGCTAAGATGGAATGCAGCCATTTAACTGTTCCATGTGTGGTACACAAATTCCACATAATTTAGCTTTAAAACCTGCTGAGCTACTGCCTGCTCTTGGAGGTTCCCACATCTCTGCGCACACCATTGAAATTTCATTAGCAAGTTCTCTGCTGTAAATGATCAGGTGTTTCTCCTTTCCAGTGAACTTCCTGGGAGCTGTTTCTGAATCACATTCACTTTCCTGATCTATATGTGAAATTAGCATTGCATCTAAATACTATTTCTATTATTAAATTGGTAGGAACAGAATATTTTCTGAAAACTGATGTTTCCTTCACTAATATCTACTCTCCATCTTTAATGAAAAATCGTGGAAAGCCTGGCTGCTGCCTGTTGGTGCAGGAGGCCTGCCTTGTTCGTGAAAAACAGTGTACTTACCTTAAAAGCATATGCCTATTTTGTAGTCCTTGTTCTGATTTTAAAAAGCTTTCCACTGCTTTTCTGTTTGTGTTCGTATCCTTGTATTCTGGGGTTATACAAGAGACCACTTGTACTATCATGAATTATAACAGCTCTGACCAGCAAAAAGGAACAACATGTTTTCCTTAGTGATTTATGAATGGGCCAGTGGCCTATTTGCAGTGAAATCCAATCCTTTGAGCCCAGCACCTATGCCATGTTTATAGCAGTATATCTATATTAAAGATGCAGTGTCGTGTCAAAAATAGGCTAGTTAAGTAGATCACTTCATCTTGTGCATGCAGAGATTTTTATATCTTAATACAGTTTTACATTGTAGTTTTGGATTTTTTTACTTTATTTTTACTTGGGGGTGAGGCAGGGAATTGTTCTACTGAACAATTAATGCATTTTTCTACTGGAACTGAAACAGGACAATAACATGGAGCCACAGAAACACAGAGCCCAGGTTGAGGAAGGAGCTTAAAAGATCATCTTCAACATTTTGCAGGAAAGGGAGCCTAAATGTGATTATGTAGCACAACTTCCAATTGCATCTTGAAAATCTTCAGTGACAGCAGTTCCATTGCATTCCTGGGGTTGTTGTTACAGTGATTGATTGTACTCACTGTTGAAAAAATTCTTATACCAAGATGTAATCTCTTCCAGTGTGATCTGTATCCTTTGCCCCTAGTCTCTTCGATGTGGCCGCTTGTGAAGAAAGAGCCTTTCTGCAGTGTGGTCCCCTGTGAGCATTCTGTTCTGCAGGGAGAAAAGACCTAACTCCTTCAGCCTTTCCTCATAGGACAGTCTCTCTAGCTTTTTGGTCATCTTTGTGTCTCTTCTTTGGACCTCTTCAGTCTGTGATCATCTTTGTATTCTTCCTTTGGTCCTTGTTTAGTCTGTCTTCATCTTTCTCAAACCGCGGGGACCGGAGCTGGACACCATACTCCAGGTTGAGCTTTATGAGCACTGAGTAAAGTGTGATGATTACTTTTCTGTCTTAAGAATGTCCCTGCAGTTCTGATCCCCTGCCTGGGATCTGATTTGCCTTCATTGCTGCAGTGATGCACTCCCAATTCAAATCAGAGCCCTTTCAGCAAGGGCTCGCCCTAGCCACACAGCCTGAGGTGTTTCAGTATGTCACCCCAGGTGCAGGACTTACCTTTGTTAAACTTCATACTGTTCTTCCTATCCCACTCTTCAAGCTTGTTCATGTTCTTCTGTAAAGCAGCTCTTCCCTTCCGAAGTGTCCACCTAACCACCCAGTTTAGTGTCACCAGAAGCTTGACGAAGCTTTCAATCCCATCATCCAGGTCATTTGTGAAGATGCTGAACAGGTGTGGGGCTCACTGTCAGTCCCTGCAGGACTCAACTTCTGACAGGCTGCCAGTCTGATTAAAAAAATTTTGATTACTACCCTATGAATGCAATAGGTGAGCCAGTTTCCTACATAACTCACAGACCACCCATCCAATCTGTGTCTTGCCAGTTTGTCATGGAGAAGACTGGGAAACACTTTTCTGAAGTTCAGGCAAACAACATCCACTACTCTCTCTATGTTGGCAGATGTCATATTGCTGTAGAAGGTGATCAGGTTAGTCTGGAATGATTTAGCTTTGGTAAATTCATTCTAGCTCTTTTACTTTGTTTGTGATAGTTTATAGAAGGACTTATTCCATTACTTTCCAAGGGATTGAACTAAGTCTAATGGGCCTATAGTGTCCTGGGTCTTCTTTTGGGCCATCTTGTCAATGGCTGTAACATTTTCCTTCTTCTAGTCATATTATAGACAGTGTTCTTGCAGCTGTCAGCCACTTCTTCTAGCACCCAGACAGTGGACTCAGTCTGGACCCATAGATTTATGTGGGCCTAATCCTAGCAAGAGGCCACAGCCCACTCCTCCCACCACCAGTGTCTCAATGCATGCATTGTTGTAGGTACTTGATCCTGTGATCTAGAGCCCAGCAACAGTTGTAAAGACAGAGACAAGGAAGATACCGAGAACCTCTCTCGTCAGCATTATTACTGACTAGTATTTAGTCATATTTATCAGTAGGCTTGTGTGTTCCCAGTGCTTCTGCTTTCTGTTCACATATCTAAAGAACACTTTATTGATATCTCTGGCAAATTTCAGTGCAAGGTGAGCCTTAACCTTCCTAACTGCATCACTGTATGCACTAGCAAGGTTCTTGTAACATTCAGTGGCTATTTGGTCAAATTTACATGCTTTATTTTTGCTTTTAGGCACACCCAAAAGCTCGTTGTTAAACCAGTAAACTGAGGGATGGCTCATGCAACACAGTATTTTTTTCCCAGCAGATATTTATAACCCCAAAACTGGGTATGAAGTTCCAGTTCTTCCTCTTTATTGCCTAGACTACGCTCATTGGCACACATGTACCTGAGGTGTCTGAGCCATTCCTCTTCATCCTATCACTACATGTCCTTGTAAAAAGTTCCTCCACAGCTTTCTTGCAGGACCTCTTCAGGTACTGGGTGGTTACCATAAGGTTTCCCTGGAGCCTTTTCTTCTCCAGGTTGAAAAACCACAACTGTCTCATCCTGTCCTTATATGGGAGGTCTACATTCCTCTAATCATCTTTGTAGCCCTCCTCTGGACTGTTCTAACAGTTCCATATCCTTCTTATGCTGAGGATTCCAGAACTGGACACAATACTTTAGATGAGGCCTCACAAGAGTAGAGAATAAATAAGCTGATTTTGAACATACAGAATTTACAGCTTTGGAACTTACCCTCAAAGTTCATCAATAACAGGAAAAATCTTTTCTAAAGCTCTTGTATATAACATACATGACCTTTTTGACAACCATGACCTCTTTTAAAATACAAAACTCCCTGTTTTCTTATGTACATAATAGTGTAAACTATTCCTTAGAACTCTGTGGCATAATGGGTTAAACTTCCTCCACACTCTTTAGATTCTGTAGAGTAGTTTTTTCCAATTGTGAGTCTTCAGAAAGTGAATAATGTGAATTAAATATATTCATTATTGTATTTCTATCATCTTGAATATTAACAAATGAAATAAGACATCAAAGTGTTATGTAAACTGTATATGCTGATTTAAACTCTTGGTTTGCAGACCTTTATGTGGGTTTAAGGGTCAACAAATTAGACATAAATCATATTCAAATAAATAGAAATCACTAATTTCCACATTGAATAAAAGCTAGATAATCTCCACGATTCATGTAGGGTAATAACCCTCTAAAACCATTTATTGACTCATATATTCCAATCCTTAAGCAATTAATATCAGGTGTAGACTATTTTGGGGATAATCTTCACATTATTTAAGTATTTACCTTCTTCATAATTACACCTGAAGTGTTTGTCATGGTTTTAACTAACATTTAAGAAAATGTTGGTGGACTAAAAATTAGATATTCCTCTTTTCCTCATCTTTTCTTCCTCCACAGATATATATATTTTATTTGTGACCTTAATTTCAGAAAGATGTTTTGAAAAGTTTTTGCCTTCTTTTGAAAACTTTTTCTATGCAACTTCAAATATTATAAACGTAAATGACTTTCCTGACAAGGCCACTATTTTTAATATAATGTGTTTTCTAGGTCATAACAATTACAATAAACATAGCATTGGGCAGTGTATATAATACAGTTTTAAGAATCACATTGAGGTGAATACTTGAGAAAAAAGTGAAATACTACAGGCCTGATTTTAGTATCAGTATTTCTTCTGCTTTGTGATCTCTGTGTGTTTACATAACTACAAACAATATAAAATAATTCAAGACAATTGATTCTTGTCATGGGTTGGATGTACTTGTGTGTATTTCTTTCAATGACTGAGTTCCCAACAGGAACATAAAACCAAATCAATAATCTAAAGAGCTTCGTAGAAGGATTCATGTAAGTGACGCAGTCGCAAACAGATTGCACTGCATGTAAGTGTACTCACGTATTTTTTAGTCTTGGCTTTGGGGTTTTTTGCCTCTTTTCTATATTACTTTCTTCATGACTATTCATCCTTTGGGATAATTTTAAGATCCACTGATTTTTATTGGATAAAATTCAGCCTTTTGGCTGACATTTTAGTAACATTTTCCTGGGTCTCAGCTGATCCTTTTCATCCATTTTTAAGAATCATCAGAGCTGAATGCTGCTTTGACCTGTTTTGTAGATTAATCTTTAATTATCCTTCTTTTTCTTATGTGTACAGAATAATAGCTGCTCAAATAAGGGATTCAGGCTCAAAATGGGGTCCTAATACATGTATAAACACATTGTCTAGATAGCATCCTAGACAGTTAACGTATGACAATACAGATATATCAGTTTCCTCCAGTTATTGTAGATTACCACTGATTATCCAAGTGGTTTCTTGTTATTGAAACCTTAGTTGCTCATTAACTTTAAACTTTCCTGTTAAGGCAGGCTGGTTTCCTAACCGATACAAACTTTGTGAGGCCACTTTAGCAACATGAAATGAATTTCAATTTAATTACAACTTTTATCCCAAACCACTTCAGACTACAATAAAGAGCTGAAAAAAAAACCATAGAGAAGAAGCATTTAGAAAAACTGAGAGTAGTGTTGGTAAAGAGGATGTCTGACATATGTCTGACAGAATTTTGGTAAATTCTGATGTCTGACAGGTGGCACATGAACTGTATGTAGGCATTTGAACTCTGTTCATGAATTATCTTTTAAATTTCTTTGTTAACTGAAGAAAGTTTTGTGTGACCAGCAGGCAAGCTTTAGTTCTTGATGAACTAACTAGATGAACTGTTTGTGCAAAAGACTGCTTTGGAACTCACTGGCAGTTGTTTTGGGAAGATCACCCTGATATCTGATCCTTGACATACAGGAGTTGGTAAGTGGGTTGCAAAATTGAAATGAAAGACCTGGATGTAGCAGAAAGCAATATTTGTGCTTGCTACACTAGGTATTGATAAAATGCAAATTGGTACACCTAAATTAATGCATCTAAATACTAATGCTGTTAATGATAGCTGCTTTAGAGATCTTATGGGTGCCTTCTGCATACCTGGAAGGCAATTTTAAAAGCAGCTGCCAATATTAGTTTGTTTTAGTTGTTTGTGCTCCTCTCGTATTTTCTTGGTGTTTTGATTATATTCTTTACCTCCAGTTACACCAGGGAGCTGAGATAATTCAGTGGTTCATATTCTTCCAGTATATCAAATAGCTGAATCAGCTTGTTAATTTTTAAGCTGATGAAAAAGTACTCTTTCATTTTTTCTTTTGCATCACCCACAGATTAGCTTCCTGCCAGATAAGGGAATGCATTCTTCTAGTCAGACAAACAGAGGTTTTAGTTAAGGAAATTAATGTGAGAACACAGCCTGTAGGAGAGAGGGCAGCATAAGGGCATCAATTCTTCAGGAGAAGCAAACCACAAAATGTCTCACTTCTTTTCCCAAGAGTGATTGATAATTTGATCGCATGAGTGGTCTGTTTTACAATTCAGCCTCAAAGAGACAAATAAACTAAACTAAAAGAAAATGCATTACAGTGTTGGAAATGAATGTCTTGGTTTAGAGTTCTTATAAGACAGCTTTTCTGCTGAGGAAAGGTACGTGAAACTTACAACTAGCTTAGATGTTACCGTTAAAAAGGAAGTGTTTGGACAGAATGAGTATATTGTTCAAAAAACTGTGAACTTTCTTTTTGAGAGTATAGGTTTGTCTCTAAAACTCATCAAAAAAATGACAAATAATTGAGTGCAGGGAAACAGCTGGAAAATGAGGGGAGGTCTGTATTTGTAGTTTTCTGCTGTGGCTCAACCAATTTTCTGTGGATAAAGGCATGATTACAAGAGAAGTTCTGTCCAAAAAATATTTTACTGGCAATAAAGAATATTCACACTATAATCAGAAATTAACTTATCAATTTCCCTATTAATCAAAGCTTGAAATGCTAAAACCCCAGTAAAAAAGTGCAATTGAAAACCTAAGACCACGCAAGAAACATCTACATCTGTATTAACTTTTCTGTCTCTGAAAGTTATGCATAAGGCTTTAGGTAGCTGCAGGTGAGGAAATTAAAGTATACTGGGGGACACACAGTAGTGAAATATCATGGTTGCTTTACGGAAGAAAAAAAATACGTTTTTCTTCTCTTTGCACTTTACTCCTTGCAATTTAAAAAGAAGAAAATATTTCATTAACTATTCTGAAACACAGATTCTTTCAATATATTGCTTGATCCTCTAAAAGTCCTTTTTTAATATATATTGTAGATTTTTACTCTTTATTCTTCTGTAATAATACATTTTTAATATAATGATATGTAAAACTTTATCAGTCAGGGAAAGAATTCAGAACCTGTACCTGGTGTATGCGTGTAGTAGCCTTCATTCATGTTTAATACTGCAGCTGCAGAACAGAAAATTTGGTCATCAGTGACAGGCTTTAGAGCAACAATTGTGTAATGTTTCTTTCCTTATTTATCACAATTGTTATCCATAGATATTTTATATTCGTGAATCTTGCATCAAAGCCTAATATGAACCTCACAACTTTTTCAGTAGCTAATCCTTCTTTATCAACAATCTCTTCTTCCTACTATGACTATGGCAGTCCCAAGACTTCGTATGGGAAAGGCATTATCTGAAAATTCTTTTTTCTTAGCACTGAATTTATAAAGAGAAAATCATTTTCACCAACATGAAGACCAACAATCTCTCAAATAAATTATTTACAAAAGTAGCACTTGTAATCTATTAAAATTCAATCTGTTTAAAATCAACAAAAATGTTCAGCGTATTTTGATGATAAACAGTAGTGATGAAGAAGTCTTCTACCTTTGCTCGGTCTTCCTGTTTTACAAGAACAATCCCTTCTTCTTGTTGCTTTTCTGGTTTTTAATTTTCTGGTCTTGAACACTCGTGAAGAAAGAATTTTTACCTGCAGCAAGATAGCTTTATAAAACATTCTGCTCTATAATCAAATCTCTAATGTCTTTATCAATGTTATGTGGGATAACCTGAAAGAAAAGGTAGGCCTTTTTGTGTGAGTAGCTACCCACAATCTTAGTCTTTGTTTCTGGAAAACTAAGAAGGAATGAGGAAATAAGATGAAACACAATGTTTCCAGATATAAAAAAAAAATCACAACAACATTTAAAGAAATCGTGCATGCTTATTTTTCTAAAGATGTTTCATTGCAAACCAAGGGATGCTTAAACAGTACGTTTTATTCTAGTAGGTAACTCTGCCTATTTACCATTAGTGTGAACACGAAAACATGATCTTGTTCCTATCCCAGTATAATCTGTTCAACAATATCAATAATTTCTCCAGTGACAGTAGAGTTTGATTAAAAATATAGTTCAAATGAACAAAACAAACCAAAATCCTTGATAATAGTGTACTTAATAAAAAACCCACACAAAAAATGCTACACACATTTAAAATAAATAAATTACATTCTTCATGAGCTAAGAAACTTCTCAAACCTGTGCACTTGGTAGAGGGAGAAGAGAAAATATCAATATTAAAAAAGAATTGAGTCAGGGATCTCTTGAGAAAACTCGGGTTAATAAGACCCGATGATACACATTTTGGGGAGCAGGGTGCTGAGAGCACTGGCTGTTTTCATTCTAATGTGGCTTGTATATTGACTACTTATGCACAATAGATGCATATGTGTGCCAAATGTAGAAAATATTTAGAATTCATCTTGACTTTAGCAATGCCTTCCACACTATCTTTCACAGTATCTTTGTATTCAAGAAGGGACATCTTCACCAGTGGAAAAGCCTGCTAGAGAAGTGAAAAACCTGATGAATCATAAGGGCAAACTGTAGCTATTAAGTGACTGCACCATAGCTGGAAGATGATTATAACCGGACAAATTCAGGGATCTGTCTAGAGGTCTTATCTTTATTGTATATGATATATATATATAAATATTGTATATTTATATTTATTGTATATCATTAACCTGAACATGGTGGTGGAAAAAAAGTTTTTATGTCTGCAAATGACACCAAACAGAGAAATTCAATAGATTCACTAAAAGGCAGAGATGCCGCTTAGGGGCTAGGACAGGTCCAAATCTCATGCAATTCAACAGATATAATGCAATCTTGTGCAGGGGACAGGCTAATCCCAGGCAATAGCACAGGCTGGGGACTGGCTGTCTAGGAAGCAGCTCTGTTGAAAAGGACCTGGTGGTCCTGAAGGAGAAGCTTTTTTTTTGTTTTGTTTTGTTCCACGTTCCTTAGCCTTTATGTGGAGTAGTATATGCAGTTCCTCTACCCCACCCCACAAACAAGAAAGATGTTTATAAATTGGAGTAAGTCCAGTGGAGGGCAACATGGATTATCTAAGGTATTTGTGCTCTGAAGAGAAGCTAAGGGAACTGGACTTGTTCATCCCACAGAAAGGAAGGCTTATAGGTGCCTAATTGGTGTCTTCCTATGACAAGTTCACTCAGAGACTGAAGGCTGGCTTTTTATTGAGATATTGAGGTTGAGAACATATATTCATAAGTAGAAACAGGAGAGTTTCCAAGAAGGTGTAAAGGGGAAAAATCCCTGTAAGGATAGTAAAGCATTGGAAGATGTTGCCTGGAGACATGTCATGTTTCAATATATATTTTATGGAAATAAATCACATTTAGAAGTCTTTGGCTGGATGAGTATTGTGCATCCAACTTTATTGAGACAAAGTCCACTTTGAATTTAATTAGGACAAGATTCTGAAGCAGGAGGGGTTTTTAGTGGCCTAAAAAAAGCCTAAAAGATGAAGAAACTCATTTCAGAATTGTACCTTCACCCATATAAATTACTATATATTCCAGGACTGTAAATGCATTCCTGATTTTGTAAGGGGAGGAAATAAGACATACAGCTGTCACTATTCATGTTAAATGCAAGCACCTATTGAGTAGGGGGGAGTAATTAGCATGAGGAGAATTAACCAGGTGTTGTCTAAATTGTTGGTCTGGAGTTGTTACAACACAGATAAACCTACTCTTATGAACCTGCTCTGCTCCAACAGTTGTATCAACCTTAGGTAACAGAGGCACTCTGGAGATCTGTCTTTCAGGAAAAGAAGTGTGAAAGACTAATTCTGCAAAGCAGTAGGATTTTTGGCCTGAAGGGAATGTGATTGAAAGTACCTCAAATAAAGTTCTACTGAAAGTTTCAAGCTTTTAATATTTCATAAATGGTAGAAGTGAAATAATTTATGTAGTCATTCCATTTTTGCTTTGACTTGGAAATTGCAGCAGCTCTTCCTCTTCCATTCTTTATCTGGTTGCATTCTGAAGAAATTAGATGGCTTTCTTGGCTTCTTCGCCCCAAATACAGTTTTAGCCCTAAGTGTCCTCAATTCCACAGTGTGTAATTTCAGCCTCTTCTTATTTTATAAGGGAAAGTAAGATCAATTATTTTAATTATATATACAGAGAGAAAGAGTAAATAAGTGTATTTAGCATTGTTAAGATAACAATTGTTTCAAAATGTATTTTATATCAGTCTTGGAGATTGCTTTCTGAGATTAAGACATCTGGAATTATGTTGTTCTGCAGATAAGGTTTTTCAGGCTACAGTTTGTAGATGAGTGAGAATATGTGAGAGAAAAAACAACGCAGACACCACAATTAGTAAGGGAGGAGGGGAAGATTTGCTTCTGGTGCCAGAGCAGATATTCCCCTCTAGCCCATGATAAATACCACGATGACTAGCATTTTCCCCCTGTGGTCCATGTGGGTTCATGGAGAAGCAGATATCCATCTGCAGCCTAAGGAGGACCCATGTCAGAGTAGATGTTTAGGCTCTGAAGGAGGCTGTGACCCCATGTGGAGCATGAGTTAGAGCAGGTTCCTGGTAGGACCTGTGTCCCCGCAAGGGACCCATACCAGAGCAGATACTTTCTGGAGTCCTGCACCTCAAGGAAAGGATCCATTCTGGAGCAGTTCATGAAGAAGTGCAGGTCTTGAGAAGGACCCATGCTACAGATGTTCAGGAAAGACTGCTTCCTGTAGATGAGACTGAACAGATTGAACCAGGGGATGAATGTGAGGAGGAAGAAGCTACAGCAACAATGCGTTATGAGCTTACCACAATCCCCATTCTCCATCCCCTTGTGCCACTTGAATGGAGGAGGTAGAAAAGCTGGAAAGGAACTTGAACCTGCTGATAAGAAAGGGATGAGGGGAAGTTGTTTTAAGATTTGTTTTTATTTCTTATTACTCGTTATGCTATCCTGATTTTACTTGTAATGAATTAAATTAATTTCCCCAAACTGTGTCCCTTTTGCCTGAGATATTAATTGCTGAGTGATATCCCTGCCTTTGTCTTGACCCATGGGTCTTTTCTCATGCCCCTTCTGTTCTTCCTGGCTGAAGAGGTGCAGTGACTGAGCAGCTAGGTGGGCACCTGATGATCAGTCAACGTTAACCCATCACAGTCCTCAATAGATCTTTAATAGCTGATGGATTTCCTAGAGCTTACAGAAAGGATGGTATTCTATAATTTGCATTTCTTCCTCATTATTGTTTTTCTGTATGATTCAAATGGCCTCCTATTTAATTTCTAACTACTTTACTCAGTGTCTTGTGAGGTAGTTCTGAAAAATGCATACACAATTTTGTTATTATTTGCTCTATAGAAATCAAACATCTATGATTTTTGACACAGTATTTAATTTTTTGCCACTCTTATGTTTTCTATATCTGACAAGTTAAATAATCCAAATGCAGTGGCTCACAGTGTAAACATTTTTTAGTTCCTTTCCTGTATTATTTAGAACACTTTATCTTTTTTTCCACTTATTTCCTAAAGCAAGGACAGATTGTTGGAGTTGACCGCAGAAACTCATTCTAAATTATACTTCTGTTGAACTTAAGTAAACTAAAAACTTGTCAGAGTCCAAGCTCTCTGTGAGAACGGTGATTCTTCTTCCAGATATGATTAGTTGCTTTTAAACAGCTGGTCAAAAGAGGTGATTATCATGCTGCATTTAGCGTTGTTGAGGCTTCACCTTCAGTACTGTGTACAGTTCTCAACCCCAATATTTAAGAAAGCTGTGAAGGTACCTTAATGCATCCAGAGGAGGTCAACAAAGCAGGCGGATAGGCTGGAAGATATTTATTGTGAGGAGCTGCTGAGGACTCTGGGTTTGCCTAGTTTTGAGAAAAGGAGGCTAAGGGCTGAACTCATTATTCTCTGTAGCCTCCGAAGGAGGGGAAGTGGAACAGGAGGTAATGATCTCTTCTTCCTGGGATCCAGTGACAAGAGACATCAGAATGGTTCAAAGCTGCATCAGGAGGAGGGTTAAACTGGACATTGTGAAACATTTCTTTACTGAGAGGGTGGTCAAATGCTGGAACAGGCTTCCTGGAGAGGTGATCAATGCCTTGTGGCTGTCAGTGTTTAAGAGGCATTTGGAAAATGCCCTTAAAGATTTACTTCAACTTTTGGTCATCTCTAAAGTGGTCCAGCAGTTGGATTAGATGATCGTTGTATGTCCCTGCAAACTGAAATATTTTAGTCTAGTATATTCTATTCACTACATGAATACAGTTGTGGATTGTTCAAAGAACAGTCTGCAGATGAGCCAAAAGTAATTTTCCTGACTAATGTCTGATAATAAAGAATGTTTACCTTCATCTATAAAAACAAGCACAGATGACAGCAAGTCTTTTTAGGAATGCATTCTCCCAAACCAGTATGAATTCAGACATTCAGGCAATCTTTTTTGTTCGTTTTAATGTAGTGAGAGTGAATCTATTTAATTTGTGGTCCTTTAGGTATTACTGAACCCAAAATTGTTTTGTTCCTCCCTAATGCTTTTAAAAAAATCTTGTAATAGCTTCTGATGCAGTGTTTTTTCTGTAATTAGATGATCAGCAAAGTATCTGCTGTCCCAAATATCATTCATCATTACTTAAGTCTGCAATGAATTAACTTTGTGTCTAGTATATTGTACTCATCTGCCTGGCAAAGTATTGGGTTTTTTTGTCAGTAAATATAGCTGCCTATAGAATCATTAATTTTTCAGGTCATTGTGGTTATTTCATCTTTTTTTCCCTATTTCTGACTGCTTCACATTTAGGTACTTTATTATACTCCTTACTTTAACTTTTGTTACAGATAGGTTTTGTTAACTTCTCATTAAGGAGAAACCACAAGACTTAACCCCTCAGACAGGCTCTAATCTCCAGTTTACTCTGTGAACAAAAGAGACATTTTTTCCTATGGGAGCCTGTGACAGAGACTGATTAAAGTATTTTCAAACATAATTTCTTCAAACAAAGTATTATTTATTCACCCCAAGGGTTCATAACAGATGAAACAACAAGCAAGAAATGAAAAAAAAATGCCCCTGTGTACATTTCCCCTCACCTAATCTTTAGGGGGCTTGCAAGCTTTGGTAAATCCAGTTCTGTCTTGTTGTGTGATGTTTGTCCTTAACTGAATATATACTCTATAGTTAGAATGTAATATTTTTCTTGGCCTTCCTTTATGATTCTAACATTTTATTTATGTCTGGTTTGGAAACAAAGAAATCCTACTCCTTAATTAGTTTTCAAATATTGGGATAGAGATGATACTCTGAATTATAGCTTTACCATCATTTTGTCATTGATCCTTGATATTCCTGAAGTGCTTTCTGTACATGTTGTTATTCACTTCCTTTAACTTCCCACAAATGGGAGGACACTAGCAATCAGACATAATGAATTGCAACAGATGCTCAAATTGTAGTACATTATATATATAATATATATATATATTATGTATATAAAGCTAGCTCATTCACATAGAGATAGAAAAAGCAAATTTAAATCAGCATTGCTAGAAATCTCAATCACAAGTCGAGTATTTTAATTTGTTGTCATTTGATTTTGCATAGTAAAGAAAAATCAGACTTTTGTCAGCTGAAGTAATTCATTAATGTATACAGAATATATCATGTTCTTTATCCAGAAATAGCACATCACTGAATCTGACTATTTAGCAGGAAATGCAAAATGCAAATTTTGCTTTGACATTTTCAGCACTAAAAGATTTAGAAAGGTATACACTTTGTGTGTTTTGGTTTTTTTTTTCCTCTTTTTTTTCGGTTACATCTTAAATTCAGGAGAATAGCTAGAATAAGCATGAAGTTTTACAGTGGCCAAAAAAAGTGTTTTAATAGGGACATTTTGTTTTCTAGTTCTTGGTGAACTATTTCTCCAATGCTTTAATTTATTTAAGAGTTCATTGTTGCTACCAATCTCTGTAAAATTGTTCGTATCAATTCATAGATGAGAAAAGTACAATATTTTGTAACCTTTCATACAATCCTATGATATTTTCAGAAAAAAAAATTTCTTCTGCTTAGATACAGAAAATTTTAGAATGAGAAGAAAATTAATCTGCCTTCCATATCTTTATTATTATCTTCCAGTCTGATGTTGCCGCTAAAAGGTTGCAGTTGTATTTTTGGTGGTAAGTGGTTATTTTTTACAGTAATAAGGCCATACTGGAAAGCATTCGAAGCAGTAGAATTCTAAAAATTGCATCACTGGCAATTTCATAAGAAATTAGTTTAAGGTGAAAAGGCATAATTTACAAAAATATGACATAAAGTATGTTTTAGAAAATGAAAAATATTATGCATCACTATTTACAAATTTTCAAATTTAAAACCTACTTAGTTTTACAGGTTTTTTTTTAAATTTAGGTTTAGTTTTTATTAGTTTAGCAATACAATTATGGTAACCTCAAATATAGCTATATCAATAAGAGGGAGTTAAAGACCAGTTCTGGAGGCTGGAATAGGGGAGTGTGTGCTATGTTCTTTCTCTTTAACTATTCTGAAAAACATGCCCACTCCTTCATAGATTTCACTATATGTAGGGTTAAAATTTTCATAGAGTCAATAAATAATGCAAGCTGAATTTTAATCAGAAATAACATATTTTCTCTACTCACCCTCTAGCAGTTAAAGCCTTTTAAGAAGAGTGCCTCGGAATTAAACCTGAGCTATTCTCCTGTGCGCTTATTTTTTATGTCCTTTTTTTGTTATATGGTTAATAAATTTTTTATGTAATACTTCATGTGTTGTAGAATCAAAATGGATGCAGAGTGGGTGGCCCTGATATCTTTCTTGATCCTTTCTTTATTTCAGATATACTTACTATGTCTATGATATTCATGTTTTGTTTTGCTTATTTCCTGAACTTTATTGTATTCATGGTTTGGGTTTGTTTGTTTTTTTTATTTTATTTGCTGGTTTTCACTGTTCATCTAGAAAATATTATTTTCCAGTCTTTCTATTCTTAAATGTCTTTTGTAATTAAATTTTAAGAAGTATTGGTTTATGAGTAAGAAGAATTTAAATTTGTGTTTCAATCCATTTGCATTGCAATTATGGCCACCGGTATTTCCCTTGCATGTCTGTTAAAAGTGCACCTATTTGTCACTGAACTGTGAACATCTTTTATTGATCTGTTTCCCGAGGTTCCCAAGTATTTCAAACATACACCAAGAGGAATAAAAGGAGAAAAGTGTCACCACTTTCTGGATTGTTTGTTCAAGTTTGGTGTCATATTTCCAACTTTTAAAAGACTAATCTGATCTAAATTACTTCTCATTATTTCTGAATGTATTCATTAAAGGTGGGCAAGGTCTTAGAACACAGTGAGGCTTGACAAATTGAAGTAAGCCCTCCTCTAGGGCAGCTCTTGAGCAGAATACTGTTAGCTGAGGCAAGTCCAAGCCTTAGAAAAGGAAAACTAGAAGAAAAAAAATTACATCAAAATAATCTCAAATCAGAGTATTTTATTTCAAAACTTACCAGGAAATAATGTGCCATAGTTAAAGATTTAGAATTGTGTGCTCATACAGTGCAGTCCTACTTCTTAGATCCCTAAACCCATCCTATTATGTGACAATATCTATTTCATGAAGGAATAGTCAATCAATGCTGTCTGAGACCTGCTGTCCACTGGTATTCCTGTTAATGGAAAAGGAAGAGGAAATAGTGAGGGAAACCAGATATTTTTATGTTTTTTATTTCCACTTAACTGAAATGCACACTACTTCACTGATGTAAGAGTGAACTTCAGCTTTCAGAAGTTAAAGATACATAGATTCACTCACTGGTGGACGAAGGAAAAAATGCTGTTCTGTACAGTGATTATCAATGGCTAAATTGGACCCTGTTTTTAATATATTTTTGTCATACACTGAATGAAAAGTAAAAGGACACTAGCTTCTGTAGCTGAAGATTTCGTCTATACGTGTGCTTTGTGATTTTTTTTTTTTGAATGTTGGATCATGTTTATTTTGGGAGAACTGTGATTTTATTTTCCCAATGTGCAATTTAACTTTTTAACATATTAATTTAAATGTAAAACTCTAAAATCTGCTTCCAGTACACCCCTTATCTCTTTCATTTTTGAAGTTAGGAAATGGCAAATACATGACTGAACAAATAAACTATTTATAGGCTTTCAGAAGATAACAGAAACATCAGTAGTAACAAGCTTATGTGGATATGTCATGAACAAGATCTATCAAACCAGTTTAATTTCCTTCCAACTCAGCATCCTTGGAGATAAATATGGAAAGCAGCCAGACAGAAAGAAAGACAACAGCAGAAGTTTGGCATTCTTTTGAGGTGGCATTCTTATAAGCAAGCTAGAGAAACAAGAGGGTCTAGATGAAAGAGCTGTTGAGGTGTGTGCAGACTTCATGGCTCAAAAGCCCAGAATACTCATGGTTTTCTCTGTATGAGACAGAATGTGAAACAGGTATATCTAAGAGATCTGCAAAAGTTACTAATGTGGAAGAGGATGCAAGACCATTGCAGGACAACATTAGATTTTAAAATGGCTTTGATAAATTAGACAACTGATCAGAAGGAAAGAACTGGACTTTATTAAGGGCAAGTACAATATTATCATATTTAAATACAGCTAGAGGAGCTACAGTGTAGGTAGTAGCTCTGCAGATCAAATTCCAAAGAGCATAGTAAAGGACTGTAATTTGAATAAAATGCTGTCAACAAATAAAAGTCTTCTATTCTGCAAGGACCAAGAGTTTTTGTAAGATCAAGAGGAGAGCGGACAGAAAGCTCACAGAAACCTCACAGAAAGAAAATAGCATCAGATAGCTAAATAAAAACTATATCAAGCTCTACTTCTTTCACTTAGTCCCTCCTCTCTCCTATTCCACCATGTTCTTTTGTATACATTGGAAAATGTTCAGGCTAGCTCTGCTTTAAATATCCTAACTTAACTTTCTGAAGCTCTGGGAAGAATGGCCCAGAAATTCTTGTCTGAATAGTGTTTATCTCTGGGCTCGGAAACATGCTATGAACATGGCCATAATGGTACCCTATAGCCTCATAGCCCTCATAGCCAGTCAGCGTCACTGACTGGCTATGTGTCACAGTCGCAAAGAATACAGTCCTCTTCATGATTTCTTTTCTTTAAGATTCAAACATTTTCAAAGAAATATTTCTAGAAAGAAAGGTGTTGCATGTTTGTTCATCCTACTTTTTAATTTTCTGTTAAAATAACTGTTCAGACACACCAACAACCTTATTGACACAAATGGTTATCCAGTGGGAAGCAGAGTGAAATCTGCCCCTTTTCATACAACTACTTAATGGATTGGGTGTTGTTGCATACTCTTATGAAAACTAAATTCAGATATTTGTATAATTCTTATAAACACATGTGTGAAACTCTTAAATAGAGTTCATTTGTCTTTTGTGTCGAGTTCCTTGTCTACATTGCTCTCTATTATATATATATTGCTGAGCAGACGCAGCATTGTGCAGTATTTAGATGCCTCTCTGTGGGAAGCAGTTTGTGAAGAAGAGAAGAAAAATATTATTTGCCATTAACAATTAATAAAATACAGGTTTTATGTTACTTAAAAGCCAGTAACTTTTAGAGGTTTATTTTCCTGTAAATAATTTATTCGCTAAAAGCTTATGTAAAATGCTATCTTGGTTGCAAGCTTTCTATTTTGGCCTTTCAGAACAGCCTGAAGCTCCTGTCAAGTTTTCAAATAAAATGCATAGATAAGAAATCTCTCAAAAAATATCTAGTATACATGCACTGAAGCATCATCTCATAAGAATAAAACCAGAATTTGTGCAATAATTATTTTTAAGTTCCATGTGTTTCTTTAGTTCATCATGCCTTGTTCACAGAGATAGCTGAGTGAGAACAAACGTGCCTAGAACATAAGCACATCCATTTTGAATGGAAATAGGAAAAACATTGAAAAAAACCCAAGCATAAATATAGAGAAAAATGTCCTCATACTTTTTATGGTTTTCCAAGTTGATTTTTCTTTTCAGTAGATTTGAAAGATGTAAATGTTAATAGTTCTTATTTTAATTACAGAGTCAATATTATCTTTTGTTGCCAAAAAAGTGAAATTTTTACAAAATGTATTAAAGCTCTATGTGTATTTTTTACACCCCTTTCAGCTTTACCTTCTGCCATGGTTATAACAGTATTAAAACAAATATTTATTACATGAGAAAAAATCATTGTCAATCCCTGAAACAGAGATCTACTGATTTCCATGGACTAAAATCAACTTAAACTGTAAGTCCTATATCTTTGTATACAAGGTGTCTACCAGTTTGTCTATGCTAAATATCTTATTTTCTCTACTAAATACAAATTGGATGCTGCTTTACTAATTAGAATTATTTGGACAGACAGAGCATGAATTTTGTAGTTGTGTATTTGTATTTGCATTTAGTTTCCAGTCACATTCCTGTAAATACCTGTTTTTTTTCTAGAAATGGAAAACTGATCTAAAATGTAAGAAGCATAGAGAAGAATTTGAAGAGATTTATTAATCATTGATTCTCTAAGTCAAAATGGTGAATCACAGCTCCAGTGTGACTTTCAGAAAGAAAATACCATAACTATGGTATTTATTTGGATAGTAGACTCCTGTAAGAAAAAAATGCTGTCAGCCTTTGTGCTTTTGGAAGGAAGATATTTTGAATGGTTACATTTCTGTCCATTTCCTGTCCATATTCAGAAAAAAATTGCCATCTTTTCTGACATAGTCTGAAAAATTTGATCAAGATACTGTGAAACACAGTGTCATTTAAAATGTCGTGAACAACTAACAGCATAACTAGTTGTAAGATTGTTTAAAAGAGACAAAAAATACTTGTCTGTTCTGGAAAAGAGAATCAGCATGTAAAAGATTGGTTGGCTTGTTTTTCAAGATTCTCACATCTAAAATACGTTTGCAATACACCGACATACAAGATTATTTTGTAAGAAGTATTTGTACCTACATCTCAAAAACCATACATTTTTGTTTAATACAAATATTGCATATTTTATATAGCATGTAATGTGCGATATATTTATGAAGATTGTAGAAGTACAAAAATTTAGTAATTTACATTTATATTCATTGGCAAAGCCAGCAATTTTATCGTTATAAATAACAAAATGGAAGAATTAAAGCCTTACGAGAAAAAGCTAGCAAACAATAATAAGCTATCAGCGCACTTCTCTTTGTAGCACTTTAGATATGTTTGTGATGTGAATCACAATTTTAACAAATTAATGAAACCTCCCTGAGCATGCTGCTTTTGTTGCTTTAAGCTGAGTAAGAAACTATGTGCATCTGATTTGGGTTCAAAATATTTATAGGTTATTTCAGATCCAGCAGAATGTTGTAAAACTTAATTTACCTTTTTCATTTGTTTCTTCTTTTAGGGCAACCATTAGAAATTACCAGGTTGTGTCATACTAAACATTTGCCATGTACTATAACATAACACCCTTGACACCCTCCACCTTTCAAGAAGTTGAACATGATTTTAGTAACATATCACCTTGATATAACTATATGTTCATTACATTGCAAACAAATAATTACATATATTCAGCTATATTAGTGTTTATCATGAGGTCTGGAGTGACTAATTTGCATTTACCACCTCCATTCTCGTTTGGAGTGAGGGACAAGAAGTGCTTACACAACTGCACATATATTCAAAATTCATGTTTTCTGTTAATTAACAGAAATGCAGTGTTACTGTCTATCTTGACATGGTTTTCTTACAATTTCATATGGGCATTTCATTTAACTGTTACAGAAATCTTTGCCAATAGTTTCATAGGTCTACTTATTGTAAGCCCATTAAGTTTCTTTGTGAGCATGAGAAAATCTATCAGCATGTATATGAAGTTTAGGATTTATTCCAACTTCATCACTTACCATTTATTTAAATCCAATTTCTTCTACTGTTTTCTTTCTCAGTCACTGTCTTGTGCATTTATCTACATTTCTTTATAATTACCTTTCATCTTTGTTAACCCAAGCAGCTTAATACAACTAGCAATCTCTGCCAAAAATATTCATTTGGTATGTCTTTTCCATGTTTGCAAGATTCTTCCCTGCATTCCAGGAGAATTCTTCAGGCATTTTTATTTTTCCAAGAGCTACATTAATTCTCCTATAATTTAGACTATTTAATTTAGACGAGTTTAATAAATTCTGTGATTTGAAATATTTTTTTTCTGCTTTGGCCACAATATATGTAAGACTCATATCAGCAGTTGTTCAATTCTCTTCAAAATTTTTTCAGAAACTGATATAATAGCCGCCAACTTATTTTCTATTGTTGCTGGGACTATTCTGAGCAAGAAGTTGCCCATAGCAGAAGCAAGTTAGCTATTCATTGTTACAGGATTTTCAGAAGAAATCCACCTGGTCATTGTAGATTATCTCTGTTCATGTCGCTCATTTTGCGTATTTATAACAACTTCTACTGAAACTTCAATCTGAAACTACTCATTAAAGAGGAGTTTTACTTCCTAAATACCTCAAATGGAAAAACAGATTGAAGAGATGTTTTCTTTTATGCTTCCATGTTTTTTTATTTGTTCAGTCTTTTCAAACTGTAGTTACCCATCAGCTTCCTAGGTGAAAATTAACATTCTTGCTTATAATGTGTTTTAAAGAGGATTATTCACTCTCATGACCTTTGCAATGCAGCATACCAGAAATTAGTTTGATTTTTTTTGCAATTAGCCTACCAAAATTGATGTTGTTACCACTTTTCTCATATGACCACAGCTTATAGTTTTAACAGGCTTTTTCTTAACCTCTCTTTTCTTGATTTCTAGATATGTTGGATATTTTTTTTTTTTACTTTCTCTGTTAAGAGTTAGCTTAGAACCTCCAGAGTCTCTCTGCCACTTTCAGACGTTTAATAATTTTCATTGACCTCCCTTCTTTTTGTTTTTAAGGAACTTCTTTCTTCACATTCCATTGTTATATGGTATTGCTTGCTGAGATTGCTTCCTTTTAAGTCACGCTGAAAAGAAGGTTCCAGGGCACAGTTTACTAAATATCTAGTCATAAGTAACATATGTTTCTAATCTGTGCTGAAAGTGAAGAGTAAAGTTCATCCTGCCCTAAGAAAAGGAACTTTGATGGGACTTGGATGTTTTAAGTGAATCAGGCACCATCTTTCTGCTTCCTCTGCACATAGGAATCCACTTTATCTTTGGTATTATCATCTAGTGCCTCAAATAAAGGCACTGTCTTAAGCTACTTACCTTAGTATAGTCCTAGAAACAAGAAACTAGGAGAGATATATCTGAAACTTATTTTTTATTGGGAAAAGTTCATTTAATGTTTTTCAATATAAGAGTGAAAGGCCAAAACAAACAATATAGGAACTCCAGAAGTGTCATAGAATCATAGAATGACTAGGTTGGAAAAGATCTCTTAGATCACCAAGTCCAATATCTGCCAGTAAACCACATCCCTGATTACCTTGTCTACTCATCTTTTAAATACCTTCAGGGATAGTGATTCAACCACATCGCTGGTCAGCCTGTTCCAGTGCCTGATAGCACAAATTGAATTGACAAGTGAATTAGAATATTTAGTACTCTGTGTGAAATTATGTTGTCATGTATTACAGAGCTGAGTGACTGAAATTAGTTATTCTAATATAATAGAAACCAGTGGTTTCTTGAGATATCTCACAATATAATAAAGGATAAAAAGTAAATAAGTGGAGACAATGCACACTAAACCATTATGACAAAAGACATGATTGTGAATATAACCACCATATGGAGACAGTGAGGTCTATACTTATCATTATAAATAAATCTAATTTTGTCTTTACAGTTATATGCAAACTCAACTAATAATTTTTGGTTTGTGGTTGAGGGGTTTTTTTTTCAATGTGATAACTTAAAATCTTTGAAAAGAAAATTTAGGACAAAACAAGACAGGTAGTGGAAAAGAGCTGAAAAAACTGGAGTAAGAGGCAAATACAAATACAAAAATATACAATATCATAAAGCATATAAAATACATACAAATTATACGAATAACAGAACTTGTGATTCAAGGAGCAAAAGTACATGAGTGGAGGTGCTTCTTGAAGTCAAAAGCACGCTCTAGTAACTTTTTCTCTTTAGCATTATATATTGTCACGATGTAGCTGCAAAACTTCAGTCATTACATGAATTTGTTTCTTTACATGCTATTATAAAAGAGTCACAGGGGAAGAGTGGGGGCATGAAATTGTAATATTGTTTTCTCATTGCTGAAAGGGGTGTCAAAATTCCTATTAAAATACTGTAAGTAGCAGCTAGCCACAAACAGCATTCATCAAATCTTGATTCTTCCACTACTCTACTTTTTACAGATTAACAAAGTTTATAGAAATGAAACTGTCATTGACAAATCTATTAAAGCAGACCCAGTGCTGAAATGCTGCCTGAAAAGAATGTTGTAAGTGTGCTTTTAAGGCATGTCTCCTCCTCATGTATTAGGTGGAAGTAACAAACTGATCACTACTTGCTGTTGTCTTTGATTCTTATTGCTTAAGTACAGGTCTTTGACATAGGTTTGTCTGTGATGCATGTTATTCTGGTTTATGGCAGTACAGAACACTATAACTTCTTGTTATTTTCTTTGTTATGGGAAGATTGAGGATCATATAATACTTAAAGCTTGGTTCAATGGTAAATGTATTTTTCTTAACGAGGATCAATCTAAGAAAATTACTTAAGGGATTATTTTTGCATCATCCAGTAAACTAAAACACTTAAGCATATTTATAGCAAACCTCTTATAAGTCTAATATGTTGGAATACCATTAAAAGTTCATGCAGCCTACATCTGTAAAGACTGAAAGCTTGCTTTTATTGTGATGTGTTTTATACCTCAAATAGAACTGTGTATTGGTCGTATAACACTCGTTCCAAAATGACCAGCAAGTTATCTAGATTTCTCATCTCTTTTCTTAACTATATTTTCAAATATTCCTTAATCTACTTTTTGTTACACTGATTTCTGATTTTGGGTTCACATTAATCACCTAACAGTGCCATTTTAAGCTAATGAAAGAAGTCAAGTTACTGTAATGATATTTTCTGGAAGATTACGTTATTACATATTTATATATTTCAACATTGATTTAAGAAAATCCTTAAAAAATAATTTGATGAGTGTCTTCTTTAGTAATTTGTAAGAAAGAAATGGGATAGAAACCAATTATTCTTCATATTTTTTCTTATTTGAAGCATGCAATTATATTGAAAATTATACAGTGTTGATTGATCATAATAACAGAAAAAGGAGGTTTAGGGACCATGTAAAAGTAACGCAAGCATGCTGTATAACGGACAGGTGGAGTCTTGCTTGTTTGTTTGTTAGCTTTACCCTGGGATAGGAATGCTGGATGTTATTTGCTCTCTTAGTTTAAAAATATTATATGTCTCTGACTTTGAAATGCATTTACTATGAGTCTGTGTACACTGCAAACAGTGATTCTTAAGTGAGAGAAAAGGGCAATACTGGAAAACAAACATTTGCTGCGTTGATCCAAGAAAATAATATAATGCAAGATCTATAACCACCTCAGAAAGTTGCAAAATCCTTTGAACAGATTTACATGGTTATAAAGACTTTATCCTACCAAATATTTTTAGGTTTGTTTGATAACTGCTTAGATTTCCTTTCTGTGTGTTTTTTTGTATATTTACTTCTGAACTAAGTACAAGGAGCTATGCTGTTTTCCTTGCAATGTACATGTTACTTTTTCTTTTGCTAAGGAGGAAGAAAGGAGAGAGAAATACATGACTATACTGTATCTCCTACTATAATTAAAAGATTTAACTATGGATTGAACTCGAAGGGAGAACCTATGTTTCTAAATAAAACCTTATTTTATTTTGCATACTCTCCACCTTTCCTGCAGAAAGGAAGGTATAGTCAAGTTATTTCTGTGTTTTTTAAACAACCATCACATGCCAGGAAGGAAGAAGCAATATTTTTAACCTCAAAATCAATTATTTCAATTTCTTAATTAAAGAATATACTCCATAAAGTAATTGCAGACATTTGAGACTAGATCTATAACTTAGTTTGTGTGGGCTAAATCAGGTACAATATCTAACAGTGAATTCCTTTTTACAAAGGGAGACCCCTCTTGAATTATCTGTCCTCCTTGACACAATGAGGAAAAAAGCTGACAAGTGAGACCTACAAGTTATCACGGCAAAATGAATGTGTGTCTCAGCAGATTCCTCTGCCATAGTCAAAGGAATTTTCTCTGCTTTTATGACAGAGACCAGACACCCATTAATACAGAAGAATCACTGTTTCTAGTAAATTCTGCCTATTGTGTTATAAATTTTACAAGTAAATTCACAAGTTGGTTTGAAAGAGGTCTTCATATTACTAGAGAGTGTATCAAACACTTTCACTTCAAAAGAATCGTTACCATTGCTCACTCTCAGGTTTATAAACAATGCGTTGAACGGTTTAGATTTGTATGGTGTGCAACAACAGTCTTTTGAAAGGCAGTTTCTGACAGCAAGAATTGAAGGAAAGTGGTTTAAAAGAGACAAAGCATTTGAATCTACCCAACATATTTAGCAAATCTATGGTGCATATTACTAGCTACAGGGCTCTTTGTGCCCTAGGAAGCTTGAAAAGCGGAATTTTGTAGCCCTTAATACTTTACAACCTTAGGCAACTCTATGTAGTACAGTAGAATTAATTCCTGTTCAAGTTAAGTTGTCAACGTTTGATTTTGTATGACCATTTTATGCAATTTCTTAGATGAGACAACCTGTCAGATTTACATTGTTTATTCATTTGTGAACAAGAGGCAAATCAGAATTTTCTATGTGTGATTTTTGTAATTGATTGGAGACCGAGCAGATAAGACAGTTAGAAAGAAATGCTGAGGTCTTCAAGAGTATAAATGCCTAGAAAAGATATTATTACTGTATGAATAAGGCTACAGAAAAGTAGCAAGCAACAATATAAGAAATGATGTAGATAAACAAGTTGCAGAGAAAGACAGAGGAAACAAAAAAAGAGCTAAAAAAAAGTTTGAGCAAGGGGAGATGTCGAACACTAGAGAGAGAATACGGAATTTTTCCTCATTTATGATAAGGCTGGAAATTAGTAATGAATAGACAGCTAGTCAATGTACAGATTAAACAATAGGCCTTTTCTAGGTTTTCTTTCTACAACTCTATGCAAAAATACAGGGATTATACTAACAGTCATGCAATAAGAGAGAGTTATTTGAAAAATTTTAGTTTATATCACTCAGGAATGAAATTTTTGAGCCAGCTCTGTGCTGGATATTATCTTATCTATTAAGTAATGCAATGTTTAACCCGACACTCATGCACCAAAATCCTGAAAACTCAATCATGTTTAGTAGTTCTGAATGGAACTTCTGATTGTGCAAAACTAAATCAAGAAATGTATCAAGAAATCAGAAAGCCCATGATCACCTACATCTCACTCCACTCCATGGGCTTGCCATCATTTTGGTGTAACTGGTTAATCATATCTGGGGCCTGTTTTGGGTGTCTTCCAAAATAGTAACACTATATTTTGTGCTGACTAGGGTAGGTTTGACCAAAGCTTTACAGACCCTCCTGTCCATTGGATTCATTTGTAGAAAGTCTTCATGCTGAACTTATCCTGAGTATGAAATCTGATGAGTTAAATTCAGCAGAAACCAGAAGGGAGGTGCTACCTCAAAAAAAGATTGTTTGGCTATTAAAATGCTAAAATTATATACAAAACTGTTTATTTTGGTCTGTCTGGAACAATACTGAGGAAAAAAAAACAAAAAGAAAGAACATTTGCAGGCTTTATTTTTCAGGAAAATATTTCCTAAAAAAATAATTTCCTTGACTGTGAATGACAGAATATACAGGCAAGTCCTGCCTGACTAGCCAAGTGGCTTTCTATGATGAGGTGGCCACATTAGTGGACATGGGAAAAACAACGGACGTAATCTATCTGGGTTTCTGTAAGCTTTTGACATGGCCCCCCACAACATCCTTCTTTCTAAATTGGAGAGATATGCAGTTGATTGGTGGAATGTTTGATGGATGAGGAATTGGTTAGATGGTTGCATTCAGAGAGTAGCAGTCAATGGTTTGATGTCTAGATGGAGATCCGTGACAAGTGATGTCCCTCAGGGGTCCCTACTGGGACCAGTGCTTGTGGGCATAAAGATTTCAATATTGCGGATATGCTGGGGCAAATGGCTGATGTCTTGGGGTACCTGCAGTATTAGCAGCAAGCACAGGACAAGCGGACAATGTTCTCATGCTTGCTAGCTTGTTGAGAGCTTGGAATCTTTATTAAGACCCGTGGGTTAATAGGAGAGGAATGCAGTAGGCGGAAAACATGAAGATAGGGGGTGCATCTGCAGAAAACAGAAGGGTTGCACTCTGTCACTGCACTGTGGGATTCTCACAGGTGGAAATTCACTGGGATAGATGTTACTGGATACAGAGGCACTATATAAGGTTTGCATTCTCTAAATAAAGTTGATCTCAATTGTCGCCCCCGTCAATGAGGTCTGTGCCTTAATCGCTACAAGTGCTGTTTAATATTGATGGTATAGACAGCAAATCAAATGCACCCTGAGCAAGTCTGCAGATGACACCAAGCTGAGTGGTGCAATTGTCACACCAGAAGGATGGGATGTCATCCAGAGGGATCTGGACAAGCTGGAGAAGTGTGCCTACTAGAATTTCATGAGGTTCAACAAGGCTGAGCGTAAGGTCCAGCACCTGAGTCAGGGCAAACCACAGTTTCAATACAGGATGGGGGATGACATGATTGAGAGCAGTCGTTTTGAGAAGGACTTGAGGGTGCTGGTTGACGAGAAGCTTAACATGAGCTGGCAATGTGCACTTGCAGCCCAGAAGGCCAACCGTATCTTGGGATGCTTCAAAAGAAGCAGGGCTAGCAGGCCAGGGGAGGAGATTCTTGCCCTCTACTCAGCTCTCGTGGGACTCCACCTGGAGCACTGTGTCCAGTTGTGGAATCCTCAGCATAAGAAAGATATGGAACTGCTGGAAGGGGTCCAGAGGAGGGTTGCAAAGATGATCAGAGTGGTGGAGCACCTCTGCTATGAGGACAGGCAGAGACAATTGGAGTTGTTCAGCCTGGAGAAGAGAAGGATTCAGGGAGATCTTAGTGGACTTCCCGTTCCCGGAGGGGGCCTGCAAGAAAGTTAGGGAGGGGCTTTTAACAAGGGCATGGAGCCATAGAACAAGGCAGAATGGCTTTAAATGAGAAGGGGGAAGATTTAGATCAGACTTTGGGAAGAAATTCTTCACAATGAGGGTGATGAGGCACTGGCACAGGTTGCCCAGGGAAGCTGTGGATGCCCCATCCCTGGAACTGCTCAAGACCAAGCTGGATGGGGCCTTGAACAGCATGGTCTAGTGGGAGGTGTCCCTGCCTATGGCAGGGGGTTTGTTACTAGATGACCTTTAAGGTCCCTTCCAACACTAATCATTCAGTGATTCTAAGAGAAAAAGTAGAAAAAGTTGTGCATGCACTTAATGCAAAAATAGCCATTCTTGCTTGGGAGTACTGCAGCTAGTTCCTTTCCAGACTGCAGGTTTTGAGGGAGAAGAGTGATCCAGAAGTTTATCAGAAGAAATTTGGACAAGACACTACCAAACTTAATTTTCTCACCCTTGAGTCCTACACAGTCACCCAACAGTATCCCAGATTTGACATAAACAATATTTGACTGAGCTGTTTAAATTATCTTTACTTTTATCTAAATTAAAAATATTAATTTATTAGAATATTATTATTTATAACACATGGCACTATATTTAATCTTATATTATTCTCTAATTATCATGTTATTGATTACTAAATTAATAATTCAAATAGTGTTATATTTACACTATTATTTTTTATTTTTTTTAAATTATAAGGAGAAATATACCTGAAAGTAATGATCATGAAAAGGAGAAACATACAGAGAAGAGATTTACCATATTTTTTTCAGGTATTACTGAAAAAAAAGGAACTACAGAGGAGAGTTGAATTTCTGAAAGTAAGAGCGCTTCTCAGATTTTTGAAAAACAGGTGTGGAAAAGGAAAAAAAGACAGAGATATGGAGGAATATGTTTTTCTCCCACTTGTCATGGACAAATACACAGAGAAAATGTACAGAATTGCCTTGAAATATAGTTCTCTTCTTTCCCCTCTTACTTTAGCCTTATTTCCCCTGTGAAAGAATTATCCAGCCTTTACAGAAGCACATTTATTGGATCTCACCATCTGTTACCTCCAATAGAATAAACTTGGCTTTTTTTTCATTTTTTTTTTTGAGACAAACTATGATACAAAAACAACTAAATACTTCCATAGGAATTCCTGTCCAAATCTAGGTTTAACTTGCTGTAAGGCTGTCCTAACACCCCATCCTGATTTAACTGCACTGACTGAGATTTTCGTCCTATTACAAAAAAGGATACTGTTTTGCGGAATCAAACTCTCCATTAAGGTTTATAAAGTAGGTATACATTTATTCGCCAGCATGTGTGAGGGGGTAATCCTCCTAACTCGCACACCGTATGGTCTAGCAAGCAGATAGTTGTAGTGTAAAGACATGCCTATTCATAAACGCCTATTACATATTCATGACCTTTCGCTGTTTCTTATTATAATTAGATTCGAGAAGCTTCTCCCATACTTGCGCAGGTGTAGTGTCTCCTGGTGGCGTGGTCTGGTGCTCAGGGCTGAAGTAGCCTTCATTTTCTTCATGCATCGTCCCTGAACCCAACCTGTGTGCAGGCGCAGACTGCAGAGACAGATTCAGTCAGCTTTCTCCTGTTGTCCACATTCCAGCTTTCCCTTATCAGTGAATGTCTGTGAATGACCTCCTCCTTTATCAACATCCAGGGTCTTCAAGGCCTTTTCTAGCAGACAGCATGTATTTCAGTGAGCTAAGCCTTCAAACTTTTTCTAACTTTTTCCCCTATATCATATGCCCGCATATCAATATCGTAGATACACATGAACCCTATCATATCTAAATGTAGTTTTACTGCTTTAGGGGAAGATTTATCTGGGATATGGTTTTTTGTTTTGTTTTTTTTTTTAATCTCTGACATTTTCATAAAAAGGTTTCTCTTCTAAACATTCAACAGCCAACGAGAAGATTCATTCACTATTTCTTAGAAGTTTCAGAATATCCTTGATTGCTTTTACCATTTTTCCTCCAAAATGTATTTACTCAACACTTTCCCCTTGTAAATAAGTTAAGATCTATAACAAACTAGCAGTTCATAAGTTGAATTAAAAGAAAAAGAAAGGAAATAGAGAAAAAGGCTCCAATTTGGAACAGATATGAAAGCTATTTGCTTTATTAGAGTCATTCCTTTGACGTTTTTATGTTGAGGATGTTCCCTCTATAAGGAAGGTGAGTAAAAGAAAATGAAAGAACATTGAATGAAAAAATTCTTCATGCCCTATCTATGGATATGAGCAGGAAACCAAAATCTATCAATCCCAATTTTCTGTTTATTCTTTGAAGTGCTTTCTGTTGCTGGAACTGCAACAGAACTCAAATTAGTACCACTCCCTTTTACTTTGTTTGCTCTAAATAAAGTTTTCCTTTACTTCTTCCTGAAGAGCTCGTTGTATTAGCAAAATAACACTGTGGTTTTTATGCAGAATTATAAACCCTTATTGGATATTAAATTATATAAAATAAAATAGGATTCTTGATATATATTCTGTCGCTTACTGGTTTATTTACATGCATGCATATTTACTCAACTTGACAAAAAGCCATTCAATTCCTATTTAACAAGAACCCTGAGAAGATTACCAGAAAAAAAAAAAAAAAGAAGCACAAATTATGCCAGACCCAGAAGTCAAGAGAAAATAAAAGTAAAGATATGACTGCAGTCAAAATCAATGTTGTTTGCTGGTTTTCCAGACCTAATATGGACATCAGCCAGCAAGACCCTTGATCACAGCACATGACTGCCAAAAGCACCTGGCTTAGGTATCTGCATCCGAAGAAGACTTATTTGCAGACACTTAGATGCTGACTGTATATAATTCTCACTACTGTTAGTAAAAAATATTTAGGTCATCTATTATCAGAATGTAAGCCTCAGTGTTTTGATAATTAGAAATTGTAAAGTTGATATGTAATACGAAAATAATCTTTGGGTGTTCCGCTATAAAGGTATAATTTGCCACTTAATTCAGTATGCATATTTACAGTTATATGTTAAGGACTCCAGAGAATTTTAGCTCCATCCAGAATAATTGAATGCCAAGCATCTGCCAAACAATAAAATCCGTTAGAAAGCCTCTTAAATAGCTGAGCAATAGAAGAAAGTAAGATAACACTGTAACAGTAAGTCTGATCTCAGAGAAGGTAAGGGAATAGAAAGGCAATAATAAGTTTTGGGTTGATTAAATTCTTTCAACTTACATATAATATATAGGTTATAATTCTGTTTTCATTTATACTTGGTAGCAAAGCTTCATAGACTATTCTAAAACCAGACATATCAATTACTGTGTGCCAACCAAAATGATTCTGTTACAGAACTACTTTAAGTAACAAGGACATATAAATCATATGAATCTTACAGGCTTTGATGATAGCATTCATATTTTAATTTTCTTTAGATATAATTAACAAGTGCCAAAATAATCTCAAATTACATTTTGTGAGCAGTAGTTTTGGAGCATTTTTGCAAACTGCATCTCCATTTAAGATATTTGAAAAAAAAACTCTTGAGTAAAAATAATTAAAACCTGTTTCTAAAAAAAATTGAATAATATAAATAGTCTAATACTTTAATTCAGAGCTCTCTTTTCAAAGTTATTTTTCAGTGGAAATGAAAAATGTTTCTCATTGTAAATAATTTTGTAGTGCAAAGTATGGTCTTCTTTTTTATCTTTCATTGAATCTGTTCTCATCTGAAAATTTTAATCCCTAAAACACGCAATTTGTTGTTACTATCAGATACAAATATATATCTCCTAAACATGACTTTCTTAAAGCTAAATGCTCCAAGCTTACCATCCATATCAGGGGCAGATCTCTTATGACCACAGGATGACATCCCATCAAGTGAAGTTACTTTAGCTCCACTTACCATAAGTGGTCAAAGCAAGGATCTTGTAGAATGAAGCCATTTAGTCTCTCACTATTACCTATGAACATAATCTGCAGTGATTTCAGCTGCTTATGTACTTCCTTCACATAAAACAGAGTTGACTACATATGAGCACAATACACATTAATGGGAGACACCTGGCATATAATAATTTTTAAGCTGTGGTTTAGATAAAATAAGATGCAAAGATATCTTGTGATCTGTTCAAGCAGAAATTAATTTCCCTTTAGGTGAAAAATGTGTTAAAACTTCCTCCCAGTACACTATCTCAGTACAGAAGCTACTTAACATTATGCTTTTATCATTTTTGATCTGCTGCTACACAGCTCTTCCACAGAATGCAATCCTGTTTTCAGGAAAGCAATCAACCTGTTATTCATCAAAATTAAAAATATAAAACTAACAAACCCCCCACATAACATTATTGTTTGAAATATCAGAAAATCAAGCCAGTACTGTACAAGTAACTCAATCTTACCTCTCATGGCAAGCGTTGATTGAACAAAAAGAGAAAAGCAGTCTCATGAAAATTTACCCAATCTCTGTATTAAAGTAAACAGTCACTTCAATGCTGAGTTAGTAGAGCATATTCTGCACTCTGAAGACTTGTGTTTGGAACAGGACTTTCTGTTTTCCCAGAGCAAAAGCAGTTTCACTAAGTTAAGTGAATGCTGCAGAAATGAAGTTTCTAAAAAAAAAGATGCAGACCTTGGAAGACAAGATAATTTAACCAGATTGAGGCAAGCAAGCACTTCTGAGGCTGGAAATTACTGGTTATTGAACTGACAAAAAAATGAAGTCTCTCATCATCATTCACTGAAAATCAAAGATTTTCCCACCTCATTTGTTAACAACCCCTAGGAAGACAATGTACATAAAACGTAAGAAGCACCTAAGAAAACTGAACAAAATCTAGTCTTTCATTAAATCAATTGTGATTGCTCTAAAGGAAAAAATGTATTCTCCTTGCCTCCTCACTGGAGGAGCAACAGGGGGAAGGACACACTATGTCTGATGCATATGCTAAATATGCCAGAAACTGCCATAGCTATGTGGTGGCATCACATATGACTCCATTCAAGAACACACAGTAGCAGTTACCTTCCAGTAATCTGATCCAGTAGACTCAGTCAGCAACACAAGGTAGTTTCATGATGGCAAGAAAGGAATGGATACTAGTTAAAATTTTGTTCTGTTGAGAAAAATAAATATATTTGAGTGATGCAATTTAAAATTCTCCTTTACCTCTTTTCTGTTATCACAAACGTCGCAGTTAGGCCGCATCTTGAATACAGTGCTCAGTTTTGGGCCCCTCATTACAAGGAGGACATTGAGGTTGTGGAGTGTTTCCAGAGAAGAGCAACAAAGCTGGTGTAGGGGCAGAAGAACAAGTCTTACAAGATGTGGCTGAGAGAACAGGGGCTGTTTAGCCTACAGAAAAGGAGGCTGAGGTGCGACCTTATCTCTGTCTATCTGAAAGGAGATTGTAGAGAGGTGGTGTTGGTCTCTTCTCCCAGCTGATAGGAAGGAAGAGAATAGCCTCAAGTTGTGCCATGGGAGGTTCAGATTTGACATTAGGAAAAATTTCTTCACAAAATGGGTCATCAGAAGCTGGAACAGGCTGCCCAAGGAGGTGGTTGAGTCACCATCCCTGGAAGTATTTAAAAGGCACATAGGTATTTAAAAGGCACATAGTATTTAAAAGGCTCAGGGATATTCTTTAGTAGTGAACAGGTACAGTTGGACTTGAGAATCTCAAAGGTCTTTTCCAACAAAGTGATTCTCTGATTAAAAAAATAAAGAAAATTCTGGTTCTTGTTTTAAATAAAAAAATAAAACATATTACTTGGCAGCTCTAAAAGTGCAGAAAATCAAAACGCTTTTATTTTTTTCCTCCTTATTTCAAGATAAGGGACTTTGCATACTCTGTAGTACCTCAGGGTATAAAATCTATGTTATCTTAATGCAAAGCTTCAAGTTAATCATGTGAATATGAGCTTTTGTGAAGTTGAGAGTGGAATTAAACCATATCAGTGAAAAATATTTTCTTTGCTCTTTATATATATCTATATATCATAGCTGTAGTGCACTGAAATATATTGTACAAAACATAATTTACAACTACAAAGCACGAACTGTTCAGAAATCCCCAACAGAGGAAGTCAGCATCTTGTCTGTATAGTTGGACAAAAACATCTGGAAAGTTGCAGTGTTGAGGCCCTTATAAGTTGAAAATCACTGCAGCAGTGAAAAATTCATACAGTAGTGTCAAATCTGGAACCTGGTGACTTCCTCTATTGTCTTGATACTTACCTCTTTTTTTTCAAACAATAAAAGTCATTGAGACCACTCACTACAACAGCCATGTTTTAATAAAACTTAAACAGAGCCAGACCCAGAAAGCTAGATCAGCTGTTCATCAGCCTGTAAAATACCAAGTGTATTCACAGAAGACTGCCCGTGCTCTGGGACTGCAAAAGGCATAATATGGGACATAATATGTTATGCCTATTTAATTAGTTCATTCACGTTTGAGAACAGTAAGATAAATATAGAAAAGAAACTTTAAGTTCATACCTGGTCTGTTTTCTGCCGCCATTATTAAAATGTATTTCAAGATGCACAAACCCCATTGTAAATTGAATCCTATAACATTCAATTTGTATGTATTAACAGGGAAAAATCCTGGCTTTTTTTGGATTCCTCATAAGTCAACATGAGATTTATTTTTATTCATTTGGGATTAAGGGACACTTGTCCAGATTTGAGTGTTTAAAGCTATTACATAAAAATACATAGAATTCTGGAATCATGGAATGGTATGAGACCACTAGACCATGCTGTTCAAGGCCCCATCCAACTTGGTCTTGAGCAGTTCCAGGGATGGGGCATCCACAGCTTCCCTGGGCAACCTGTGCCAGTGCCTCATCACCCTCATTGTGAAGAATTTCTTCCCAAAGTCTGATCTAAATCTTCCCCCTTCTCATTTAAAGCCATTCTGCCTTGTTCTATGGCTACATGCCCTTGTTAAAAGCCACTCCCTAACTTTCTTGCAGGCTCCCTCCGGGAACGGGAAGTCCACTAAGATCTCCCTGAATCCTTCTCTTCTCCAGGCTGAACAACTCCAATTGTCTCTGCCTGTCCTCATAGCAGAGGTGCTCCACCACTCTGATCATCTTTGCAACCCTCCTCTGGACCCCTTCCAGCAGTTCCATATCTTTCTTATGCTGAGGATTCCACAACTGGACACAGTGCTCCAGGTGGAGTCCCACGAGAGCTGAGTAGAGGGCAAGAATCTCCTCCCCTGGCCTGCTAGCCCTGCTTCTTTTGAAGCATCCCAAGATACGGTTGGCCTTCTGGGCTGCAAGTGCACATTGCCAGCTCATGTTAAGCTTCTCGTCAACCAGCACCCTCAAGTCCTTCTCAAAACGACTGCTCTCAATCATGTCATCCCCCATCCTGTATTGAAACTGTGGTTTGCCCTGACTCAGGTGCTGGACCTTACGCTCAGCCTTGTTGAACCTCATGAAATTCTAGTAGGCACACTTCTCCAGCTTGTCCAGATCCCTCTGGATGACATCCCATCCTTCTGGTGTGACAATTGCACCACTCAGCTTGGTGTCATCTGCAGACTTGCTCAGGGTGCATTTGATTTGCTGTCTATACCATCAACACTAAACAACACTGGTCCCAGTAGGGACGCCTGAGGGACATCAGTTGTCATGGATCTCCATCTAGACATTGAGCCATTGACCGCTACTCTCTGAATGCAACCATCCAACCAATTCCTCATCCACCAAACATTTCATCAATCAGCTGCATATCTCTCCAATTTAGAGAGAAGGATGTTGTGGGGGGCCATGTCAAAGACTTTACAGAAATCCAGATAGGTTGTATCCATTGCTTTTCCCACGTCTGCTAATGTCGTCCCCTCATTATAAAAAGCCACCTGGCTATTCAGGCAGGACTTGCCCTTGATGAAGCCATGCTGGCTGCCACTAATCATCTCCCTGTCCTTCTTGTGCTTAGGCATATCTTCTAAGACAATCTGTTCCTTGATCTTCCCAAGCAAAGATGTGAGGCTGACGTGTCTCCAGTTCTTATGGTCATCATTTCTATCTTTTTTTAAAAATGAGCACAATGCTTCCAGTCACCAGGAACTTCCTCTGACTGGCATAACTTTTCAGATATCATGGAGGACCCTGATGGATACACCTTGTCATGTCCTTACACAAGGCACATGGGAACCTTGGGGAGTTTTGTACTCAAAGAGGCTTGCAAATCAGTGGCGGTGCACGAGGTGACATCAAAGTATGTTAATGCACTGTATGCAAAACTACTTATGCTTGTAATTTTGATTATTAGGACAATGAAAACATATTTTAGCAATAAATTACTGGCATTGATAGACTGTATGCAACCTTTCCAGGTCATTGCATTTAATATTGTGTATATGAAATAATGCTCTGTAATACTGAATAAGGCATAAAGGAGATACATGACCAATAGGATGATCCCTGCCCTTTCTTATGAATAATTATGCTTCAGAACACCAGTGATTGTAATTCCCCAAATCACTGCTCAGAGAAAAAAGACTCCTATTTGCACATCTCACACCTGTTAAACAGTGGAACACAGAAGCCAATATTGCAAGTTTCCAACTCAATATAAAGTAACATTTTACAGAGCTGTATTCACAGGTAGTTTAATGAAAAGTTGTCCTTGAAACATTAAGATTTTTCTCAATGTATTTCAATAGATGTTGTCAGAAACCTCCATGGAACATTCAGTCCAAACTCCCACCTTAATGCAGTGGCATGTGGCATGTTGCTCAGGGATGTATTCAGTTGGATTTCAAATAGCTGTAAGGACAGTGACTCCACAATCTCTTTGGGAAACCCGTGCCAGTGTTTTACCATCTAACTGTAAAGTGGTCTTTTATACTCTCAGCTGGATTTGACTGTATTTCAGTTTGTACCTATTGCCCTTTCTCCTGTCACAGGTTATGTCTGAGAGGTGTCTGGCTCCTTATTCTCTCCCATCAGTTGTTCAAATACATGGATAAAATCCTTCTGGAGCCCTTCATCTAACTGAACAGCTCTCAACTTTTCCTTGTATGAGCAATGCACAAGGCCCTTCATTATTATCTTGTCCCTTCATTGGACTCTCTACTATGTCCACCTCTCTTCTGCTGGAAAGTTCTGTGTAATAGCTGAGAAGTTTCTGTGTGATTTTCCCAAAATCAAAACTACAGAGCTTACTGACTAAGTGTTAGGCAAAGAATTTTGGCTTCAGCTGTACCCCTTTCTTCTCTCATTTACAAGACTTTACAGAAATGTTCATTCATATGTCTGCATAATCTACAAAGGTGAAAATTACAGTCTGTAAACACCTTTTCCAGTTTCAGTTGACTGTTACCTGTTAAATGATTAGTAGCTCAATATTCACATATCTATGTTTAAATACTTTTAGTGTAGTTTTTCTTCATGCCTAGTCCTTTTCTTCCAGTTAATTCATGTCTTGTTTGAATAGACTTTAATCCTCTAACAGTCAAATGCTAGCCAGTCACTAGTGGAAACTCCTGTGATTCAGTGTAGAGTACTATCTCTCCAAGACCCATCTTGAAAGACAGTGCTTCCTGCAGTGGTATGTGCAGTATTTTCACATTTTGTTGTAAATTATTCAAATTACTTTCTAGTACTGTACCAACTGTGTATTGTTCAGGGTTCATAAACTTTCAGACTGCCTATGAAACAGACTGCAATATTTACATCTTCTTAAATGACAGATTTAAGTGCGTATTTTATCACTTTAATCCCTGCTAACATACAATATGCCATTATAGCCTATACATGTTCATGAATATATAGCATTTATCTTGTAAATAATTTAAGAGTAATTAATAACTAGTAGTAGTTTTAGTTATTTCCATAACTTCTAATAACATTTTAAATTTTATTCTGTAGATCTGCCTCATATTTTAAAATATGTTTATGCCTGATACTTAGTTTTCTATTTAAAAATATTGAATGTTTGCTTCATTTAAACAGAACTCTTCTGTTGAATCTATTATCTTTTCTGTAGTGACAGTATTATGTTCTTGCTTACTGGAAAACTGCACCAGTCTTAACAAACACTGGTTAAATACCTCCTATTGTAGCCACTTGAAAAATTCTTGAGCCATTACTTCACTTTAACTTCCAGAAGAATTAAGCTGTATTGGCAGTGAAAGCTCTGGCAGAAGTTTGGCTTTTCAGTAGACTTAGTGAAATACTGCTCCAGATTTTTCTGTCATGCTTTGTCTCTGATTTAACTCACATATATTGCTAAGTGCACCCATTAGTAACACTCGACTTCTGTCTTGATTCTTATTGATAATGTCTTTGTCTTTGCAGTTAATTATCCAGTATCTATAATAATTAAGTAGTGAAAGAAATTCTCATGTTCCGTGGTTTTGAGTTTTGGGTTTTTTTTAACACTATAGGACATAGCTCTGACACAATTTGAGATATGATTGCCTAATCCAAACCCAGTAGAGGATAACCTGAACATCTTCAGAACACAGATGTATAAGTCTGGATACATCACATGGGATAATTGCTCATTCTAAATTGGCTTATATCATAGTGTAGAAAACACTAACCAGAATAAAATTTCAGTCTAGTTTGATTTGGACAGCTTGTAGAAAGAGCTTTCAGAGTCTGTAGACCTTGATCACTGTGTAGAAAGAAAAAAATGTGAAGCTGATGAACAGAAATCAAATACCTGGCCAGCCAGCTGAACAGTAATGCACTTTGCCTTTCAGAAGACTACTGTCCTCTTTCCTGTCTATGATGAGAGTCTCATTCCTACAAATTGTAGATTGGATTCTAAAATAAATATTTATGAGAAGAACTTTTTTCAAGCCATGTGGATTAGATGAATTCTTCCTCCATTTACACTTCAGACAAGTTAAATTAATTTGCTGGATTAGTTTATTTGCTAAATTACAGAAATATACAAGTGAGCCATCAAAACTAACTGACATTAAAATATTACTGAATAACAGAAATAGGCCATTTTTATTTGTGTGGGGAGCTTTAAGCTTTGCATAGTCACCCTAAGAGAAGGAAATAGTGATAAAAAGTGTCAGAGAATAGACAGACATCAAGTATTTTAGTTGTGTCTTCAGTAAATCCTACCTTCACACTCATTAGAGCAGAGGTTTAGAGACTAATAGGGATAACTATTTTTTAACAAGTAAACCATTTTTAGGGTATTAGCGGAATTATATTTTACTTCAGATACTTAAGAATTTTAGAGAAAACTGTGACTGCTTTTTATAGAATTTAATGTAGGTGAAAGTAATAATGATGAATAGAAAACAAGGCAAACATGAGGGAAATACATCACCAAGTGCCTGTTGAGAAATGGTTAATCATATTGATTCGATCGCTTGGTCCTTCCCGTCCTGGCAAGTGCCTTTTTAAAAAGGTACTTTTCTCATCCATGTAAAACATGGAGTTCTTTTCCTCAGATTTTTGAAGAAAATTCTGGTAACGTGGTTTAACATATTGAGGAAAATTTCTTATGGCTGATATAGTTACAATGTAACTGAGGAACGGCTGAGAGAGCTGGGGTTGTTTAGCCTGGAGAAGAGGAGGCTGAGGGGTGACCTCATTGCTCTCTACAACTACCTAAAAGGAGGTTGTAGAAAGGAGGGTGCTGGCCTCTTCTCCCAAGTGACAGGGGACAGGACAAGAGGGAATGGCCTCAAGCTCCGCCAGGGGAGGTTTAGGCTAGACGTTAGGAAAAAATTCTTCACAGAAAGGGTCATTGGGCACTGGAACAGGCTACCCAGGGAGGTGGTTGAGTCACCTTCCCTGGAGGTGTTTAAGGCACGGGTGGATGAGGTGCTGAGGGATATGGTTTAGTGTTTGATAGGAACGGTTGGACTCGATGATCCGGTGGGTCTCTTCCAACTTGGTTATTCTGTGATTCTGTGATTCTGTGATTCTGTATGATATTTTTGCCTGCTTTGTTGAGATAAAAGAATATTTTCAAAAATAATTTTAATTTCATTGTAACTTTTTCAGGTTATTTTCTGTGTAGAAAAGAACTAATAGAGGTGGCTCAGAGCTACATTTTTTATGATCTGCATCTGTACCAGTATCTCTCAGGTTACAGTGCTGAGTCCCAAGGTAGCTTTCTTGTCAGTTTTCTCTTTAATAGTTTTGAAAAAATCTGTTTGATGTTCTACTGGGGCTTAGATTTTTTTTTAACATTTTAGAAATCATATACAATGTACGTTCTGTTTTTTGAAAACTCATCTCTTCTTCTAGTCTACAGTCCAATGATTTGGAATGAAAGAAGTTTTGTGATTCTTTTTGCTGCTGTAAAACAGACAAAAAATATAAAAGGAAAGATACTAGACTTCCCCCGCAACTACATCTTATGTGTATATATCTTGAGGTACAGAGGCATCCATTTGCTGACTTAACCCATTCTCCAGAGAGGTGTGCTGCCTACCAGGGGCTCATACCACAAGGTCACCAGAAAGCTACCAAGCCTTGTACAGCTCACTGATTATTATCCGCTGCTCTTGTTTCATGTGGGCACAAGTAATATAGCCAGGAGAAGTCTGAGGGGTATCAAGAGGGATGTCAGAGTGCTGAGAGCAGCTGTAGGAATCACTGGAGTGCAGGTAGTATGGAGTTTGAAAAGGCCAGCCAAATCTGGTGAATAGACAGTTACAGGACTGATGCCACAGCCAAGGGTTTGGCTAATGAGACTTTGGGACTTATTTTCATAAACCTGGTCTACTGAGGGCTGATAGGGTCCATCCATCAGAGAAGGAGAAGAGCATATTTAGTCATTGGCTTGCCAAGCTGGTGAAAAGGGCTTTAAAGTAAAGGTGCAGGGAGAGAGAGGAACCTCAATCCATCCCACTTCTACCAGTTTGATGCCACTGCCACCAGCAGATGCCCAGATGACAATTCAGCAGGAGAGCACCTGTAGAGAAACACAAAGGAATCCTTTTGAGTAAGTCCACTTCAGTGGGACCAAACTTAAGTGCCTCTACGCAGACATTTGAAACATGATCATGAGAGTTTATGGATCATGAGAGTTTATGGATCAGGATTAAAGGGGATAGAGACACGTGACATGAAAGTCAAAAAGGAACATTAAACAGATGAAGCCCTTTAAAGAGACAGATAGTACAAATCTCATTTGTACGAGCTCTGGTCCTCAGATAGGACCTCAACCACTCTGATACATGTTGGAGGCACAACAAACACAACAAGGCATAAGCAATCCAGGAGCTACCTGGAATGTTTCGATGATAACTTCCTTTTCAAAGTAATGTAAAAGCCAATGAGGAGAGGTTCCATGCTGGATCTTGTTCTCACCAACAAGGAAGGGCTGGTGGGTAATGTGATGCTCAAGGGAATCTTTGGCTGCAGTGACCACCAAATTGTGGAGTTCAAGATCCTTAGGGCAGTGAGGAGGACGCATAGCAAACTCACTACCCTAGACTTCAAGAGAGCAGACAAAACATTGGAGGGAAGGGATGCTGTCTAGAGGGACCTTGACAGGCTTGGTAAGTGGTTCAGTGTGAACCTCAGAAAGTTCAGCAAGGGCAAGTGCAAGGTCCTGCATGGAATCATAGAATCAAAGAATAATTTAAGTTGGAAGGGACTTTAAAGATCATCTAGTTCCAACCCCCCTGTGATGGGCAGGGACACCTCCCACTAGATCAGGCTGCCCAAGGCCCCATCCAGCCTGGCCTTGAACACCTCCGGGGATTTGGCAGCTGGACTGGGGCAATCCTAAGCACAAATACAGGCTGGGCAGTAACTGAGAGTAGCCCTGAAAAGAAGGATTTGAGAGTGCTGATGGATGAAAATCTCAACATGATTGTGCTTCCTTTTGACTTCACTGGTAAGAAAGTGAGAAACAGGCTTCTTTCTGGCTTCTCTTTGAGCATTCTCTGATATTCAAAGTGTCAGTTACTCTCTAGTTTGCATATATCTTCAAAATATATGTGGTTTTTAAAGTTTTCAGTCAGTAACTTTTCCCAGTTATACTGCATCTTCAGTTTCCCCATCTGTTATGGTGTAAAAAGAAGTTGTCAGTAGTTACTGTTATATACAAGACTGAGTGCAAACTTCATGTATCTTATTATATAAAATACAAACTTGAATATCCTAGAATTAAACAAATCCTATCCCTCTGTATACTACAATTTTGTTTGTTCAGTGTTATTTTCATAGCTCTCCAAAATAAAACAACCTTAGGTGAGAATGGCAAAGACTCGAGTATATAATTTCAGAATCATTTTGTGTTCTTCCGAGGCTATCGCCCTGCAACATAGATCCTTTTCAGCACCACGTGTGCATGAAGATAGCAATCTTGTTCACAGTTTGAAATCGCTCTTAGCAGTGTTTTGAAAATGAGTATCTCCACTTCTGCCCTGATCATTGTTTCTTCCTTGTGTTTTTTTACAGAGTAAGACAGAGAAAATGAAATTTCTGCTTTGTAAGGAGGGCTTTCCTGGGTCTCTTGAACCCTTATTTCATTTAATGTAGTTTTATTATAGTTGATCAACCATATATATGCACATGTATCCTGTTATTCTCTAGATAAACTAGTTTGAGAGGGGTGATTGCAGGAAATTCATCATCATATGGACTTCAAAAGGAAGTTCGGAGAAGCTTATATGATTAGCAAGTTGATAATGGGATCTCAGTGGAAAAAAGGCAGGAAGACACAATTTCAGAGCTCTTCACCAAGAAATGCAAGCTCTCAGCTCTTATGTCAGAAAGTCTGATGACAGAATGGATATTTTACCTCCATTGCCAAAGGTCTATCCAAGGAAGATAGACTAGTTCATGTTAATAGTGATATCCTTGTAACCCAAGACACACATTTTAGAACCTTAAGAAAATGACATTCTTTATTTTGACTTCAAAAGGATAAATTTTTAAAACATTTACTTTTTTAGAATACTTCCCATTCCCTTCAACCCCCCTGAAAATCTGCAAACCATCCAAACTTGGATATATTCATGTGTTTTAAGCAGTGGGAGCTGAATACATATATTGACTTTTCAATATGTTTATTTGTCTGAATATAGGCAATATGGATACATGTAAAATTTTTCTCGACTAGTATTCAGCAGGATTTGATATAGTAAAGAAAGTCGCAATTTACATTCATGGAATATCATAACTTCTTTGTAAGAAATAATACAATTTCAGATTACTTCAATGAAAACTTATAAATGGTGACTGAACCCTGGGTAAACTTTATTTTAATGTGGAAATATTGTTATGCTAAGAGATATGCAGTTGTCTAATCAGTTCTTCATAAGTTCACTTTAAGCCACTTTAACAAAACAAAACATTATAATGGCATATTACATGAAAATAAACAGGAAATTAAAGAGGTTATGAAAGAATATTATTAAATATGAATATGAAAGGAAATCTTCTGTGTATAAACAAAAACCCTCTCCTAGATTAAAAACTGAGAGTCATGCTTCACTATTTCTATTAGCTGTCTGTCACATGGGAATGAAAAATAAGACAAAGCCCATAACTACTGATATGCATTCAATCCTGAATTAATAAAGTTTGTTGATTGTAAATGGAACTGTACTAAACTGGAAAAAATAAAAATTGATAGTTTAATAGCCAGCAAAGCCCTACATAAGAATTTTTAGATGCAATTGGTGATACTATGCCATTAATGTAGTTAAGTACAGTCTTAAGTTAGTAGTGTGTTCAAGAATAAGGCATAGACAAAGTAATATCACCTGACACTGAGAAATTGTTCCTGGAAACATGGTATCTTTCCATGTAAAGGGTATTTTTTTAACAGTTATGATTATTAAAACTCTAAAGGTATACAGGAAAAGCAGAAAAACAGTCATCTTCTTACACATCAGATTTGGAAGTGTAGTCTGAAATATCTGCCTCTAACTATTCTCTTATTTATTTATTTTTAGTAAGATATAATCTTAGAAGACTAGATTTCATTGAAAAATATCTTCATTAAAAAGGTGTTTATCTCAGTATAAAAATGTAAAACATTTCAAAATTATCTAGGTGAATTGAGGAACAAAGCTGAATTTAAGACATTGATATAGGCATGTGAAAACCCAGGTTCTATGCAATGGGAATATTTATGTGGAAAATCAGATTTGGGGGTTTTTGTATTTAAGTTTTTATGCAGAGCATTTTTATTCTTTTATAAAGAGCTGGAAAATATTTATTTTTTTCCATCTTGGATTTTGCACTGAAGTTTTGCATGTCAGGAGGTATTTTCAAATCAAAAAACCTTTGTATTTGGCTAACTAAATTAGATTGGTTAACCAAAAGAGAGGTAAGCTTTTCTTTGCACATTACCTAGAGTGATGTACAAAAAGTTTAACTGATAAATAGGACAACGATTAAGCCCAGCTTGATTACAGAGAAAAAGTGATGTCCTGGAGCTGAATATGGAAAATTGCAGAAAGAAAGGAAGTAGGAGCATGACTGGATAATGATTAGAGCATCTGTGATGAAGACATGTAGAAAAAGATTGGAGACTGATAAATATATAGAAAAAGCAAGAGCAAAAATACACGTAAGTAATGAAAGATAACCAGTGAGGATTTACAGTCATACGGTTCTCTGAAAAAGAGTGGTTTGGGATTTGTGACAGCAAGATTTCTGAGCATCTTAGCACTGCTTCATAAGAACAGGGCTGAATTTCTGTTTCCTTCTTTCATACATGCTCTTCACTGCTCCTAGTACTACACAGCTGACTTCATGCCCAGGGCTTAATTACAATTTACCAAAGCTGCCCAAGCAGCGTTCTTTTGTTGTTGCTGATACAAGTGCAGTCTCTTGAGTAAATTTTTTTTTTGAAGCTGTCTATTACAGTATGGTAGTGCGCCATGTGAAAAGGGGAACTCACAAGCTTACGTTCAGAACTACTGAACAACATCTTATTGTCATCAATGTGTCTTTCACATTAATTTGTCTGTTCTTACTACTCTGATGCATCCATTTGCATGGATGACCTCCTGCCTCTATCTTTGGTGGAAATACAGCACTTCCTCTCGAGTCTTAGCCTAGGAGATAGACACTATCCCCTACAACTACCAGTCACACTATATTTATTTGTCTCTAGGCAGCTCATTTACTCTGCTTCATCTGCACCTTTGACCAGTGTCTTAAAACAAGATTTTTAAATAACAGCATAAGTACATTGATTTCGTTCTAATCTATTCCCTCAGCAGAGTTTTATGCTTAATTGACAAACAAAAACAAAGTACTTATGTGAGCCTATATTCCTTTTTTAATTAGGTTTAATGTGGTTCCATTATTGTCTCCTTCATTGTACATTGGTCACAAAGTGGTTTTGGTCCTTCTGAAATAAAGTCCTTTTTGGGAAATTAAAATGGAAATGGCAAATCTAATGCTTGAAAAATAATCTCCACTTTAAGCTGCAGAAGCTATAATCAGAACCAGAGTGTGACGCCTGAATATCTCTTGAACACAAACATGGTCAGAATATGATGAAACTAGATGTTTGAAGTGAAGGTGCAGAAGCTCACAGAATGTAGTTGTAGAGGTTTCACTATGAACTACTTCAGTCTGTTGGTTAACTTCTTTTCCACCAGTTTACTTGCTAATGCTCAGAAAAGAAGCTCTACTCTGCTCTGAAGCTATGCTCTAGTGCTATTCTTCTAGCTCATGCATTCTCTGATGATAGATGTTTGTTGAAGACGCCTAATGTTGTTAAAAAATACATTAGCCCATTACTGTTTTTCTAATTTGGGGTTGCTCAGCAAAGTTTCCTAGTGTCTCACGCTGTCTTCAAAGACATCCAACATAGTCTATCAAACAGAATTTCCATTTGTGATTTGGATGGTTCAACAAATTGCCTCCTAATAGGTGTAATTACTACCCTGAGATCTTTATCTCTCTGAATACCTAATGTCTTTTTCTCATTATTGAAATTCTCTTTATGTTTTAATCAAAAGTCTTATTCACGTGCCTATATCATATGGATAGAAATCTAATTATGAAATTTGATATCTCTGCATATTTATATATAGTAGCACATTTACAGCAGTTCTGTGATTTCTAAGTAACAGCTTTATTTTACTCATTGGTGCAAAATATCCACCTTTTTGTCATATTTTTCTCCTTTACCCATGGAAAATGCCTAAAATAATATTTCTGCAGTAAATAGTTCTCAAAATTACCATATAGCTTTCAATATGAAAACTGATTGAGATTGCTCCATTTGTCTTGTATTTTCTTCCTTCTTTATTTATTAAGTAATAAAACTTAAAATCTCACTCCTTTCATTATGAGGTACAGAGGTACTTCAGAGGTACAGAAATGAAAAAATCCTTATATAATAACAATATACCATGTGACCAGGCAGTAAGTAGAAGACACATACTCCACAGAGTGATTTATTTATAAAATGTAATCAGATACTCAAGTGATATACTGCTGTGTAGGTTCTCAATGATCGGCTTAGTCAAGAATAGTTAAATTTCTTGATGGAAACACCCATACAATTACAAACAGTGTCACAACATGATAACATCAGACAACATCAGTCGAATTTGTGTAACTTTTCTTAGATCTTTTTTGTAAAAGTATTGAAAGTCTCCAGCCAATGGCTTTACAGACCAATGAGAGAGATTTCTGGGTAGAACAGTAATCTACTTTAACTATTCTTACTATTGGAAAGCATGTATCTACTCTGAAGACTTTTCCTCTGTTATGCCACTGTAATGTTTCACAAAAATAAAATGTCCAATTCATGTTCCTGTATAGAAGGGGCTACATAGAAAAAGTTCAAACATAATGCTTGCTTTATATGTTTGTCACTATGAAAAATAATCACAAGATGTTGAAAATGTCTAGACAGAGTAATATTTATTGTGTTTATGATACAACCCCATGGTAGAAAAACAGAAGAAAAGGTGGCTTATAACAGAAATAACCTTGTGACAAAACTCAGAGAGGTGAGGAAACAGATATTTCCTGCTTACTGAAAAATTTGAGTTAGTAGATACAAGTTTGCCAGTAGATACAAGTATTTCTATATTTGCAATTAAGAAAAGCTAGAAAAGAAGTGAAAATACAAGTAAGAACAGTCATATTGCATACTGCATCAAGTTCCCTATTGAATCCTTTAGTTAATTTTCCTATTTAATCCACAAGCCACACCTGTCAAAGGCAATCAATGTAGTGGTGCCTGTTTGCTGAAGCAATGCCAGTTCCTAACAGTTATATATAAGTCAGCTAGACGTAGATGGTCTATTAATTTTCTTGAAACAGCATCTTCTGACAGAAGCATATAAATTTCCCAAATAATTACTATCGAGTTAAGTAGAAGGCTCATTTTATTTATTAAATAAATGTGTTGATGCATTTCTCTTCGGTAAGGCACAGTAATTGAACAGCCTACTAATAAATGTGTAAGTCTGTTTCAATCCAGGACTTCTTTTAACTTACCTGATACTTCACTGAGAAATTTGCCTGTGTTAGTAGACATTTTATTAGGTGTAAGTTTAGAAAATTTTTACATGTCTGTATATCTGTCTAACAAAATGTCACTGAATAATCATTATATTTACTGCTAGGAAATCATTTAAAGACTAAGATACATTATTACCATAGTCTAATTACTGCGTAGTCAAGGTCAAGCCTTTGCTAACTGGCATATATTACAGTGGTAGAACAAGGAGGATAGTTAAATGGACGAGTTTAGAAACTAAAGCTAAAATGAAAGTATTAAAATTTGGAGGGGTAATTGAACTTGTTCTGTGCTTAAATGAGAAGAAATTTTCTGAAACAGCAGTTGAATGAGATCTACCGCTGACAGCACAGGAAATAAGAAGGCATTTGATTAGGAAGGGATGTTATTGAGTCAGAGAGGCTGATGTTCATCCAGTTTGAATATTGAGTAATTGTATGCATGGACATTCCATCGATGGACCTGAGGTTTTGCTAAGCCAAGCTTTGAAAAAAAATGTCTTGTAAGAGCAGAAGTTAAGGGCTTAATTCCTCTGTGGCCTGAAAGGGGAAGATACCTAGCTGACTGACGTTACTACTGCTTTGTCTGCAGGGTAGGTCAGAGGACCATAGCTATTGTCAATATAGTTACAGTGCACATCACGTTTTTGCTCTTGGCTGAAGAAGCTGAACAGCTGAATTCCAAAAAGAAAATCAAATTCTATGAATGCAATCAGTACTTGAGAACTTAGCATTCTTTCACAGGATGAAATCTTACCATAGCTCAGTAAAGGATATTTAGAATAACTTTGGATTGTGTATATTATTTTCTTAAAAGAAAAGATAAATCCCAAATCTTCTAAGCTTAAGGCACTGCAGATAAGAAATACTGAAGTTACTTAATGTATCTGACTACTCTGCACATTTCATCTGACATATCTTTGAAATATCATTGTCCAAATAATGATTAATGGGCTATTTCTGTTTTATTGTTTTATACCAGAGTGGAGGTAATTCAAACTGATTCATGTCTAGTGGCTCTAAAACCATTTCAATGCATATATAATTTTGTACGATATTAAATAGTGGACAACATTGAGATTTGAGTCATACCACTAGAGTTATTTTCACACAGTGATACTTTTAGAACAACAAGGTAGGTGGTTATTTCTCAGCACTGAAAAAACCCACAGGGGGTTGTTTAATGAGCTATTAACTCTTGACTGTTGATTTTTCATTTTTAATATAGACAAGTCGTTTAATGTTTGCAATGTGCGGTGAAGCAAGGTTCCTATTAAGCTATTCTGGTCTTACTTGTGGACTTCTTCAACATAAGTTAGTAAAAAAGGATATTTCAGGTGAGGTTAAACTTGAAATAAACAGGCAGTACAGTTTTGACAACCTGTGGGTTGAATGCAGTGATTTTGACTGTGTTTAAAAAATAGTAAGATACACATTGTTTCATCTTCAGACTGGTGCAGTTGTCCTTGTCCTCATTTTTTGTAACAAGAAATGCTACTTTCTGTATAAGAGTAGTTACGATGAAACACCTGTATTTTAAATTACACTGAAGTTTGGTCTATTAATTATTTCACCTGCTCATTAGCTTGAGAAAATATGGATTAGAAGATCAAGTTGCTGTCAATAAATCTTCACGAAGAATCTGTTTTTAGTTCAAATAGTATTCTTGTGACAGTATATTATAGGAATTTTCTTAAACCCTGTACAGATCTTGTATCATAAATAATTTACAGCAGGAAATGCAAAAGCTTATCCTAACTTCTACATAAAATGTTTCACTTTTTGTGTTTATTAGCACTAAAATACAATTTAAAAATAATGCATGGTGGTTAATTTATGTGATGTCTGCTGAACTCAATCAGCTGGGTTTGTCTGTCTCTCTCCTTTAATATAATATCGTTGCACTGAAATCAAGAGTTATTCCAGAGTCAGACTCTGAAGAATTGCCTTAACTTTTATATAACTTCTGCCTCACTTAACCATAAATGCTTTAGAAAAATTCCCAGGGACGGTCCACCTACTATGAGTGAAATTTTAATTTCCCTCCCTCCCATTGTGAAAAGGAACAAAAAAATTAAAAGGTCGGTTGTGTGTATAAATACATGTATAAAAATGTAGTTTTTCATAATGTTCTTAATTTTTAACCATTTTAATGATCACACTCCATCATTTTTTGGGTTATCCAATCATCCATGAAAATTAACATTCAGCTAGTTTGTGTGTAACTTTGCTGGCATTATTAGTGCTCATTCTTAGCTGTAAATCTCTTGGATGTTTTGGAGGATGTTGTGTAGGAAAATGGATTCAACACAATGCATTGTTTGCAATCACTTTTTGAATGGAAAAAGAATTTATTATGGTACTTTTAATTACACCAAGTTTCAATCTGATTAGTGGTATTATTGTCACTTTAGCTTAGATATAGAAATTAACAATAATTAAAAAAATACTCCTAATTTCAACTTTTGTATTAGGATATTGGACAATCATTTGGTGAAAGAAACTTTGCTATTAGAAATCAACAGAAAAAATTCTCATTGGCCAATTGTGATCAGAATTTTTATTTGGGAGTTCTTATTTTTGCTATCAGTAGATTTAATCCTTACTAAACAAACTTAATCAACAAGTAATTAGTATAAATTGTCTATAAGGACCTGATGAAATCTGTTATTGTCAGCTGCAGTATATGTACCAAACAATTAGGATACTGTGGACTTTCTGTCTCAATTTCAACATTTTCTTAAGGTGCAGTTTGGTGACATGTAATGTTTTTCCCTCCACAGTAGTGTGCTTTAAAGGTAGTTTCTGTGACAGCAGTGCAGATGAGCATAAATGAGGTTAAGTTGTTTTAAGAACTTTCTGTCATTTCTGCCTTGTTCCTTTTTCTTATGGGGCTTATGCCAGTTTCATTACTTTTATCTTAAATGGGTGACCTAGTCTGAACTCTGCTCCTAAAGTTGACAACAGATATGGCCTTCTTCAAATTCCAGCACAATAGATTCAATGTATCATTCAGTTTGTTTTGCTGGCACTAAAATATGTGTGAATGATTAAATAGATACTACCGTCTAATATAATAAGGTAACCCCCGTAAAATTAATTTTATTTAATAATTTGGAATGTGCAAATCTTTATACTTCCTACACAGCAAATTGAGTTCTTTCTCAAATCAGGAATGTAACTTTCTCAAATCAGCAAAAACTTGGTGTTAGAATTGCAGGCTATTTAAAATTATTTGCCTTCATTACCATTTCGGCTGGGATCAGGATTGTGTTTCCAAGGAAATCTCACAATTGTTTCTATTTAAGACACTGTATCTTAGGTTGTTCTCCAAGTTCATGGACATGTGAAATGAAATGCATTGCTCCAGAGTGTCTTTATTGCACTACATTTGATAGCAGATGTTTTCACTTGCTAATATGAGTATAAAATGCATCAGGGGACCAAAATTCCAGTCCCACCTGAAACAGTTTAAATTGTTTTTTTCTTTTTGGGGGCACTTTCATGCTTTTTATTATTATATAATAATTCCAGCTGTATTTTGATTGAAATGAACTGCAGTATGCCTTTGATATCAACAGTAGTAAAACATGCTCTAAGAGAAAAATGTGCTGGTTCAGAGCATAAAAAGACAACCAAATATTCCATTTTTATTCTGTCATATTAATTATTGAACATCTTTGCCAGAAATCACTGTTGCATCAAACAGGTAATGTCATTTTAGTGACTGTTTTCTTCTTGCTTTTGGCTTTGGCTGCCTGCAACAAAAATCCCTGTAGCTGCACATAAAAATAGGTCTAGCAGCCTATTTCAGAAGTTTTGGCAATAGTTTCTCCAGTTACTTAAGAGTGAAAGACAGAGGGGAAGAATAAGAGAAAGATAGAAGAAAAATTATTTCTGTGACCTTTTTTAAGAATAAGAAATAATTGGACTAGTTGTCACATGGACAAATACTTCCTTGCTTGAAGTATTTCAGAGCAAGGACAGCAGTATCAGCAACAAGAATTCTTGTGTTCAGAGTGAAGAAGTGTAATAAGGTACTTATTAGTCAACACAGAAGCTGACTCAAGCTTGACAAGATGTCACTGCACTTACTGACCTGCAGTGCATTTATCTTAATATTGTTATGTTCACTTACATGTTATGGAAAAAGACTGACACTTTTCTCATAATGATGTATCCGGTACAACAGAATATATATATGTTTTATGTGAAATAGTTTTGGCAGCAGTGACACAAAACACGTCATAAAATGACAAAGACCAGTTCTGATGTTATCTGAAATATGTTATGTCTAATCTTACTTTCTTTGTTCTTCTATGCCTGGGATAGATCCTGAGGAGTACAGTCAAAGTATTTTCTGGCAAAACACCTCTTGTTGCCCACAGTGATCTTTCTAACTAAATTGAGATTGTTAATTACATACTGTGAAGGTGTCTACTCAGTGAATTAAAGAGCCAGAGAATTTGGCTCACATATCTGCTTTTTTTTTCATACAGTTCAAATACCTACAACTAGATTTTCTGGTGGTACCAAGCAGTACATGGTTCATAGTTGTCTCTAGTAGTGTCATAGTGACACAGTATTGGATTTGGTGTCCACAGTAAAGACAGCTTTTAGTTTTGAGCATAGGAGAAGTGATGAGTGAGTAGCCAAGAGAACTGGATATGTCCAACCTCCTCTTCTGTCACAAGGTTTCACATCAAGTCCATTATGCCACACCAGAAATTATGGTTTAAGCAGCCCCATTACTGTATACTACCCAGTACGTCATGTTTGCTAAGTCTGAGTTTTTTAATGATTTGGCTTCCTGAACTGCTGGTCTTGCTATCTGTCTTCAGAGAACTTCTCACATGTCTTGGGCTATGAATCCTCAGTGTTAATAATGCAATCAAAATTTACACTTTCCTCCAATTACAGAATTTTTTTATTTGGAAAAAAAGAGAATAATTATATAGATAAAGAAAATATTCTGATGTAATTTTATTTAAATAAGGAATTTAAAGAAGCCTTTATTTGGGTAGAAGTTGATAGCCACAACTGTATTTACCTTATTGAGAAAAAATATTAACACAAAAGTTTTCTTTTCTTAAAATTAATAAATTTGGTTGAGATTAATCAGTTTTAAAGAAACTTTTATTGAGATTTATGACCAAAAGACTGAAAATACTGCTTTCTCAATTAATTTGCTAGAAGTTAACAGTGTTCTGAATTACCAGATCAACAAGGCAGTCTGAATATTGGAATGGAATATGGGATTATGCTCAATAAATATAAAAGAATTCTTGTTTTAACAACCCTAAGCTCTCTGCAGCTCTTAATGTATGGCTATTAAAAAAAAAATAAAACCAAAAAACAACCTCAAACTTACGGAAAAAAATCCCACTATATTCTTCATTAAAAAAAGAAATTGCTGTAGGGAAAGACAAAGAAAATTAAATGTACACAGTCCAATGGTCAGTCCTGTTCATATGGTTTAAAATCTGTCTCTAATTTTCTCACTCTTTTTGTCATAAAAAGCCTGATGTTTACTTCAGGGGAAATGTTTCTGTGATATTTTTCCCCCTTTCTTCTGCTGAGCCTTATTTCTGAGGAAAAAAATAGAAGAAAAGGAAAGAAATTGGAGTCTTCTAAAATGCTAAGATATTCAGTTAGAGTCATATAATATTTTTCCATTGTGCAATTGATCTTGAGGATTTTCACAGAAACCTTTGGTGTTGTCCATCTCCTAGAGAAATATGTTGTCTCAGGCTTCCAGTCTGCTGTTTAGGTATTCCCACCCTGCCAATCTGGACTTCTGCTGTTGCTCATTGTATAATCAGGTACATTTTTATTAGTGTGTCTCCAAATTCCAAGGAGACAGAATTCCCAGTCAGATGCAACTTAGACTCTCAGCTTGGAGTCAAAAGGCATTTAAAAAAGCGGTATAATGGTCTCAGTCTGTGATTAGTCATACTAGTATACAAAAAGCTTAGTTCAACATGGCTTGCTGCCCTTTTTATGGCTCTGAATATTGTATTTTGATTTGATGAGGCAGGCATTAGGAAGAGGTAGTAATACTAGAAAAAGAGATCCTTTTTTTGTTACATCATACTACTGTCTGATGTAAGCAAAGTGCTGTTGACCCTTTCTGAGGGTACTTAAGTAACCTTCAAACTACAGGTTATATGAAATTTATAAAAGGTGTCAATCTCTATCTACCAGATTTCAACTCTTTCTAATGAAGTCTATCTAGAAGCATGCTAAATAAGGCCTCCATAGAAGTTATTAAGGAATATGCCAAGCTCCTTTCTGTACAAAAAGAAGTCTTTTATGCACTGAAAAATACATTACAAATATTGCAGTATTCTGAGGAAAAAAAAGAAAATGAAATCAGAATACCTACTGCTTTTCACTCTTCCTTAGTTAATCATGGAGTTATTTCAATGTAGGAGCTGTCCTGATTTTGAAAGTACATAAGCCTTAATTATGCTTAGAAGCTGCCTATAAAATGATAAAATATATATCTCTACAGTAATTTTTTTGCTTTTTGCCCACAGGTTTAGACTAAGTAACCCTCACAGTATCCATACCTATCAGGTAAGTAAAATAATAACCACAAAAATAAAGAAAGAACAATTCTTTGCCCTTTTTAAGGTAACTAGTCATCTCTTACAAAATATCATGTTGGAGATAATGCATGTGTTCTTGTTATTAAATTGATTTTTCTCTGTAGAAATCATGTTCCTCAGTTTTGACATTACAAAGTCCATGCATTCCTTTTCCTCTCCTAGTTCTTTGTTGATGACACATCATTTCTTTTATTCTTTATTTTTTATTATTTCTCTTGTACATCACAAAGCTGAGCACAATATGCTTATGAGTTGGGAAACAAGTGCTATTTTGTCATTTGCATATGTTTTGTGTTTTGGAGAAATCCAAGTAGTATGACTAATTGTTAAAGAAACTCACATTCAAAACTCATAACAGAAAAAGGAGAAAAATAAATAAAACATACAGAATGCTAATGAAACTTGTCTTTTAAAATATTCTTTACAACTCTCAACCTTATTCCTTTCTAGTAGATGGATTTTATTTAGTATCCTGAGATAAGTTTCAAAAACTGATATGTTTTCATTCTATGTACTTTTCTCTGGTGTTTTCTTAATGTATGCAGGTGTAGCAAAGCATCAGTACACTGTGCATTAGAAAACATGGTTGCATCAGTTCATATAAACAACATAAAAGTAATGACATTTTTTTATAGAGGGAATGGTAATCCTAATTATGTCAAAACTATTTCTGAAACAGAAGAACATCAATACCAGTTGCATACGTTGAAGATGTTGTGTAGTTCCTATCTCCTTAGGAATGGCATGTAAAACACTGCAAGTCTAATTAGATCTCAAGAGACTAGGAAACCCCATTTGACTGTCAATTTAAAGACAGCACTACCAGAGCACTTTTATTTCTAAAGACTTAGAATTATGAGTTATCTTTGCATGAGGTGTCTGAATTCAGAATGATATTTACTGAAAGTCAGTATCAATACATTTGATAGTGTAATGAAAAACATGCCCAATCTTTTTAGTATGCATGTTAGCAGACTGAAAGACAAGATAATAACATGCAAGCCTAGAAAGGAAATATATGGCCAGCCACTATTAAAAGAGATACATTAGAGATCTTGATTACACAGCTGGTGTTTAAAGTGTAGCCCATATAAGTTCTCAACGATAATGCTCAAGAGGCATCTTTACTCTCCTATATATGTGTATCCATACTTAAAGACTTTTAACACTGAACAAATTTGAAAACATTTTTATTCATTTTGCAGTTGAGATTTCATACTAACATAGAATAAATCCTTTTAATTATTAAGAAATCAAATATGCATTCATTTTAAATTCGGGGTTTGGTTCACCACCAATTAGTAAATTACAGTGTGTGGTGATAGATATTGTTTGCATGGATGTAGATGCTTACTGACAAAACAGTTTGAAAATTTTAAATATATGACTGCAGTGAGGACTTCCAGTAGTGCTTGCTTTGGTTTGATCCAGCTGCAAGGAGCAATGGGAGTGGAGGAAGGAGAGGAGGACTGTAACATCATAGGATAGTTTCGATTGAGAGCAGAGGGGGGCATTTGGTGTCATCTGAAAACTTTATTAACAATTACACTATTGCATTCTTCAAGTCATTGATAAAGATTTTAAAAATGCATGATCCAGCTGCTGGGAGCAATTAGTCTGGAGAAAATAAATAATATGAACACGCTCTATCTAGAAGTTAGAAGTATGCTTTTCTCAGTACTGATGTTTAGTAGGAAAGGTTTTTTTTCCTCCTCATGTTATTTCCTATGATTGCTTTATTATGGCAGATCTAAGCAAACAAGTTTATAGAGTAATTGATCTGCTGTATTGAAACTGTGTACTGAATCTAAGGTGAGGGGAACTTCAGATGGAGAGAAGTTAAGCTTGCACTTTTTCAAAGATAGCTTAATCCACAGTGGACCATTAGATTTAGTATTTAAATAGCCGAGAATTCTCCCAGATGGTGATGTTCTGGCTTCAAGAACTTGTTAAAAACTTAGTGGTGAACATACTACATCACTGCAACGGTCCTCCTAACCTGTTTCTGATAGCAGAAAAAAGTGAGGCCTAAGACAGTGCAGGGAAACAAGATGAACATACATGACATTTTTCCTCAATGTCCAATCATTCTGTTTACATATAGAGATCCTACCTTCTTCCTTTTTTTATCAGACTGCCTAGTCTTCCATGTGCTGTTGTAAAATCTTAGCATCAGCATTTTCCTACTGCCAATATTCCTTAATATTAGCACTCATATGGAGGACAATATTCTGCACTGCTTTGTCCTACTCTGACTCTGCCTTTTACATGGAACTCCATGTCACTTGTTTTGGAAGAAATTTAGAAAATCTGTTCTGCTCTGTGTTGCGATTATTTTAGTAACGTCTGTCTTTGCCCCCATATCTACATGTTACACTGGTGGTGTTGTAGCCTTTGTTGAGTGTATTTCCTATCTTTGGGTCTTCATGTGGTTCATGTGAGAGAACATCTGATTTTGAGAGATTTTGTAAAAAAATTATCTGGATAACAAGAAAAAAAAAGCCTTGGAATTTGTGTTAGATATAGTATATGGTTTAGTCAAGGAAAAAGGGAAAAAAAATAGAAATAATAAATAGTCTAAATTGTGCCACTTCTAAAATGTACACACATTTGGAAGCTAACTGTAGACTCCATTCTCAGATTTGGAGCCAGGGAGGGGGAGGTGTTGCATTCTTCTGATATGCTATAGGTTGCTGATTAAACATCCGAGAGAGGCTATGCCTGCTAGTGTTCTGTACGGTAGGATAGGTCTCTGTAAGTGAAAAAAACACTCCAGCTTCACTCTGATGCCACATTCCTCTGCCTTTGAGATTATGTTCTTGCCGAAGTTCCTGTCTGTAGATCTTGATTTCAGATTCGTTTTTAAGTGGCAGCAAAGACCTCCCTAACCATGCTGTTTCTACCTTTTTTCTTGAAGTCAGCATGCCTCTTGTCTTCCTTTGGCTCCCAACTACTATAACCAGGGAAAACTTTGTGGTATCCTGGATCTGTTGAAAAGGTATGAATGCATTAGACAGCAGAAATCTGTAAATCATATCCACCGCCTCTGTAGATCATTCTTGGTCTTACATACTTTAACAAAGCAACAGTTTAGTACAATGTAGGAAGGGAAAGGAACTTAAAAATACATGTGTATATGTCTTAAAATTTGTTTTTATATACTGACAGATCATGATTTACAGATTCATTATCTCCTCTAAAGGGGGCTTATTACATCACTTCTGCTGACGAGATGAAGCACATGAGCAAGGAATCCCTTTTTTTTCCTCTAAAAGGAGAAACTTCCTTTGGTTTTGCAGTAAATATTTAAGGAGAAAAAAAAATATACTGGAATACCAGTTTGAACTTGACACATTACTTTCTTACTTTGTTACATAATTTTTCAAATGTCAGTGAAGTTACTGTAGTATGAAAATCAACCACAGAGTTTTAACTCTAATAAAATAACCCACAGAGATTTTTACTCTAGGTAGCCTTTCCCACTGCTGCATCGGCAGTGAATTTGGCAAATAATTCCACAAACTTAAGTGCCAGATGACTGCTGGGTTGCTAAAGTTCATAAGCTATCTCAATTCTTCTAAACAATTGCTTTAGTGCAACACGGAGAACAACTCTAAGGAACATCAAGGTTTTCTTCTTATATATTTTCAGTAGTGTCAATAGATTGTAAATTAGGAGTTGCCTCACAGCTGCAAATAAAAACAAAGTCAGCCTACCCTCAGTGAAAAAGTAGAGTCATTCTCTTCAATCTATGTTCATCAGGAAGTGCTTTTCAATGTCTTCCGATTTAATAAAATGGCTTTTGTGTTCCCTTTATGCACTAGACTGCTAACATTTCAGATGGGTACTATTGACTAGTTTATAATGTAGTTCATATGCAAGACTGTAGAGTGAACTGATAAGCCAACTAAGTGATAATTAAACTAACCTGAAATTTTACTCCTTTGAAATATCTGTACTTAACCAAAAAGATGCAAAAATATTAGGAACTCACGTTGTACAAATCTTTTTTAGGTCTTACATACAGAAGACAGATCCACAGGCTACAGCTATCATGTGGCATAATTTAAAAGTGCTGTAGAAAGGACTACAGAAAATACTATAAATGAAACTGAGGAAAGAACGAGGACTGAATGCTTCTGAAACTCACCATTCTTACTATGAATTTAGAATCACCCAAATCATCTTTTATATCAGCACTCAAGTGTAAAATTAAAGGCGAGGCACAAAACAGATGCCTTAAGGAATCAGCAGTTAATACACAAGTCCATAAGAGTACTGAAATCACAGTTTTCTTCTCAGATAATGTTGAGACAATATGCAGAAGTTATGGATTTTTCTCTGTCTCTTCCGTGATCCAAAAGAAGAAAGAAATAAATAATTTTACCATTTAAGGAGGTGTGTGTCTCCTAAACTCAAAAAAAAAACAGAATAGGGAAAACTTTACATTTACTTTAGGCTTTCAAGTACTTGTTCTTACAGTCCAAGAAATACAACCAGAAAGATTAGACCATCTTCAGTTAATACAGGTCCTATCTGGTGTCACTGAAAGCAGGTAGAAACAGAATGGCATACTGCACAATGCACAGTCAGTGCAGTGTTGTCAGTAACTGTAATTTTATTCAAAAAGTAGTATTAGTATTAGTGGTGTTGAGCATTACCTTTGCATGTTTTTATTAAGGAAGACAATCACATTGCATATCGAGAGAGATTGAGAAACGGCTTTGTTCTTGAAGATCTTCAAAGGATTCTCTTAGGGAGTGCACAATATAAAAATCCACTAAGGATTACAGAGTTCCTTCACAATAAGGATCCTCTGCATGTAATGAAGTGTGATATTTTTTGCAGCTGGTAAAAGATGTGATATAAAGATGACATTCCTGCAGTCATGTAGCTTTAAGAAAACTGCGTGAGCTGAGTTACAGATCTGTTAAATTATGCAGGAGATGTTTCACAATCACTTCACAAATGATTGTGCTAATTGATGAATAAAATCAAAAAGCTGGTTTGTATTCTTGCTAAATCACCGCTACCTCACAGCAAATATATTCTCTTTCACAAGGTGTAATAAATTTTTTCTATATACAATAATACTTTGCATCACAGTTACGAACTAGAAGATTGTATCAGAATTATCTATATTTCAACTAAATTGTTGTCCGTTGTGTATCCAAGTCATTTGGAGAAGAGATTTAGCACAGTTCACACACCATCATTATCATAGAATCGTAGAATCATAGAATCGTAGAATCGTAGAATCATAGAGTCATAGAATCATACAATAGCTAGGGCTCGAAGGGACCTTAAAGACTATCTAGTTCAAATCCTCCTGCCATGGGCAGGGACATCCCACTAGATAACGTTACCCAAGGCCCCATTCAACCTGGCCTTAAACACTTCCAGGGATGGGCATCAACAACTTCCCTTGGCAACATGTTCCAGTGTCTCACCATTTTCATGGTGAAGAAATTCTTCCTAATATCTAGTCTAAATCTGCTCTTCTCCAGCTTACATCCATTCCCTCTCATCCTGTCACCACTACAGGCTTTTATGAATAAACACTCTCCAGCTTTCTTGTAGGCTGCTTTCGGGAACTGGAAGGTCACTATAAGATCTCCTCAGAGCCTTCTCTTCTCCAGGCTGAACAACCCAAACTGTCTCAGCCTGTCCTCATAGGGAAGGTGCTGCAGCCATCAGATCATCTTTGTAGCCCTCCTCTGGATCCATTCCAACAGCTCCATATCTTTCTTACATAGAGGATTCTAGAGCTGGATGCAGATGGGGTCTCACATGAGAGGAATAGAGGGGCAGAATCACTTCCCCCAATCTGCTGGCCACACTTCTTTCGATGCAGCCCAGGATGTGATTGGCCTTCTGGGCTGTAAGCGCAAACTGCCGGCTTTTGTCGAGCTTCTCATTGTCAAGCACTCCCAAGTCCTTCTCAAAATGGATGCTCTCAATCACATCATCCCCCATCAGGTACTGAAATTGGGGATTGCCCCAACCCAGGTGTAGGACCTTGCACTTGGCCTTGTTGAACCTCATGAGGTTCACACAGGCCCACTTCTCCAGCCTGTCTGGGTCCCTCTGGATGACATCCTGTCCTTCCAGTGTAGCAACTACACCACTCAGCTTGGTGTCATCTGCAAACTTGCTGAGGGTGCAATCAATCTCGCTGTCAATGTCATTGATGAAGACATTAAACAGCACTGGTCCCAGTACAGAGTCCTGAGAGACACCACTAGTCACAGATCTCCATCTGGACTTTGAGCCATTGACCACTACTCTCTGAATATGACCATCCAGCCAGGCTCTTATCCACTGTACCATCCACCCATCAAATCCATATCTCTCCAATTTAGAGAGGAGGATGTTGTGGGAGACTCTGTCAAAGGCTTTACAGAGGTCTAGGTAGATGATATTCACTGTTTTACGAGTGTCCATTGCTGCAGTTTCCCCATCATAGAAAGCCACTAAGTTGTTTACAGGATTTGCCAAAGGTGAAGCCATGCTGGCTGCCTCCTTCTAGGAGGATCTGTTCCATGACCTTCTCAGGTAAGGAGGTGAGGCTGACAGGTTGGTTGTTTGCAGGGTCATCTTTTCTACCCTTTTAAAAAATGGGCACAATGTTACCCTTCTTGAAGTCACCAGGGACTTCTCCTGACTGCCATGACTTTCAAATATCATGGGGAATGTCTTGGCAACCACATCTGCCAATTCCCTCAGGATTCTAGGATACATCTCACCAAGTCCCCATTATTATTAATATAATTTTAAAACTCTAATTAAGTAGTTTAATTGTTACCCCTGTTACTACTATGTAACGTGAGTAAAATTTTATTTCTTTCATAATATTTTCATAATACACTTTCATAATACATTTATTTTCAAAAAAACTAGCTAACAAGCAAGTGTAATTTTCTGTTGAGAAGAGCAAAAGATTAGATGTCCTAATGAGACCTTCCCTTTAGAGGGCTGCAAATATTTTCACCAGAAATAATTTCTGAGTTTCTGGAATTTTTTACAAATACAATGTAATACTTTCATTAATTCTTTATATTGCTAATATAATTTGAAAGCATTTTTGTACTTAATTTTATCCATACATGTATATTTATTAATATATATTTTATGTAAATATAAGACTTTTGTGTCCGATTCCAATAGAAGGAAATAAAAACTTGGTATTTGCTATCTGTTCCTGGAGACAATGTCATCATCTCTAAAACCATGATGACACACGATAGACCACATGCAACAAAGTTCCCTGTTAGGAATGGGAGTCATTCAGTATTAAGTTATTCAAATCAAAGGAACTATTTGAAGTCTATCATAGCAAAGCATATACCTGTGGGAATAGAAAAAAGAGAAGATGTTTTTTGAGCATTGTTATGCTTGTTCTGCAGTGCTTCGTAACATGGCTGTTTATCAATTAGAGCCTTACCCCACACATTAGCTTAATATCTTCTTTTTCATCTCATGCTTCCTGTATTTATGCATATTCAAAGTCTTTATAAGCAGAGTGTTGTGTTTATGTATGTTAATAAACTGTCAGGATTATGTTACAGATATGTTGTGGATAATGAAGTTAAGCCTATTTGTCCTTTTTCAAGAAAATTAATTTAATTGCAATAGCAAATTAGTACAGACACTGATCCTTTTTCAAATACAGTTTATGCTGATAGTATTTCCAAATCACTTGTACTTTACATAGCAGAGATATAACGGAAGTATGTTTTCAGATTTGATTGATAAAATGTCACCCTGGCTTAGTGATATTAGCATACAGCTTAGAGTAGCTTTCTGTCCCTAGAGTCATTCAGATCTCCAAACATAGCATCAACCTTGTGATATCTTTCTCACTGCTGATCTCTTGATCTTAGACCCAAATAAAATGTTTGATGTTTATGCAAATCAATAGGAAAGCAACTCCAGTTTTAATGCTTACACAGCTAATATAATCTTGACCCATATGTTTACCAGGTACAGGAACATCTCTTGGCATAACCTTGAACAGATTGTCTTCGGATACTTTACATTCTTCTTACATATTGTTGCAGAAGGAGGGATAAATGTAACAAATAACCTTTTCCACAAATCATCCTGGAAGAACAACATTTGTCTAGAGAGTAATAATTGAAAAGATCCAAGAAATATTCAAATATAAATAACTCAGGGTTGAGTCAAAACAAAGGAGTAAGAGAGTTCACTCATTGACAATAGTATAAATCTGGAAGAACCGAGTCCTTAAATCTCTTGGAGAAAAATATTAAAAGTAGTCTCAATCACCATCTGATCTCTTTGGACACCTAAAATGAATTGGTGATTCCATTGGCAAGGCAGTTCCTGCAGACAAAGACAGCAGGCAAGGGTATGCAGGGAATGCATGTAGGCAGGGTGCTGGACCTCAGTTAGAAGATTCGGGGAAACATGGTGCCTACTTGACATAAAATTAAGGCCTTTACAACCCCTTCACTGGCTATGACTGATGCAGCTTTCCAGACAGAGCCCCGGTGGGTACATGCTGTCACTCAGATGCTACACTGCAGGGTGTGCTCCCATCTAGCACTGTTATCGGCACCAGCGGAGAATTCATCTGTGGGAAATGTGCTTGGGTGGAGGAATTCCTGCACTTGGTGACAGAACTCAGGGAGGTGGTGAGCAGATTGAGGATCATCAGTGAGTGTGAGAGGGAGATTGACTACTGAAATAACACCTTGCGCTCCCTGTCTCAGACCAAACAGGCAGGTATGTTTTGTGTGACAGAAGACTCCCCATCCTCTCTCAATTCAGCTAAACAGATGAATTTAGGAGATGGAGGGGAACGGCAGCAGGTTCCTGCCCAGTGCAGCAGGTGTGTCTTCCTTGTGTCAGCCTCAGCCTCCAAGGTTCCCTTGCACAAATGATACAAAGCTCTGCAAGTACAATCAAACCTTAAAGTTCATGATGGGTCTAACAGCCTAGAAACATACCCTAAGTATGGTACCCTAACCATCAAAATGTCTTCTGTAAAGCAGAAAAGATGAGTTGTCATAAGGAACTCACTCCTGAAGGGCACAGGAGGCCCAATATGCAGACTGGACCCATTTTATAGGGAAGCCTGCTGCCTACCTAGGATCTCAGTTAGAGATGTGGAAAGAAAATTTCCAGCTCTGATCAGGCCCATGGATTATTATCCATTACTGATTTTCCAAACAGGCAGTACTGAAACCCCTACAAGAAACCTGAGGGCAGTTGAAAGAGAGTTTGGGGCCTTGGGACAAGGTTGAATGCCTATGGATAAAAAAGTAGATATTGTGGTGGGAGTCTGCTATAGACCACCCAGCCAGGAAGAAGAGACCAATGAGGTATTCCTCAAGGAACTGCGAGAAGTGTCACAATCACTAGTCCTTGTTCCTTTGTTCCTGTGGGAGACTTGGCTTGCTAGATGTCTGCTTGAAGTACAATACAGCAGAGAGGAGACAGTCTGGGAGGTTCCTGGAGTGTGTGAAAGGCAACTTCCTGAGACAACTGGTGAGTGAATCAACTAGGTAAAGCATCCCAGTGGACCTGTTGTTTGTGAACAGAAGGAAAGCGCCTCACAGGTACCGCAACACACTGCCCAGTCAAATGGTTGAGTCACCATCCCTGGAGATGTTCAGAAGAAGGGTAGATTAAGTGTTTGGGAACATGGTTTAGGAGTGGACAGGTATGGTTCGAGCTGATGACCTCAAAGGTCTTTTCCAACCAAACAAGTCTATGATTCTGTGACTCCATGTGACTAATCATTCTGCACCTGTTCAGGTTTTGGGGAACACCCAGCCCATGCTAAAGCCTGATGCACACTGGAGCCAGCACCATTAGCTCCACACGAGAGTGACATGTAGGTAGGACATGAAGATCAGGAAGGGTTAAAGGTCATTGTGCAACTGTTACTGACTTCAGCTTGCTGTCTCCTGCTGCCATCATCCTTGCATTCGTTGTCAGGCAGTTTCTTTAGAATTCAGTAATTTATGGGAACAGTATAGACCTAATTTTCAAAGCTATAAGGATATGAATATCAAAAAGCTCACCTAAAAATCTTCTGAAGTAGACCAAACAAGACTGCTGATACTCTTGTGCGTAATAGTGGGGACACCTGCACCATGACAGAGAAAGGATGAATTTTCCTTATGACTGTGTGAGTTAGTTACAAGTTGCAAGTTACGAAGTGCAAGTCAGAAGAAAGGGAGAATTTATGAACTAGATATCTCATGAATTAGTAATTCACGTATTAAACTAGTTTGTATGAAGGAGATTGAACCCCTTTTTGTCATGAATATTTACTTTCCTAATAAGCTTATGAAGTTTAATTGACAGAGTACATTGTCCTGTGAACTTGAGAGCTCTAGTTTATGACAGTGCAGACAATGAAACATCTGGGGAGGAGCTGGGGAAAGCCATTTAAGAGCAGAATATAAACCACTGACTTGTTTCAACTTTATTTGAAGTAAAAACACATATAGTCTTTGCTTTGGTGTTGATTATTATTTCCAGTATCTGATAAGAAGTTAAGCAGGTGTTAAGTTTATTAATTAAAACAGTCATATTACAGAAGACTTTTCACATGGTGATACTTAGGATTCTTCTTTTCTTGTTTGTATCATCTGTGACCCTTAATACAAAGTAGGAAAGGAGAATCTGAATATTACAAAAACTCTGCAGTGTTATCTTTGGAAAGCTGAGTGTCCTAAGATAACAGATACATTATCAATACAACTTCTTTATAGCACTACATTTTTTAGACAGTTAACTAAATAATTTAAAGTTTTATAATCTCCTAATTTACTATTACATTCTAAGTCATTCTTACTAGCACTGTTACTCAGACATATGTGTTTCATGTTCTTTTGATATTCTCCACATTGCTACAAATCACCTAAGAAAGAATTTTCTTACAGAGGACCTAAAATACACTTGTCTCCAGCAACCTTCCCAGTGACAGATGATTTCAACCTTAGGAATGTTAGCCAGCATACACCTTTAGTTAATCTCTTTCTCTGCTGCAGCAATTCTGTGATCTTGTTAAAGAGTATGCTCATTTAAAAGCAGTTTAAGTATGAACTCATTACAATGGATCTGGTATTTTATGTTGGGACCCTTATAGTGTTAGGAAGACACTAGCCTCAAAAAAAAAGAATAGGGGACACTCTTCATACCTAATTTAGGTTCAGAATTTTGTCTTGAAATGAGTTGCCATTTTAAAATATTGCTTGCCAAAGCCTAGTGGTTTCATTTAAAAAATCTGTTTTGACTAAAGTTTAATAAAATCCTAACAGAATTTCAGAAGATATATTGCTTACATTTGAACTGTCAGGATCCTTTAGTCTTGCTTGGTCTATGGTTCAGGCCCTCAAATCCCTGTGCTTTCACCTTGTAGGGTCTAGTGACGTTTGTTGCCATTGCCTGTGAAGTTACGAGATAAGTCTCATGGGCTGCCTGACTATAACTTTTGAAAATTATTGAAACCATGTTAGATTATGTCATTTGAAGTTCTATTTTTCATTATTTAATTTCAGCCTTACTTCATATGGAAATAATAGCATGTAAGACACATGGAATGTTCCATAGAAACACATCATATGTAACAGAAAATTTTTATGTGAAAAGAACTGCTACCACAAAATCCTGTCAGTTTTGGTTACAAAAAAAAAAAACCAAAAAAACCAAAAAAACCAAAAAACCAAAAAAACCCAACCAAAATCCAATGATAAACCCTGACAAAACAAAACCCAAAAACCAGTACAGACTTTACATGATTTTATGCCTAGATTTGAACAAATTATTCCCTGAGTAAAACATAGGAAAGGACAATTGGATTACACACAGACTTACAAGTCTGCTAACTATTTATAATTCAGAAGCAAAATGAAAAAAACAAAAAACCATGAAAATTCTTCTTCCTGATTTTTTACCAAAATCCTGTACTGGCAATCTGTTGTTACCCTTACCAGGCAATTTGTGGGAAGTGGAATTAAGCTACATATTTAGCTAGATTTTTATTTAGAAGTATAATAGTAAAAGCAGTTTTTTGACGTTTTTATACATGTAGTAGGATGGCTGGTGTAGTAGAGCATTGTGAATCTTCATCAATGTAAATTGCAAGGAGGTCCCACATGTGAAGTAGTTAGGGGAATTGCCAAGGAAACATTGAAGTGAGAATGAGTCTATCTTACTGCACACTTTAATACAACCTTATCTTGTTTTTCACAGTATTTTTTCAGTCTGAAAAACATATGCTCAGATTCTGGGCATATGTTTTATTCTAAATTTTTCTACTTTAGCCTGCTAAAATCTTGCCCCAAGGGAGAAAATCTCACTGTCATCAAGGGGCAGGAGGATGAGAGGTGAACAGATGGAAGGGGAAGAGTTGGAGGCTTTAAATGTAATTCTGCAAATTCAGTCATTATCTGTAAGTAAGCATGTGGGACTTGCATATTAGTTAGCATCTCAGATGGTAGAATTAAACTGGGAAGACTGTGAAAACTGATACAATTTTTGTTCTTCTGGATTTTTAAAATAAAATAATTCTAAATTAATTTCTCAAATCCCAGATGACTTCCCACTGTTTTCTAAGCACTTAAAGCAGCTGAGAAAGGGGCATGACTGACAAATCATCAATGATTTTAAACAAGACTAATGGAACAGCTGAGATCTTGGAGGACAGAAGAGACATTGAGGTAGAAATAGACAAGTAGATTGTGCAGCTTTAGATGTTCTTTGGGTTATGTAAATGTAATGTCGTTTAACCTCAGCTGGCAATTTAGCACAACACAACCACTTGCTCATTGACCCCTGGTGGTACGTGGGGGAGAATTGGAAGGGTAAAATCTCTGTTTAGTAAGTAAAGCAAAAGCCACACAAGCAAGCAAAGTGAAAATACGGAACTCATTCACTACTGCCCATCGGCAGGAAGGTGTTTAGGGCCATGTCCAGTCAATTGGGGCATCATCACGCCTAACAGTTACTTGGAAAGACAAATACCATCAATCCAAATGTACCCTCCTTCCTTCTTCCTCCAACTTTATAGACTGAGCATGATGTTAAACGGTGTGGGATATCCCTTTAGTGAATTGGAGTCTGCTGTCCTGGCTGTGTCCCTTCCCAGTTTCTTATGCACCTCCAGCATCCTCGTTAGTGGGTCTGTATGAGAAGCAGAAAAGGCTTTGACTCTACATAAGCACTGCTCAGCAATAACGAAAATATCCCTGTATTATCAACACTATTTTCATTATAAATCCAAAACATAGTCTCACATTAAGCTATTGTGAAGAAAATTAACTCTATTTCAGAAAACCCAGCACAACCTAACAGATAAATCAAAAAAAAGAGGTACATCTCAGCAAGTACATGACAGCAGTTTGGATTATTTCCATGAATCATACCTGAATACTTTTTCTTGTTCTTCACTTGTGTGACAACTGAAACTTAAAAAATTAAGGAACTTGACATAGAAGTTAACTTATTAAGTGGCAAATGCTGGATTTTCTAATGAAAAATACAGGAGGGATTTTGCAGGTCATAATTTTTGCAAATCCCTTTTCACCATGCTACGGAAATAAGCAAATTTAGAGGAAATTGTGAGAAAACAGATCCTGCCTAATTTTCTGCTTTCTACGGGCTACATTAAATGACTGTTTTCTGCACACCTAGTGTGCTGAGCAGGATTGGAATAGATACTCTTCTGGTGTGACCTTCCTCGAAATGTTAGGCTCATCAGTTACAAGTGGCAGAATGAAACCAAACCATGAATAGGTAAAAAAAGTCTACTCCAAACAGTATAAATAAATCTGTTACTTCAAGGAAGGTCATGCCATGTTTGATTTCTACATTATTCTTTCAGAGTTATTAGATGGATACCTTTTTTATCTTGTAATCACACAAAACTACTAGATGTTTTCATTCTCTGGATTCTGAATTTTCTGATCTTACAAAGAACACAAGGACTAAAAGGAAACTTTACAGCTCAAAAATTATATTTATGTAGCAAGAGGCTGTCTACAACAATAAAAAGCACATGGCACTTGATTTTGAGTTGATTATCGTATCATGATTATTACAATATCAGATGAGGAAAAGATGTTTAAAGGCCTCCAAAGTGAGAATAGGTAGGTTCTTCTCCTTTTGTGATCTGTGATAATATTCTTGTCTCTCTATGCTACAATAAATACAAAATTAGGACTGAATATTCAAGGGAGAAGAGAAACAAATTACGAAAGAAAGAGAGAAAGGATGCCAAGATCAGCATTGGTAAGCCTGAGTCTGTATTTTTCCTCTTCCCTGAACCAAGTATCTATGAAACTTTATAAACTTAGAGAGTTTAAAGTTCCTGTCATTGATAAAAACAAAATATCATCTGGTTTGGTTTCTCCTTCTAAACTGACTAGTCATTTATAGAAGGTGTTATTCAGATGTAACTGAAGATTGAGTTCATCTACTTCTCTATGCATCAAAAATAGCAGTATTTTCTACAGTATATGGTAAGCTTGGAATTTCCATTTCTTAGCACCAATAAGAAAAAGAACACAGGTACTCAGTCTGGCCTTTCAGGGTGCATGGCAAGTCAGTGATAACATGACTATGGTCTTTGTAATTTAGATATATTTGTACTGAGATCATCCTCAGACATTCACCCATTCACTTTGCACAGGCAAAGTGATAAATGCAAGGAGATGCTATGGCTGTGTTTCCAAGCGCTGGCCTATTAAGTCTGAACTAAAAACTCATGGGCAGCACATTTCTTCATTCTGTACTTTCTGTGACCCTTTTTTTCTTTGAAAAACACATTTAATCTTAAATCTATAAGTAGATATTGTAGACAGACAGACTCCATCAGGCTCAGAGTTATTTAAGAAGTTTCTGCTATTTTCTTTTAGGAATCACTAGTCCATCGAAAGATGCTGCCTACTCTGTTGTCTAAGAGAAACTAACTGTGTAGGTTTTCTTTAGTCCTGTTCACTAAAAAGTAAACAATTTTAGTTTAAATTCATAATGAATTCATTTTATTTTGCGTATAGATGAATAAGAAACACTTGCTAGTGAATGTAATTGAAAGGAATCCAATTCACTTTCACCATATGTGATACTGTCAATAAACATCCCTGCTTTTAGTGAGTCATGCCATGAAGTAAGCTAAATCACATTGTATTTCTATTTTTAATGAAAATATTATAAAATAGTTGTCTGAGTTACACCAGTCATAAAACCCGTCATTTTCCCTACATGTCTTAAAAGACAGCATTTTGTCCTAATAGGGTGACTGTGTGACTGTAACACTCGTAAAACTTTAAGATTCACCTTCAAATTCAAAAGAAATGTTGAATACTTATTATTCTAATTAGATAGTAACAGACACTCTCCTGACAGTCCAGTGTGTTCTTTTTGCACTTTTAATGAGAAATTATATAGTAATGATACATAGTGCAAAAAGAAACTCATGCAGTTCCACAGTTTGTAACTTGGGAGAACCAGCTGAGTTGTTAAAAAAATTATTCACCATGGGGTCTGTGCAGGACTCGCATGGGTCACCAGAAAGGTTATTTAAAATCCACAACAGAAAATTGTCAAGATTTGGCCAGGAAAAAACGTAACTGACCTGACCTAACACTGGGGATAGACGTTGTTTATACTGGTCTAAATGATCCCTACAAGTCTCTTTAAACTAACATTTCCATGATTCCATGCCTTTTATTTTAAAGAAAAATAAAGTGAGATAATGCTTAGTGAATATGTAGAGCTACTATCTGATTGACCAATCTGTGTGTGTGTCTTATACAAGAATGAATTTGCTGGCTTTGACTAAAAGTCCACATCTAGCTCTTCGCAGCAATGTCCAGGAACAGGTATCTCTGGTATCTATAGAAGAGCCAGGAGAAGGGAAAGAAAGTAGTGACACTTTCCTTAATGAAGTCTTCTTCATTGTTCTGTAGCCTTGAGACTTTCTGAAATAAAAATATTATCTATGTGCTTTAAAATACCTCCCTAGTAGTACGGCCCATCAACCTATGCAAATTTGCTACAATTGTTCATAGTTTAGAATTTGCAGTCTTTTTGTAGGAGTCTCTCCTAACAAGTAAAGGCAAATGTGTATTTTTTAATGCAAACAAAATCCCATTAGCTGTTAAGATTTCATTTTTTTAACTTAATTTATTCTATGAGAAGATGAGTCTGAACTGGATATTAAGCTACTTTTTTTAAAAAATCCTATACTAATTTACTATTTTCTGAATATCAATATATAGTATTTTGTAAGGATAGAGTAGTATCTAGGGCTTACTGTAAATGTCTGCTGGCAGCTATGCAGGAATGCCAGTTACTAAATATGCAAACTGTTGACTTGGAACAGTTTTCTTGGTCAGGGAATGGGAAGATATATTCACACACTTTTTGCTTATATAGATATGGTTGTATGAACACTTCCTGCAAAGAGGAAAGAGGAAATGTTGTACACTTGTATTGATAGGAGATCAGGAAGATAAGTAATGCTGAGCTTGGAAAGTAATTATGCCAAAAAAAGAGGATCAAATGCAATTTCTATTTTTTGTGATTCTGTTTTTTCTTCTTAAAAACTACATGGAAAACCATATAAATTTAATTTCCCATGAAATAGATTTTTGCTGAAAATTTTAGTTTTAAAGATGTTTGTTAGCATTTCATTTAGAGTATTATCTTGTAGGTTTATAATCCACATTTTGTATTAGCATTTTATTTTGACAGTAGATATTATGATATATACCTGATAGAATTCCTTTTCTGCATTTGTTTGTCTATAGCTAATTGCATTTATTACTGCATTTGATATCTTTCTACATACTGAAGATCTCAGAAAACTTTGGTCTTCACTCCATGGCCTTTTATAGATTAAGATACAGGTTCCAATAAGGACTATAAATATAGATTCTGTTTCATTCACCTGGAGTACAGTGAAGTACTTTGTTTTAAATACTCTGGTTTTGGGTTGCTCAGAGGAGGGATTCTATTTTCCCTAATACATTTTAAAAGGCCTAAAAAAACCCGCAAATTTATTTATCTTTTCTTCATTATAAAGGAAAATCTGTCTTCAATAGCTTTACCATGTTTCTTTGAAAAAACTTTTGATAACTTACACAAATTAGATGTTTCTTCTGTTTTAGAAATATTAGCCTAAAAAATCAGAAACACATTTATTATTGTGAGGCAATTTTTGAAATCCAGTAGTGAAAACAGAAATGCTGAATTTAGAGAATGAAAAATTTACAAGGATATTGGAAAAATGGAAAACGTACCTCATATGTCTTTAACATAAATTTAGCTCAGTTTGAAGATTAACAAACAGATGAATTTATGTAGTCAGTTGCACAGATTTACCAGATTTTCGCAATGATCTCTGTGGACCAGATCCATCAGGCACTTCTAAGAATTTATTACAAATATATATGTATGCTTGTATATATATCAATAAGCCACAGTACTCTGATAGCACGCAAAGAAATTAATGAACATATAAAATGAAGCAAACTCAGGGCAAGCAGGGAAAGTACAAATGGAAGAAGAATTCAAAATGGAAGAAGAGACAAAATTTGCCTGCTGAAGAGATTACTGTGAATATACTCTAAGCTTTTCTTTCTTTGTTTTTTTTTTGGTTTGGTTTTTAGTATTTCATGGCAGAAACTATTTGATTCAGTTCCCAAGCCAGTCATATCTCACAATGAATAATACACTGACCTTAAAAAAATGTTTAAAGGAAGGAGTGACCTTTATTAAAATGGAAAATTAGGGGAGAACCCCCCATACATTTCTACAGAAAAAAAGTGTGGAACAGGTAATTACAGTTAGTTATGTGGATATAAGTGCCAACTTGTTTTTGACCTTAGCTGGTGGGGAAAAACTTCTCAGTAAGGACAATCTGAAAACTTCCGTTTGAAAATTATCAACTTGGAACTTCTCCTCCACAAATAACTGCTTTACATTCTCTCTAATTATAGTCTGCCTTGCTACTGCTGAACAACCTTGCTGAGGAACTGTGGTAATATTTGGCTTTCAGTTGCATTTCATCTGAGTTTTACATGTGTCCTGAGTATAGTTTGAGAAATATACTCAAATTGCTATTAATGATGGGTAAGATGTAATAAAGCACTTTGCTGCAATCAGTTGCCTATATTAGCATTGATCCCAAAATGACACTAAGAGCACCTTTAGAGCAAATAAAGCATAAACACAGTCTTTGAGGGCTTTCATTCTTGAAAGCTTCAAGAAGTTGGAAAAGTGCTCTCTTGTTGCACTGTTTGTCTGATGAAATGTTCCTCTTCTATCTTTTATTCATTTGCTTTTATTCGTTTGATGAGAATTGCAGAGCCATTTGTGTGTAAGCACTATCCTTTTCAATCTCAAACATGTGTCCTCAAGCAAACACAAGAAAATGTCCACTGGGTAACATGTAGATTGTGATTACTGCGGGACTTCTTTGTCTTTATATTTTTTAAAAACAGAACTACTAACATGAGTTAAACGATAGAAATTCAATGATATAGCATACAATAAAGCGTGTGCTGAATTAAAGTAGTCTGTCCTGCTTATTAGTGGATTGCATTATTAGGCAATTTTATATAATGGAAAGTAGACACTTTCTATTCCCTTTTTCTAACTTTACCCACCCACTCAAGAACAAATGCAGGGTACATACTTCAACAATCTGATATAAGTGAGGCTTATATGAGCCAAAGGAAAACAGAAGTAAGCAGAAGAAGCAACAGTAAGGTGTCTTATATATGAATTCCATAAAAAACCTATCTGCAAATAAACAAGAGCCTGTTAATATGAGATTTAATGTGTGCCTTATAAAACATTCCAAGCATGTTACAAGTTAGCAGTCTATTTTATGAGTTTTTCGCTTAAATACTGCTGTTAAGTTAAGCATCTGTTGACAGCAGGCTTCTCTAATTCTGTTTCTAGGGAGTTTAATTATAATCCGTTACTGGAATTTTTCAACAGCTGTCTTGCTTCTACAGCCACAAAACATCACAGTTCTGTGTTCTTAAGCAACAGATTTCTTTTAGTGTGTCTTCCACTTGGTTTTTATTCCCTCTGTGATCTCTTTAAACTAGGAACAATAAATTCAACTATATAAGCAGTATGTATAAGGAATAATACATACATATAACTTTACCTCAAAAGGCTGTCACTCCAGCAAAATATTTAGTACTGAACCAAAAGAATTAAATTTGAAAAATAGCACTTTAGAGGCTAATATTCTTTTGGAACACTTGCTTAAGATGATACTACTCCTTCCCAGATCAAATAACTCTAAGCCAGCTGGACATACTGTTTGCAAATTATCTGCATACACAGGTAGACCCTTACTCTCCCTTTACTTAGCATGGTGCACAGTGGAAAGTATTCCACTTTTTGGGAAGATATTCTATTGTATATGAAAGCAGAAGTTAGCTCTGTGTCCTCTTCTGGTTCTGTATACAGTATAGCCAAGAGGGATTGTTGAAAGACTTTCCTAATGAATGGTTGCATGGAAAAAGCCCTGATGTTTCCCTAGGCTTCTTCTAGGAGCATCGAGATTTTCATCAGCGTTTGTAATCTTAAACTAAAAAAATTGGACCAAGTATACTTAGTCTGGGGAAAATTATGGAGGACATAAAAAAGCTATGGAGGACATAAAACCAAAATTATTGAGGACATAGTAAAAAAAATATTAAAGACACATAAAGAAGCTATGAAGACTTGTCTAATAATTAAATGGCATATGTGCATCTATAAATAAAAGGAATTTTCAAAGCAAACTCACAAGGAATTAAGCATCAAATTTTCATTCATTTTTGAATCATCACTGGATGTTCCATATCTGTCCTCTTTTGGGCAATGAACTGCAATTCTCTATTTTACCCCAACAATTTGCAACCTGTGGTATTTCAGCAGTCTGCAAGCTCAGCCTATTGCTTAGGACAAGCTTGACAGGCCTGAGGGATGGCGCAGTGCTCCAGAGAACATTGTCCTGAAGTTCTGCTTAACCAGTCACAAAAATAATTATTGCTCTCAGAAGCTGAACATAGCCTGAGTGACAATTTTGTTCCCATTTCATATTACTCAAAACTGTTTGTTTCACAAAAGAGAAGTTAAAATCAGTTTAGGCTTTATCTGTGACATAGATTTTACAAGGCTTTTGCAGTTCCTTCATTCATAGAAGCAGAAGCATCTGAATGGAGATTCAAGGACAGCAGGCCAGAGTCGGAAATTATCAGGCATGAACAGCAATTGTTTTAAAGTCAGTCCAGAAGTTTGTGCATATTTCAGGCAAGATTTGAAGATTCAGGTTAAATGTGTTATTTTTAAGTAAGCATGGTAACCAGCAATTATTTCTATTTATTTCTTGAATTGGTTTTTAAATGCTACTTTACATTGACAACCTGTATTCCCCTTTACAGGAGTATCTACTTAAGAATGTAAGTATTGCTATAATTACTTAAAAAAAAATATTTGTAGCAATAGAACTCAAAACCATTTCAGTTAACTTTCGAATTTTAAGTGCAACGATAAGTATCTATTTGACTTTGATCTGTTGGTAAAGCTAACTGTAGGAAAATGTTCTAGTTGAGAGACACAAGGCCTCACAAAATTTCAGTTTACTCATGAATAGTTTTCATTTGTTATCTCTTGATAATGAGCGAAAGAAAGAAGCAAAGAGTCAGTTTCTGAATTTTATGTAACAGCATCAGTTGCGAGTTTTGGGGTTGTGATGTTTAATTAATTAGACAGGAGGGAAATGTGTTTCTTTAGCCTGTTTAGATCCTTGCATCATATATACTTGTAACCTACAAAAGGATACTGAGTATGAGGTCTTGTGAAAGATGTATGGCACTAAGGAATGCTAAGTACTTATGAAAGGGAAGGAGATTGCTTTTAAGGGGGTGAAATTTAAGTGAGGACTCCTAATGTAACAAACATATTAGTAACTGTGGCAGACAGACAACTAAAGTAAAAAGAGGAAAAGCACCCTCTGCCTCAGGAAGCAGAAAGTAGAGGAGTGGGGAAGGACTTCTGTAATGAATGACTAGCAGTGTAAACCCTCTGAAAGATCTCTAGTAGATATTCATTCCAACTTCCACAAAGGAAGAAGCCCGGACAGAGGCAGAAACCATGTTTACCACTTTTTCAGGAAGGGAAGAGGCAACTCAGTTGTAACTTAATTTAAGCTGTGGATCTTGTTTTATTTCTTTTCTAAAGAGTGCGTAGTAGATAGATACACACAGAATATTTTACCAAAGTACTGTTCCACATCTAATTTAAAGAAAATCCATGGATGTTTCTAATCTCTCCTTCCCACTGTCAACTTTCGCAAGACAAACCTAATTTTGAAGGTAGTATTAGCTGATGTCTTTGCAGTCTTTTGATATTATTATGAAAGTTAACTAATGCGAGAGACCTATCAGAAGCTGTACATTGCTGTATGCATAAGCTAGAGTATGATGGCATAGAAGACAGCAGAGTATGCAAAGTTCCTTGCAAAACTGCCATTAAGATCCACTACTCACTCTCAGCTTGTGTTCCAATTGTCCTTCCCTTTTGCAATCATATTGATGGTCTCTAAAGTCCAGTCCTCAAAGGAACAATTTTGTTCCAAGCCCGTAAAACAAGGAGAAATTAAAAAACAAACAAACACAAACAAACATAACAAATCAAACCTAAGGAGGTAGAGGCACCATAGACTTCAATAGACTTCTGGAGGTTTATCAGCTATAGGATTTATAGCTCATCTTGAGTAATATCAGACAGGATCTCTCTTCTTTATAGTGCTAACCCATTTAATATTCTGTATTCATGAAAGTTCATAACTTGTTTAAATGCTTCTGTAAGCGACTTCCTGGAAAGAGCAATTTGCAGATACAGTCTGCAGATAGAGTCTGCAAATAAGAAAAAAGCTGAACTGTGAAACTGTGAAGCAATCACACTCTTTCTGGTATTTTCCAAAATGCTGTGGCTGATGTGAGACAAGCGTAACCTACCACAAAGAAGCCTTAAATTAAAAGGATCCGGTTGTTTACTAAGAAACAGCTATACACAGAATTGTTAGTTATATAATTTTATGTGGCATCTTTGGATGATGCTTACATTTTAAACTTTTTTAAACATTATTTTCCAGAATATTGATATGATACTAAGGTAATTCAGACTTCACTTGAGCTACACTTTTATCCATTTCTGGTTCTGTTCTCAAATTTCATTTTGTTACTGGATGACAAGGACACCGAAGTAGTACACTTATTGAGAAAGGGGAAAAGTTGCCTTTCTCTTTTATTACTTATTGAAATTTAGACTGCTTGGATACCACTATGCAAAGCCTAAAGAATACTAGCATCATATAATCTTCACTTTATTTATTTACTGTGCAGGGAATCCTTGAAATCTCATATTTCCTTTTATTTAAGATGCACATCTTTTTAACCTTGAAAAAGAAATCGCCGAAACAAACAGATCACCTTTTAGTGAGATATAGATACTGGGCTTAGAATACACTTACGTTGCTTATACAGTACTAGTAATGATACATGCATAAATAGGAATAACAGAAGCAGTGTTGGTAGCTATCAGCAAGCTAAACTTTCAATTATTTGTCATGAGTTTAAAACTTTGAATTTTGATCTACAGTTGAAGCTCAAAGCCTTCAAAAAGTTCCTTTCCTTTCACAAAATATTTCTTATGGAATTTTTGTGAAAAGAAATGGTAGCCTGCAAACTTGCACTTATGTGACTTGAATGACTGCCATGTCTGTCATGCTCTCACGTATACCTCTGTGGGGTTTATGTGCTAATTTGGAATTTTCCTGCTACTTGTATTTCTTAAATATCTTGGTATTTAACAAAACATGTAGCACAACCTAAGATGTTACTATTAGAGTTCCAAAAATTCCTTCCATGTAGTCTACATCATGGTTTCAGATTGCCAAAATCCTTGTTAAAGATATTAAACACCACTCCACTCCACCCTGCATATCGGCAACCGTACAATTCTATTTTGATTGACTATTGCATGCCAGAAAGCTAGTATGAAAGAATAAAAAAGATAGTGATCTAGTGCTGTTCCCAATACTCGATTACTTTTGAGATCATATTAATCCTTTCTCCTATTAGGAATTAGGCCAATTCTATATTACCTGGAAAAAGGGTTCATGAAGAAAACGTGCATGATTACAGAAAGCAAAGCTTAGCTGATCTTTTCACAGTAGTAGTTCTCATTAGAGGTTTTAGTAGGCAATTAAAACATTTTTATTAAAGGTGTTAAAGATACCCTTCTGAATATTCAGCTTGCTAACCCAGAGTACAACAGCAAGTAATATGAGGATCCTAGAGATGTAAGTTAATTGTTTACCACCATGACATAATATGCATTATTTATCAGTAACAACACAATAATTCCATTAGAAACAACAGTTATTATTTAGTATGATGTTAATACTGCTATGTTATCTCTTGGTAACTATGCAGTAAAACAGTGAATTTATGTCCTTGCTACATTCAAGTATCTCATTTAGTACACAGGTATTTTCCAACACTGTCAATGTTCTATGTGAGAACATTTTCACAGAGAACTTCTCCGGGTTCAAGCAAATCTTTTTACTAACTTATATCAACCATACTTGTATTTGAGAACTACTTTATATTCAGTACTGCAGGTGTTAAGAATTCTTTCTGATTATTTTAAAATATGAGACCAGCACTGCACTAACTGTAATGTGAAATAATGAAAGATATACTGAGCTCTAGAGAGATTTGTAACCCAAGTTACCATGAATTTTGCTCTACAGGGAATTTTTTAATACACTTATTATTTAAATGGAGATGCAGATACAGTCTGCAAATACCTGCTATTCCATGATTTTAACTACAACATCCCAATTAATTAATATCGGGTTTGATTCTGCAAGGTTATTGTCTTTAGAAGGAACCAATTTATTGTCTTTCTACATGATAGAATAATATACTCCAAGTAAACCATCAGATCTCATAAAGTTAATTCTGAGTGTTTAAAGGCACATGTCTGTTTCATCTCTACATTTAACAAACTTTCTGTTACTAGTTTCTTCTTGTAAAAGTGCTACTACATGTATGAAACATACTGCAGATCGCTATAAAACAATGCTTTGACATGGAATCATAACCAAATAAATTATAATTTCTATTATTCATCTTTATTTTTATTACCAACTATAACACACAGCAATTGCCCGGAACTATAGATTAGTCAGCCATATAGCTGACATCATTAGGCGTATAAAAGCATAACATACAGAAAAGCAACCTCAGCCCTTCACACCTATTTTGCTAAGTAATTGATTTAATAATTTGGTATTACTTATGGCATGTTTCATATTAATATATAACAATTAATGCAAGAAAAAGCACTGCAATGAACAAAACCCCATATGGCGCTGCATACAATAGAGTATTATTTATCAAAATAAAGCTTGTCACAGGGCAATTTCAAGGTAAAATGTGCATTTTACTGAATGTTCTTACACAGAGTTTGTAGCAAGACTTTATGCTGCTACTGAGTAAAACAGATGAATAATCTCAATTTTGTAAATCAGCAAATAATAAAATATAACTTCACCTGAGGTGGCATTTATACCCATGGCTGGGCTGGTGCAATGTTTCTATGATACTTTATACATAATTTCTAGCCATTAGTTATCATCCATTAGCCATGGATTTTGAAAACATAATCTTACTTCCCTTTATGGGAAAAACTGAGATGAGTAATTCTTGACTTTCCTGAGACTGTGAAGCATGGCAACTATTTCCATTTCATCCATAGCACTCATTAAAACTCATTTTCGATGTGATTCATACCATAGAGGAGAAACTACCCATGTTATTAGATCTAAAAGTATTTGCGCACCTCAAATGCTTCAGGATTCCTACAACATTGACCAAGCAGTTTTGTAACCTTAGTGTCTTTTCAGTGTTTTGAACAAGTTTTCCTTTCCTAGTATGCACAATCATAAGCTGCAAAATCCAGCATATTTTCATGTTTTTCATGTGCATTAGTGAAAATTAATGCATAACACAGTGACTTAAAAGGATATTTTCTGATGTAAGGAAATGTCAAATTCAAAAGAGTTCAGTCTAAAACTAAAATAATTCAGTCTGAGGTCTGAGATGAGCAATTTTGGGTTCCACTGCACACACAAATATACAACATTGTATATCCCTCCCTGTGCATGTAAAGAGGAAATAGTTTCTCTAAGAACCCTAAAATCCATTGGAAGTTATGCACATCTGAATTCATGGCATCATTTTTGTCCCTTTTGCTGGAATGACCACTGCACACTTAACATTACGCACCAGGTCCTTTCAGGTCTGCAATAATACCACACTCTATTCACATTTTCTTGCTGTTACTTCTTTCATAAGTGCAATCTGCACCTCTGCGATATGTGCACAAAAGTATCCAGTTACCGATCTTTGGAAGATCATTTTAATTTATTTTAAAATCTAGAAGCTACTTGGAATGTGCTACTAAAATAACAGCCCTATGGCAAAAACTGAAAATGATTCACAGAGTGATTGGCATTTGCAGTGATCTCTGTTGAAGAGGTCACATTGCCCAATGCTCCTGCTCAAGCAGGATCACATAGATCATGTTTCCTAGAACCATTTCCACACAGCTTTTGAAGATCTCGAAGGGCAGAGATCGCTAATAGTTTCCATTATTTTCTGGTTTCATCTAATTTGCACTACCTCTTTTCAAATTTATGTGCATGGATTATATCTGTGATGACCCTCCGTTAGGATAAAGAGTCCTCAGCTCTTTCAAAATCTGCTCATATGTGAGATGCTTAAGGCTCATTACAACCTAAGAAGCCTAGGACTGAATTTGCTCTAGTAACACCATCTTTCTCTATTACTGAAGAGCCCATCAGGGAGCACAGAAACAGACAGCATGTCCCTAGAGGGGGAAAGTAAGTCCCTTCTGCCCATCCACCACAGCCATGAGGTCCCGTCACGGAGATGTGGTGCTGTACACAAATGTCAGGGGAAGGCTCTTGCACAAATATTACTGTGTAGTCTAGAAGGGAGTGTCCTGGCATCTGGACCGGTAGCAGTTCATCCATCCCATAGCTGGTCAGTATGGCAGTGATGGTGTCCTCCACCATTGCTGCTTCCACCCAATGGTTCCTAAATAGCTACCTCAGCCCCAGTTAGAGCCAAGGCAGCAGGGTCTGGAGGAAGCTTAGGTCGGCCTTGAAAAGAACTGTCCATTCCTCTGACTGGAGGCCACACACAAGACCTTTAGTCACCCCTTCCTGTAGTCATCCTCTGTCCACACTGAGTGCAAGATGGACATGATCTTGCTCTTGTAAAGGGGACACTCAGGCTTTCTGTCAGACCACTGCAGGATACATAACTAGTAAAGCTGACCACAACTCATGAGCCCTAAACCATTAAAAGCAGATTCCTAGGTTCACTGTTAAAGATTCTCGGGCAGCCTTGCCCTGATGTTTGGGAGTGGGAGATTTTTTTCTACCAAGGATACATCTTCCTTGCTTCAGACTTTCCTTTTGGTCTCTGGAACCTGGAATTTCCCATAGACAGTCCTGTTTGTAAAGGCCAAGACAACAGTGTCATTTGATACATCAGCTTTTTCCCATGTCCGGGATCACCAGGTCTTCTGCCTCATTCAGCAATGGGCCCATATTTTCTCTATCCTCTTTATCACTAAAGGATTTAGGGAAATTCTTCTTTTTGCCTTTGACATCCCTTGTCATGTACCGTTCTAGGCAGATTCTAGGTTTCCTATCCATGCATTCATCTGCATGGTCATTTAGTTTCTTTATATTTCTCGCAGGCTTATCTGACTCTGCTTCCACCTTCTGTACACCTTTTTATTTTTGAGTCTTGTGAGGAGGTCCTTAATCATCCATGCAGGGCTTCTAACATTTTTGTCCAACTTCCTACTCACTGGAGTGACATACTCTTGATCTTGGATGAGGTGATTATTGAATAACTACAAACATTATTTAGCTCTTCTTTCTTCCAGGACCTCATCTCACAGGACTCTTTTAAGCACAGCACTTAAAAATCTAAAGCCTGCTTTTCTAAAATCCAGAGCTATGATCCTGCTTTTTGCCCATCTCTGTTCTCCAGGATCCCAAATTCCATCATGTGGCAGTCACTGCAGCCCAAGACTGCCATTGACCTTAACAACCCCAACAATGTCCTACATACTGGCGAATATGAAGTCTGGTAAAACATATCTTCTCTTTGTCTTCTTTTCTCACTTTTGTCAGGAACCTGTTATCAATGTTCTTTAGGAATCTCCATGATTCCTTGTGCCCTGTCATATTGTTTCTTCACCAGTTACTGAATTTTCCAACAGCAACAGGACCTGCAAACACAGGGGTACTTCATGTTGTCTGTAGAAGTTCTCATCCATCTGTTCTTCCTGATCCGGTAGCATATAGCAGACACCCACAACAATATCACCCATACTAGCCTCCTCTGTCAGGACTTACAGCTGTCAGGTATGTATGGACATGAAGTGCAACCTACTTAGTCTAAGCAAAGAGAATATTTTATAGCTAATGCAATACCATTGCTCTTTAATTTCCTAACCAATTAGAATAACACTATTAGCTACTTATTTGATCAATAATAGTTTATCTGCGTGAAAAATCTCAAGAGTTTGATCCTAAGCTTTAAAAATAACACATTTTAAGGGTTTGCAAAATTTCACAAAGTTTATTCCCAGCAGAAGAAACAATAGTCATGCAAATCACTGCAATTTAGTGTACAGACTATGAAACTAAAAATAATCAGTGATTTTTGCAAGTTTTTCTTGATATGCAGAAGTTATGTGCTTTTTCCTAGACCTAAAAAAGGTCTATTAACAGGCCTGACCTTTCTTTCCTGCTGACTCTCGGTCAAGTCTGGGTGAAAACTGAGTTAGACCAAAACTCTACCTCTTTGACAACTCCAGTTCAGTTGATCTTGTGCTTGACTGTCTTTGGTAGATTCCATGACATGGCATCTCCCCAGCTTTGACTTTTTTAGAAAGTAGCTATTGAGAATATTTTTTTAATTTATAAAACCTCTGTCACTGGGAAGTCTCATCTATGCATGCAAGAATAAAGACAATAGGATGTATTAAATACAGTCTGTTACTCAAGAGTAGGTGGAAAAACTGAAGAAAGCAGCATTCCCCATCATCCATGTTAGAAAAATAAAATTGTAAAAGAGATGAAGGTGATAAAACATTTATCCTAAATTGTGTTTTCTAACCTTATCTTGGGCTAGCAGTATAAAAGAAGGAAATTTCACTTATCATAGCTAACAGAGTAACATTTGCAGGGTAATTGACTTTCTGGAAAGAACACTGAATTTTTTCTCTGAGCTCACTCCAAAGAAGTTGTGCAGAACAGACATGATCATTGGTCACTATTTTCCTCTGGGCATTGGGGAAAAAAAGAAAAGGAATCTCAAACAGTTTCAAAGAGCTAGTGAAAAAACACATTTTATAGGAAGTAACCACAAATGGATTTCCTTACTGTTGATTACAGTAGTGATATGAATGTCCCAGACTGAGTGCCACTAATCTTTTCACCAGACCTGCAAGACCTGCATCTTCTCTTACATATGGAGTCTATACAGGGATAACATTATATGATAAGGTTGCTGTGCTGGGTACATCATAAGCTTGAGATATGATCAGTGTCTGAGGTTCTTTGGTGATCATGAGGTACGGATGTTAGTCTTTGCATGCCTAGGGAGAAATGAGCATCAGCTGATGATCATCTTGTGTATAACCTTGCCATCAGCAGTGGCAAAGTCACTCTGAAACAACAATAGCAGCAGTTCCTGAGAGAGGACAAATGAACTCAGGACATTCTATGATTCTATGTTGCATCATTCCACAAGTAGTCAAGAGAATATGATTCCAAATTTCTGTTTTCCAATAAATACTTTAAAATTTGGGCTGCTTTCACTAGTGACAAAATATTCTTTATTTCCTAATCTTTCAATGTAATATGCCTCAGTATATCATTATTACGTTCTGGTAAATTGTCTTCTGCTTGTTGTGTATAACTCAACATCAAAGGTTAAATTACAAATGTTTTATAATCTGTGTTCTTAAAGGAGCTGAAGTGCTGGTTTAAATTAGTCATGTTAATAATTTATAATAGTAGGGATAGAAAATAATCTACTGGCCCATTTAATAGTACAACTTTTTAGATTAAGGGCATATTATTCCCTATATCTGATATTATTCTCAAAATGAAAATAATGCTTTATTACTTGTGCCTGTGCATAGTTCAAAGAAACATGGAAATATTTGCCATCAGTGAGAAATATAAACCTTGATGAAAGAAAAGAGCATTCTACATTCTAACATTTTTCAAAGAGTGAATAATAATAAATCAGACCTAGTGTTGTAAATTCTTCATTAAAAATATTAAGCCTGAAGTGAAACTAAGAAGCTAGAAAATCAATAACATATTTTTTTCCAAGTCTGATTTAGATTTTTCTTAAATTTATATAACAGAAATTTTACAATAATTTTATTACAGACTGGAACTGACTTCCTGATGTTAATACAAGTCACTTATACACATACAGGGAATAATTTTATATTTGGACAAGTTTAAAAGTTTCTGTGAGTAGATTTTTGCATTCATAAATGTCATTTGGACATCTGCAGAAAAGGGCACAAGTTTCTTTTCCAAAAATGTCTGAACACACAATATTGATATGAGTTCTTTCCATGAAGAATAAAATGTTAAAAAAAACTATGCTTTTTCAGCCTTTCTAAAGAGAAGCTTAGTCACTTTTCAGTTTATTTGGAAAAAAATGCTCAAGGTTTTACTTTTCTTGCTTTCTCTACTGCCAATTGAACCATGTGGTATTACATCTTCTTGCATTTTAATAGTAAGAATATTGTACTATTTTAACAAAAGCAACTAATTTATGAGAAGAGCAGGTATTATGCTGTAAGTTGTGTATATTGTCAAGGACAGAGGTTTATTGATTTAATGACTTAATATTGAGAAAAGTGGCCCTAAGTACTTACAGGTCTGATGCCACTAAAACATTGCTGCTGCTTCTCTCTTACAGGTATTAGAGTACTTCAACATGATCACTAATCTAATGAAGGTTGATCAAAGCATTGCTTCTGCTATTATCATGGCTAGGGCTAGTTTTTCTTATCTACTTGTTCCTACTAATGCATTGTATTGAAAGTAGAATTGCTGAAGCCTCCTTTACTCAATCATCTTTGTTACATAACTCTGTAAAGAAGATGTGAGAAAGTACCACTTGAAAGGCCAAAAATGCACTGGTGCTGCATTGCATTCTCTTTCTAAAGGATAAGGAGGGCTTCTACACTGTCTGGATAGACAAATTATGACTGGCGTAAGTTTAATTCAAAAAGCATGGGGTTAACCATTGCAGGGAGGATACACAACATCTTAGGCAAGAGTAGTTTGCATTATTTCCTCCTTCTGACTGACAAGAGAACTGGAGAAACTTTTATACCTCTCTGTTCAAGCAGGAGTCTCCTAGCACATCTACCTCTCTTCTGTTCCCACAATGAAATATTCAAAGCGTTCAGTCCCAAAGAGTATGAGAAAGAGGTCACAGAATATGGTATAGAGGTGCCACAGGAACTACAAAATTTGTATTTAATATAGGTACCAAGAATGTGAATCATTTGGGGTTGACATATCTATACTTTTTTTCATAGATCATTGAAAAAACTGAATGTGGGAAGGAAAAATGCAAAATAAGTAAGTTACGAAGTCCTAAATTTTATTGCAAAGAGATGGAAATCTTCTGAAGGTCAAATTTAGGCATTAGATTTAGAAGGAGGAAAGGTATAAGTTTTCATTAGCAGTGGACACTCTTCAGAATATCTCTTGCTCTACTGCAAGAAATTAGACTGAGCTTCTCTAAAGAAAAGATACTGTAAAAGTAGTTATAAATTTTAAAATGGACTTGGAAATCAGAAGTAAAAGTCTTTGTAAGTTTTTATACCTGCAATCAATTTATCTCAATCAGTACAGTTGTGCAGTGAGTTGTAGCTGAAAACAGATGACAGATGTCCTTTTACATTAATTTTTTTGAGTACTTGAGTATGTGTGTTAATGCATTCACTCTTTGCCAGGAAATATAGGTGCAGTTACTGAAAATTTTGTCTAGAAACAAATTCCACACTTACTACTTACACTGTAATGATATATGCAAAACTAGTAATGAAAGTAAACTTTAGATATCCTTCTAGAAGTTTATTCTGAATTAAAAAATCAGATGATACTTGCAGTTAAAGTTTACTTATCTGAGCTTGATTTCCAGCTTGTGGAATTTATCCCACTATATTTTAGGTCATTGTGCTTTTTCTCCGTAATATAAGACATCTGTGAATGTGAATGCTTTACTTTTATGGAAGTAGTTGCTCCAGAGTAGAGTATATATTCATTTATTTCACAATATGAGTCTTGGGGGAAATTGAAAGATTTTACGGTATTGCTTTTCTGCATTTTAGGAAAGAAATTACCTGCGAAAACATAACCTCCAAAGCATATAGGAAAGGTTTCACACAGTTATTCTGGGCAACTGTGTAAGAAAAGGAAACTTCTTCTCATTCGCTCTGAAAGAATCTACTTTTGTTTATTCTCAGTAACATCCAGCAAGATAAATTGCCAAACCACTAAATATTCAAATCAACTGCAATATGTTGTGAATGAGTGGATCTTTCTTGCTTCTTCATATATTTGATACAATAAAGCATACTGTTGAAAACAACAGCCACATATTAATAAAACTGAAATGCAAGTGCTGATTTCTGATAACATGTTAATTAATTTTGTGAGATTTTTTTCTATTTTAAAATGACGATAAGGAACAGATAGGATGATGTATTTATTGTATGCAAACGAATATTATAGATATATTTTACCTATATACCATATACAAAGGGATGTATGGTTTTTGGTCTAATTTAGCAGAATTTTCATTTACTTGAAATGGAGATAGCAGGAATTTTTATTTTAGAGGCTTCCTGTGGCGAGTTGGCATTGACAGGCTCCCAGACTGCCACCTAGCTGCTCTCTTACTCCCATTTATCAACAGGTTGGGGATAGGAAGTAAGATGAAAAAGCTGATGGGAGATTAGTTACTGTCATGGGGAAAGCAAACTCAGTTTAGGGAAAATCTATTTAACTTGTTATAAATTAAATCAGAATTGGGTGGCAGGAAACACAGACAAAAACTAAAACTCCTTCCCCTCACCCCCTGCTTCTTCCCAGGCTCAACTTCCCTCCTTCATTCCCAGCTCTCAGCCTCCCTTCCTCCAAGCAGCAGAGGAAGAGGGGGATTGATGGTTGTGGTAAGTTTGTAACACTTCCCTTCTGCCATTCCTGTCTTTTCATACTTTTCCTTAGCCCCAGCAGGGACTCTCCACAGGCACCATTTCCTCAGGGAATATCCGCTGGGTCCTCCACAGGCTGCAGTGTGTATATCTGGAGAACCTTTTTACCCTCCTCCTCTGGATGTTTCTCACACTCTTTTTCCCTTCATTCTTCACACTGCTGTGCAGTAGTTTTACACTTTCTTGAAGATGTTTTCATGCAGATGCACTGGCTTGGTTGAGGGACTCAGCCATTACCTGCAATAGGTCTGTTGGTGTTGACTGGAATCAGCTGTGTTTGGCATGGAGCAGCTCTGGCCTCTCCTCGGAAGAACTGAATTATGGCAGAGATTCATTCTACATAGAGAAAGATGAGTTTGTCTCCTCTCATATCACACAGAGGGGTTACATATGATTTTGACTTAGTATCAAAACAAGCTAGGCTTGAACAGCATATGAGACTACCTTGATTCTTAGTCCATCCACATGTAGGAACAATTTTTACATTTTTGATAGGTATACAATAGCTATTTCATCTTTCTCTTTCTTTTATGTTTCAAACTGGGTTCATTTACAACTTAAGTTAGAATCAGTGGATGGAAAATGCTGGTAGAGGTGGGAGAATTGTGTGAGAGAGGAGAAAATTACTGAAGACATCAGTTGAGGTCTACAACTCAGTCTTTCTCTGCATCTGAAGTAATATTATATAAATGTTCTTGAGACCAACATTTTTTGCCTACTACTTGGACAACACCAAATTTAAGGATATTTCAATAAATTTTTTAGTAGTTTTGTAAAAGGAAACCAACTTCAACTACAGCAATACACTAGGACTCCACACACAAAATGATGATTGGGAAAAGAGCTTTCCCTTTCACCTTGTTCATTTGATTAAAAAACAGTAGAGTTAATTAGAGAAACTCTTAAATTAACGGCAGAAGTCCTACTGCTGTAGGAATGACAGGTAAAATTGACAAGAAGGATGACAAAGAGGAGATCATGTTGTTTTTTCTCAGTTATTAAAAAAAAAATACATTAAGATAATATTGAAACAACAATACAGTGAAAATTATTAACATCTATCATTCATTTTTAACATACAAGTTATAATTGTGATATTCTGATAATCCTAAATATTGGAGTGTTGAGAATTTTTAACTACTATAATTTTTTATGTTTGCATTTTTAAATTATAAGCTGAAAGTGCTCTGTTTTATTCTTACAGGCTCCCCTGGACCTGTTAATTTTTCATCTATAACTCTTTGTGTAATACTATTAGTTTTATTTTATACTCTTAGCACTTTGGTGTCTTAAGATGCCATATCTAAATAAAGGTAAACTGCAGTGGAAAAAAAAAAAAAGAGGGTGGAAAGCATAATGAGGCAATATTTTTGAGAAATCCAGAATAATGATGGATTTGATTAAAATAAATCTTAAACACTAACTGGTTTTGGAACATACAATTCATATGGGGTATACCCAAAGTTGCAGAATTCACCATCATGCATTAGAATATATTTATAATGCAAATCTGGACATCTAAGTTGTAAAGTTTCATTGTGTTTCCACTGCTTTCAAAAATAATTTTGCATTTAATTTCTGTTTTTCAAGAAGTTACTTCACCTCTGACAGTTCAAGAAATTACATGAAAGCAATGTGCTACAATGGCTTCTATTGTTCTTGAAGGTAAATATTTTTGGTAAACAGTAGCAGTGCTGTGGAAAATTATCATTATAGCCCTGGCTATGCCTAAAGGATTCTTTGTTTCTGTTCATCAGGTGCCATTTTCCAGCCACCCATATAGCACTTTACAGGAGCAAAAGCATTTAAGAATCTGCAATCCCAGATAGTTTCTCTGAATTAGTAGTAGCTAATGTTATAGCTGCCACAAGGGAGATCATCAATTTTATCAATGCAGAAGAGGTAATAATTTCTCACCGCCTATGCATTTGATTATTTGCGTGCTTAGTTTCACAACATTTGTTCTTTAATCCAACATAAACACATATTCTGGATATATGTCTACAAGGCTCATCTTTGAGCTCTGATTCACAGCACTGTGTTCTGGTTACCCATTCATAAACAGTTTCTCTCGTAGGTTGTCCTTTCAGCTGTCCAATTTTACTAAGTCTGAAGATTTGGGTGTCTGCTGTGATCATTCATGAGGTGCAAAATCTAAGCTGCTTTCTTTCTCGTCCTGCATGTACATTATTCTTCTACCCTTTCAGAATTACGATGTTACAGACTTCACCTTGATTATGCTAAAAATTGTTTAATCACTGGACTTTAGAGAACCTAAATCTCATTAACTAAGTCTGGCATTACAAAATTATACAATATCAAATAATATTTTTTAAATCACGATGAACATATTTTTATATATTTGATGTAAATAAAATCATTCAGATAAATAGGAATCTGGATAATAAGGTGACAATAAAATAATTCATGCTAAGTTGTCATAATATCATTTCCATAGGTGAAACTGAGTTAGAGGAAAATAACAAAATATCTACATTGTTATGATAATAGTAAGAGGGAAATTTGAAGGACTTCAAGGTGCGCTGTGTTACAGATAAGTAGGAAAATAAATGGAATAACATAAAACGTTTTCATTTATATTGAAAACAGATGAATAGTTCTGATTGTAAATTACATCCCTGCCATATAAATATCAGGACTTAACACAGTGGGTGTATATTTTATGCAGTGTACACACCTAGCAATCAATACCTGCCTATTTATATCCATCCATACAGTTTTCCAATTTGACCTAAAAGTCAATCTAAAATTGTATTGTGTAGTATACTTAGATTTGTTAGCCTATGCATTTCTTGTCACTATGTATAATTGAATTCATAAGCTGGGAGACGAAAGAAAACTTAATGTCTTATGATTCAACATGTGTATTTATACTGTAACACTAGATATCAAGAAAGATTTTTTTCTTCCACAATTTAAAGACTGCAGCTTTTACTTTTTTTCCTCTGTTTCTACTACAGACCTGAAGAAATAATCATATCTGGTTTTACTTTATATGGGTTTGCTGAGATTGATTCCAAGTTCTTTTTTCAACAAGTTGTTCTAACTAAATATGAAATTACTAAATATGAGAACATCACACAGATTATAGAAATATTGGGTGTTGACAAATACAAGATGATTTATAGATGATCTCTTACTGTAGAAACAGTAACCGAATACAATGGGATCTTCTTCTTATATTTTCCTATTAGATCTGATGATCTATACCACAGATGATATGCCAATAAACAAATAGACTACTGACACAACCAGTGTGGTAAACCTGACATTGCCAGAAAATAATTTGGTTCCTTAAATTGTAAATTATGTTGTCTAGAATGCTTATAAACTTTGCATATTTATTAAATAATTTGAGTTGGTGACATCTTTCATTAGGGAAAGAGAACTCAATAAGGGAACTAAAGATTGAATATGTCCTCTTTCAGTATGAGTAATTAGCTAATTCCATCTATGACAGAGCAAAGAATAATTCACATAATTCTAAAATCTAATGAGTCAAACTTTACAGGACCTCTCTAAATTAATTGCTAAAATTAATCTTGAAATATAATACTCATCAGTATATGGAAGAGTGTACTATGGATGGTCATATTAATTAAAGAAATAAAATCAGGTAAGCTAACATTTTTTCACACTACCACCATTAAGGTTAATTTCTTATGAATGATGTTGCAGGTGAAGACCAGCCCAGATGCACTGAAAAATGAATTGTCCTAGACAAGGCAAAACACAGCAGAATACTTATATTTAAGCCCATAAGTTACACCAAACATGGAGATGCAATACAAATAATTTATGCCTGAAACTGCTTAAATATAACAGTGGGTCTTGGAATTTGGTATAAACTTACACATAAATATCACACTAATTTTGGGGAAAAATTAGAATGCTTGTTAGACATAAGGTTCTCCAAAACTGTCTTCTGATTTCTCACAGTAAATTATAGTTGAGACACTTGACAGTGTTGTGAATAAGGTCTATTTGAATAACGAAACCTATTGTCATTTGTAGTAAAATTTAGCTAACTGCAATGACAATGAAAAGCTAGTGTAGATATGAATACAAATTAGAAATGTTTTGCATATTCAATCTAGTAAATTGAAATAATTTAATTACTTGTACAATAAATTGCATAATTATTTAATGAGAATTGGGAGTAATTATGTTAATTGTTGCTTGCCATTGTGTATCACAAGGAGATAGTGTTTTCTTGACAAAACCACTTCGCAGAAGTATTAATTTACATGGAGGTGCCAGAGAAGAACCATAATTAAAGTAGTGTCAAGATTTATATTTAAAAGTCTTTCTTTGTTTTAGGTAGGTGTTGGAGAAGATCCCGTACTACATTAGGACTCATTAAAACTTCTACAAACTATATACGAAATCATCAAGAACAGGGTTAGTAAATGGGTAACTATTTACATTACAGTCTGGTAGCAGAAACAAGACCACATTAAAGATGAATGGGAAGAGGAACGGGAAAAAGAATCATAGAATCAAAGAATCACCAGGTTGGAAGAGACCCACCAGATTATCGAGTCTAACCATTCCTATCAAACACTAAACCATGCCCCTCAGCTCCTCGTCCACCCATCCCTTAAACACCTCCAGGGAAGGTGACTCAACCACCTCCCTGGGCAGACTGTTCCAGTGCCCAAGCACCCCTTCTGTGAAAATTTTTTTCCTAATGTTCAGCCTGAACCTCCTCTGATGGAGCTTGAGGCCATTCCCTCTTGTCCTGTCCCCTGTCACTTGAGAGAAGAGGCCAGCTCCCTCCTCTCTACAACCTCCTTTCAGGTAGTTACAAAGAGCAATGAGGTCTCCCCTCAGCCTCTTCTTCTCAAGGCTAAACCACCCCAGCTCTCTCAGCCGTTCCTCATAAGGCCTTTTCTCCAGCTCCTTCACCAGCTTCATTACTCTTCTCTGGACAAGCTCCAGAGCCTCAACATCCTTCTTGTGGTGAGGGGCCCAGAAATGAACACAATATTCAAGGAGCGGTCTCACCAGTGCAGAGTACAGAGGGAGAATAACCACCCTGGACCTGCTGGTCACACTATTTCTGATACAAGCCAAGATGCCATTGGCCTTCTTGGCCACCTGGGCACGCTGCTGGCTCATGTTCAGTCGGCTGTCAACCAACACCCCCAGGTCCTTCTGCTCCAGGCAGCTTTCTAGACAGACTTCTCCTAGTCTGTAGCACTGCACAGGGTTGTCGTGCCCCAAGTGCAGGACCCGGCATTTGGCCTTGTTAAACCTCATGCCATTTGTCTCAGTCCAGTGGTCCAGCCTGTTCAGATCCCTTTGCAGAGTCTCCCTACCCTCCAGCAGATCGACACTTCCACCCAGCTTAGTGTCGTCCACAAACTTGCTAAGGGTTCCCTCAATGCCTTCATCCAGGTCATTGATAAAGACATTGAACAGGGCTGGACCCAGCACTGAGCCCTGGGGAACCCCACTTGTCACTGGCCTCCAGCTGGATTTCACACCATTTCCCACCACTCTCTGGGCTCGGCCATCCAACCAGTTTTCCACTCAGGAGAGTGTGCACCTGTCCACACCAGAGGCTGACAGTTTCTCAAGCAGAATGCTGTGAGAAACTGTGTCAAAGGCTTTATTGAAGTCCAGGAAGATACATCCACAGTCTTTCCCTCATCCAGCAGCTGAGTCACTTTGTCATAGAAGGCAATCAGGTTAGTTTGGCAAGACCTGCCTTTTGTGAACCCATGTTGACTGGGCCTGATCACCCGGTTCTCTTGCATGTGCTTCATGATAGCACTCAAGATCACCTGTTCCATGACTTTCCCTGGCACTGAGGTCAGACTGACAGGCCTCTAGTTCCCTGGATCCTCCCTGCGACCCTTCTTGTGGATGGGCACAACATCAGCCCCTCTCCAGTCCAGTGGGACTTCCCCAGTGTTCCAGGACTGTTGGAAGATGATGTAAAGGGGTTTGGCGAATGTTCATCCTTGGATACTACAGCAACTTCCAAACAGAAAATGTCTTCTATTTATTACCATGTATTTGTGATTGTGTTTTTCCATATGATTTATGTCTTAGGGGAATAGCTGCAAATTCCAAAAGCTATCTGTCTAGCACCAAGGCATTTAAAAACATATTTTTTTGTTATCATTGGGTTTATTTCCAGGAAACTCTAAGACTCTGTTTTGAAGATTTTTCATAGAGTCCTTCGTGGGCCTTCTGCAGCCTTTCTGATTGGAAATGCAATAGAACTTAGGACAATCTTAAGAAGGGGGTTATATTTAAAAACTTCCTTGTCAAACCTTATGAACCTGTCTCAAATAGAGAAATACCTAATCACTAAACTGAACAGAACCTACATGTGGATTAAATTAAGCCTATTATGGATGTGGTAGTTAGGTGATATTTGTGCACTAGAACCTACACGTCACATCAGATGACAAGTTCAGAATGTGAGTTGTGTTGGAATGGTTGGACTCGATGGTCTGGTGGGTCTCTTCCAACCTGGTGATTCTATGATTCTATGATTCTATGATTCTATGTGCGTAGAAATCTTGTGTTTATTAAAAGAAATAGAATGAGAGAAGTCCAGGACATAGTAAAAGAAATCTTGGCTAACTTTATTCTGGTAAAAAAAAGATATACAGTTTTACTGATGTGCTGGCAATTACTTAGCTACTGGAGAAGTAATATTGTAAGATGCATAGCTGTTAATATAAACTACCAGTACAAAAGACAGTGCAAATTGTAAACTTCTCTTAGCCTTTTAGGCCTATTGGTGCTTCAGCTGAAACATGAGAAAGACAAGGGTTCTAATGATTTTTGGAAGAATAGGTTTGCGGATCTAAGACAATAGGAAACACTGTTCAATGGAGGATTTGTCAGCTGACTGACTGATGTTCATTTTAACATTGTAAGCAGAAAGGATATTCTAACGTTTGGCAACAGATTCAACGAAACAATATAATTGATTGAGATTGCCACTTGTAAGATAAAAGAGAAGATATTGAGTCTGTTGCTGCTAATTATTGAGGTAAATGAAGAGGAAACTTAGCTACAGGACAGGGAGAATTTTGTCTTCTCTTGACACCCACATTATGAATTATACCTGGATTAAATACTGAGTTTGGCTTAGCGAGCACAATAACCTGTTAGGGTTGTGTATAGCAAGGAATGAGTTTTTGCTGATTCACAGAGATCCAGGCCTGTTCTGGAATGGACAGATAATGAGAAGTGAGTTAAAAGATTGAAAATATGGCTTTTATCTGACTTTCCTTAACTTTTAATATCTAGGGCATTAAAAATGCTTGAACTTTTTCTTATATTAAGTTTTAAAACTTTTTTTTTCCCATTTATTTTAAACATAGTACTTTGGATTTGTTCTAATGCTTTTCAGTGTCCCACAGTGTAGCTGTAATTTCTGAAGTATCAAGTGCCAGAATAGCTGAATAGGTTGAGAGCAAAGAACTATTAATGCTAATACTTTCTGTAAACAGAGGCTGAGAGGAAAATATTGCTTTTCTTCTGTATTTTCCAGTGTCAAGCTACTTTCACTTCAAAGCAATTCTTGAGGCAGTTGGTGATTGTGTCATTAGTAATCTTCCAGAGGAATTTCTTCTGGACATATTTCAGTCTTTTCTCAATGTGTCCATTAGAACTGGTATCACAGGTGCACTACAGAAGAAACATTCTAAGGAAGTGCAACCTTTTCTCAACATCCTTGTTTCCTTCAAAAATGTTTACAGACAGCTTTAATTATGTGCAGATAGAGTTTCTATTTACTTGCTGAGTACATGGGCTAACTCCCTTCACATTAATTATCATAGAATCATAGAGTAATAGAATCATAGAATAACCAGGTTGGAAGAGACCCACTGGATCATTGAGTCCAACCATTCCTATCAAAATGCTGTCTCCAGGACTGAAAAAAGTATAGAACCTCTCACCTTGAGCTCCTGCATCAAATACATTACTCTCAAAAATACCAGGAAAAGGAAGCATGAGCTATCCTGCTTCTAAATTGCCTCTAATGAGCTGAAATTCAATCAGATAACATAGTCTATCTGCACATAAGGAAAAAGAAGCATAGTCCTTTCACAGAGGTGAGCAGGCAAACTTTAGCAAGTAATACATAGAAACCTTCAGGGTCTTAAACACAAAAGATTAATGATGTAAATGTTGCTAAAATATCAAGTACACTAGGACTTCCAAAGAGAAAAAGCAACAGAGCATAACACCCATACTTTTGAGTAAGTTTGATACTTAGGAGATAGATGTCAGATTTTTATTAATAGTAGAAAAGTAATAATAAAAGAACTCGAGAGACAACACGCAGTCAAATAGTCAATATCACAGATCAGCATAAACTCTGAGATTTGTTTCTTTATAAATTACCTTTTTATCAACACAAATTATGCTCTTCTGCGTCATAAACAATTCAATATTTTGATGGGTTTATAATTATGTTTGGCTTTGCTTCCTTCCTTACTACTTTGACTCCTAATTTTCATCAAAGAGATGTCAGGTGTATGGACCTGATGACTGGAACTCTTTGCCAACCTTAAAAAAAAAAAAAAGGAAAGAAGGCACCATATAGGTGTACTATCTTCTTATTCTTGAATACCAAGAAATAGCAAGTAAGCAGTAAAAGTTCATGTTTCATCCTTCAGTTCATTCAAAAGTCTTTCATAAATGCTGTATCATCCTGTTAACTTATTACTGCCATTTTTATCTCTTTGTTAGATAACTTTTTCTGCACTTACCTTATGTTCAGATTGATTCTCTGAGTACTCATGGGGGAGGCTGCCAGCATGGAAATCTTCCAAATTTCTTTTGCAATGAACAGAAAATACCTTTAGTGTTTCCAAGTAACCTTGTTCCCTCTGAATGCTTCTTTTACAGTTTGATTATGAGTTGGACCCATGGGCTGCCTGACACGCTTCTTGCTTGTGAAGCACTTGAAGGAAGACTTTTCACTGGTTTTACTCTTCATACTACCTACCTCACAAAGCCTTGGACAGCCTTGTTGTGCTTATTGTACCTTCCTTACTCTGCTCTTTAGCCACGTTGAATTTGTGCTTTCCTTTCTCAAGTTAATTTCTGTCAGGTGGCATCCACTGACTTGGGCTTCTTCTAGAATGTCCATAAGCGGTCTTCATAATATTGCTAAAGATCTTATTCTCCTAGCTATCCATTTACCCTTTTTCTTTAAAGTAGATCTGATTTTTATGGCTTCAAATCAAATTTTAGATTTCCCTTTTTGTTGTGAAGGATTATCTCTGTAGTGGTCTGTTGCCAGCAGTGGTAAAGATCTTTACATCCTTTGATCTCATACTCAGAAAAAAAGATTACACCTGAGTGCAGGGTGTTTTGGTTTTAGATTTAGTCTATTTATTTAAGTAGTTTCCTTCTTTTAATCCACTGAAAAATCTCAGAAGATGAAGTAATCCACACACAAGGATATCTCTGAGCTCATAGAAACTGGTTCCCCAATCAATTTAATAAAATATATTCCAAAGACTTTGTATTCAAATTCCTCATAAAGCACATATGTAAAGGGAATTCAAAGATTTCAAGGACTAGAGAAAGAGAGATAGGGACATTACAGATAATTCATGCTCACAAGGGGCAAAAACAACTTCTGTGGGGTCTGAGGGAAGATCAGTAACTAACTTCAGCAGGCAAATTTTTATTTCAGACTAATGGTGACACTAGGTGGACCTTTTCTTGTTTTCTAGCAAGAGTTTGCAGAAATAAATGTTTGATATCCTTGAGTAACACATATGCTTGATATACATGCACACAAGATCAAAACATCTACAATGTTTCTTAATCTGGTCGATCTTCCCTAACAAAACTACATCATTAAAGCAGACAGCATAACTAGTCCTTAATGAAACCTACCTTGTTTAAGCAAGATGGTCTGGTGTTGGCTTTTTTTTCAAGGATGGGTATGAAATACTGGCCTAATTTTAATTGTGAACAAGAATACTAGAGCTGACAAGTTAATAAGTCTGTAAGACTACTAAACCGCATAAAATTACAGATTATTTTAAGAACAATTGCAAGAAGAGGAAAACTAACTAGTTTTGAGCTGTATCTTTTAAGAGACATAATGGGAATTTTGGGTGTGAGTCTATGCAACTGTTCTAAATTTCATAGAATAAATTTAGATTCTCAAAAAGAGGAAAAAAGGAGACAATATTTTTCTAATAACATGTTCTTTGTAATATATTTGTGGTAAAAATCAATTTAGCTTGAAAAAAATCCCCTAGAGCGCCCTGCTTATCCGGTAAGGTTTAAGGAATATCTGTTGGGGAGAGAGAACAATTGGGACAATTCCTTAGAAAAATTAAAAACTAGAATGAGAACTCAGTAATTTTTAAGAATTTTCTCTTAAGTAAGTTGTATAATACATCTTCCTATCACACTAATGCACAATTTCTCTCAATAGTTTAGTCCTGTTTTTTTATTTTGAATTGGGGTTTTGAAATTCTATTAATTTCTGCAAGAATATGCTATAAGACATTGTTTATATTATTCAAGCTCATATTATTGTTATCTACTTTTTGACTGCACCAGTTCGAAAATAAGGAGATATGTGGACTCTATGGCAGTCATAAAATATCTTATGCAAATAAACTGAAGTTAATAATTTTAACTAGATAGTATCAGGCCTAGCATTCTTACAGTCTTCTCCAATTTTTTATTAACTCACATCAGTGTGAAATTCAAGGATAGATAGTTAAGGTGTACCTTCAGACTCTGAGCAACCAGCTAGGGATGCGTTCTTCAAACAGAATTACAAAAGAAAAAAAAAAGTGTGGGAAAACATTCAGTTTGTAGCATAACAATTGACTGACTGCTAATAGAGGACAGTTTTCTTCAGGGCATATCATCTGCAGGCCAGACTACTGGCAGCATGGAGTGCCTTTACTCGTGTGGCACAAAGGAATTTTGCTTTCGTCTTTCCTTGAGGAAAGGAATGAAAAAAAAGGAATAATAAATATAGTAAGAAGAACCCACAAAAAAACCCAAAACCCACAACAGTTTAATTAAAATGAATGGAATCCTGGTATTATTGAGCTTAGTGACAAAAATACCATGCTCTGAAAAAGCATGGTATATTTAAGACAATAGGAAAATGATTAAAACTTTCCATCAGACTTGCTAATACTATAAATCATAGCACAGTTTACTCTTGACGATGGCAGACAATCTTCTTCCAGTTTGGAACATACATTTTTCTTTTTTTTGTGTTGGCAAATTGAAAAATAAGAGCCAGGTATATTTCAGTACCCTGTATAGCTCTGTGAAAAGATCCCTTTTGAAAGTATGTGCACATATGTGTTTTTTCAGGCAAGATTCGATTTTACGTGCCACAAAATAGCATGCAAATGACAAATTGTCTTTATCATTGCTTGGGGATTTATTTATTTATTTATTTAGAGAGTGTTAGCATCAATTTACAGATATATCTATATTACTATTATTATTTTCTTGGTGGCAATGTCTAATTGAGTGAACTATTGCACCCAGTAGTTATTCAGTGTGAAAAAAATATTTTGGGGGTAGCTTCTTTTGGTTGTTTCTGAAGTAAATTTGAATGACATTCGAGGTTATAAAAACTAAAACTTGACAATCACCTCCATCAAATAACCTAACTGTATAATGACAGGCAAATCTAGGAAATTATAAAACAGGTATTATTTATTTATCAGTACAGACTGAGCGATGAATGGATTGAGACCAGCCCCTCAGAGAATGATTTGGGGATACCAGTGGATGAAAAACCGGACATGAATTGGCAATGTGTCCTTGCAGCCCATAGAGCCAACCACATACTGGTCTGCATAAAAGCAGTGTGACCAACAGGTCAAAGGGGATGATTCTTCCCCTCTGCCCTGCTGAGATACCACCTGGAGTCCTGTTTCCAGATCTGGGTTCCACAGTACAAGCAAAACATTTGCCTGTTAGACTAAGTTCATAAAAATGACCAGAAGGAGGGAACACCTCTCCTGTGAAGAAAGGCTGAGAAAGCTAAGGTTCTTCAGCCTGGAGAAAAGTAGGCTCCAAGGAGATTTTATTGAAACCTTTCAGTATATGAAGGGTTTTTTAAAAAAGATGGAAAAAGACTCTTTACCACTTCTTGTAGTGACAAGACAAGGGATTTTATTTAGATTGTGAAGTCAGAAGGTGTTTCTTATTATGATGGTGGTGAGGCACTGGAAAAGATTGCCAGACAAGTTGTGGATGCCCCATCATTGAAAGTGTTCGAAGTCAAGTAGGATGGAGCTTTAAGCAACAACCTAGTCTAGTGGAAAATGTCCCTGCCCATGGCAAGGTGTTTGGACTATACAATCTTTGGTGGCCACTTCCAACCCAAACCTTTCTGTGATTTAAATCTTGAATTTATTTTTTTTTTTAAATGCACATATGATAGTAAACAAACAATTACATAGCTTTTTAAGTTCAATGTTACACACAATCACATACGGAAGACTCTCATGGCACATTTAATTTGTTTAGAAAATAAATATACCAAAACATAGCCAAAAGAACCATAGTATCAAGTATATAGTGAAGAAATACAATGCTTTATCCTGACTTCCTAATATGAAAGAGTGTCAGAAAATCAGTTCTTTTAAATCAGATATCTCACATAAAGTATATTAGAGGTAATTATTACCTTTAAGATAAAATAACACCAAAGTTAGCATAATCTATCTGTAAAACTATTTTGGAATACCTAATGGTTTAATATTATTCTCGAAAGCTACCAGGGAGGCAACCTCTGAAACCTTTTCATCAGCTGATACATCTTTGAAGAGGTGTATTTTTGAAGAACCTTTGTTACTGAACATGCTGAATATCACTGTTGTAGCATTTGTCTTATAGATACTTCTCTAACAGTAAAACAGTGAAAATTCTGACAAAGGAAAAGAAGAAAAAAAATAAATAATACTACTAAATGAAAATATGAAGTCACAAAATAATCAACATATAAAATTTTATCTGCAGAGCTCTCTGTAGCATACAGAATTCGAGACAGTCTTTTAATTTGTTCAGCACAGCAGGAACAGACGATGGTTTACAAAACAATGCTAGACTTTTCTACAAAAGATTCACGATCTAAATTAGGACATGTGAGAAATGCATGCATAAATACTACAAAAAACCAAATGTCTCCATACTAAGTTGACTAAGTTATGGAATTATGTCTTTCTAGATACAAAGCAGCCACCTATAATTTTGTTCCCACTGACAGGAAAGAGATCACTATGAAGGAAAAAGGATAGGAGAAAGGATCCATAAGGAAGGGGAAGATGTTTGTACAGCTATGAATGAACTATGGCACAAAACTAGGATGGGGACAAGAGGGCAATTAGATAAATCTTCAACTGGAAGACAAGAAGGAGATCTTATTTGGTGCAGAACAACCTTGGGAACAAGGGAAGGATAACATGCTGAGCGTAGAGAATAAGTTTTCACAAGGTATTTTTGCATTGTAAATAAAACCTGGAGGCTGCTGAATGTAAAACTCAAGGTCTCTTCAAAGTATTAGTTGTGCACTATTTCACCCTCTAATAATTTTACGAATATCAGATCCCTGGTCCTTCTCTGCATCCCATTCATTGGAATGTAAATACTGAAGAATGTACTGCGAACAGGGTGTTATATGAGAAATGCTCTGTATTTTTTTCTTTCATCTTGCAGGAAGTGCTAGTGATATGAGTAAATTTGGCCAAAGAATAACAACTAGATTCACTCTTGAGTTCTTAAATTGGAAATAAAAAGCTTGTTTCCAAACTGCATAAGTCTTTAAGAAGTAGGATGCATTATGTCTTCTAAAACATTAACAACTAATCCTGTGAACTCTAAGCGTGTAGAGAGAGAAAGAGACCCTGGTAGCCACTGTCTGCCCTTTTCTTTCCAACCAAATACCTTTAACAGTTGCTTTTTTGTCTTCTTTTTTCTCCCTTCCTTATTTATAATTTAAGCTTTTGCTATTACTCTTCCATGAGTATGTTTCTTGGTGGTCCTGCAAAATTCTGCGATGACTGAATATGTTTTGTTATTTCTCAAAATCATTCTCTTATTTCACAATGTATAGATCCACACAGGACACTGGTTTATTAACATGTAGACATAAGCACCTATTTTCCTTGAAGTTTGTTGTATCCATGTTATGTATTAAATCTGTGTTTTTAATGGTTCTTGATTCAGTGCAGTACCATAACAAATTTTTATAACTTTACTATATTTTATCACTGTATTATTGTCTTATCATACCTGGCTGAATTATGCTTTACTTTGATTCAGATGAGGTGAACAAGTCCAGAATTTTAGAATTAGAGAGAAGTTTCTCTTGGTATTTTATTCAATACTACTTTTGCAGTAGCACTAAGTGTTCCAGACTACTAGTGCCATATTCTGTGATGACAGTACGATCAAAATACTATTTCATTACGACTGTCCTACACTAATAAAGATTACGTAAATCCAAAATACTCTGTACCTCAGGTGGCAAGAAACCAGGATGAATATGTTTTGAGTTTTGGCCAGTCAAAGGATTTTAAATGAAATTAGAAGAACTCTCAATATCAGGTTTATTCCAAGGGAAATACTGTAACTGCAGTCTTCTCTTCCCTTTTACACAGAATGTGTTGCAAAATCCTCAGAATAATTTTGTGCATAATTTGCATAAAATTTCTTCTTATTTGCCTCAGTAATTTCTGTAGTTCTGAGGAAATTAAAAAACTAGACTTTTCACAAAGTATTACTTCTTGACATGGTGGAAAAAAAAAAGCGCAGAGATACTTTACACATTCCAGGGAACATCTTTTGTTTTCAGAAATTACTTGTCCATATTTCAGGCAGGAAATAACTATACTATGCCCTTTCAATGTTTTTCCACTTTCCATCTTTTACTTTTATCCACAGTTGTAGAATTATCCACATGCTGAAAATTTACATCAATATTACAACTTTGTTTTCAATAGTATAATTGCATTAAAATTTTGTGTACCTGCTGCATTTTAGACTAAGCAAAAAAAAGATCAATCCAAAATACTTATATTTGTTCTTCTCCTGTACATTGGAGCTGTTTGCTGTTATGAACAGACCATTCTGCCCACCTCCACGGAGTTTCAATCAAGGTCATGCCTGTCAGAGATGCCATAATAATAAATATTATTATCTTTCCAAAATATGTCAACAGTACTGATGAGTTGATCTCTTCTGCAGATCTATTCTGTACACATCAATACATCTTTCAAGAATGTTTTATCTGGTCTGACTACAGAATGTAGAAGTGGTTTGGGTCTTTCATAGGAAGACAGGCTCTCCTAAATGTGAGAGAGATTGCACACTCACAGTCTTGTGCTTGTTAACAGTACCTGCTCTGCATTCTGGCTGTGTATAAAGTTAATTACATAGCAATAAAAGTAAATGTATACTATTACTGTGTTGTCATTTATTTGAGAATTAACCTTAAGGGGAATACATGCACTGGACAGGATTTAAATTACATTACTAGTTACTGAGAACAACTAATGCAACCTGTGATCATTTTCTGTCAAACTTTTCTACAAAATTTCTACCTTTATAGACACTTACTTAGGCTTATCATTTGATTATACTTAGTAAAAATTTTCTGGAAAAGATTATCTGCAAGACGTTAATGAAGATAAAGTTTTGTTCTGAAAATTATATAAAGATTAATGATTTTAAATGGATAAATTGTTCATTAGTAATTAAATTTTCCAGTATCAGTTGAGTTAGCCTAGAACTAATTGGAAATAATAGATTAGTGAAATGCAGTAATTAAACAGGAAAAACCTCTTGTGAAAACTACTGTTAAAGACTTTTTTGATGCTGCTTAATACTATCAATAAATATTTGGCTTAAAAAAAAAGAATTTAGAATGAATATACTTTGCATTGAGAGATAAAAAAATATTGAAAGCCATTGCAAAATGTTTCACCTGATTTTTAAAATTAGCATATAACTAACAAGTTTAAAAACTTGGTGAAGCATCTTCCTATGTATATAAGGCATACATAAGAAAAAAAATAGCGTGTAAAGTGTTGCTTTTAACAGGACAATTGGGAAAAGTTTTGCATGACCATGAAAGGAAAATATCCCTGATAATCTGTGACACTTTTTTAGACAGTGATAAAAATTGTATTTTAGGGTGAGTGTTTTAATTTTTTTACAGTTATAGCAGCTTTCTGACGGGAAACTGAACATACTTGTCTACTGTTCTTCACTCTCTGGAGACAAAAAGAAGTCTGCACATCCTGATACATCCTACCTACCCCATTTTTTTTTAGACATAGAAGCACAGTAAACTAGACAATCAGATCTCAGCTCCTTTTTCCACTATAATTCCAGAAGACCTAATGCAAAATACTGTGTTAAACTAATCAAACTGTCTTCTTTGTATAATGATTTGTTTCATCATTAACTGTCTCTTCTTCTCTATAATAATGAAAATACTCTGAGAAAAACTTATCCTGATTTATTAAAACACAGGTGAACATTCATGTGATTTTTTTTATGTAGCTCTAATGTTAGCTCTCCTGAGAAAGGTGTAGCCTATATTTTTATGGTTGTGAAACTCGCTGTCTCAGAGGCAGTTCATAGTCTCTAGAACCTGTGTTTTGTATATCAAAGAACATTTATCAGCTATAGTATGTCTCCTCCTATCCTTTGCCTCCAGACTCTCAATTGCTTTCTGTACAACAATATGTAAGATCTAAATATGGTAGGAAAAATTGAAATAAACTTATTTTTGTAATAGTCATAGAGAATTCTTCTAAAAAATGTTATTTTTAATATTTTCAGTCAATTTTATTTAGAGAATCAATGTCCTAATTTTAAAGCTGATGCAAATTACACTTAGTTTATAATAAGTAATCATAGAATCATAGAGTAACCAGGTTGGAAGAGACCCACTGGATCATCGAGTCCAACCATTCCTATCAAACACTAAACCATGCCCCTTAGCACCTCGTCCACCTGTGCCTTAAACACCTCCAGGGAGGGTGAATCAACCAGCTCCCTGGGCAGACTGTTCCAGTGCCTAATGACCCTTTCTGTGAAGAATTTTTTCCTAATGTTCAGCCTGAACCACCCCTGATGGAGCTTGAGGCCATTCCCTCTTGTCCTGTCCCCCGCCACTTGGGAGAAGAGGCCAGCACCCTCCTCTCTACAACCTCCTTTCAGGTAGTTATAGAGAGCAATGGGGTCTCCCCTCAGCCTCCTGTTCTCCAGGCTAAACAACACCAGCTCTCTCAGCCGTTCCTCATAAGGCCGTTTCTCCAGCCCCTTCACCAGCCTTGTTGCTCTTCTCTGGACTCGCTCCAGAGCCTCAACATCCTTCTTGTGGTGAGGGGCCCAGAACTGAACACAGTATCCGAGGAACGGTCTCACCAGTGCCAAGTAAAATTATGTAAAATTAAGTAATTATGCACTACTCTTTCTTACGGCAGTAGACATATAGTTAAGTACGTGATTAGAAACCTAGAAGTTCAGGACTGACCCATAGAATTATATTCCCTTGTACTACCTATCCATGACAGGATCTGGTTACATGCACTACTCCTTGAATTTCCAGATGGTAAAGATAAGAGTTAAACACTAAGTTTTAGAACATTTCTAATCTTTGACTGAAATTGCTAGATCCGAAGATTGTACAGCCGCTTAAGTGAATGAAGGTTCTGTTAACATGAAATACAAAAGTAACATTCTAAAATTAACAACATTTTAGTTAAGAAAACTTGTGGTTAGTCAATCCAAGAACATTCCTCAGTTTGCACACATTGCACAGTTTTGGACTGCAAAAGGAAAAGATTTTTTCTTCATCTCTTTTTCTTCCCCTCTAGGATCCTGCCATTATTTTTTTTTTCATCTGATTAGAAAGGGTTTATCTCAAGATAATTAGTAGATCTCTACCTTCCCACATCATCTGCTCTTATCAAGCATGAAAGTACATGTTGGCAGAAGTGTGCAAACAGACATTCTTTCTCAGATGTAAATGCAGTTGAGTAACAGGTTTCTTCTGTGTCTTAAACTCTCTGTATATCAGCACCAGTTCCCCAGGGGAGAGAGAGAGAAAGAGGCAGTAAGAGTGTCTGTGTCTGTGTCTGTGTCTGCATTTAGTCCTTGTCATGCTATAATCTTTTCTTTCTGTAGTGCTTCTGCCTTTCTCTCTCTCACCTCCTTCAATGAAAAGGATCACTATATACCCATGACATTTTGTCCAGCAGACAGCATTTATTTTTCTGAGACAATTTCAGTGTTTGAAGGATGAGTATCAATACGTTTCAAAAGCAACCAACAACCTATTTTACATGTTAAAACCCAGTTACAGTATTCGGCTACAATAGTTAAAAGTCTACACAGATGGCAACATTTACTAAATTCCAAACACATACTGAAGAGTTAGGCACTAGTCTTCAGTCGTCTCTTAGCATCTGTAGCAGTTTTTGTATCAACATCAGTTAGTGCACTATTTTGATTCATATTATCACTAACACATAGCCATTCTTGTTTCCTTAATAATTTCTCTTCTTATATTATGAAAGAAAATTTTAAAATCATGCTGTCTCTGGGATCATTCCTGGATTTTGCACTATTACTGTATAGCCTCTAAACAGGGAAGCTTTAGATAATCAAATTGTTTAATACAGCACTTTGCGTGTTATTACTGTAGATGAGAGGTTTTTCCAAAGACTCTAAAATAATTAAGACATTACCACGAGGTGTTTAGCAAATGTATTTTTAGATCTGTGAGTTCTTGGCTTCAGTAATATGTTGTGCCCACATTTCATAGCAAAAATAGGTACATAATTAATTCCGGTTAATTAGCTGAGAATTTTAATTTGAAAATAAAAACATGTTTATTGTAAACAATTATATTGTTATTTAAATCAGTCTGTATTTTCTCTTACCTTCTCATATTTGCTGTTATTTTGCATTTCCCTGATAAAATCTTAATATTTGCCTAAATCATTGTTTTAAAGTGAGGGTAGCTAGAGATGAAGAATATGTTGCAAAATTAATTTTTCCTTAGAATCTTCTCCTTACGTCTCACATGTAATAAAAGTAATAACTAACTTACTAAATAAATAAATAAAGTTCTATCCTACATGTATAGCTTCCACACATGGGTTCTTCTGTCTATTCTTCAAACTCTATTATTTATTAGTACTTCCCAGTTAGCTTGTCTTTACACCATCTTATTGAATCATCTCTTTCTACCTTTCATAATGTGTGTTCCAAAACACTGGACCTTCTTCAGTTTTTTATTCTTAAATGAAGTAACTAAAGCTAGATATTCTGGGTTTGATCTCAGTAAAGCTTATTAACATTTATTGCTAGAGTGAGTGATCAGGAAGCCATGATGTCAACTGTCCCTTTTTTGGAGAAAATGTGTCTTCTACTGTTTTTTTCTCTTTTTTGCATTTTTTTAAAGTTCGGTTTTCTGTGTGCGTTTTGCTAGTTTTGTGGTTTAGTTTTTAGTTAGCCGAGAAGTAATTTGGCTGCTGTTTATTCACATCTTTTTTTTTTTTAAGGGTCATTTGTATTACTCAGGGGCAGTGGTGAGGCCCTGATTCTTTTGGTGTCTCAGAGATGCTATAAGGATCTGTACAGAGACAAGGTTCAATTGCCCTTGTCCAAAAGAGGGACACTATTTAAAACAGGTACAGTGTGGATGATGATTTTTTTAATATTTCTCATTTTTATGAAATCATGCATTGTTGAGTTCGAAAGCATAGACAATTTGGCAGAAGCCCTAATTTATCCTACTTATTGGAAATTAATAAATTTATTATTTCTTACTTTCTCTATTACCTGTCTGTTTAGTCAGAATACTGGCAGCTTTAAGCATTGGGAATAGTTTTCATTCATATGTAGTTCTAAAATACTTATTTTTTTCCCCTGTGCTGGATATTAACTTATGTTGTTATACAATCCCCTAGAAGAATTCTGGCTACCTTTCTGATAAAAATCAATAAACAGAAAGAAACTATAATTTTGGTTGTCAGGAGATCCTACGGAGACCAAATCATTTTCACACTACCTATGTCAGATGTAAGTAATTCTGATTCATTCAGGCAGATGACTGTGTGTGCAATTCTGTTGCTGTCAATAATGAAACCAGAAGACCAGAACCACACAGATAAACAAGATGTTCTGCATGTTTGCATTTCTTCTAATGTCAAAGGGATTATCCTTCCTCTTTATTTTATGTCCCCTGACATTAGACTTCAAGAGTCTCTGTGGTATCTGAACACTTCCACACTGCAACAGATTGCCTCACAGCGTGGCATTATTATGGATCAAGTGATAGGAAAGCCCAAATGTTCTCTGTCCAAGAAATCGTATGCCTATTTAGGCTTGCAATTTGACCTTTGATTTTTTTCTGCCCCATACTGAGACACATTACTTATAAAGGTACAAAGTTTTGGCAGAGAAGCATAATAAAGGCATAAAAAACCTTTTCCTTACTTCTTGTACTCTTTACACTATGTCATTGTGAAAGTCAGGCAACAACTGGTGTTAATTTGATAAAGTATCTAGCAATTCTGAATAGTAACCTAAACCTAAAAAGAGATGTGGAAATGTAGGACTACAAATAGAGTACATTTAGTATGAAATTGAATTTACAAAGTTTCTTGAGAGATACCTTTACCCAATATTTTAGTGTAATACTACTGTAACTTCTGTGAACAGATGTGGACTTAACTCTAAGTTAAGTCCTATCTCTTGTGGTTTTGTGGCCTTATATGTTGCAGTACAGTTTCCTATTACTATTACTATTACTATTACTATTACTATTACTATTACTATTACTATTACTATTACTATTACTATTACTATTACTATTACTATTACTATTACTGTCAAGTTTAGGAAGTCCTAGTATGAGAACTTGTCATACTCAGCAGAAAACAGCCCTGGAGTTTTGAAAATGAGGACAGTGGCTTTAAAATATGTAGTAGAGAAAACTATTGTCATTGACTACTTTTCACATGTAGGTGTTTGGTGAGTGTTTTTGAGAATCATGATTTTTATTCTAACCTTGTGTTTCTTTCTGTAATGATTTCTATTAAGGATATTCCAGCCTGTTGAATAGCCTTATTTGCACTGGTGCTGAGCCAGTGAGAAGCCTATGATATGGAGACATGGAAAATTCCTGAGGTCTGAGAGAAGTCTATGGTTATGGCCTAAGTATAAACTCGCAAAATTTCATTACTGGTCAAAATCATGGCATTATGGGTAGAGATTTTTAATTCTGCCACTACCTACTATTTCAAAGATTGTTGCCGGATTTGCAGAACCCAAACAAACAAAATCAAATTGTATCTGTAGGGATAGGCCTTTTAGTAGAGTTACCTAGGAAGAATTGTAACAGGTGCATGCAGTGCACAAATTGGAACCAAAACATGTCAAGTAATTATTATGTAGTGCTAGTGATAAATGTATTAATACTATGGATGAGACTCTATCTCCATCAGTCACTCAGCATTTTTTTCTTTTGCAGACAATTTAGGAAACTAGGTAGATCTCTTGTGCCTTCTGTGTAAGCAAGTCTCATCTATAATCTAAGCCTCGCTTTTTCTTCATTCTTTAACAGCAGCCTAGAAATAAGGAAAATTTGGAAACATAGTGTTCAGGCTACATGCAACTGGTGTGCTGAAATTTCCATATTTTTCTTCTCCTTTTGCATTTTTTTATGAGTCATTCAGAGATTTTGCTATATCTGATATACAGAATATAAACTTATATTATGTTTATATATCTGCTGCTTGCAAGATGTTTAGCTAGATGATTATTTTTCAGCTATAATTTCTTTGAATCTATCAGATTAAGAAGCATGACAAAAAGAAATGCAGTGTATGCAGTGATAAAAAATATGCATTTTTACCCCAAAACACTTGGTTCAAGATATCTCTTCTTTTTTGCCGACAGAATTATTTTCTAGAATATTGCTATTTCCCGTATCTTTTTCTGATTTGAAATTACTAAAGAAAACTTAAGTCTGTGAAGCACAGAAGAATTTTTACAGTTGCCTGTGACCTTGTGGCAAGGTGTACAAACCATATTTTTTCAGTTATAATCTGCAGTGAGTGAGTAGTCAGGCCAGAGAAAAAACAGAGAAAAAAATCAGTTCTAATCCATAAAGCAAGAAGCAACTATAATCTGCAAGTTGGTCTGTAAGGAAGGGGACAAAATACTATATCTGAATTGGATCTGAGTTACGATTTTCTTGATTTTTTATTTGTTAAGGTGAATAGTTCATTTTACTTACCAGTCTTACAGTGTACAAGTGATGTGTTTAGTGTTCTAGCAATGGATTGCCAGTACTCTAGTGTAACAGAAGCTTGGTTTGGGCTTGATTTTTAAATACTCTAGGGAAAAATCAAGCAGGTAAATAAATAAAGGCATTAATACTCCAGAGGATTTAGTTCCAAACCGTGGACTAAAGTTGTTCTAACCGCTAAGCTGTGTAGATTTTTTTATGAGGTATTTAAGGAAAAGCGCAATTACACATCTCTAACTGAACTTGTGCAGGTGCAAAAAGCTTGAAAAGACCAAACACCTGTTGAATCATTGCTTGAAACTCTCAGAGATGACTACAACATTTCTACAATATTTCTGCAGATTTTTTTCAGACACATTGTAGAGAAGGAAGTAAACAAATGTTTCCAGAGGAATTTTTCAGCATGTTTCTCCTTCAAGGAACTATTTTCACTATATTTACATAAGATGTTAGAACCTGTTTAGAAAGCTGTTCCTTAAAATGGAGAGTTGCATATTAAAAAAAAAAAAAAAATCTGTTATGTATGTTAGCCTGTATTTTAAGTTGACTTGTCAACACTGGACAGACTTCTCTATAAAAACCAAACAAGGTAACTTTATCAATAGAGTTATATTAGAATATACATCCTTCAGTAAACATCCTTGGGTTGCCTGTTATAATCACTCATGGAGAGAGTCTGGTCCAAAAACCAAATAATGGTCAGGCATTATGCTGACATTAACAGGACATTGTATATCTTCAGGAATACTTGCACTGCATAAAGGGTCAGAGTGTCCTCAAGTGCATGTCAAACATTTAACAAGAGCTGTGACAGAGGATTGAACACACATATTCATTTCATGAATATTGCTAGAATATTGCTATCTACCAGCAGAGAGTCTTTGCAATTCATAAACAACAAGTTAAACTCCATAAAAATCACTGGTGACACCAGTGTTCAAATCCAAGTTCAGCCAGCAGAAACTGAAGACAACTAATCACACTTCAAAAGATAGGACAATTTTTGCCAGATCTATAAGAGTATAGAATCATAGAATCATAAAATCATTAAGTTGGAAAGGACCCATTGGGTCATCGAGTCCAACCTGTTAATCACCAAACCATGCCCCTCAGCAGCTTGTCCACATATCTTTTAAACACGTCCATGGAAAGTAACTCAACCACATCCCTGGGCAGCCTGTGCCAGTGCCCAACGACCATTTCTGTGAAAAATTTTTTCCTGATGTCAAGCCTGAACCTCCCCTGGCAGAGCTTGAGGCCATTCCCTCTCATCCTCTCCCCTGTCACTTGGGAAAGGAGGCCAGCTCCCTCCTCTCCACAACCTAAATATTCAGTAATAAAGGTCTACAAATGACATTTATGCCAGAAGGTATGTAATAAACTCATCTAGCTTTCATGAAACACTGCTTTCTGTTTTGTTGTTGCACTTCTGCAAAATCCAAGGAACAAGGTTCTTGAAAAATGAATTCCTTAGGTAGGATCTAACACATAATTGCCAGACAGCTGATGCCAAAAGGGATTTGAACACTCAGTGAAAGAGGAGCCAGTTCATTATAAGCATTGTGGAAGTTCTGAAACTTTCATTTCTTATAAAGCCATACACATGTTCACATTATTATCAGAAAAACAGATGTTCACAAGTTACAAACCTCAGCATAGTTAATATTTTACTTAGTGAAAAATACTGCTCTTTTTACGGGATCATAGTTGCCTAGGACTAAAGGATTCCACTGCAAGTATTAAAGGTAGCTGAAATAAAATATTATGGTAAAGTCACTATTTTCAATATTTCAAAAAGGAAAAGAAGAATAAACCAGTAGAACATATTCTAACCTATAACACCTAGGCAAGGCTCAACTCAATTGCTTCACTAAATATGAGTGGATGCATGTTCAATAGACAAAATGTATGTTCAAAATGACATTTTCTTACCCTCGGCTGGAAAATGTGAATGTACAAGAATGAACACCAAATTAACATCAAGTTTCCTGTGAAACTGAAGAAATCCACAACATAGGCCTCAGTTGTAGCTAACAGTGTAGAGATCTCAAAGATCAAGTCCGTGCTCAAAAGAACTCATTTTCTGTCAGTGGAAGATGTGAAAGCAAAAATGGTGGAGGTCCTTTACAGCCTTTCATAAAATGATCTGCTAAATTGCTTTGAATCTTGGCAGCATCATATGTAGCTCTGTTTCAGTTCAGAAGAGAACCATTTTGAAAGTCATCACAGCTAATTTTCTTAATGTGTTAAATGAAAGGAATTACAGGCTCAGTCTCCTTTTTTTTTTCATTTTGTGTCGGACCTCATGTGTTCCTTGTTAATAAACTTCACACTCACAAATTATGATAGCTATAATAGGTATTTTTTCTATATATTTTTACTGAACTTTGGCTGCTAACTTTTACTGGGAATTGTGATCCTGTAGGATAAGCCTTCACTTAAGTACAAGGCAACAGGTTGAAGATCCCTAAGGGATTTGATATCGGGTTCCTTTGATTGAAAGTGCATCTTGCAAATTATTTTTCACTTTGCTGATTTCTTTCAAGTGAGATGCTGATGGAAAGAGTGATGTTCTACCCACAGTGCCATCTTGCTAGTCCTGCCACATTACAATCCTTCTGTATTCTGAGACATAGAATTTTTGAGTCAGTTGCTGTACACCGGTTGCTAAACAAGATTCTGCACATATGCCTACTTCAGCAGCTGTCACAGATGCTGAAGAGTTATGCAGACAGAATGGGAGGATTTGTATATCATGTCTTAGTGTTTTCTTGCCCTTAATCCTTTTTCAAAGCAAAATTATGAAATCAGAGTTATTAACCTTTAAGGACATCAGTCTTTGCTACATCCAAATGCTCTTCCATTTTACCATTGTTTCTGTTATGGTAGGCTTCCTGAAATCCCTTAACAATGTAAACCCTTTGTCCAGAACATGTTCATAGAGAATACAATAAAAGAATCACCAAGGGGTTTCCATTTCAGCTGGCATATTAAAAAAAATACTTTTATCTTATTTTTATTTTTTAGTCTTTTAGATTATGTAAAAATCCAGAGGCAGTAGCTATCTGGTTGATAACCTACAGCCTGGAGAAGGAGTAGATAGGATTTGCCCAGAGGTTACTGACCTTTAGCTCATTTAAGAGAGATCTTTGACATCTTCTTGTCTTTTGTAACTGGAAAACGAGTATATTTGAATTATCCAATCAGTTGCCATCTTTTATTGTGACTTAGTTCTTAGTAACTGTCTATAGAAAAGATTCTCTTCTGTGAGACAATGTCTAAGGAGCCTTTCTGTGTACTAAGTTGTGTACATTGTACCAGTATACAAATTGACAACCATTTAAGCGTATACATTGCATATGGCTGAGAGCAGATATGCTAGACAATAAAGACTCTGTAAAAAATTAATTTGAGGTTTTTGATATTCAGGCTTGCTTTGAGAAATGTAGCAATGAGTGACTGCCTCCTGTATTTCTTCAAGCCTTGATGGCACTTGCCAATCCATTTGCAGAGAAGTGAAATTAAATGCAGAGGCATTTTTGAGAATACATCACAGACATATCTGTGGGTAACTTACTCTCTGCAAATTCTTCTGAGGACTAAGGCCCTGTTAGAAGTGTGGAAGCTTTGAAGCAATCTTTAGGAGAGGATTATCTATAGTCTACGCTTGTACATGTTGCACCAACCATGGACTAGATCCAACCTCCCTAGAAAAGAATGATCTAATTTTAGTTATCAATTTATTTTTTATCATTAAACATGAACATAAGTATAGATTTACTTTTCCAATCGACAACTTGCCACCATTGTTGGTTTTGTTATTTCTATCATAAATTCTTCTTTTTTCCTGTACCTAATAATTGTGGCTGCTACAGTGCTTACCTTGTAGGTTTTGCCAGACTGTTGAGGTAATGGCTCCAAAAAGGTTAGTAGTGCAGAACAATTAATACTAGGAACCAAGTGGCACAAATGCGCCAAAGTACAGATGTTCTGTTGCAATAATAAAAAGCTCAAGATGGTAAAACTCCCTGTTTCATTAACTATTTAAAATGAGACAGAGGATGATATTTTTTAAAAAACACAGAAGATCACAAATGTGTAGATTTGACAATATTTATTTTGAGATAAGAGGCTTGCTATTTTAATGATTGAATTACTGACTCACTATCTCATATAAAGACAATTATTTGTTCGAATTCATGAAAAATACAGAAATCTAAGCATAGATATGCATGATTCTTTCCAGAGATTGATCAACCTGTACCGGGTTGCCAGACATATTGTGAGATAGAAGTAGCTAGGGATAAAGAAACCTGGCATAGCAGCAGTCCAAGGATATTCATGCTTATTATTTGTTTATTTTATGTACCTACTGATGATTGTGTGTAAGTATGTATACATGTGTAAAAACACTATGTGACACAGTGAAAAAGAGCTTAAAAAGCAAGGAAACCTGCAGATGTTTACTGGGTTTTCCTTTCCGCTGGAGTAATGTGAATGAACCTAAATGGGTTAAATTTCACATATCAAAAGCAGAGAAGAGGACCTGGGATATAAGGTGCTGTGATTTGGCACATATGTAGTATTAATACATGGGCACATGATCTTAAAACTGTAGGTGGTGAGGAGTCTGTATATTTTTATTCAATAAGATGATGATGAGTCTATATCTTTTTACTCAGTAAGAAGCAGCACAACATAAACACTGATGTGATACAAGGTTAGCTTTAAAGAAGGCAGAGGTGATTTCAGCAGCTGATAACTACCTACTAGCCGTGGACAGAATGGTGTTTTCCCAGCTGGTCAGGAGTTTGTAACTTTTATAGTAGATCTTTCATGAAAGCAGTGTCAGTATTCACATTGTACAGAATGATTTTTTTTCCTAGTTATAGTAAGAAACATGCTAGAGCCATAAAGGAGACCTGTCTTAGTATTCAAACTACTGCCTTTCAATTCAGGACTCCTTTCCATCAACTTTAACAGGATGAGAATCAAGCTTTTAATGATGAAAACCTAGGAAGGAAGATCAGTGTTGTCATCAAGAATTTTCTGTTCTGAATCTTTCAGGAACAACTGATACAACGTATATGTGTACATGTCTTCTTCATTGCTGTGAAAATGTATACATTGTATTAGAAACAGGAAGAAGAACAAGTGTTTGTAAAAAATTAAGACAAGTAAAGATGAAAATGCAACTTGACTCTCAAAAAAAAAAAAAAAATTAAAAAAAAATACAACACCACAACCCAACTCAACCCAAAATGTTAAAATGGGGAAGAAAGTTTTAGGGAAAAATCAAGGAAGGAAATTTAGAAATCTACTGAAAAACTGTCCACAGGGAGAAGGAGAAGAGAGTGTAATGACTGAGGATCTTTACATTCGTCATCTAAGATGAACCATCATAGTGATATGTATGGGCAAATTAGTGCGATTTTCTTTAAATGGCATTAGATTCATCCTTCAGCACATAAGACAGGTGTGATCTAAGGCAGACATTGCAACTAGTGGCCAGTAAAACTGATTGCCATTCTGGAAGTTGGCAGCCATGTTGCCACCCAGTCATTTTGACAGCGGTACTCTGATATACATGTCCAAAACTCACTAAAGCTGAAGAGTTCAGACCTTAAAAATGTTCTACATTTTGAAGACCCAAAGCTTAAAGCTGTGTTTCCAGTTTTGCACTGAAAATTTGAAGAGTTATTAAGATGTACACCTGCAACCAGAGAACATGTTTCACTTTGTCAGAAAACACAAGTTCAGAGAGTAAATGTAAGCTGCAGATTCCCCTTACAGTTTGCGTTCTTAGGACTGGATCAGTAAGGAGGGTGAAAGGTATTGTTCTACTGTACAGGGACACTGGAAAAACTTCACTTAGAAGTTTGATAGTTAGCTAATTTCCTTTGTATATTAAACTTTACACAATACATATAGACTTATTTTAAAGAATATCTCTTAATAGGAATTCTGAACTAAGTGGGATTCTGTGTCTTGAGATTCCAGTATGTTGGTGTTAAAAGAATGAGCGTCGATTATATAAACCTTAAGAGACTTTGTCCACTTTTCAACTGAACTGCTTGATAAGTTTAATTCAGTGTACTTGTCGATGCATTGATTCAATAACTGGAGTTACATTTTAACGTTAATTTGAAAACTAAATCATTCTGTTTGTAGTTTTAGTGTAGTTTACAACAGTGAGATTTTTCCTTTAAACTAGGAGAATAGATCAGTATTGTGCACGTCAACAGACAAGTCAGTACCTGTTTATGTGTAAGTTGAATCTTACATCTCTCTAAAGGCTTGAAAGACTAATTCTGATGTTTAATCAACTTTTATTTCAAAGAATGGTGTCAAAAATTATGCACAGATAATTTTCCATTTAATCTGTGAATGGATTATTAAAGAAAACAGTTCTTTTGGATATTCTAGGGTATTGCTTGTACTTACTTTAGTGCAAAATTCTGAAAATGTAGCTTGATGTTGGCTGGTGATAGGCAGCACACTGTGTTTTCTGTACCTCTTAAAATTCCTTCCAGCTGTGATTAAGCCACATATTTTCTCAAGCTCTTGAAGTTTCTAATGTACCTAGAGTGATTAAATATTATTTATTGAGATTGTAAACTGTTCCTATTGTTTGTTTCACTGGGAGATGCAAGAACATAAATTGTTTCTTTGAAAAAAGAGCTCTTTGAAAAAAAATGAATAAGTTACTTTCCTTCTATGCATTGCTTTGTTGTCATATTTGTAAAGACTGTAAAAAAGGATGTCTCTGAGCACTAGGTGGCTTTTGCTCAACATTTCCCTTGAGGCTTATGCAGGCTGGTGGGGTGCTGGTTCCAAAAATAACAGAACTTAATTTACATAAGCTTTTGTTCTGCCACTTAGGTCAGTCATGAATAGATACTTTCTTGCTGTGGTAGTTCATATCTTAGGTTTCAAGCCTTTCCTTCAGTTGAATTCTGCCGTTTTGAAAGCTTAACAACTTATTTGTGCAGCTTTGAGATCTCACAAGAATCCCTTCAAGGCAGTCAGTTTGCAAAGTAAACAGAGAGCAACTGGCTTTCTCTCCTTGTTTCATCCTTCTGATTGTAAATTAATCTGCTGAAATCCAAGCTTATTTTGTCATTTACTCACACACTATTTATACCCTACACTCAGGCAATTTAGCTTAATTGTTCTGCATGACCACACATACAGACTTGCACTGAAACTTTTATATATCAAGTTGGTTTTTAACTACTATTTTTTGAAATAATTTCTGAGCTTTCATAACTATAGGCTTCATTCTAAAATAAGCCTCTTTTCAAAGCATATAACATAAATATAAGACCTTGAAACATCTGCTGATATAAAGAGTTTTACAGAATGCCGATAAGTACTAAAACTCATGTTACAGATAAAGAGTAACGGCAGAGTTTTTCATTGACTGTTTTATCATAGTGCAGTCCAATCTTAAAACACTACGTATAGAGTTAATAGACTATTTTGATCTATTCCTTTCTCATCTATTTTCTTCTCAATAAGGCTGGCTGGAAAACAAGGGTTCTGCTTTTTTTATGTTAACTTGGAAGCTTTCATAGAATCATAGAATCATTAGGTTGGAAAATACCTTTGAGATCATCAACTCCAACCATATCTGTCCACTACTAAATCAGGGATGGTGACTCAACCACCTCCATGGGCAGCCTGTTCCAGTACTTGGTAACTCTTTCTGTGAAGAAATTTTTCTAATGTCCAATCTAAACTTCCCCTGATGCAGCTTAAGTCCATTTAACTTTTCCTATCACCTACCACTTGGGAGAAAAGACAACATCCACCTCTCTACAATCTCCTTTAGGGTAGCTGTAGAGAGCAGTAAGGCCTCCCCTCAGCCTCTTCCTCTCCAGGCTAAACAACCACAGGTCCCTTGGCTGCTCCTCATATGACTTATTCTCCAGTCCCTTCGCCAGCTTCGTTGCTCTTCTCTGGACATTCATCAGGACATCAATGTCTTTCTTATAGTGAGGGGCCCAAAACTGAACATAGTATTTGAGGTGTGGCCTCACCAGTGCTGAGTACAAAGGCAGAATCACTTCCCTGATCCTGCTGGCCATACTGTTTCCGATACAAGCCAAGATGCTATTGGATTTCTTGTCCAGGTGGGCATACTGCTGGCTCATGTTCAGTCAGCTGCCGACCAACACCCCGAGGTCTTTCTCTCCTAGGCAGCTTTCCAGCCACTCCTTCCCAAGCCTGTAGTGCTGCTTGGGTTTTGTGACACCATGCTGAGTGGTGCAGTTGCTACACCAGAAGGATGGGATGTAATCCAGAGGGATCTGGACAGGCTTCAGAAGTGGGCATGTGAGAACCTCATGAGGTTCAAGAAGGCCAAATGTAATGTCCTACATCTGGTTTGGGGCAATCTGTAGTTCCAATACAGGATAGGAGATAACATGATTGAGAGCAGCCCTGCGGAGAAAGACTTGGGGATGCTGATTGATGAGAAGCTTGACATGAGCCAGCAATGTGCATTCACAGCCCAGACGGCCAACCGTATCCTGGGTTGCATCTAAAAAGCGTGGCCAGCAGGTCAAGGGAGCTGAATCTGCCCCTCTATTCCTCTATTGTGAGACCTCATCTGGAGTATTGTGTCCATTTCTGGAATTCTCAAAATAAGAAGGATATGGAGATGTTGGAACAGGTCCATGGGAGAGCCACAAAGATGATCAGAGGGTTGGAGCACCTCCCATATGAGGACAGGTTGAGAGAACTGGGGGTGTTCAACCTGGAGAAAAGAAGGCTCCAGGGTCACCTTATAGCAACCTTCCAATACCTGCAGGGGGCTATAAGAAAGCAGGGGAGGGACTATTTAGAATGGCTTAATGGCTTGTAGTGATAGGGCTAGGGGGAATGGCTATGAATTGGAGAGGGGCAAATTTGGACCAGACGTAAGGAAGAATTTCTTCACTCTGAGAGTGGTGAGGCACTGGCACAGGCTGCCTAGGGAAGCTGTGGCTGCCTGAAAGTGTTCAAGGATGGGGCCTTGGGCAGCCAGATTGAATGGGAGGTGTCCCTGCCTATTGCAGGGGGTTGGAACTAGATGATCTTTAAGGGCCTTTCCAACCTAAACTATTCTATGATTGTATATTTCTATGATCAAAGAACCCAAAGTTTTGCTCCTCACAGATTCGGAGCCAGTGATTTATTTCCCAGCACTTCCTGTTCACTCCTACATCATTCCCCCTAGCTGGAATGACAGAGGAGAAAACAACTTGTGCCCCCAAACCCTTCACAATATGTCCCAAGGCCCTGAAATCCCTATAATTGCTCTCAAATTTCTTATTGGGATTTTGTTACTACCTAATTGGAAAATCAACAGTGGATAATAATCCATAGGCCGGACCAGAGTTGGTAGTTTTCTCTCTACACCTCTGACTGAGGTCCCAGGAAAGCAGCAAACTTCCCTGTGTAATGGATCTAGTCTGCAGATTGGTCCTTCTGTTCCCTTTAAAAGGGAGTCCCCTATGACTATAACCCACCTCTTCTTCTGAATAGGGGCTGTTTTAGTGGAAGGCTTAGTGTGTCTTAAACTAGTGAACATTTCTGGGCTAGGACCCACCATCCTCACTGAGGTTTGGTTCCACTTACAGAGCTTCATATCTGTTGTGCAAGGGAGCCTAGGAGGCTGAGGTTCACACAGGGGAGGCACACCTGCTGGGTCAGGCAGGAATTCCCTTCTATCTCCTAAATTTCTCTCCTGGGCTGAATGGAGAGAGGATGGGACATCGTCTGTCATACAAAGCAAGCCCACCTGTTGGGTCTGAAACAGGTACCACAGGGTGTTATTCCAGTGGTAAATCTCCCTCTCACACTCTCTTATTGTCCTCTGCTTACTCACCACTTCCCAGAGCTCTGTCACCAATTGGAGAATTTTCTCCACCCTAGAACAACTACCACAAGTGAATTCTCTATTAGTGTCTGATACTGTCCTTGCCTTTGACCACCAGTTTTTCTTGACCATGAGAAATTCCAACAGAAGTTAATACATCAGGAAAAAAACCCATACTTCAATTAAAAAAACCCCAAAACCTAACCCCAAACAAAACAAACAGCAAGAAATCATCACTCATTCTTAAACACAAGTGTTTTTTGCATAGGTGATGCAGCTTATAGAAAAATTTTTCTTTAACAGTGTTTTTAGTATCAAGAATTACAAGACTATATGTATTTAATAAACAGATAAATAAGGCCTGCTTCCAACTAAGAGCATTTATTTTTTAAAAAATAAAGACATTAAAACCTGAGTTTGTTCATACCTACAGAAGAATATGAGATTGAAGAAATGTATACATATTTTTAGTTTGTCTTTAGTAGTAGAATTAAAAGTGAGATTGTACTGTAACAATTTTATCTAATGACTTGAGCCTTAGAGAAATATGATTCATAATTATTTCAAAGTGTTAAACTACATACTTTAGATAAAAGCCTAGTCTGTGACATTTTTTTTTTTAATTTCCTATTTTACAAAGTCCATTTTAAGGCTGATTTTTTTCAACTTCAAGAATTTATCTTAAAAGTATGTGTTAATAATCCTGTATTTGCTTTTTTCACAGCATGGTTTGGGTTGGAAGGAACCTATGGAGATCATCTGGTCCAGGCCCCTTGCTAAAGCAGGGTCACCTACAGCTGATTGCACAGGAATGTGCAGAGGTGAATTTCTAATATCCACAGAGAAGACTCCACAACCTGCCTGGACAGCCTGTCATCCTCCAAGTACAGAATTTTTAACTCATGTCCAAGTGGAAATTCCTGTGTTCCAATTTGTGCCTGCTGCCCTTTTTCCTGTTGCTGGGCACCTCTGAAAATAGTCTGGATCCATCTTCTTGACACTCATCCTTTAGGTATTCACAAGCAGGTACCCTCTCAGTCAGCTCTTCATTTATAAGAGGTACCTTCTCAATCTTCTCTTCGTTTATAAGAGGTACCTTCTCAATCTTCTCTTTTCTAGGCTAAAAAACCCAAAGCTTAACTCTCTGGTCTGTCCGGGTCTCACTGAACAGCAGGCCGGCCTTCTGGCTGCTCCTTCTGGTTTTATGTCGTCAGCAAACGTGCTGAGGGTACACTCTGTCCCTTCATGCAGATCATTGATGAGCATGTTGGACAACACTGGGCTGAGTACCAGCCCCTGTGGAACATTGCTGGCTACAGAGTTCCAACTAAACTCTACACAACCCTCTGCGCTCTGCTATTCAACTAGTTATCGATCCACCTTGCTGTCCAATCACTGAACCCACACTTCCTAAGCTTTCCTATAAGGATGTTGTGAGAGACAGTGTCAAAAGCCTTGTCAAAGTCTAGGTAGACAACATCCACTGCTCTTCCCTCATCTATCCAGCCAGTTATGCCATCGCATAAAGCTGTCAGACTAGCCAAACATGATTTCCCCTCGGTGAACCTATGCTGACCACTCCCCACAGCCTTCTTTCCCTCCAGAGGATTGGAGATGATATCCAGAATGAGTTGTATCATCACCTTTCCAGGGATAGAAATAAGGCTGATCAGCCTGTAGTTTCCTAGGTCTTCCTTCTTGCCCCTTTTTCAGATTGGAGTGACAATGGCTTCTGCCTACTCCTGAAGCACCTGTGCTGTTCTCCGTAATATTTTAAAGATAATGGAGAGCAGCTTAGCAACCACATCTACCAGCTTTCTCAGCACTCATTGGTACATCTCATAAGGGCGCATGGGTTTGTGTGTCCAGTTTTTACCAAATTGTCCTATGAGTTGAATAGTAAGAAAAAAAAATTGGATATTTTGCTAAAGGATCCCAAATAATACTTTCAAAATGGATGCATAATGTTCTTCAGTTTTATTTTCTACTCAAGGTCACTTTAACTTTTTTTCATTTTGTCCCTTTTTACTGTGCAGATATACCTTTTGAGTTAGAAATACAGTATAATTTCACTTAAGATTTTATTCCTAATAGTCAGTCTGCTCTAAGAGTTTTGAATCAAGGTTGAATTAAAAACTTACAGTCATCGCTGTCTTTGAGACACTCATATAATAGTGAACTAACATTACCTTAGTGTTATGAGATTTATTCCTTCAAAATAAATTGATAAATCCTGCCTTATCTTTAACCATTTAGCACTGAAAAACAGAACTCATAAATTTCAAACAGGTATACAAAATGAGGTATACACTGAAGTGGAGAAAAAAAGAGTTTAGAGAGTCCTCTGCAATGTAGGACATCCCATTTTCTTACGTGTCTTGTCTTTTTCCTTGGGTGGAATGAAAAATTGCTGCTACTATGGAGACTGAAATTAATGATGTTATACCAACAGTATCCAAATCTAGGTATGATCTTTTATGTCAGGTTGCAGGGTTACAACCTCCTTTGTAACTATATACACCAATAGATCAGGTATAGGTGTGCCTGCACACAGAGGAATCCTTCATCTTTCTACTGATCTGATTTTGACACAAGCAAGAGGATCTCATCAAAACTGCAGTGAGCACTGTAGTCCATCCCTGGAGATGTTTATCCAGACTTAAACTCTCCCATGGAGAAGCAGATATTACTACTATACACTAGCAATTAGTTTCCAGAAATATAGCTTAACCTGATTCACAGCAAGGCTACCGTAAGATACAGGTGTTTGAGTATCTGTTTTCCAGGGTAAGCCTGGAAGTTCATTTTTCTGATCTGCAGCTCTCTTTGCAAGAAAATCAGGTATGTAAGAAGCATTTTTAAGCATATTGACAGACCATAAGAAATGCTAGAAAATCATTCTTTAAAAAGTGCAATGCACTAATCAGTGTCTCTGTTTTTTAAATGAAATGCTTTGTCTAGTAGTTCTAGAGACACTGTTTCTGTGTCTTTTTTCTGCTACCATTCTTAGTTTGTGATCCTCCTAATAAGCATGTCGAAGACTGCTTTAGGCTCAATGGAGATGTAAGATCTTGGAGGCTTCACGAGCAGTGAACCTAGTCCTTGTGGCCATAGTTTTCACTTCCCAAGACTGTGTAGAATCAGCCTCCTTTTATGAGATGGAATTTTTTCTTTTCGGTACTCTGTGCCAATTTATGTAGCATCTCTATCTTGGAAACATGGTGTATGAACAGTTCTTTTAAAGGAATTCTTATTATTGCATGAAATACATTATCTTTAAAGTCTTACTTGATAATTATATGGCATTTTGAAAGTGATATAATTGGGTATTTTCCCTAGCAACATTCATGTTGCTAATAAGCACTTAAAAAGCTGTCTTCTTGTAACAGAGATAATTGTACACAAATTCTTCCTGTTACTTTTTATTTCAACCTTCAGAAACTTCCCCCTGTGAAAATTTGTGCAGGGATCTCAGGGTAAGATTCTTTCCTTATTGCTCCTCTATCATACTTTCTAGACTACTTTGATAGTTTTAGATACTGTATTAACATTTCTTAGACAGTATTAACACATTACTGGTCTTGTTTCTTTTGTTACTATTATCATTTGAAGATATTTATTTGATTAAACATTGGTATTAGGAAATCAAGATTATTAGCTTTCCAAACATATTCACCTACAACTTGAGACATTGTTCTCTAAGCCATTGTTTTGAAATCTCAAAGATTAGGACATTATTCACATTGATTTTGAAAGGCTTTGTTAATGTTAAATAATAAAGTTATTCAAATAGGAAATGTATCAAATGAGCAAAATACTCTGAAAAAGTATTTTGAATTTATATTTACATGGACGTATTTGCACAATGAATATAAGGTTCTTATTTTTGAGAGAAAAATGTGAGGATAATATAAATCATATTTTCAGAGAAACGTATTCTATGTATACTACATTCATCTGCACATGATACCATCATTGTCATTTACCCAGAGTGAAAAACTAATCAGTGTGGTAGAAGTTATGCTTTCCCAATATCTTAATGCAGACTGTTGCCCAGTCACATTGATGCTTCTATGGAATACCTCTTCACTATCGAAATTTGTATCCTGGTTTAAACATGAAAGTAAATAATTACGTTTCTTAGGTCCCTAAATCTTCTTCTTTTTTCCTCAAGTGAATCTATGCTCTTTTCTGTCCTGAATGCTATTTCTTCATTGCTTAATCTGAGTTCTCCTCCACCAATTTAGAAAAAAAGGTCAAGCCATATAGGCTTTTGCAGTTATCTGAATTTTGTGCTTGACCTTTATTTTTAATAATTTTGACTTAGTAGCTGAAATTTTCAGTACAGTTGTCAGCTACCATTTTCTTCAGTGCACAGAAAACATTCTAAGTGTACAGTTAGAAGGAAAGGAAGTTTATGTAAGCTTCTTTGCATAAACAACAACTAGGGAGCTTACACTTCTATTGTAAAGCTGACATATTACTATTTTTCTGCAGGTTTGCTGTTTTATTTTCCTTCCACTTTCCTTGTTTGTTAGGTACATTGCTAAAAATTAAAAGGGTGCTTCATTCCCTAGAAAAGGATATTTTATAAAAATGTCTTGTTAAGAACACATTAGTTCCATGGGAGAGGATGTTACTCTGACTGCACTATAAATCAAACATTATTATTTATTTTAATGTCATGGTTGTTCAGTCATTATAAATGATGCACAGGTAAGATGCTAGTACAAATTCTTTGTCTGTGAACGATTCAGTGATTCTGCTTAGCCTCAGAGAACAGATCATGAAGACTCCTAGGCTTCCAATAAACATAACAAATACAAACAATGGATTAATTTTAGGTCAGGTATATACCTTTGGAATACCAAAGGAATTAGGGTTTAATTTAGAAAGACCTTCTTTTCAATGTGTGTGAAAGTTAGATCATATAGATTTTCTTTAGATGTAAAAATGAACTTTCAATACTTAGACAGAAAATCTTGATATGAATGCAGCTACTTTCAGCTATTTTTGCACCCTGCAACTGTTTATGAAATTAGGTGTCTGAGGGCTTCTTGAAGAGTAGAAGTGACATATAAGCTTTTGTCCAGCTGAAAAAAAAGGGAATGCAGATCTTTAGTAGGAACTAGTCTTGGTCTACAGAGGACTTTTCATGTTTTTTAATTTTGAAAGTGTAATTACACAAATACAAAGCCATTCAAGCAATATTGGTGCAATCTCAAATGATAGAGTATGTTATCATGGAGCAAGAGCATCTATGGACTTTTATTGGGTAAATAATTCCATAAATTAAACTGGAATGAGCGAGCACATATAGGTTATGTGGCTACATAATTTCATAGAATCATAGAATCAGAGAATGAGAGAATAACCATATTGGAAGAGACCCACCGGATCATTCAGTCCAACCATTCCTATCAAACACTAAACCATGCCCCTCAGCACCTCGTCCACCCATGCCTTAAACACCTCCAGGGAAGGTGAATCAACCACCTCCCTGGGCAGCCTGTTCCAGTGCCCAATGACCCTTTCTGTGAAAATTTTTTTCCTAATGTCCAGCCTAAACCTCCCCTGGTGGAGCTTGAGGCCATTCCCTCTTGTCCTGTCCCCTGTCACTTGGGAGAAGAGGCCAGCACCCTCCTCTCTGCAACCTCCTTTCAGGTAGTTGTAGAGAGCAATGAGGTCTCCCCTCAGCCTCTTCTTCTCCAGGCTAAACAACCCCAGCTCTCTCAGCCGTTCCTCATAAGGCCGTTTCTCCAGCCCCTTCACCAGCCTTGTTGCTCTTCTCTGGACTCGCCCCCAAGCCTCAACATCCTTCTTGTGGTGAGGGGCCCAGAACTGAACACAGTATTCAAGGAGCGGTCTCACCAGTGCCGAGTACAGAGGGAGAATAACCTCCCTGGACCTGCTGGTCACACCGTTTCTGATACAAGCCAAGATGCCATTGCCCTTCTTGGCCACCTGGGCACACTGCTGGCTCATGTTCAGTCAGCTGTCAACCAACACCCCCAGGTCCTTCTCCTCCAGGCAGCTTTCCAGACAGACTTCTCCTAGTCTGTAGCACTGCATAGGGTTGTTGTGCCCCAAGTGCAGGACCCGGCACCTGGCCTTGTTAAACCTCATGCCATTGGACTCTGCCCAGTGGTCCAGCCTGTTCAGATCCCTTTGCAGAGTCTCCCTACCCTCCAGGAGATCGACACTTCCACCCAGCTTAGTGTCGTCTGTAAACTTGCTAAGGGTGCCCTCAATGCCTTCATCCAGGTCATTGATAAAGACATCAAACAGGGCTGGGCCCAGCACTGACCCCTGGGGAGCCCCACTTGTAACTGACCTCCAGCTGGATTTCACACCATTTCCCACCACTCTCTGGGCTCGGCCATCCAACCAGTTTTCCACTCAGGAGAGCGTGCGCCTGTCCAGGCCAGAGGCTGACAGTTTCTCAAGCAGAATACTGTGAGAAACTGTGCCAAAGGCTTTACTGAAGTCCAGGAAGATACATCCACAGCCTTTCCCTCATCCAGCAGCCGAGTCACTTTGTCATAGAAGGTGATCAGGTTAGTTCGGCAAGACCTGCCTTTTGTGAACCCATGTTGACTGGTGCTGATCACCCGGTTCTCTTGCATGTGCTTCATGATAGCACTCAAGATCACCTGCTCCATGACGTTCCCTGGCACTGAGGTCAGACTGACAGGCCTCTAGTTCCCTGGATTCTGCCTGCGACCCTTCTTGTAGATGGGCACAACATCAGCCAGCCTCCAGTCCAGTAGGACTTCCCCAGTCTTCCAGGACTGTTGGAAGATGATGGAAAGGGGTTTGGCCAGCACATCCGCCAGCTCCTTCAATATCCTTGGATGAATCCCATCCAGCCCCATAGACTTGTGGGTGTCTAGCCGGGCTAGCAAGGCTCTGACCACCTCCTCTTGCACCATGGGAGCCTCATTTTGCTCCTGATTTGTACACAGATGGAACAACCTTTCTTTACAATTAAAGACTGAGGCAAAGGCGGCATTAAGTACCTCAGCCTTTTCCTCATCCCCTGTCACTGTTGTTCCTTCTGCATCCAATAGGGACTGTATGGTCTCCCTAGTCCTCCTTTTATTATTTCTATATTTATAGAAAGATTTTTTGTTATCTTTCACAGACTTTGCCAATCTGATTTCTAGTTAAGCCTTAGCCCTTCTGATTTTTTATCAATATAATCTCACTTCCCTCCTGTAGTCAACCCAAGAGGCCTGTCCCCTCTTCCAGAGCCCATAAACGTTTCTCTTCCTCTTGATATCACTCAAGATCTCTCTGTTCAACAAAGCTGGTTTTCTCCCCTGCCGCCTTTTTCTTCCGGAACATGGGGATGGCTTTCTCCTGAGCTGCTAGGATTTCTTTTTTGAAGAGCTCCCAGCCCCCATGGGCTCCCTTGCCCTTAAGTACTGTCTCCCATGAGACTTTGCCAACCAGCCTTCTGAAGAGTTCAAAGTCTGCCCTCTGGAAATTTAATGCTACTCTCCTGCTAACCACCCTCTTCACTTCACCTAGAACAGAAAACCCTATCATCTCATGATCGCTTTGTCCTAGGCGTCCTCCTACTGCCACATCGCCCACAAGGCCTTCTCTGTTCACAAACAGCAGGTCCAGGAGGGCACCCTCCCTTGTTGGTTCATTCACCAGCTGTGCAAGGAAGTTGTCTTCCACACACTCCAGGAACCTGCTAGACTGCTTCCTTTCTGCTCTATTGTACTTCCAGCAGATATCAGGAAGATTGAAGTCTCCCACAAGAACAAGAGGCATTGATCTAGAGATTAACCCCATCTGTTTATAGAAGAGCTCATCAGCTGCTTCTCCTTGGCTGGGTGGTCTGTAACAGACACCCATCACAAAAATCTACCTTCTTGTGGGCTCCTCTGATTTTAACCCACAGGCACTCGATCTCCTCATCACCACAATCCACCTCAATGGTGTCCAAGTCCTCCCTTACAAAGAGGGCTACCCCGCCTCCTCTCCTACCTTTCCTATCCTGCCTGAAGAGTTTGTACCCCACCATAGGTGCACTCCAGTTATATAAGCCATCCCACCACGTTTCCGTGATGGCAACGACATCATAGGCTCCTTGCCCTATGATAGCTTCCAGCTCTTCCTTCTTATTCCCCATACTGTGTGCATTGGTGTAAATGCACTTCAGCTGAGCCGCCGAGCCTTCAGCCCTCTTAGAGGGAACAGAGTTCATTCCCAATTTCCTGGTAACTGGAGCAGCTAACACCAGAGCGCCCGTAGCTCCATTAGCACCCCCAGGTGTGTTCTCCCCCACTTTCTGTGTGGTGATGTAGTGGTGGTCCTCTCTAGCACACCCTCTCTGAATCATCAGTGCGCCACATCCAGGCACACTCATGTCTAGCCTGGGCTCAACCCCCTCCCCGTTCACATCTAGTTTAAAGCTTGGTTTATGAGCTTAGCTAGGTTTTTAGCAAGGGCTTTAGCCCCCCTAGGAGACACACGTGTCCCATCCTTAGCAACAAAGTCTGGGGGTGTGTGAGCCACCCCATGATCAAAGAAGCCAAAGCCCCTCTCCTCACACCAGGCTCGAACCCAGGCATTAATTGAATTCTTCCTGACTTCCAGCTCCTCTCTGTTTAGCCTTGGGATGGAGCAGAATACTATCTGTGCCCCAGAGCCCTCCATCATTTTCCCAATGGCCCTGAAGTCTTTCTTGATGGCTTTGGTCTTTCTGTTTACTAAATCATCATTACCAGTTTGGACTGCTATCAGAGGATAGTAGTCTGTCTCGTGGACCAGGGAAGGAAGTTTTCTAGCTACCTCCTTCACTGATGCCCCCAGTAAGCAGCAGACCTCTCAGTGGAGGGGGTCCAGTCTGCAAATGGGTCCCTTCGTTCCTTTTAGGAGGGAGTCTCCTACAACAGTCACCCTCCTCTTCTTCTTAATGGAGAATGTTTTTATCTTTTTCTGAGGATGGTGTGGCCTAGGCAAGGATTCTAGGCTGTGGGAGCCATCATCCTCATCCTCAGGGTTGGATTCCACCTGCAGCACATGGTACTTGTTCACCAGGGGGATCTGGGGTTTTGGTGTCTGGGTGAGGGGAGCAGGTTTCCTTCGTCTGGCAGGAACTTGCTGCCATTCCCCATCTCTTGCTCCCCCAACCTTGCAGTTTGCAGGTGGATGGTGTTTGGACACACCAGCTCCAGCAGGCTGCTGAGTTAGTGAGAGGGCCCTGCTCCACTGGTCTATCTCCCTCTCACACTCCCTGATGGTCCTCAGCCTCTTTGCCTCCTCCCTTAACTCCTCCACCACACGACGGAGTTCCCCAACTCAAGTGCAGCTTTCACAAGTGGAGCCAGTACCAGAGGCACGAGCTGATGTGGGAGGGGGGCACTGCCTGCAGCACAGGGTCTGGGTAGCTGCATGCACCCACTGTGGCTCTGTCTGGGTGGCAGCATCCACCCTGCCTGCTGCAGCACACGGAGCAGCTTTAATCTTCTGCCGGGTGGCCACCATGCTCCTCAGTGTCTTCTGTCTGGTTCCTAGGTCCTCTCTGCACCCTGCCTGCTTGCCCTGCCCGCTCGCACTGCCTCTCGAACTGCCGCTCAAACTGCCCTGCTCCTCTTCACCACGCTTCTCTTCGCGGTGCTCCCAGGCGACTGTTTCAATCTCCCGCGGTGGCCGCTGGGACAGCCCCCTCCCATCAGGCACCGCGGGACCAGCGTGTTGGGGCTGGCAGGACCCCCGCCCCCACCTGGGTGTTTCTGGGATTTTCCCCACTCTGGGAAGCTCCCACCGCGTCAAAATGTCCACCACACCCTAGGACTCACCGTCCTGCTGCCAGGTGCTGCTGAAGAAGCAGTGTTGGTGACTTTAAGTCATGTTCTGTGTCATAGCACTATATCTTGTGTAGATAAGCATGCAAGCCATTTAGTGAAACCTTGAGTAGCTATAAACTATGTTATTGTCCAGAGAAGTTCTCTGACACAGCAGTTCCAGAGCTGTTTTAAAGTCATCTGCACTGTTTTCTTATATGTCTCTCTCAGTCATGTCTTGTCTGGACCTGAGAATACCAATCCACCATTTATCTGTCAGCAGGAAACCAGCTTCAAAATACATTAAATTTAGACTTGGAAATAACTGTCTCATCAGGATCTGACAAACAATTTTTCATCTGTGCTGTTACTAAACTACTGAAAACTGCAGAGGTATACCAAAGGATATCATAAATGAATACCAGAGTAAACAGTGACTCTGTTTCTCCTTATCATGTCTTACATCTTATACATTGTGAATATTTTGACCAAATCATAACACTTTACTATATGACAGTTAATCTGCAATAATTATAAACAGCATGCTGTGGTTAAAGTGCTCTTGCCCCTTTGGCATATTTGCTCTATATTTGTGAAAAAAAACAAAACATGAATTGCCCACAACCAAGAGTCTTATAAGCTTTCACAACTAAGCATGTGAAACGCTTGACTTCTCTCTACAGTTTAATTGATAAACAAGTTTCTTTCAGAAGACGAACGTTTAAAAGTGAGCATTTGGTTAATTGTGAGTGTTTGAGTGTACATGTGGAGTATGGAGAAAATGCTACTAGATTGTTAGGCTGAAAGATAATTTTGAACAGTAGTTTCATTCTGTTCTTACATTTATTTATCAGAGTTTTCTTTAGTTTCATTACTGATCTCTTGAAACTCTTTTTGGATCTTTTTTCCTGTGTAATTCCTCCTGACAGCCATTCTCTTACACTGCAGAAAAATGTAAAGATTATGTTTAAGGCATCAAATAGTCTTAGCATCTGGTTAATTGCTTGTCTTCATTCTGCATTTTTCAGTTTGTTTGCTCTCTATCCTGTTTTCACTCCATCTTTGAATTTTCCACTCCAGTTGCCTATTAACATCCTTACATCCAGTACACATTCTTTATTATTTATTGCCATGTCACATGCATTATAGTGTCTTTACTTCTATTTTTAACCTAATTATTAAGTGCCTGTTGATAAATTTGCACAAAATCAAAAAGATGGTGAAGAATGACACAGATCAATGCTCTGAAAAATGAAGTGTGGATGAATGTATTTTGCAATAAAGCTTGACATCTGATGTTTGCTCAAAAGTGTAAATCACAAGCAGATGTCATACTCTAGTCCTATTTAGATTAACAGATTGAAGGTCAAGTAGACACTTGATCTTTATTTATCAGGACCTAGCTGGAGAACAGAAACGTGATAATAGAAAGTTTGTCAATATAGTAAATGCCAACATAACAAGATTCAGTTGAATCTGGAATTATAGTTCAGAACTTATACTCCTTGTACATTCTTACCCCAGAAATAACGTATACAGTGATAAGTGAGGTATTTATCACTGGAAGTACTTATCAACAGATCTGTCATAGTAGAAGAAATCAGTATTTAAAGAGCTTTTCCAAAGAATATACATTATCTAACTCAGCCCAGAGTGTTCAGTTTAACATGGGAATTGGAAATCTTCTGGTCTATATTTCTGGCCTTAGAAAATGTGAACTATATTCAAAGAAACATATTTACTTCCTGCATAGCATTGATTATTATTTGCGCAATTGACTATATTTCTAATTTACAATTTGTTTTTTGGATGATTACTTAATTTTCTTTGAATTTCATATCTATAAAGACAAATTGGAGTTAAACTTTTCTTCAAATTGTTTTTAATTTAAAATTACATGGTTATTACTGGAAGAGAATAAACTTTGTGTTTTATGACAACTTACATTTGATAGTAGGTATATATTTTACTTTTAAATTTTTTTTTACATTTGCCTACAACTTTTGTTGAATTGCTCCAGCCAGTTTCTCTTGGTGGGTATGTGTGCACCAACTAATTTGTATATATGTTTTTCACTTAGTTTTTCCTGGAACTTATGAAATCAGTGGTTTAACTCTTGTTATTTTTCCATAGCAAGAGTTTCAGTAGAAAAACATAGGTTGGAAGTTAACTTGGAGTTCATCCTTTGTCACCTCGAATACTGTGTTCAGTTCTGGGCCCCTCACCACAAGAAGGATGTTGAGGCTCTCGAGCGAGTCCAGAGAAGAGCAACAAGGCTGGTGAAGGGGCTGGAGAACAAGTCTTACGAGGAGCGACTGAGAGAGCTGGGGTTGTTTAGCCTGGAGAAGAGGAGGCTGAGGGGAGACTTTATTGCTCTCGATAACTACCTGAAGGGAGGTTGTGGAGAGGAGGGAGCTGGCCTCTTCTCCCAGGTGACAGGGGACAAGACAACAGGGAATGGCCTCAAGCTCTGCCAGGGGAGGTTCAATCTCGACATAAGGAAAAAATTCTTCACAGAAAGGGTCATTAGGCAATGGAACAGTCTGCCCAGGGAGGCGGTTGATTCACCTTCCCTGGAGGTGTTTAAGGCATGGGTGGACGAGGTGCTGAGGGGCATGGTTTGGAGATTGGTGGGAATGGTTGGACTCAATGATCCAGTGGGTCTCTTCCAACCTGGTGATTCTATGATTCTATGATTCTATGATTACCATAGCTATACATTTGAATAGTTAGCAACGTAGCAGATAAGAAGACAAGCACTGTATTCCTTCTAACTTCTGTTCAAAGCAGGGCTGTAGATTAGATTATCTAAGAAGAGATTAAGTTTGGGAAACAGCCTCAAAGTCCAATAGCAATCACAAAATGCAGGTATGATCCAAATAATTACTAATGTGAACGTTTTAGAAGCCAGGGAGAAAACCTATTACCCCTCTTTTACCCCTGTTTTGATTTCCCTCTATTTTCAGACCATGGAATAACATTTTCCAAGGCACCAATAGTAGTGATAACAAGAAAGAGACAGAGGGCCTAAGGCATATTTAAGGAAGCTTTTTAAAGTTAGGAGTGAGGAGTCAGTCAGGGACAGAAGTTGTCCCTTTAACAAAAATAAATAACACGCCTTATAGTGCCTACTATTCATCGGTGTTTGTGGTCTGGTCAAATGGAGTTTCAGTATTATTTGAATGAAACATTTAACTACTAAAAAACTCTGGAGCTATAGGAAGAATCAAAGTAAGAAGCAGTTGCTGTACCTGACTGGAGAGGTGGTTATTATAAGAAATGATTAACTTGAAAAAAATAGCCATTATGATTCTAAAACAGAAGAATTTCTTCAGAAACAGCACACCTGTGTTGGAGATACAAGGAATCTTGAAATTACTTTTCAGTATTGCTAAATTTTATGTAGAATTTTTTTATTTTATTTCAAAGAAGCATTATTACACCTCCAACGTAGCATTAACTATGGACAATTATTGCATGTGTTACTTCATTATGTCTTTTTTGTTTCATTCTGTGTACTCATATGCATTTCTTTCTGTGTAAATTTACAGGTCAGTGAATAAATGTGCATCACAAAGATACAGCAACCCCATTTGCAAATATCTTCCTTTTCAGGAAATCAGAAGTAACTACCCATGTTTTATCTACTTTTTCATTTGAATATACCACTCCTCCATAATTCCTCCTTATTTATAATTTTCCATTACATATGCAAACAGTATTTTAATGTAAAATAAATGTAAACTTTGTCTTTTATATTAAAATAAACATCCTTCCTAAACATTTCTACAGCCAAAAGTATTTACAAATGCATAGTGGGAAATAGAATTTTTTTTCCATAGAGTAAAGTCTAGAAGTTTGTATACATAGGTGTATTGGTTGTATAAATTGGCTTATTTAATAGTCAGCACTGGGATTGTGTTATAATCTCTGCTTCTTCGTGCTTTGAAAGTGCAGTAACTAGGGAATTTGTATGCTTGTATAAAGAACAGTGTGAGTGGATATTGAATATTTCAAAATGATGTTTTTCAAAACACATCTTTGTAGACTGGAACTTCTGATTTTTAACTAGGAATGTAGGGATATGATAAATAATTTCCTCTACATTTTCCTATTACTTTTCATAGAATTATCATAGAACGGGTTGGGTAGGAAGGGACCTTAATGATCATCTAGCTCCAACACCTGTGCCATGGGCAGTGGCACCTCCCATTAGATTAGGCTGCTCAATGCCTCATCTAGCCTGGCCTTGAACACCTCCAGGGATGGGGCAGCCACAGCTTCCCTGGGCAACCTGTGCCAGTGCCTCACCATCCTCATTGTGAAGAATTTCTTCCTAATGTCTAATCTAAATCTTCCCCTCTCTAAGTCAAAGCCATTACTCCTCATCCTATCATTACATCCCCTTGTAAAAAGTCTACCCCCAGCTTTCTTCTAGGCCCCCTCAGGTACTGGAAAGGAGCTATAAGGTCTTTTCAGAGTCTTCTCTGTGCTGAACAGCACCAACTCTCTCAGCCCGTCCTCATATAGGGGGTGCTCAATTCTGCTGATCATCTTTCTAGACATCCTCTGGACTCTTTTCAACAGTTCCAGATCCTTATGTTAAGGATTCCTGAACTGGACACAATGCTCCAGGTGAGGTCAAACAAGAGCAGAGAAGAATCTTATAATCATAGACTCGTAGAATCACTAGGTTGGAAAAGACCCACAGGATCATCAAGTCTAACCATTCCTATCAATCACTAAACCATGACCCTCAGCAGCTCATCCACCTGTCCCTTAAACACCTCCAGGGAAGGTGACTCAACCACCTTCCAGTGCCCAATGACCCTTTCCATGAAATATTTTTTCCTGATGTCAAGCCTGAACTTCCCCGGCAGAGCTTGAGGCCATTCCTTGTTGTCCTGTTCCCTGTCACCTGGGATGAGAGGCCAGCTCCCTGCTCTCCATAACCTCCTTTCAGGACAGAATCACCTCCCTCTACATCCTGGCCATGCAGAGAGCTGCTGTTTCAGAGAACTCAGGGTCTGGTTCCACCAGTCTTCTCTTTCTCAGACTCTCTGATGCTCTTTAGCCATTCTACTTGCTCTCGCATCTCTGCCACCAGGCTGAGGAGATAGTCCACCTACTTGCAACACAACAGTTGCCCCTGCTGCCTTCTGTTTCCAGTGCAAGCCCATGGCACTCCCTGCCGCCAGAGAGCTGGATGACTACAAGTTTTCCTGTGAGCTGAGTTTGAGCTGATACGTCCCTTCTGGCTGGTGCAGAGGATACAGCTTCCTGCAGGGTGAATGCCATGGCTGGGCTTCCTCTCGATGACTGAACTCACCTCCTGCACACAGAGGCTATGCCCTTCCTGCTTGCTCTGCCTGTGTGAACTGCCCACACAAACTGCTGTGCCCTGTGCTTCTGGCGAGCCATGCACCTGTTTGCCCACTCCTGTTCGCTGCAGTCCAGTTACTGGTACTCCTCAGGGGACATTTATATCTCCTGCAGCTGCTTCTGGAAACTTCTTGGGCAACTTCTCACCTGGCCCTATCAGCTGCCATGTGGCAGCTGCTGCAACTGACGGTCAGGAGCTCCTTTTGGGGGGTTCCCTTGCTCTACAGAGCAAGTTTCTGCCTTGATTCAGCACTCATCTGCAGAATTTACTGTCCCTGCTGCTGACTCTCACTGATTACTTGTAAACATTTCCAAATGGTATGTATATCACTTTTTATTCTTTCCTTATAATAGGTGAATATTTTACCAAAGAGAAATTTTTCTTCTTTATTCTTATGTTTCTGAAGGTCTGAAGTAAGATAATGATTACACAGACAAATCATGCATTCAGTATCAAGTTTGTTTGCTTGTGCTAGTATATATTCACACAGTGTAACATTAATTTAGACACTGGTAATGGTATGTGTACTGCTTCTAGAACCAACAACAAAATAGCCAGTCAATTAAGTACATTTTAAGTAATGGGACATTGAAAGATAATCCCGTAAGTACTGTGAAAGCTGCTTTTTGAGAGTATTTAAAACTTCAACATTCTCAATATGCCTATAGCCGATATTTTCTCAAAGAACTCAGATAACTTTGTTTCAGAAAAGAATGATTTTTTCATCATATTTTCATAAAGGGTGTAATTTAATTTAAAAATAAAAAAATTACAACAGAAATTGTATTTTTATTTTAAAAAGTAGAAATTACATATTGACATCAGGTTTTTTTGCCATACTTTTATTTTTTAAATACCAGGTTTGAGGCAGACCAGCACACTTCCAATGGCTATTACAGGGCTTATCTATCAGATTAGAAGAAAAATAATGAAAAATGTCTACGTGGCTATATTGCAAATAGTTTTAAGGACTACTGAGAAAAGTCATAAAGAGCAGAGTTTTTTTTAAGCTCTTTTCCCCCACATCATTACTTTCATTTATATTTTCTTTAAACAGATTTTATTTGCAAGCTATGAGTCAAAACACATGAAACGATCTGCTCAAACTATTTCATCATTCATAAATTTATGAGTTGTTAGGAGAAAAGTAGTTTAGTAGGTTACCAAGTGGAGAAACAAGTGTGAAATAGAATACTTGAAAAAATAACTTGAAAATTATTTGGAATTTTTGTGCCAAATATTTTTTATTAATATGGGTATTACAATAAAACTGAAAGTCTGGGATACATGGAAAACAAATAAAGTAATTCAAAGTTCTTGTCCACCTTGGATAGCTTTTAAACATGGTATATATTTTCTGAACTTAATAACTTTTCTCTATGAATTACAAATTATATATGTGCACATACTTCTTAATTTTGTTAATCAGCGATTAACAGATTTTTATTCTAAAGCTTTCCTAAAGGGTTTTGTTACTACATTTCAGATTATTATCAACCTCAGAGTTTAGTGTTTTAAAGCAGACTTTTATATTTTCATTATAGCTTATTTCATTCATGTGTTTTATCATCTACTAGATTCTTACTATGCTGTAATGCTCCTTTACATTTATCTATTGATAATTCAATACTTGCAAAAAATGTCGTATTTATCAAGCTGTAAGAAATGTAGATATCTATGAACTTCATGCTTTAAAGGAACTTAACTATAATCTGCCAGGTTTTGGAGTAGTTTGTGGTTTTAATTTGTATGTAAGTATGTAGTAAATAAATTAGGACTAAAAGGAGCTAAAGAATAGCACTGCACAGAAACTAATCTGTATGGATGATGAGTAACGCATGCCTGGAACTTGGTGCCTAAGCTTCAATATAGTCTTGCTATTTTCACTCTTTTTTCACAGTATTTTCTTCATAGAGATATATTTCAAGATGGTAAGGATGGATATTGTTTTCAGCCAGAGTAGACTGCATCCTGGTGCTCCAGCCACTCTCTGGGTAAAGAAGGAGAAGAGAATCTTCTTCCTTAGCTTTTGGGAAACCGGCCTGTATGTGAAAAAAACATATTTCCCCTTGAGAAAGGAACTGTATTTCATTCTGTGATAATGTGCCATTGATGAGTTGATTCTCTGTTATGTATATCAACTCACAGGATGCATCTTAATGCATTTTAATGGAAAGTCATTGGTTTACATTTATATTCAGTTTCCTTTTGATCAGGTTGAATTATACATTTAATATACACACCATGCAATAGGCCTTCACAAAACTGAAGGTCTCACATTCACGTTTAAATTTGTGTTCCCCCTTTTGAATGAATGAAATCGAAAGGTTGTCATTGTTTTTTATGTCAATACCACACACCGAAATCTTTTATTGGCACTTTTCTTACAGTTACATATTACTGATGAAGAAAAGGAAAAAATAATAATCAGCAGCAGCAGCAACAACAACAATAATGATTACTGTGTTGTTGTTGATAAATACAATGAACTTGCTGCAGTCAAATAAACCTGAAGAAATGATGGGATTAGGGGATTGCCATTTAAAGTACTTATTTAAAAAATCACTAGTGCATGAAAAAAGAGGGAAAATAAAGCTTTAACATTTTAAATGTCAATTGAAAATGACTCAAAATGTTTAATCAAAATGTTTTTTTTCAGAATTTGACATAGAAACCAATTTCAGAAAACTTTATGGCTGCCGCATAATAAAATCCATCAAGCTGCGAAACTGATTGTACAAACAATATAGATATAAATAAATGTTGCTGATTCCACTATAATTTTTAACTCTTCATGTAATATAAATTAAGTGTCCTACATAATACAAATGAAATTAATTCATCATTTTGACATTTTTAAAAATAGAATTATTTCTAATACTAAGTTTTTCTAAATAAATATACACTGGCATTATGGCTAGTCAGTCTGTAATGAAATGTAATGATTCACTCACAAAAAAAAGGCCTGTAATTATGTCCTGATATTTGCTGATGCAGTTACCATGGCTGCAAACATGGTAGCTACAGTTTCAATAATAAAAGGAGGAAAAAACACACAACAAAATACACATCAGCAGCAGAATTCAGATTATAGATACCCATGAATCCTGTTGTCATATTGTTCTACTTTTTACTGAAATATTGTATTCCTTTGTCTCATGGTAATCCTAATGCTAGAATGTGATAGCAGACGTATTTTTCAAAAGGTTACTTTAACAATTAACCAGCAAGTTGCAGTCATGTCTTGTGAACAGGCTAAATCTAAAGTTAGCTCTAAAGGATATGATGGAATTGACAAATTAGGTTTGGCCACAGCAAACCAAGATGTTTCATTCTTATATTTCTTCTTTAAACAGGATAAATTCATATATTTCAACAAGCATTTTCAAACTGTTTTTACCTAGTGATTTTACTTGTTGCTCACTTTGCTGACAATGTTTGGGAAGTTTGGGGTTTTTTTTGGAGAGGGGAAGGGAGGAGGTGTGACACTTAGTGCATGCGGGGGGATGTGTACTTCTTCTATGCAGAAACTTTTGCATTAAATCACATAAGGTTGCTCCTTTAATATTCCACTTTTTCATGGCATTTTTAATACTTTAAAAAGTGATTGCAGAATAAGTTTTGAAAATAAACATTTAAAAAGAAGGTTACTGAAGGTTCTCTCATTGTAAAGGAATAAGGAAACTTCTCTGTGTTACAAGTTTTTTGTCTCCCTTCCAAGAAAGAAACACTTCAACCATAAAATGAATGAACGCAGCCTTCTAGATGTGTTGTGAAGAGTGATGAGCAGATTTGAGGAAAGAGCCAGTCTGTCAAGAAACTAAAAGGCCATAAGCCCATGATGAAACATTGACTGACAATTCAGAAATAGGCAAGAAAATTATTTGTCTTCAGTAAGAATATTACAAGTTCAGGATCCCTCATCAGAGCTGATTATAGACTAGAGAGGAGGGTGAGCTAGTATAAATAAAATGCAGTTATGTCTTTGCCAAAACAGAGTAAATCCTGGGAAGAGACCAATTAATTAATGTCACTGAATAATGATTTATGGTGATATTTGTAACAGAATATCCTTTAGACATTACAAGCTGTTGCCTTAGAAATTGAGCCTCCCTAATTAGCTAGATGACATGCAGGGTGGATCCTTCAAGATGGTACACCGTCTGGTCTGACTAACATGCAAAACAAGCATCAACAGTGATGTGGCTGCCAAGGATAAATGGAAATGAGAGCCCCAAGAACAACATTGCAGAGAGCTGGTGTAGCAGGTCAGCACAGAAAAACTCCTGGAGATTAATTAGAGCCAGATGATCTATTAAAAACATATGGAAAATGGCAAGTGAAACTGAAATATGCTGCAAGAGTGATCAGTACCTATTTTTGAAGACTAAAGAAATGCTTAGGTAAAACAGCTTACCAATGGAGGGTTAAATGTCATAAACTCAGACACGGGGAAGAGGATCAATTCTTTTATGCAATGGTGTAATACATGATTTTCAAAAACAAGGACCAGATCTTCACTTTCGCACATAGTACTGCTCAGATAAGTTAATTACTGAGATACAGTGGAGATGAACATTCTCTGTAATGTAAAAAACATTAAAGGTGCAGGGAATATACAAGTGAACAGATACTGCACACTAATAACTTCAGTTTTGAAAAATAAAGGAGTGGCAAAAGAGTGACCTCAGTGACACAGATCATCTGGTTTGTAAAGACATCAGAAAAAGAAGGATGGGGTACCAAAGGTATCATATGATGATTAAAAAAATAATAAAAAAAAAAAGTCTCTTACTCAGAACTGTTGGCGTAAGTAATATTATAGAGGTTATTAGCAACTAACCTGATGAATAGATGGGAAATCTTTGCTAAAATAGTATTTGGTTACACTCACCTATCTTTCCAGTACGTACCTGGGTAGAATGAATTCTATCAGACTCCTTTCCATTCCTAGCAGACAAGGGGGATATGGGTATTTGAATTGAAAACAAAACAAGACAGGACACAACCTCTGAAAGGGTATTTGATATATGTGCCTTCAGTCTCAAAACCAAAGTTCAATATAATTCACTTAATTACTAAGCCAAACTATCCAGAAGTTGTTGTAAAATATGTGTTGGGATATTGTAATATCTCATTCACCCATCAGCACCAGCTACTACATTCTCTCCTTCTTTAGAGGAAGAGGCAATATCTGTTTATAATTGTGTCTCTTGATTTTGTTTTTCAATAGATATCTGATTTATTGCTTTGTTGTCTGGACTCCAAGCGAGTTGTGTTGAAGTAGAAAACAACATTCACTGAGACAGTCCTTCCCTCATCTACTTTTACCCAACTTTCTCACAATAGTTGTTCTGCTTTACTCACAACAGTTGTTCTGCTTCCTAGTTCAAAGTCTTTCTAGTAATCTAGGTCTTTGAAAATTTTTCCTCACTGTCTCCCATTAGTCATCATCCTTCTCCTTGAAAGTTCTATTTGGGTTTTCTCTTCTTTCTTTTTCCTTTAGCATTTACCCTTTAGCACAAATGTGAACGTATCTTTGCCATAATCCAGTTAAGAGTTCAGTACCATGCTGAGGTGATGATAGTGCCCATAAAGCTGGGGAAGACTCAAAAAGACATTGACTAGTAGTTGAAAAGATCGGTTTTCCTGAATATTGTTCAGCATCCAGTTTCACTTCGTGCAGTGTTCATGACCAGCTGTACATTCTAAAGTGTCTTTGTCTTAAATATCACTTAAAATCTGACCTGTACAAACAAGATGGTGTTCATGCTATTTGTAATTAATATTGCACATAAATGGACCTTGTTTGTCTTTCAGCATCTGTGATGCCTTCAGTGAAGTCTGCAAACATCTTGGGAGTTATGATTGTAATCAGCTTGATGACTACTGACTGTAGCTGTTTGGGGTTTTGGGGTTTCTTCAGTAAAGAAATACCGCTGATGACATGGAAGTATTTTATTTAACTCCTTTTTAATTAAAATAAAAAATATCTTAAAATAAAAAGTTTTGTGGGTTTTTAAGTGAAAAAAAAGTGAGAAATCTAGTTTAAAAAGCCAGAATGAGAAGTTTGCATAATGTCCTGATTTAGCACACCTACCAGCCCTCAGACAGGTCAGTAGCTAAATCTGGGTGGCTTTTTAGACCCTCATGTTATCTAGCTTTTATACTGAGGATGAATTGAAAGCATGGAATATTTGTTGGTCAGGCTGGGTAAACCTGACCTGTTCAAATATCCCAGCAGGCGTGACCCCATTTGCCACAAACTTTGGGATGGCCCTAATATACATAGGGAATAGATGTAAGCAGTAATCTCTCGGCAAACCAACATACCAATATCTTGGTGAAAACTACCAGATGGGTCTGAAAGAATCTTAGCTGAAAAGTCAGAGAATGTATTCTGCTTCAGCAAGAACCAGAACATATAACAAAACTGTCTTGACATAATTATTCGGAATTTGTGACATCTATTCTAAATCTGTTATAAATAATTTCAATTTTAGAAGTTTCAGCTTCACAATTTTCTGACAATTTTACTGCTGCTTTTCTATCTGCTATCCTCCTGCTGTATTCTGCATAGCAGGCCAGAAAGCCGACTGTATCCTGGGCTGCATCAAAAGAAGTGTGAGCAGCAGGGCAAGGGGGATGATTCTTCTCATCTATTCAGCTCTCATGAGACCTAAGCTGGAGTACTGCACTCAGTTCTGGAGTCCTCAGCACAGGAAGGACACGGATTTGTTACAGCAAGTCAAGAGAAGGCCACAAAGATGATGCAAGGGCTGGAATGCCTCCCATACAAGGACAGGCTGAGACATTTGGGATTGTTCACCCTGGAGAGGTCTGTGGGGAGACCTGAGAGCAGCCAGAAGGGGTACTTAAAGGGGTACTTAAAGGTACTTTAAGTACTTAAAGGGGGTCTACAGGAAAGCTGGGGACAGGTCAAGTGGTAATGGTTTTATATTGAGAGAGGGGGAAATTTATATGAGATACTAGGAAGATTTTTTTTATTTAGAAGGTTGCGAGGCCCTGGCATAGATTGCCCAGAGAAGTCGTGGATGCCCCATCCCTGGTGGTGTTTGAGGCCAGGCTGGATGAAGCTTTTAACAACCTGATCTAGTGGAAAGTGTCCCTGCCTATGGCAAGGGAGTTTGAACTGGATGATCTTTAAAGTCCTTTCCAACACCAGCTATTCTATGATTCAGTGATACACTCTGCTTCCTCAGTTACAGATGTTTTCTTTACTATGCAATGCATCTATGTAAAAAAATTACTGTGTTTGTAACTGGGGTGCTAAGAGGCTGGGGTTATTTTCACAGTGCAATTGCCAGGCATGGCAGCAGCTAACATGGGATGTAGCTGGTGTTGATTAGAGTTATCTTGCTCACTCACTGACTATCTGGTGGCTTCAGCAGCAGATGACAGACCCTTGACTTCTTCGCTTTCTAGTTCTGTGGTGGCAAGGCTGGTTCAGGAGCTCCAAAGCACATGTTTCCTGTCTAATGGAAGTGTAGATATCTGTAAATTTGTTTCCCAGTAGGAGATGCAGAAGTCAGCTCAGGATAAGAGAGAAGAATCTGTTTTCTTTTGTGTAGAATAGCAGTCTCAACTGCTTCTTAGGAGCAACTGAGCATTTTGAGTGTACTATTTCCTCCTATATCTGATATTTTTATCCTCTGTCATTTACAGGTGAATTTTGTTAAATACAGCCTAGACTCAAAATTTCATTTTCAAAGAAAGACTAGATTTTAGTTAAATGTATATTCAACTTACTAGTACATTTTGTTTCTTTTGGAATAGAAGGTTCTCTGTCACAGCAGCATACTACTTTTGTGTCAGAGCATATTCAAATCTGAAAGAGATATTTGTTTTGTCTATCTGTGTTGTAAAAGTGCAGAGGGAAGGATATTAAAGAATTAAAAATACTAGCAATTTTTTAGAATGAATATTCACTGAATTGGCTCTGGTGATGTAGCATAGATAATTTAAACTATTATAAATTATTGTTATTGATTATAGTAAGCATGAATAACACTTGTTTTACCATATAAATGTCAAGTAATGGAGGTGTTAAGAATACTTTTATATGTCTTTTGCTATTTTGCTGGGAAGTTGCTTTACTTTTTAATCATTACAAACAGGAAATCTAATCTCCAGCTGAACATGAATAACAACAAAGAACCCATGGCTCAGCATAAAGCTGTAAACCTAAAAGGTTCATAAAATATGAAACTCCTATTAACAGATTATGTATGAAGGGCTAAACAAAATATTTGCATTCTGACTCCAGACAATGCATACAGTTTAAGACTCTGAAGGAGTAGAAAAATTTATCTTCTTCAATGCAAGCTCTTAAAAAATGTTAAATAGTACTAAACATTGTTGTTTTTTTTCTGAGTAGATAGGTTTATGTCATTTGATGAGACTTTATTTGTACCTAGTTTGAAATGTGTTTAGATGAATTTTGTAATTAGATACAGAGCGGTATTTATGTGTGTTGTATTGCTGTCAGCAATATAGAAAAGAAATTAATATCATTGCTTCCTGTTTGCAGGCAATTTTGACAACAACATTAAATGGGCAGAAAAATGTACTTCTATTACATACATAATTGGCATAATTCAGTTTTTTAAACACATACATTTTTATATCTGTGGATAGGGGCAAATATATGTAAATATTGACACAATCCAACTGGGCAGTCAAAATAGATTGGTTTCACAACCTCATTCAATTCTTGATTCAATCTACTTCTATAAAACTTAGCACAGCAGGAAGAAAGTACTCTTCATAGATAGAGTAATATATTTAATGCTATATAGCAAATTCCCATACCGAAAATTAACTGTACTGATATGAAAGATAAAGAGATCAGCTTAAATCTGTCAAACAAACAAACACACAAGGAACTAATTTAATTACTTCAGCCAAAATTTCAACAAAACCTCCTTTATTTGAAAATCAAATTTTTAGCTCCCATAAAGAACAATAGCATAAGTATCACTATAGTTGTTTTCATATCATCATGTACCTTTTAAGTTCAAAGCAGCACCAGGATTAATGTCTGAGATAAATACCTGAGACTTCCTCACTGACGGATTACAGAAAGCTAGGCTTAAGGTCAGCATAGTGCAATCTTCTTCACTCCCTTCGAATCCAAAGTAGAGAGTTTCTGTACTGTGTATTCAGAAAGAAATGTAGATTAAGAGAGGCTTAAGTAGAGAGAACAATATCCTCTAGATATACATCTCAGATGAAGGTAAACTTATCCGTCCATGTTACTTACCTACTTTACAAATCTCAACGTTGCCATGGAAATCCACTAAGGAGGACTTTTTTTTTTTCACATAAATGTTAAGAATGGTCTTATTTATGTATGATATAGCTATTCTTAAACCATACATGGAATATGGAGTACAGAAGCTAGTTAGATTAAAAAACGGCAGTTTCCTTGATTTCAGTTTAATGACTTTCATTTATAAGTTGAGTCGTATGCTGCATCTGTCACATTAATGACACCACTAGAAATGAATTTCCCATAATATTTAAATCTAGGATGAATTTCCCATAATATTTAAATTCCCATATTATTAAATCTGTTTTATTTTTGAACCATTCCTTTTTGGCGCAGGCAAAAGTGCTAATTCTCCTGCAGACTAAAAATGAAGTATTTGAGTAGATATCAGAAATGAAGAGGTCAAGTGTGAACAATTGCTGGCTAACATAGCAGTTTGGTTTGGCACCAGCATGTAGTAAAAAATCTCTAATACAAAGAAAATTGATAAGAGTTATCCATGCTGATAATTATACTTGCCTGAACTTTGGGTTCATAAAGGTAAAGCGTAATAAAGCAGGTGATGTCTGTCCTCACTCAATTCTCCTGACTTTTCTTGCCATTTTATGAAAATATCAGTAAAGCACATTTATAAGGTAACTTCTCTCACCTCAAGTACAATCAAATAGCATTCCTAATACAAAAAGAATCATGCTCAAAGAATTACAAATATGATGCCGTGCAATGGAGCACTCAATAATTCATGCTCTTCTGTAAGATTTTATTAGCGTGAACAATCATAATAGTACAAAATACTAAGGTTCTGGCCTCCTGCAAGAGAATGAGTAGAATCTTTCACAGACATGGTGTTAAGCGCTATGCTGTTTATGGTTTACAAGCAAATGACAGATGCAGGTGTTGCCTCTAGATGTGATCTAGGGATGATACAGGCACTCAGCCCCTTCCACAGCAGCCAACGTCAAGCATATGGGCTACAACCTTTGGTCCTGCTCTAACTGCTGATGCTGAGCTGCTCATTTGCCTCACATGAGTCTCCCAAGCAGCTTTTACTTGGTCCTCACAGCATTCATAGACAGAGGTAGAATGAAATTACAAAAAGATGCAGATGGAAAAAAAAAAGAGATTTAATAAGACAGGATAGACTGCAGTGATCTGACACATCTTATATTCAACCATCACCTTTATAATTTCTGCCCGTCTACCCTTTGTTACTGCTCAGACCTCTTCTACTACAGTTTGCACAGTCCCATTGACACTCAAATACCCTGGACCCTCAAGTTTGCATCCCTGTCACCTGCAAAGTGCCACTTGGTCTCCAGTTCCTCAGTAGCCCATCAGTCAGTGTGACTCTCCAGGTTTGTTCCTTGTCTTTGTCTCCATTATGTTTGCCTGTCAGCTTAGTGCCTCCATGTTTTGTTCCTAGCTTCTCGCTTTTCCTTGCAAGCCCCCTTGACAAGGTCCATGATCAAGTAATGCTACTGAAATGGACATTCCCAAGTTCCTATACCTTTATTACTGCATCCCATATCATTTGGTGGTGAAGGTTTTTCTGTGTGATCTTGTTTATTGATTCTTTATTATCCCTTCTGCTTAACAAGGTCCTTGGAGAGAGGGCTTTAAGGGAGCTGACTTTTCTTCCTTCCCCATCCCTTCCATGGAGTATGTTTTAAAACTCCATTTGATAGCAGGTTGCTTGATTAAACAAGTTTCTGTTCAAAATAGATCTTGCATAAAATATTGGATAATATACGTAGATAGAGATCGTAAGTATTGAACTGATGATCACTTCATATGTAAGAAATTATTCCTTGTAGTGAGGAGGTGAGGAGACGCACAACCCCCCCTCCCCCTTTTTTTTCCACAGGATACCAAACCTAAAATTTGTAGGTAATATTAACCTTCCTTTTCTCTGTCCTTTTCCTCCAAAAATAGAATGTAGTTACAGTAGTTGCAAAGCTTGTGCAATTGCAAATGCAATTGTGAGTAGAAACAAAGAAGTGATAAAGGGAAGAAAGGGAATTCTCTCTAAGCTAATGCAAGAGTCCAGAAAAACACACAAAACATTTATTACTTCAAAAAATCTCTAACAATTTCAAGATATTAGGTCTGATGCTGCATGTCCAAAGCTAACTGACAGCAAATGTACCACTACCAAAAATAACAGCCTCAATAAATAATCTAAGCAAAGTGTAATGGGATCCTGAGGGAGTTAAGGTACCTACGGAAGGCAGAAGGAAAGCTAGGTTACCTACTGCATAAAGTTTGGTTTTTATGATAAATTTTCTCCAGTTACTTCTACTTTTTTTTTTTTTTATTTCAAATGCTGGCGCACTTACCTTCTGCCTTCATTTGTGACTTGCAGAAACAGTAGCATCTTTTAGCCTATAGAAATAAGACATGCAGGTCTGCTCCCCAGAAAAGGCCTTTCATGACAGCAGTTCTTTTCTATTTCATTATGTGCAAGACGGCAAAGGCAGTCCCTGAGGAGCTGAGAGGAGCAGAAGCGGATCTTAAGATAATTGGTATATTTTTCAAAGTCTGTTTATTGACCTCAACAAGAGTAATTTTGGTGAAGAAAAAGGTGAGATTATTGAATGATTTTAGTTCATTAGGCAAGCTGATTCACTTTAAAAAGGTAAAATTAGGGGAACAAGGTAGAGAACAGGAGAAGAGCTTCTTTTATGCTTATAACATTCTTCAATGAAGCATTAGAACTTAATTTGAGGATTTCATTCAATGTCAGAATTTATATCAGGATTATTTTTTTACATTTATTGTAAAAATAGAGTGAACAATGCTGGACTATTTTCTTATTTTTGCTTAAACTAGTAATGTTAATTCTTGTGTCTTTTTTCACTTCTAGAAGTTAAAACGATAAATAAATATGTCTGGTTTATTGGAAAGCATATACAGCAATAGATTACTCACAGTTTTTATTATTGTGTGTAATGATTCACTTTCTGGCTTCTGACTGGTGTACTATAGCAGTCGAGAAAGTATGAAGATAATTACAGAAAATACACACTGCTAACCCACTTATAGTATAGAAGATGTTATACATATCATGCACTTTCACAAGATGCTGTACATGTCATACACTGGGGCAAATCAGTGCCAGTTAATTGCCTCTATTCCTCTTAATGTTCAAAGCCAGTGACGGACTAAAACCAAAACAGCACAGTAGCCTTATTCTGAAAACAAACCATCAATCTCTCATTTTGATAGAGAACTTCTTGAAATTTCATTTGTCTTTGTTGGATAAAAAAGTGGCTGGATGGCCGAGCCCAAAGAGTTGTGGTGGATGGAGATAAATCCAGTTGGCAGCCAGTCACAAGTGGTCCTCCCCAAGGTCCAGATTTGGGGTCAGTCTTGTTCAATATTTTTATCAATTATCTAGATGAGGAAATCAAATGCTCCCTCAGCGAATTGGGCAGAAATATCAATCTGCTTGAGGGCAGGAACGCTGGATCAATGGTCCAAGGCCAAATATATGAGATTCAACAAGGCAAGTGCTGCGTTTTACATTTTGGTCACAACAGCCCTATGCAAGGCTACCGACATGGGAAATGTGACTGGAAAGCTGCCTAGCAGAAAAAAAACTAGGGGTACTGGTTGACAGCCAGCTGATGAGCCATCAGGGTGCCCAGGTGGCCAAGAAGGCCAACAGCATCCTGGCTTGTATCAGCCATGGTGTGGCCAGAAGGAGCAGGGAAGTGATCCTATCCCTATATTCTGCACTGGTGAGTCCGCATCTGAATACTGAGTTCAGTTTGAGGCCCCTCAGTACAAGAAAGATACTGAGGTCCTGGAGTGTGTCTAGAGGAAGGCAATGAAGCTGTTGAAAGGTCTGGAATAGAACTCCTATGAGGAGTGGCTGCAAAAAAGTGGGATCATTTAGCCTGGAGAGGGGGAGGCTGAGGGGTGACCTTATTGCTCTCTACAACTGCCTAAAAGGAGGTTGTAGCAAGGTGGGTGGTGGTCTCTTCAATCAAGTAACAAATCATAGAATCATAGAATCACTAGGTTGGAAAGGACCCACTGGATCATAGAGTCCAACCACTCCTAACAAACACTAAACCATGCCCCTCAGCACCTCATCCACCCATCCCCCAAACACCTCCAGGGAAGGTGACCCAACCACCTCCCCGGGCAGCCCGTTCCAGTGCCCAATGATCCCTTCCAGGAAAATTTTTTCCCAATGTCAGGCCCAATGAGAGAAAACGGGCTGAAGTTTCACCAGGGGAAGGTTAGACTGGATATTAGGAAAAATTTCTTTACTGAAAGAAGGGTGAAGCATTGGAACAGTCTGCCCAGGGAAGTGACAGAGTCATCATCCATCGAGCGGTTCAAAAAACACGCAGATACAGTGCTTCAGGACATGGTTTAATAGGCATGTTGGTATTATGTTGATGGTTGGACTGGATGATATTAGAGGTCTTTTCTAACCTTTATGATTCTGTGATTCTAAATACAGGCTGGATAAGAAGACAGTAAGGTGGTCTGAATACTGGCTTAATGGCTGGGCTCAGAGGATGGTAATCAGTGACATGCAGTCCAGCTGAAGGCCAGTAATCAGTAATGTACCCTAGGGGTCAATAATTCCAATCCTGTTCAATATCTTCATTAATGGCAGGGCTGAGTTTACCCTCTGCAAGTTTTCTGATGACGCAAAACCAGAAGTGGCAAATATGTCAGAGGCTTCTTCTAAAATCCAGAGGGACCTCAAGAAGCTGGAAAAATGAATTGAGAGGAACCTCATGGGGTTCAACACAGAAGTGCAAAGTTTTGCACCTGGGGAAGGGTCATCCAATGCACCAGTATACATGGAGCCTGTCCACATGGAAAGGAGCTTTGCAGGAAATTACCAGAAGACTGTAGCGGATACCAAGTTGTCCAACCTGCTGTCTTCTGTAGCAAAGAAAGTTAACGATATCCTGGCTGCATTAGAAGGCATGTTGACAGCCGGTCAAGGAAAAGATCCTTGGAGTATTGCATCTAGTCCTGGGCTCCCCAGTACAAGAGAGAAGGAGCTACAAAATGCTATTAATCCAAGGGCCACTAAGACTATAGAGGGACTCATGGAAGGAAAGACTGAAAGAGCTGGGGCAGTTCAGTCTGAAGGAGAAGTCTGAGGAAAGTTATCAAACGTGTACAAAAAGCCAAAGGGAATCTGTAAAGAAGACAGAGCCAGGTTGTCTTCAGTGATGCCTAGTGACAGGACCTCAGAGAGTCTGCACAAACTAAACCATGGCACGTTCCCCCGATCATCAGGAAACATTTTTCATGATGAGGGTGACTGAGCACTATAATAAGTTGCCTTGAGAGGTTGTGGAGTTTTCATTATTGGAGACCTTCAAAAACCATTAGAACATGGTTCTGGGCAATGTGCTGTAGGTCATGCTGTTTGAATCACAGAATCACTAGGTTGGAATAGACCCAAAGGATAACTGACTCCAACCATTCCTATCAATCAGTAATCCATGCCCCTCAGCACCTCGTCCACCTGTGCCTTAAACACCTCCAGGGGAGGTGAATCAACCACCTCCCTGGGCAGCCTGTTCCAGTGCCCAATGACCCTTTCCGTGAAAATTTTTTTTCTGATGTCAAGCCTGAACCTCCCCTGGTGGCACTTGAGGGCATTCCCTCTTGTCCTGTCCCCTGTCACTTGGGAGAAGAGGCCAGCACCCTCCTCTCTACAACCTCCTTTCAGGTAGCTATCGAGAGCAATGAGGTTTCCCCTCAGCCTCCTCTTCTCAAGGTTAAACAACCCCAGCTCTCGCAGCTGCTCCTCATAAGACTTGTTCTCCAGCCCCTTCACCAGCTTTGTTGCTCTTCTCTGGACTCGCTCCAGAGCCTCAACATCCTTCTTGTAGTGAGGGGCCCAGAACTGAACATAGTATTTGAGGTGTGGTCTCACCAGTGCCGAGTACAGAGGGAAAATAACCTCCCTGGACCTGCTGGTCACACTGTTTCTGATACAAGTCAAGATGCCATTGGCCTTCTTGGCCACCTGGGCACACTGCTGGCTCATGTTCAGTCGGCTGTCAACCAACACCCCCAGGTCCTTCTCCTCCAGGCAGCTTTCTAGACAGACTTCTCCTAGTCTGTAGCACTGCACAGGGTTGTTGTGCCCCAAGTGCAGGACCCAGCATTTGGCCTTGTTAAACCTCATGCCATTGGACTCTGCCCAGTGGTCCAGCCTGTTCAGATCTCTTTGCAGAGTCTCCCTACCCTCCAGCAGATCGACACTTCCACCCAGCTTAGTGTCGTCCACAAACTTGCTAAGGGTGCCCTCAATGCCTTCATCCAGGTCATTGATAAAGATATTGAACAGGGCTGGACCCAGCACTGAGCCCTGGGGAACCCCACTTGTCACTGGCCTCCAGCTACCATCTACCACCACTCTCTGGGCTCGGACATCCAACCAGTTTTCCACCCAGTAGACGGTTCGCCGGTCCAGTCCAGAGGGTGTTTCCTAAGCAGAATGCTGGGAGAAGTTGTGTCAAAGGCTTTATTGAAGTCCAAGAAGACCACATCCACAGCATTTCCCTCATCCAGTAGGGGAGTCACTGTGTCATAGAAGGCAATCAGGTTAGTTTGGCAAGACCTGCTTTTCATGAACCTGTGTTGACAGGGCTTGATCACCTGGTTCTCTTGCATGTGCTTCATGATAGCACTCAAGATCACCTGTTCCATGACTCTTCCCGGCATTGAGGTCAGACTGACAGGCCTCTAGTTCCCTGGATCCTCCCTGCGACCCTTCTTGTAGATGGGCACAACATCAGCCAGTCTCCAGTCCAGTGGAACTTCCCCAGTCTTCCAGGACTGTTGGAAGATGATGGAAAGGGGTTTGGCAAGCACATCCACCAGCTCTTTCAATACTCTTGGGTGGATCCCATCTGGCCTCATAGATTTGTGGGTGTCTAGCTGGGCAAGCAAGGCTCTAACCACCTCCTCTTGGATCATGGTAGCTTTGTTCTGCACCTCTAACTCCTGGGTGTGTACACAGAGAGAACAACTTTCCTTACTATTAAAGACTGAGGCAAAGAAGGCGTTAAGTACCTCAGCCTTGTCCTCATCCTTTGTCACAGTTGTTCCATTTGCATCTGACAGGGACTGAATATTCTCCCTGGTTGTCAATTTAATGTTAATGTATTTATAGAACGACTTTTTGTTATCTTTCACCAACTTGGCCAATCTGATTTCTAGTTGGGCCTTAGCCCTCCTGATTTTTTCTCTGCACAATCTTACTTCCTCCCTGTAGTCCACCCAAGATGCTTGTCCCTTCTTCCAAAGCTCATAGACATTTCTCTTCTTTTTGATGTCCCTCAAGATCTCTGTACTCAACCAAGTTGGTTTTTTCCCCGCCAACTTCTTTTCTGCAACATGGGGATGGCTTGCTCCTGAGCTGCTACGATTTCCTTTTTGAGGAGTGCCCAGTCCTCGTGGGCTCCCTTGCCCTTAAGGACTGTCTCCCATGGGACTTTGCCAACCAGCCTTCTGAAGAGTCCAAAGTCTGCCCTCTGGAAGTTTAATGTGACTGTTCTGCTAATCCCCCTCTTCACCTCACCTAGAACTGAAAAACCTATCATCTCATGGCCACATTGTCTCAGGTATCCTCCAGCCATCACATCCCCCACAAAGCCTTCTCTATTCACAAACAGCAAGTCTAGGAGGGCGCCTTCCCTTGTCGGCTGACTCACTAGTTGTGTGAGGAAGTTGTCTATGCAGTGCTACAGACTAGGAGAAGTCTGGCTAGAAAGCTGCCTGGAGGAGAGGGACCTGGGGGTGTTGGTTGACAGCCGACTGAACATGAGCCAGCAGTGTGCCCAGGTGGACAAGAAGGCCAATGGCATCTTGACTTGTATCAGAAACGGTGTGACCAGCAGGTCCAGGGAGGTTATTTTCCCTCTGTATTCTGCACTGGTGAGACCGCTCCTCGAGTGCTGTGTTCACTTCTGGGCCCCTCACCACAAGAAGGATGTCAGGGCTCTGGAGCAAGTCCAGAGAAGAGCAACAAAGCTGGTGAAGGGGCTGGAGAACAGGCCTTATGAGGAACGGCTGAGAGAGCTGGGGTTGTTTATCCTTGAGAAGAGGAGGCTGAAGGGAGACCTCATTGCTCTCTGTAACTACCCAAAAGGAGGTTGTAGAGAGGAGGGTGCTGGCCTCTTCTCCCAAGTGACAGGGGACAAGACAAGAGGGAATGGCCTCAAGCTCCGCCAGGGGAGGTTTAGGCTGGACATTAGGAAAAAATTTTTCACAGAAAGGGTCATTGGGCACTGGAACAGGTTACCCAGGGAGGTGGTTGAGTCACCTTCCCTGGAGGTGTTTAAGGCACGGGTGGACGAGGTGCTGAGGGGCATGGCTTAGTGTTTGATAGGAATGGTTGGACTCGATGATCCAGTGGGTGTGTCTTCCAACCTGGTGATTCTATGATTCTATGATTCTATGCACTCCAGGAACCTCCTAGGCTGCTTCCTTTCTGCTGTATTGTATTTCCAGCAGATATCTGGAAGATTGAAGTCTCCCACAAGGACAAGAGGTAGTGATCTTATATGAACAACTCCCAGTTGTTTATATAAGAGCTCATCAGCAGCTTCTTCTTGACTTGGTGGTCTATAACAGACTCCCATCACATTATCTGCCTTCTTGTGGGCTCCTCTGATTTTAACCCACAAGCACTCGATCCCGTCATCACCATAACTGAGCTTGAGGGTATCAAAACACTCTCTAACATAGAGGGCTACCCCACCACCTCTCCTACCCTCCTGTCCCACCTGAAGAGTTTATACCCCACCATAGCTGCACTCAAGTTGAGTGGGCATGTTGGACCAGATCAACTCCAGAGATCTGTTTTAACCTAAGCTGTTCTGTGATTCTGTCTTGAAAACTGTTCTATTGCAATGGAAGGCTGTCTGGGATTGGTTCCACTTTTGTTTTACGTATCTTCCAACTCTGGTTACTTCCTTTTGCTTATGTAGGCTCACCAGTTAAAAAAAAAAAAACAGTTATGCAAAAATTTTGGCATTCTCCATTAATATATCTAAGAAATGCCATGATATTTACAGAAATTCAAATGAAGAGAAAAACAGGGAGGGTATCACAAGTTAAAATAAATTTTAACTCTATCTATCAGGCAACTTATATACGGTTTCTCCCTTCTTAGCAATCGGCACGTCACTATGCGATGTCAAAAGATATAGAATGAAACTTACTCTAGTAGTTAGTGAGAAGTGTGATGAGATATACTATTCTTAAAGTACAGTCAGAAAATGAAATATTTTCATCACATAAAACAAGATAAATAAGAGTTTGCTGCTGAACTGCTGAATCTGTCATTTAAGCTACAGACATTTTTGGTGTGTTTAAAGACAAGCAGTCTTAAAAAAAAAGAAAGAAAACTAAAAACATGTCTTCTATTAATAAAATTATATTTGGTTTACATGGCAAAGTTAGTGGTAGCAGGGCATAGGGAGAACTATGTGAAAGGCCTCTGTGAGACCAAGGGTTGTCCATTGTTGGACAGAATCAATTCCAGCTGGCTCAGAAAAGGACATCAACACCAGTGGAGAAGTAGGAGATGCTCCAGGCACCAGAGTAGAGATTCCCCTGCAGTTTGAGGAGAAAACCAAGGTAAAGCAGGTGTCCTTCTGCAGCCTGTGGAGAGGATCACAGTGAAAGAGGTAATCCTTGAGGCCTGTGAAGAAAACCATGCCAGAGTAGATATCCACACTTCAGCCCATGGAGAACCCCATGCTCCAGCAGGTGGGCATGCCCTGAGGGAAGTCACAGTCCATGGAAAACCCACACAGGAGCCATCACCTGGCAAGACCTGTGGCTTGTGGGAAGGAATAGGTTTTCTGGCAGAAATTGTAGTCTCTGGGATGCCGACAGTGGAGCAGTCTGTTCCTGGAGGACTGTAGCTTGTGAAAAGGACCAGTGTTAGAGCACTTGTCCTTTTTTCTCACCACCTAATTCTGGTTTCAAATTGGCAATACATGAAAATAATTTGCTCAACTTGAGTCTGTTTTGCCTGTCACAGTAACTGGAAAGTGATCTCTGTGGTTGTTTTTTTTTTTTCTCATAAGCTTTTGCATCTTTTTATTTCTGTCCTACTTAAGAAGAGAAGAGAGAAAGCAGCTGGATGGAGTTCTGGCAGTCAGGCAAGGTCACCATGTTACAAATATTTGTTTAATGACCCTGTACAATAATTCATAAAGCTTGTTCATTTTTGGAACGATACAATTATCTGATATATTCTTTTGTCTTTTATGATATATGCTACCCATTTCTTTTCATTACCAAGCAATGGTCTGGGACTTTTTATATTGACTAAGTCAAATATTCCCTAAACTGAGTGTGCTGAAGTCTGACAGGAATAGTTAATAGACCCTGCTGTTGCTAACTTTTCTGTGCATTGACTTCAACAAATATCTGATACTTTTGACAAACTAAGATATGTTCTGTAAGGCACTCAGTAGATCTCATCTTTTTATTTAGTGGTCTCTGTTTATTAGACAATTCACTTTGCACTAATCATTGCATGCAACTTAGCTAACCACCTTTCAATAGGAGGGACTTACATGAAGAGAGAATTGAACTATTTCTTTATACACATTGATCAGAAGAGAATATGTAGGGGGTGGTTTTAGAGGGATAACATATAAGAAAATTTCCTTACTGGTTGATTAATAAGACTCTTCCTCAATTGCTGCAATAGGATTCTTTAAAAAGAAAACACTGATACATGATTAAATAGGAAAAGACATTACTAACACTCCATGGCATTGGTAAAGACTCTTGTATCAAAAGCACTCATAAGAGTACTTATAGAAAACTAAGAAATTCATACCAGCATAATGGACAAGGCTGTTAATTTCCTAAAATGGATCTTGAACAAGATCCTAATACCAATTATTTCTATGCACATGATAAAAGGAGTTATGTATCATCTTAGTAAAAAAAAGACCGTCATCCTGCTAGTTTTTAATCAGTCACAATGGAGATTAACTCATCCCATTAGTCAATGAAATATCCTCTCTCTCTATCAAGTCATCCTTTGATAATTTTTTGTCCCTCAAATATCTAGTCATCTTCTTGCATTTAAATAATTTCAAAGGTAAGCTGACTGGCAGTAAGAAAGAAATGAAAAAACTGTCTTTCCCTTTTGCAGTAACTGAGATTATCTTGAAGAACTCACAGTGTAAAAGAACAGTTAGAACTCTAAACATCTGCATCAGGTAAGATATCACATTTCTTGAATTCAGGATTTTTATTTCTAACAATCCTGTCTCTATGCAAACAAAACAGTTTGATTGTAATACATCATGAAGTTTGGTGTGATTTTATGAAGAGAAAAACAACCAATACCTTATATAATCGCATAAATTTATACAACACCCTTTCTTCTGACAGCAGCATTCTGTTTCTTCTTCCAGACAGTTAGAACATTGAGCTACAAATTGTGTAATTTGTAATATGCAAGAGGGAACACTACAGGCTGTACAAGCAGGGACAGAGAACCTGTGAAAAGTATAGGGATGCTGCTTGTATAGGGATGCCTTCTATAGAAGGCCAAGGCACAGCTCGAGCTGAACTTTGCAAGGGAAGTGGAGACTAAGAAGGGCTTCTAAAGGTACGTCAGTCAGAAAAGGAAGATTAAAGAAAGCATGCCCCAACTGATGAGTGAAATTGGTGACCTGATATCAACAGACAGACTGAGGTACTCAACAATTTTTTGCCTCAGTCTTCACCAACAATCACTCTCCTCACCCCTCCTGGGTCAACGGACAACAAGAAGGGGACCTGGGGGTCCCTCCCACTGAGGGGAGTCTGAGGTTCAGGACCACCTGAGAAACCTGAACATATATAAGTCTCTTGGAACCTGATGAAGTGCATCCCAGACTCCTGAGGAAATCGGCTGATGTAATGGCCGAGACACTCTCCATGATATTTGAAAAGTCATGGCAGTCAGGAGAAGTCCCTGGTGACTGGAAGAATGGTAACAGTGTGCTTATTTTTAGAAAGGATAGAAAAGATGATCCTGGGAACTACTGATTTATCAGCCTCATATCTGTGCCTGGGAAAATCATAGAACAGATCCTCCTAGAAACTATGCAGCATATGGAGTACATGGATGTAATTAGCAGCAGTCAGCATGGCTTCACCAGGAGTAAATCCTGCCTGACCAAACTAGTGACCTTCTATGATGGAGTAACCACATCACTGGACACAGGAAGCCCAGTCAATGTAATCTATCTGGATTTCTGTAAAGCCTTTGACATGGTCCCCCACAACATCCTTCTCTTTAAATTGTAGCGATATGGATTTGATGGGTGGACTGTTCAGTGGATAAGAAATTGGTTGGATGGTCATATTCGAAGAGTAGTGGTCAATGGCTCAAAGTCCAGATGGGGATCCATGACAAGTGGTGTCCCTCAGGGGTCCATACTGGGATGAGTCGTGTTTAGTATCTTCACCAATGATACATACAGTGAGACTGAGCACACTCTCACAAGTTTGCTGATGACACCAAGCTGAGTGGTGTAGTTGCCACATGGGAAGGATGGGATGTAATCTAGAGGGACTGGGACAAGCTTCAGAAGTGGGCCTGTGAGACCCTCATGAGATTCAACAAGGCCAAGTGCAAGGTCCTGCACCTGGGTTGGGGTAACCCATGGTTTCAATACAGGATGTGGTATGATGTGATTGAGAGCAGCCCTGCAGAGAAGGACTTGGGAGTGCAGAATGATGAGAAGCTTGACATAATCCAGCAACGTGCACTTGCAGCCCAGAAGGCCAACCATACCCTGCATAAAAAGTAACCTGGCCAGCACGTCAAGGGAGATGATTCTGCCCCTCTGTTCTTCTGTTGTGAGACCCTACCTGGAGTACTGTGTCCAGTTCTGAAATCCTCAACCTAAGAAGGATATGGATCTGTGGGAATGGGTCCAGAGGAGGGTTACAAAGATGATCAGAAGAATGGAACACCTCCCATATGTCGACAGGCTGATAGAGTTGAGGTTGTTCAGCCTGGAGAAGATAAGGTTCTGAGAAGACTTTGTAGCAACTTAACTTGCTTAACTGGAAAGTTAACCTCCAGGTCTTGTAGGACCTGGAGGGCCTATAAGAAAGCTGGGGAGGGACTTTTTACAAAGGCTTGTAGAGATAGGACTAGGGGGAATGGCTATGAATTGGAGAGAGGAAGATTTAGACTAGGCATAAGGAGGAATTTCTTCACAATGAGGGTGGTGAGGAACTGGAACATGTTGCCCAGGAAAGTGGTGGCTGCCCCTTCCCTGGAAGTGTTCCAGGCCAGGTTGGATGGGGCCTTGAGCAGCCTGATCTAGTGGGAGGAGTCCCTGCCCATGGTAGGGGAGTTGGAACTCCAACTCAAACCATTCTATGATTCTATGATGTTAATTTGTACAGTCTCTTTGAATCTGTAATTTTGGCCCAAACTAGCAAAAATACCAAAGTACACTATAAATAATATTTCTACTTCTTGTGAATTATATTATACAGTAGTATCAGTCTGCATGTAGAAAATAACTCTAGCCATTGGGGTTGAAAAGGAAATAATTTTGTAAATTTTTGCAACAATCTGTCCAGAATCTTAACTCTTCCCTTCTAATTTACAGTCATTAATTCCCCTTAGAACTAATAATGCCTCTGTTTCTACTGCTGTTTTGACACACAATTCCATCTTTGACCTAAAAAAAATGGGAACTCCACTTTTCAATATACAGTAATTTTCTAAGAAAAAATACCTACCTTGGATTCTTAACGACCAAAACAAGCTTGTCTTCTTTATGACATACGAGATTATAACCAAATGAAGAACAGGAAGTTGCCACGGTGTTTCTGAGCAGAAGACCACTGTACAGGGAAGAGCTGGTGGCCCACACAACACTAACCTGAGCATGGGCATGTCTGAACTGTGCTATCCTGCATATCCAGCATGGACTTCAGGATGTATTGTACTGCACAGAACTTATGGTTGCAAGGGAAGTCCATCTAGCTGGTGGCAACAGACAGGCCTGCAAGCAGTTATCCCACTTGGTATCAGCAACTATGCTACCTTGCCTTTATCCAGAAGTTCTGTGTGAGAATCCTCTATGGTTGGCAGTGAAAATGATGAAGTTTAGTTTTTTTATTTTTTTTAATATATGACTAAAAGGAGTTACTGTACCACACACAGGATCTGGCCAGCTCACTTGTGTGCTGTGTCCTAATCAGAGACACATTTGATGTTGCAAAAATTGAGATTCCCAATATCTGAGATAAGTAAGATTACCTATACTATCCTGTCTTCCTATGCAAAGTTACCTTTAAAAAACAGTCTTTGGATCGATACTTTACAAAGCCTGAGTGCCTTTCTTACTGGGATCAAAGCAAACCAGCACATCCTGGTGTAAAACAGATGCTAAGAAGCTCTGCAGACATGATAAATTGCAAACTGCAGTGTCTTTGGAGGGAAGAGATGTAAGCAGTTGCAGCTGAGATGAGTGGTGTAAGCAATTCTCAAGTAATGAAAAATAAATCTCTAGCCTAGAGGGAAAATTAAATGTACGAGTGAAATTCCTACTATTCCAAATAAGATATAAGGTATAAGATACAGAATGAGTATGACTAATAAAAGAAAACCAGAAGAATAAAAATGTAAATACTCTGGATATCCATGTAAGCAGAAAGTCAGACTAAAGTTTACATGTTGCTTAGAGAAGACCACATATTCTAGTTCAGTGCATTGACAGCTGTCTCCACTGAATCAGAATGGCTCCTTTGAAGGGGATAAATGATAACAGGCTACTAGCAGGAAAAGAAAACCGTGATCCAAGGATTACAGCTGAGAACTAAATAGTCAGCCTGTTGGAACTAAATGTAGAGACTGCCACGTATTTGTGGAAAATACTATGAGGCCACCCCAAACTGGAAGCAAGACGTCTGCAGTAATTCTGTCATTGTGCACTTGAGTAACAAAAGCACACTGTTTTGTTTGCAAAGTAAAAAAAGAAGTCTTGAAATCAATATTCATATTATATATTGCCTTGACTTAGTCCAATCGCCTTCTCCATACAACGCATCCTAGTTATCCCTACAGAAGAATTATCAACTGAAAGACATATATGATGTAGGTATGCCAAGAAAATTATTCCCTTTCTACATTTTCACCCCAGGTTATTTCCCCTTCCATGAAATTAAATGAAAAAAAACATAAAGTTGAAAACTTTCTTAGTAGAGATTTTTCTCACTGAGTGGCCCAAAGAGACCTTTTTAAATGTTTATATCCTGCACTTGTGAAAAAGTGTAAGTGGCCCGTATGCAACACTTTCCACAGAGCCTCAAAATTTCTACTGCTAGTGTGAATCTGGCCACAGGTATTTGTTAAAGTGGCATATTACTGTAGAGAAACATCAGCCAGATCCATTATTAACTAATATGCACTGTCCAAAATATTTGTTTCTCAAACATTAGCTGAATCTTGACTATGAAGAATTTTCACATTGCTTCTGTTGCTAAGGTAACAACTTTTCATATTGTTCATGTTCATGTGAATCCTAATTTTTAATGGTTTCTAAGAAACAGAGAAGCAGAAAATGCATAACAGTCTGCAGTGAAAGATGGGGAACATGTCTGAACACTGTTCTGTCTTTCAAAAGTACTATTTATTTCTTCATGAGAAGGAGAAATGAGAATTTTCTCTTTAAGGTTTCTTAACCTCCAGCTACAGGAAGCATTGTGCTTACAGGCTCTCACCCTGATGGAGGACTTCATCCACCCAGTCATCTGCTGGAAAAGTAGCTCAGAAAGATGCAGGCTATCCAGGAGACTCCTAGAGTGCATTGATGACAACTTTTTAAGCCAAGTAATAGACACCCCTACCAGGGCAGATGCAACACTTGACTTGATGATCATCAATGTGAGTGAGCTAATCAGGGACATCAAGGTTAGAATCTGCCTAGGATGTAGTGATTAATATCTTCATCATTGGCACAGACAATAGAATTGAGCACACCTTCAGCAAGTCTGCTTGATACCCCTTAGGGACAGGATTCCATACAGAGGGACTATAACAAGCTGAAGGAGTGGGCTTGTGAAAACCTCATGAAGTTCAACAAGGCACAGTGCAAGGTCGTGCACCTGGATCAGGGCAACCTGTGCCTGCACCTGGTCTGGCACCTGGGTCAGTATCAATACAGGCTAGGGGATGAAGAGTTTGCAAGCAGCTCTATGGAAAAGGACTTGAGAGTTCTAGTGGATGAGAAGCTGGCCGTGAGCCAGCAATGTATGCTTGTATCACAGAAAGCCAACTGTATCTTGGGCTGCATCAAAGAAAATGTGGTCAGTGGTGGAGGGAGGTTACTTTGCCCCTCTATGCTGCTCTGGTGAGGCCACACTTGGAATACTTTGTCCAGCTCTGGAGTCCTCAGCAGAGGAAAGACATGAACCTGTTGCAGTGGGTCCAGAGGAGGGCCACAAAAATTATCAGAGGCCGGGAACCTGCCTGCTTGTTAAATGATATTTAACAAAAAAAGACATTTCAATGCTGCTCTAGAAATTCATTTCCAGTGACTTGCTAGTAGGAGATTATGATTTAAAACTTTCACTTTAAATACTACTGCAATCTGATACCTTGATCCTTTATCTAAATATCTAGAGTGAACTTACTAAATAAATTAATTGAAATTGATAATCTTGATTTAAGACATGTAATTAATGATAAGCGTGTTCTTGATTGTCTTTATTTGTAGGAACTCTCTCAGTCTATCAGAGACTGAGACAAGATTTCATTCCTGGTTCATCCAGTTAGGCTTTTTCCAGTGTTTGGGCTGAGTTTAGCACTGCCTGATGAACTAAAGGTCAAACAGGGGTAAGGCTGTTGATGATGGATGTACCAGGGTGTAATCAGAAGAAAGAGAAAATCTCTGTATAAAAGCTGCATAAGATGTTGGTCAATTTTGGCACACCTACAAATAGGTACAGATACCATAATGATTTAACAGAAAATTAAAACAAAAGTTTTTACAACCAACTCTTAAGAAATGTGAAGAAACGCATAAAAGTGGAAATACCTCTTCCTCTCCTGTTTTTTTGCCACTTTCAATAACAATATCAAAATCAAGAACAGAAGGTATATTTTCCTTCAGAGTGATTTACTCTTTGTACTACAAGTAATGAATTCTAGCTGCCTATTCTATCATGCCTATTTGATATTAATATAAGAATGTGATAAAAATTAGTAATATAAGGTTTGGTTGAAATGGTTCTTGAGTAAGATTGATTAATAAAATATGTAAGTATAGCATGGAAACTTACCATGATATTATGGACAATGAATTTCTGATGTGCTGCAGTGCAACAGCATAAGTATTAGAAATGCATTATTACTGCAAATTGTAGACTATATTACAGAACAGAACTTGGATGGTACCAGATGTTTTTCTTACTCTATCGCTAAAGAAGTAAAGTGTCTGACAATTACCTGTACTTTTTCTCACTATTATTAAAGAAGAATTGTTTTGTAGTGTGGGAACAAATGACAGATCGTTTAGTACGCATGTTTGGTAGAGAGAAAAAAATGAACATTTTAGTTTCTAGATAGTGGAGTAGCTTAATGTTTCTGGGAACCATTGCATAATCTGCCATTTTCATCTTGTTAACAAAGAATGAAGGAAAATGAATAAGCTACTTAACCTAAAGCTCTAATCAGGAAAAAGAAAATTTGCTTATTTCTATTCTAATTAGTGGCTTATGGCTTGGAAAATTAGCTATCTATGTCAATCACAAGTTTAAAATTCTGTGAACTTTAAATTGGGGTGGATAAAGACCCACTCTAGCCTTTAGGAGGCCTTGTTTGCCGTGGGGATACTTAGACTAAGCTCAATAGATTTCACGGAATGTGAAATTGCAATGATTCAAAAATAAGGCACCACATGCAGGCTGACAGTGGCCAAACTGGACAACAGTGACACTGAAAAGAGAAAATTTATTATTAGGAAAACATAAAAAACTTATGACTGACATTTCTGAACCAGGACTAGATGGAATTCAATTTATTTTTATGCAGGATCAGCTTCCTCTAAAATGCAGAAGACTGAAAACAAAGACTTAACTTTGGTGACAAGGTGGACAGCAAGATTTTTTTTTCATTTATTTCAGGAGCAGTATAGACTCTTCTTGAAAAAAAGAACTGAGAATTATAAGCAAATATATATATACTTTTTTTTAAAAGAAATGGTAGAAAACATTTACAAAATCAGACATAGCTTCTCAGGCTGAATTTTTTTCCTAGTTGAGTTTTGCTAGTACTTCAAGAGGTTTCTGCTAGCTGAGAAATGCTGCATTTATGTTTTTTCATTTTTATCATCTAACACTAAAAATTCACAGAAATGTGTGACCCTTCTTTTCTACATTATGGGATTTTAAAATGCTTTTTCACACAGTATTTCACAAATCACTTTAAACATGGTAAAATACATGTGTCACAGTTCTTGGTTAGCTGAGAATCATTATCCTTGTCTGTAAGTCCACCTTCTGCCAAGTGATTTTGACCGGGAAAGTTTACACCATTGTTAAATTATGAATCGTATATAAAAAATGCACACTCTTAATTGGCAGCTGGGTAAATGGTCCATTATCAGAAGACAGATTAATTTCAGATTCATTAATTGGTTTATGTCGTTACTTTGCTTTGCTTGTTTTATTGTTTTCCTTTTTTTAAATTAACCACATTTCTTTTGCAATCCAGCTTGATAACCTCATAGCTGCATTTATACTGCTTCTTGCTACACAGTATCCTTCGTGTAGACTGTGTGAAGTAAGAGAAGGCAAAGAAAGAGCATTAGTTAATGTCTTTGAGACTGCAATATTTTTATAAATGTCATTTTGATGCCAGTGAAACAGCATTTTTCTGGCACTGAAGTGCTTTTTCTGAAACTACCACATATGTACGGATTACTGCAAACAGTGGGGATTCAGCATTGTGAAAGATAATGTAATGCTCTCCTAAGCATGCAATAAAGAGGACAGATTTCTGCTAGCACTTTGAAGAAAATAATTATTACAAAGGGGTTTAAAGTTATAGGGTTTGGGTGCCATTGGTGAAATATGTTAGAAGAAACTGGATTATAAACAACTCCTTAGAATTTAATTTAGTAGCAGTTGAATGCATAAAAGGTGGAAACCTGTCTATGATTTTTGTGCAGTAGACCCACCGAGAATTAAAATTAAGCAGACACTCTCTGCAGTCATTCGGCATTGAAGCTTGCAAGACAGAACACATTTTGTAACACTGAAAATAGGGAATGGATTGAGTTTAACCTGCACTGAAAAGGCTTTTGTCCTGGCAAAGCGATGTAAATCTAACTTCATGTGTGCTTGAATCAGAATCTCACTGGTAGCCACGCTTATTAAGAAGCAAAGAATGGACTATTTTATTACACTGACAATTCCTCATTCTTCCTCTTCCTAAAAGCAAGTTTAAATATTCTTTGTTCCAAAGATAACATTTGTTCAAGTTGGAAAATATCACCTATTACAAAAATGAGTCCTGAGGAGAAGGAAAGGCAGACAACTGTAAAGAAGTAACTTGGAAAAGACAATCTAAACAAACACTTTACAATGTAGTCTCCTGTTTTCACCTAAAAGGAGGCAGTTTAAGACAGTTCATGAGTGTAGTAGAGATAACGGCAAAAAAAGGATTACTGCCAGCTTAAGTTTTGCAGTTCCATAACTATTAAAAAAATCATAGTGGCTGGAAACAGCACTAGCTAGACTAAACTCCATCACTTCTGTGAAGTTACATAACTTCTGTGAAGCTATACCACTGCTGAACAACCTGTAATACTTTATAACTGCTTCGATAAAAAATGCTATACCTTTAGTTAGGTAAGAAACAACAACAAAAAAAATTAGGTCCAGCAATTTTCTTCCTAGGAGTCCTTTTATGCAAAATAAGCCAAATATTCATCCTGATTCAGTGAGGGCAGAGTTAAAATAATACTGCTATACTTCTCAAATTCAAAGGAGATGCTCCTTATCTTTGTCCACAGACATTCTTAAATTTCTTGCACAACAGAATTGGGGGTTGAGGAGACAGTGAGGAGCAAGCTTCTCAACAAAGATAGCAGGTCACTAAAATGGGACAAATCTTTTCAGGTCTGTACAGTTGAAGTCAGGGGACTAGGAAAGTAAAACATTGTACCAAATAACAGTGACATATATTATATGCTTATGGGAAAGGGTCTCAGTCTCTTAATGACCCCTGTAACAACTACATTCCTTGAGTTTCTCCAAAATTCTTCTCTAATTTTGCCTATATATTGAACAACTTATTTTCACAGTGCATAGCAGTGTCCCTAAATATTCATCTCAACTATTGTACATATTTGTTATTTTGAATATAAGTATTTTGTCAGGAGAAAGTCTCATAAAAACTTTGCAGGTCATTGGATATGCTTCTTAATTTAAATATCCAAGAGTTTATTCCATCAGGCAGCTCTTTAAGCTTTGAATATAAAACATTCACTGCTTCCTTTACTGAATTTGATGCAAGTGTGAGAAAGAGCAAAGTCATCCAGCAGTTATGAAGATAAATATTTTTCCAGTTTGACTTATTTATGCACATTAATTGATTCTATTTACAATTAAACATATTGACTCAGTTTTGCAGTCTGATTACTCTCATATTTTTCTTGTAAAAAGAACAGGCCTAGCTGACTGTTCATGCACATATATGCATTACTTATAACACATAAAATTCTTCGCTGGTGTTCAAGTGCATGTAAGTTCTACTAAAAGTGAAGCAAGCTCTTTCTACTACGTAATATCTACATGACACCCACTAATAAAATCTACTAGTAAATTTAATGCAAAATAGAGAAATTAAGGCCCCCACAATATATCGTGTTTTTAACTGTGTCTTCTGCCGCTGTAAATAATGAATAGTTGGCATCACTACTGAAAATCCTCTTGACTTTTTAAAAGTTACCATCATAGCAGAGTGTTCAGTCCTCTGCACTTAAATTTGTGTCACTATTTTCAATATAATTTTATTCTTTGGATTAAAACTACTTTTTCAATAGTGAATTATCATAAGAATTGTTCTGTGTCAAGAAAACACATAAACCAAAAAATATACATATTCTATATGGGAAAAATGGTATGAAGTTCATGTAAATACATAAAATATCCCCTTCATTACTTCTGTGATTACATGTGTTGGTACAGACAGTTGTTAGTGTAGCTGATGAAAAGTGTGGTGTCTCTTTTACACAAACTGCAGTTAAACCCTGCAACATATTTGCAGTACTTGAATACTGTTAATATTAAGTACCATAATGTCAGACCTGAACCTCACGTGTTATAATTTAGGCTAATTACTTCAAATCATTCCCAAGATGAGAAACGAAAAAGGAATCACTTCCTTGTAGCATGTAAGACCCTAGAAAAAAAAAGGTTTTATTGATTCAGCAACCCTAATTTCTTTAGTCTTTCCTGATAGGTTGGGAATTATTATTTTTGTTCTCCTATACTAACTCCAGCTATCATATATTTATCAAAATAAGAGACAGTAGTTATCATCGTATTTGGGATCAGGTGAGAATAAGTTATAAACTGTATGAATAAATCCTAGTTGCATTATTCCTTGAGTAGTATTACGTATACTTCAGAGGAGGTAATAGTTTAGTTAAGTCGATATGGAAATCTCTTATCTACTTTTAGATATCTATAATGTAGATATCTGTAATGTAGCATATACATCTGAGCTACTTATCTGAGTTATCTTTATAGTTACTATTCAGAAAAAAGTACTACTGCAGAGTGTTTTGTGTAACCTGTTTTAGACCTCTATTTTAGGATGGGATGAATTGCAGCCTCTCAGCATCTCTATCCTTTATTGACCATAAAAGAAGCTTAGACAATTAGCCCAGGTGTAAATTGGAATACATGACTCCCATTCAGCCTTTGGATGAAGTATATGACAATTATTTGGGCTCTCTCAGTGTCCTCAATACCTTCGAGCTTGTGTATCAGCCATGGATTTGGCAAGAGGAAGGTTTAAACTTGGGTTACGGAATATCAGGTGCTGGAGATGGGGAGAGAGGAAGAAAGGGAGAACTAAATCCCAATGCTTTCCACAATATCAGTCTTCAAGTCTGTTCGCTTTTAAGAAGGGTGAGAGGAAATGAAGTAGAATTATTTTTTTATTTTTTTATATTCTCTTCTGTGCCAAAACATAATGCTTGATGTCATCTATGTGAATATTTTGCATTTTATTTACAAATGTTTACTTTTCACAAATTTTAGCCTCAACTAACCTGTTATAAGCATGGTTTCAGTGAACTGGCTGACTTTCAGAGGACACCTGTGATGTGACCTGTTCCACCTCCACTGCACATTTCACAGCAAATTCATGGCACAGTAAACTCTCTTTCCACTTAGCTTGACATATTAGCTTGAGAGTTGATAATGCCGTGGTCCATAAGTAAGAAATGCCTTTTGTTAATTAGCATAGCCAGGAAAACTGGGAGAAGATACATATCAGCTGTTATAGTTTGCAAGTGAAGAAAAATAAATTGTATGAAATGAGATTTATATTTAGAAAAATTTATGTGGTTTGCAGTCCTATAAGCTATTTTTTGGAACTTCAAGTTAAAATCAGTTTTAATAATTTTTTTAATAATATCTGAATCTTTTGAACACAGTTGTCGGCCTGTGTTTTTTATGTCAATAATGTATTTCAGTATCTGTTTTTGAAATATATTCTCATTCTCTTATGAAGGTGGAAAATGTAGCTTAACAGAAGGAAAAAAGTAGTAACATGATCATGAAAATAAAATTATTACATTTTTGTATTACTTTTAAAATCCCGTTGCAATAAGAACTTATTTGAGATTACTATTACCTCTCCTGCATAAATTTTGCAGTTTTTCTCATGAAACTGCAAGTATCTTTTAACATGTTAGTGAATCTTCCCCACCTATCCTACTCTGTGACCAAATTTTCAAATTGTAGTTGAAGATGTCAATACTGATATCACTGTCCTGGGTCTTGTAGCCCTTGGGATCATGTTTAAACATATGGACTTAAATCACCAAATTTATTCCTTACTTAAATCAGCAAGAAAGAAGCCTGCACTTAAAGAATATATTTTAGTCTTGGTTTATTTTCATCATATTAGTCCATTTCTAAATAAATTTGGAAATTATTGATTAGTAAAAATTGAGAGTAGGATGACAGGTGACTAAATTAGTACTTGTACTGCATTTAGTGTTTCTTTTTGTTGCAGCAGGACAATATAGTAAGTAAATATTAAGAAATACTAGAAGCCACTTAATAGGCATTTTAAAAAGTATCACTGAAAACGAAATTTAAATTTAAATTTAAAAAAATAGAAAAAACATCTCTGTAGCTCTTTGGATGTATTTTAATTTTTGTGAGTTTGTTGTAGTAATAAATGAAAGGGACATCAGTACTTGGGAGGTTGATAGACAACTATAATTAAATAAATCTATGTAATTAAGTAGATTTACAAGAAAAAGGGGAAAATATTCAGAAACTATTTGGCCACCTAATCCATTAACCAATGGATGTACTCCCTGCAGATACTGAATTCTGGACCTGTTCTTCAAGCTTTTAGAAAAAATAACTTTGTTTACATTTTTTTCTCATTTTGGTCTACAACAAGAACATAATTTTAGAAGTCAGATTTAGAAGGGCTTTAGGAAGTCTGTGGTACAACTTCTTGCTCACAGAAGGTTCAGCCATGATCTCACACCGGATTGCTCAGGGCTTCATCCAGCTGAGCTTGAAAAACTTGAAGTACAGAGCCTGAAAGGCGTCTGTAGACAATAAGATTTTCTGCCTGACTGCCCCAAAGGAGCAAATAATTCTCTTCACATACAGTCTGAACTTCTTCTTTTGTTATAGATAATATAAAAGATGTTATAACTTTTTCATTTTTAAATTTGTACATGCACAATGCAACTGATGGCAGAATGTTATCAGAATTTCTTAGAAACTTCAACAGCAACTTTTGAGTGCCCAAATATTATTTTTGTACCTTAATTTTAGCTTTTGTAGTTCTAGTAAGAATACATCTAGTTCTATACATCATATATCCCAACTAAAATTTAAGGCATACATTTATTACAGAAAATATATTTATTTCTTAACAGGTTTGCATTCATTTCAAATGTCATCACTTTTCTAAATTACATAAGTGCAGTCTCATGCTGTCAGGACACATGGCTGTTGTTTCCATTGAGACATTCTTGTATAAATGGCTGGCAGATTTTATGGTTAAATTAAGGCACAATTAACTGAAAGTAAGAATGAAATATAGAAAGCCAACATATAAATACATAAATTAGAATGGTTTTGTATTCTAAAGGAAGCTGAGAAGACTCATGAGTATCTGAGGATGGGAATGGGAAAGGAATTAATAAACATGTAAGATCTAAGTTGTAAGTTAGACTTCTTTGTTAAGTTGCCCCTTAAGAGATCCGTTTCAAGCTATTGAGAAATACATAAAATTAATAATTACCACTACTGTACTTGCTGTACAATCAACTTCAAAAGTAGATAAATAAGCTCATTTACTTACCTTCAAATAATAAAACTATAAAGATTCTGACATCCTTTTTCATAGAATCTCCTCAATAATGAAATATTTTATATATTTAGCAGAATGAAGTAAAATCTAGTTTCTATGCATTTATAGTAAAATAATATCAATACCTATCTATGATAAATGAACAGAAGAAAACAAACAATAAATATAAAAATGCCATACCTATACTGACATGAAACAGCTCTGACATATCTGAATAGCAATGCTCTCATTTGTTTCTATATTAAAACTCTATAAACTGAATTACTTGATTTTCACAAGCTCAAAGGCAATTTAATAAAGTAGGTTTTAAGGTCTGCTTTAGCTTATACTTTACTACCAATTTCTTGGAATGTCGATTCAATGTTGAACTTTCCTCAATGTCAAAAACAGGTAAGGGAAAATTAAGAGGTCTTTTATGGTCGAGGTTCCTTTGGGAAATGACAAACGATTATTTACCTCTGTATAACACACACTTCTGACAGATATCCAAATGCTGATAATTCTGTGGCCAGCAAAGCCAACTTTAGTGCGGAATTAGACTTATAAATCTTAAATAAGTGGGATTAGAATGAATATTTGAGCACATTATTAAGCTGATCTCCTGGCTCAGTAATACTTCTAGGCTATTTCAAATTCACTGGTATTCATACTTAGAAGTATCCCTAGACAATCTGACCTACCACAGAATGGCATTTCAAAATGCATATTGCTTATCTCCAAGAACTGCAGTCTTTCTCTGAACCCGCAGATCTTGAGGCAGACTTCTGTATATTTCTAAGAATACCTTAAGCTTTTTTCTGTTCCTTTACAACTGATAGGCTTCTTTTACTTCTATAACCTTCCCGACATATAACCATGGAAATAAATGGGGAAAAAAAAGTTTATAATCGTAATTATAGACTAACAGATTATTTTGTAGCACTGTTTGCATAATGCTCTGAAGGGTTACATTTCATAACAATGTTTGAATGAGTAAAATTACTTCGTTCATGAACACCTCTGTTACTCTTGGCATTGAAAACTCTCAAACTTAAATCTGGTGAAGACATGTATTTTGTGGTTAGGTAAGTTTTGTATCATAGACTTTACTTTGATGTTCATGTTTCTCAATCGATTACCTCTAAAAAAACAGATGTTAACAGCAAGAAAACGGAAATGTATTTACGTCAAAGTCTAAGCTCATTGCATGAAGGACCATCTGAGAGATGAATCCCATGACATGGACTTTTAAGTGCATTTTCCATGCCTCCTTGTAATGTAACATAACTAATGTATATGGTGGTGAGATAATTCAGAAGAAAATTACTAGTTTGTGTGAGCCCGGTCACCACCATTCACAACAGAAGAATCTGTGAAAGAGGGACATATACTGGATCTCTCTTGCCAGGGTGTGTTACTGGAAGTTAGAGGTCCAACACCATTTCTTCCAAGCATCTGAAGATGAAGCACAATTCTTTCCACATATGCCTTCTCACGAGTTTTGAATTGCAACTAGTTTAAATGTAGTTTTCAGGAAATAAGGTTTCTTCTTTCAATGAACTGTACTTTGACTAGGAAACTGATCTGAGCAAAAGACAGACATTTGTGGTAGGATTACCTGGTTGCATCTGTAAGTAAAAATAGAAATCTTTGTGAAAAGAAACTGTATTTATATAGGACTATAAGCGGATCTATAACTGACATTTTTATTTTCTCAATGTCTACCACCCAAGCATGTAGAAAAAGAGAAATAAAGTCTTGGTTATTTTAAGTGCCTAATTGTGACAGAAAAATATCATTTTTTACTAATCACGGCTTATATTTCATTAGTGAGATCTTCTTTTACCACTGTTATGAATATTCTAAACTAAATATCTGATACTGCTGCTTTATTAAAATTAGGAACTTGATACCGGTACAAATAGATTTTAAATTTATGAAGGCTGATATAATTAAAATAGACATGCTGAAAGAAAAATGCATCTATTAAAAATGTTCAAGGTGATCAGTGTCAACATTTTGATATTTAAAGCTAGGATTTAACTATCATGAAATATAATTTAATTAATTAAAAAGGGGAGGAGGTGTCTGCCTCCTTTTTTTAAGAATCAATGATACTGTTATCCTATTTCTGATACGGGATAATGTTGAAACTGAAGAAATAATTACGGGTCAAATTGAGTGAATCTGACTTCAAATTCATTGAATTCTGGTTTTTGAAATGTAAGACCATACTAAGATGTTACATCTACAAGATGTGCCCTAGTTGCAAAGACTCCAACAAGAGACGGAAAGAAGAGAGAAAATATTTTACTCATTTGTCTGGATATCTTGCTAGTACAGTGTGAATTACATGCTGGATCAGCAAATCTCATCTGTTCAGTGATTTTCATGCTGTAGAAGACCATATTCTAGTTAATGGAACCTTTAAGCAGGTTAATAAAATAGGTTAATTTTATACTGAATTAATAATTTTACAATTTCCAAGGCTCCTTACAATTATGTAACAATTATTTTCTCCTTTTTTATTCTTCTAAATTAATTCTCAGGATGATGAATTATCATCAATACTAGTAGCATGATGGAACAATCACAGAGTGTTTTTCTAGTCCAAAACCCCTTGCCATGGATAAAGATACCTTTCACTAGACCAGGTTGCTCAAAGCCCCAATCACTTTGGCCTTGAACACTTCCAGGGAGGAAATATCTTTGACTTCTCCAGGCAACTTGCTCCAGTGCCTCATCCCCCTCACAGCACTGAACTCCTTCCTTATATCTAATCTATATCTAATCTCTTTCAGTTTAAAGCCATAAACCTTAATCTTATCTCTATATTCAGTCATGAAAAGCCCTTCTCCTGATTTCTTGTAGGTCCCCTTTAGGGACAGGAAGACTGCTATAAGGTCTGCCCAGAGTCTTTTCTTCTCCAGGCTAACCAGGTCCAACTCTGTCTTCAAGAGGTGGTCAGCTGTCTGCTCATTTTTGTGCCCTCTGGACTTGCTTCAACAAGTCCACGTCCTTCTCATACTGGAGGCCCCAAAGCTACTACAGGTAGAGCTCATGAGAATGGGTACTGTTGGCTTTCTGGGCTGCAAGTGCACATTGCCAGCTTATGTTGTGTTCCTCATCAAGCAAAATCCCAAGTCCTTCTCATCAGGTCTGCTCTCAATCCATTCTCCACTCAGCCTGTAATTGTGCTTAGGATTGCCTCTACCCATGTGCTGGACTGTGCGCCTGCCTTGTTGAACTTCATGACGTTCACACAGGCTCATATCTCAAGGCTGTCAAGGTCCCCCTTGACACCCCTTCTCTCCAGCACATTAACCATACTACTTGCTTGATGTCGTCGGCAAAGATGTTGAGAGTGCACTGAATCACACTATGTCACCAACAAAAATGTTAAGCAGTGTGTGAATAACACCACTCATCGCTGGTCTGTGCTCAGGCATTGAACCATTAACTGCAATTGTATACATATGACCACCCAGCCAATTCCTTATCCACTGAATTGTCCACCCATCAAATCCATATCCCTCCAATTTAGAGACAAGGATGTTGTGCAGCACAGTGTCAAATGCTTTGCATAACTTCATGTAGATAGTACCAATACAGTTCACAGATTATGGCAAGAGCTTTGGTCTCCTTGGTGCTCTGCACACTGGTTGGCCTTTCCACCCTGAAATATGTTACTGACTTTCACTTAGAAACCATAAAGCTCGGTAAAGATTTTGCATTTCCAGAAAGCCATTCAATCTTCTATCTTCAGGAAAAAAAAAGTCTTAAAAATGAATAGAGCAGAAACAATAGCAACATTGTGTGATGAATTGACTAGTTTGTGTTTCATCTCTTAAAAGTAAATTGTGTCTGTTAGGCACAGGCTATCCTAAGGAAAAGTATGTAGCCTAAAAGTAGGTCTAGGTTAAGAACATATTTTTTTCAGGGGAGTTGTAAAATTGAAAATTATGATCCCCATAAATAATGGTTACACCTCACATTATATTCCTCACTCTCCTATCTGACAAAGAAACCATCATAGTCCTCTGAATTTAGTATTTCTTAAGTAGTTCATATCCATTTAATTTACAAGAACAATAGTTTAAAAGTTACCTGAGAATATGAGGTAGCCTGACAGCTAAAGTAGCCTTTTGGGAAGAGGAAATGAGAGAGAGGGAAAGAAACAAGTTCCTTGCTTGGAGAAGGGTATTAGTCACAAGGTTATTGCATAAAACACATCAGGAACTAATTTTTTCTTAATCTACTCACAGAAACTGCAGATAAAAATGTTCTCGAATTTATCTTAATTCATATACAGTTTGGGAACAACTGAAATTGTGTTTTCCCAGTGTCCAAAAAAAGAAAAAAATATTACTTAAATTTCAATTACATGCACTTTCAGTAGTAAAACGTTTATGGGAACAAGTACTTAATTATATATTTGCACTCAACTATAAACTTTTCTAGAACACAATTAAATAGCACAGTTGAATAACTACGTAATGCTCTGTACTGACTTTCTCCACTATAGCTTCACTATTGTTTCTCTATTAATAAAATTTCTACCACAAAGGCTGAATGATAAAGAAAATTTCTCCTTTCTTTTTCTCAACCTTAGTTTTCTGATGAAACAGCAGATGACATAAGATTTGTGTAAGAATCACAATGTTTTAATTCAAATAAACTGTGGCTTTTTTTCCTCCTAGTTCTATTGGAACAATAGAAGTCAGTCTTGGATTTAAGTTTGTGTCTGCATGGAAAATGAATTTAGTATATACTTGGGTAGTAAAATATTTCCAACACCTGAGATTCTAACAGGAGCCCTCACACTCTCACATGATTTGCAGTAAAATCCTGAGGTTTTTCGGATCACACAATATGCATCAGTGAATATATGAAGAGGCAAACACTTCCATAACGCTTTGCAGTGTCTAGGTTTCTACTTTGTATTGTTGAGCTCTGTGTACAGCCACCCACTTCCCAAATCCTCTGTGTTTATTCATGCGTTCTCTTCTCCTGAATTCCCTTAGAAGTTTTCAATACTGAGATTTCAGCCTGTTGTGGGATGGAAGACTGATTTCCTGCCCCATTCTTATCTGGCCTATTTTTTCCAAATTTCTGATAGATTACTATTCAGTTATTTTACACACCTTCTCCCTCTTTATTTTGGTAGGTTAAGCATGAGAAGTCAATACATCTGTATAATTTGTCGGTTTCTGTCTTCACAGTTGGCTTAGACTATTTTGAAAACCCAATGAATAGTGTCATGTAGGCAGAACAACTTTCTGTTGGCAACAAATTGGCAATAAAATCTTACTTGACTTCCAACACTCTTTTTCCTGATTGGCAACACTGACCTAAAAAGTGCTGAGGCCTTTCCATTCCTTATACTGACGTAGCTAGTGGATTTATGCTGTGGATAAACTTTGCCTGCTAACATTATTTCCCTTGTCTTAGAACTTCCTTAATAGTGATGAGCTATGTCTGTTTCTGACAAGGGTTGGATAGGTCTGGAATAGTAACAATTGAGAATGTTGATTGTCACATTTTTCCATAGAAGTTAGATTTTGTGATTTTTATCTTTGAAAAGAGATCCATAATTTCTATCACATGGAGATTCTTTGCATGTACTTTGCCTCCATGCATGTGCTAGTGAGCAACTAATGTAGTTTAGTTTGAACTGACAATTTTGGCTCTGGGCTTCTTGTGAGGCCAAGACAGAGCAGAAACAGTTAATAACTGGACTAGGTATCACAGCACAGGGCAAAAGGGACACTAGATTCAGTGTCTAAGGGTTTTGGGTATAAGAAAATAAGAATCTAAATACACAGTTTAAATTACAGTTTGCTGAAGACTCTCCTGCTGCTGTTAGAAAGCATGAAAAATAAATTGCTGGGTGCCCTCTTTGCCTTTCTTGTCCTGGGACTGTCCCTGTAGCATATGTGCTGGCAACTACTGAAAGAGTGCCAGACGTTGAGCAAAGCAGCTGCCTCCAATTTGGCTCTCAGGACTGGAGGTTCCCGGGGCAAGGTTACTGCATAGTGTTACTTGTAGCAGGTGCACCTGACAATCTGGTATACAAGCCCTCTTTAAGATAGGAAGTTTAGGTATTGCTGTAGAACATAAGGAAACTCATAAGAGTGGATGCTGTTTGGATAGATCTCACCTTCCCTTCCCATAGCTGTTTTCTTCAGGCCTTTAAAGTGGCATGAGTACTATTGTATTCATGGCTGAGGGAAAGTGTTTTGTAAACTCGTGCTCTGATTTCCCTATGCAGCAAACTTTTAATGCTATTTTACCCCAAATGACCCTGGATGTCACCACATGGCCTTGCCTATGAAATTAAGTCTAAATGAAAAATCCAATAAATAGCGAAATTTAACAGGCAAATTATTCTCAGATTTAAAGTTAAATATCCCGGTCCAATTAAAGTCTGCAGGTGGCTTGGATGAAGATTTGACCTTTAGACAACATACTGTCCAGTTATACATTATTTCAATATTCAAGATGTGGCAAAATCTGCTGTTTCCATAGAATCATACAATGGTTTAGGTTGGAAGGAACCCTTAGAGGCCACCTAATCCACCCCCCTGTACTGACTAGGGAAATTGTCAACTAGATCAGGTTGCTCACAGCCACATCCAATCTGACCTTGAATGTTTCTAAGGATGGGGCATCTACCACCTCTCTGGGCAACCTGTGCCAGTGTACATCACTGTCTGTAAAATATTTCTTCCTTATATCTGGTCTAAATCTACACTTTTTTAGCTCAGAACCATTACTATTTATCCTGTTGCTACAGGCCCTGCTAAAACATTTGTCTTCATCTTTCTTATGAGCCCTCTTTAAATATTGAAAGGCAGCAATAATGTCTTTCCTCTTCTTCACGCTGAATAACCCTAATGCTCAGCCTTTCTAGATAGCAGAGGCATTCCATAGCTCTGATCAGTTTTGTGGCCCTTCTCTGGAGTTGCTCTAACAGCTCCATGTCTTTTCTGTCCCAAGGGCTCGAGAGCTGGACACATTACTCCATGTGGGGTCTCATCAGATTAGAGTAGAGGGGCAGAATCACCTTTTTTGACCTGTTAGCCACACTTCTTTTGATGTAGTCCAAGAAACAAGTGTATTTCTGGGCTGTGAGTGCACACTGATATTTCATGTTCAAAGTCCTTCTCTACAGGGATGCTTTCAATCGCTTCCTCCTCCAGCCTGTATCAATACCAGAGGTTTGTCCTAACTACATGAAACTCATAAAGTTCACACAGGCCCAGTTCTCAAGCTGTGTGACTCACTTGGTGTTGTATGCAAAACCCACTGTCCTTGAACCCACTGTCTATATCATTGATGAAGATATTAAACATTACTGGTCCCAATGCAGACCCTTGAAGGACACTACTTCCCACCAGTCTCCATGAGAAAAATATTCCATGTGGAGAAGTATTTGCATTACCAATCTATGTGCAGCATATTCCAGTATAGTGGTAAATAGTTAACAACTTCTGCACATAGGAGTTACCTGAAAGGAAGAGTATCTTGTGGATGATAGTACATGCTCTTCTGCACTCAGTGAAAAGTACTTATGTTACAGTCTGTTAGTTTGGCACTTATTTTATAATACCATTTGTTTAATTGTTCCTTTTTAATTAAATACAACTTATTCCAGCAGACTGTGAAGAGCATCTAAATTAATCTACAGCCTTGTAGTGAAATTAAATTTGCTTATTAAACAATTGTCAACTGTTTAATGATTAAAAAAAATCCACTTTTATTAACTCCCATACAGTACTTCTTGGAAATCAATTTTCAGTGTTGTAACTTGAGTGAAACAAAGAATTTGTTTGAGCTAATTATTGTTTAAGAGATTTTCTTAGTTATAAAGTTTTTTTTTACTAAAAGAAATTTGAAATGCTAAAGAACTGTGAGAATTCTAATACTTCTTTTGTAGGAAAATTTGAAAGTTCTATTTCATTTTATGCAAAGAAAAAACAGCATTCTCTTATACTTGGAGACACATACTATAAGAATCTACAAAAACAATTTGCATTGTAAGTGTTTTAAATGTGGTAAAGGGATCTTTTCTGACCCCAGTATGACAGCGTGTGTATAATGTACTCTCCACTCACATATTCACATTACCTACTCTGCTAACTACAGAAATCAAAACTACATTAGGAAAACAGAGTGAAAGTTGGAAGAAAAAGGTTTAAGACATATTTTTCTTGGAAGTGTTTGACTAATAAGCAGGGAAAAGAAAAGGTCAGGTTCTGTGCCCTCTCTACGGACAGCTTTAATTTCTGCAGAGAGGTAAGACAAGCTGTGGTTCCTGTGCTATTCTTCTGCAGAAAGGTATTAGACTTTAGAGGAGTGAGGATCTAGGGAACTATCTGTGTTAACTATTGTATTCGGATGTTAATAATGGGTGACAGACAAGTGACGGAAAAGCCCATAGCAAGAAAAAAAGAAAGAAATTTAAAAAAAAAAAGAAAGAAAAAGAGAGAGAGATATTTTTTCAGAGTTTGAAAGCAAACATCAAGAACTCTATTTTAACTTTGTTGAGTTTGAGGTAATAGCTAGACTTCTAGCTAGACATGCCAAATTGACAAACAGAGAATTCATTTTGGAAAAGAATTTCTGTGACAAGGTATGTCTTTGCTTTTTAGCTTTTCCTTTTGAAAGGCTTACCACAAGTCAATCTTAATCTTTTAAACAAAGTTTGGGTTTGAAGAAAAGATATGAATAAATCAAAAGATGGAGAACACAGTGCTGTAGATTAACATGAAGATTTTACTGGTCAAAGTTCACCAAAATTAAGTATGGTCACATAAACTGTGACTGGAATCCAAATATTTTATATTTAGCACACTTTCAGAAGAGAAAATAATTTTAAAGTAAATTTTTACCTCAACAAAACACATTAACCCTCGTTTTATATCGGTATGAAATGATTAATTATAGTAAACTCAAGAATTTAATATCTCTGTTTAAAATAATATTTAATTATGCCTTTGTCTACACCTACATTCCATTAATGTGAGATGCATATGTGTGCTTAGCATTGATATAAAGACAGTAAAGAACAGTATGGTTTGCTCTAGGTTTTAAATATCTGAGAATGCCTAAAAACATCAACAACAGTATAACCTAATTATGCTCAGAAGGAGAGAGATATGTAAAGTTGCTGCAGCACATATATATTCTGGGGAATCACAGAGGTCAGATATAAGGAAATTTTTCACTGAACTAGCTTTTGAGATCCCAAAGTTAAGGTGTGCTGGTAAGATACACCTCAACACAGGTTATGACATAGTCACAGAGATGGTCAGTTTTAAGGATGAGAGATGTGGAAAATGTAGGCAGTACTGCAGGTTTGGGAGTGGGCTTGGGGTAACCGTAGCAAGCTTGAACGCTTCATGCCAAGCAGTCTGTAATATGCACTGGCTTCCTGGGTGTAGATAACTTCCTAAATATCAAAGCAGTTTGATACGTTCAGGATAAAAAAATCTAAAAGGGGTAATTTTTTTCAATAATAATAATTATTAATAATAATTTACTTTTTTTTTTTACAGCTTATTCTCAAAGTTGGCAAATGTAGGGCTGTAAATACCTTCACGACTTCATATTTTATATCTCTTTCCTCAGGAACTTAATAATTGTAGACAAGGGGCCGAGGTTCAAAATAAGCATGAAGATGATGGGGGACATATTTACATTTTCCAAAATAACTACACTAAGAATTTACTGTCATGAAATGCAATAACAAAAATACAAGTTGTTTTGCACAGCACTGGCAATTTACCTTGCTCTGATCTTCTGTGAACAAACATTAAGCAACTTAATAAATGATATGCATAGTCTTCCACCCTGATGCATCTTTAGATGGAATTACCAGTGGATTGCTTAGCACACCTGTAGCTTGAATTCCACTTGCTTAATTGTTCCCATTTAAATGAACACTACTTATTTCAGCAGATAGTGAAACAATTTTCAGTTAAAGTATGGTTTGGTAAAACAGGGACCAGTATAAGAGGATGGCTTTCCCCCCTGTTTTCTTGTAGCATCTACTGTTATTTGATTTTTCTTTAAGCTAGGTAAATCTATTATTTTTGTATCACTAGGGAAACTCATGGAAACTTTGCAACTTAACTCCAGGTCCTTATTATTTTTGACAAATCCATTAAGTAATTAAAGCTACTAGAAGCTACACGCAGTCATTAAGGTAAGATATGCATCAGCCATCTTCACCTTGACAGGAGTTAGCAGAGTAAACACCCACACTGAAGTTTTGCATGTGACAACAATTTCCCCTCAGAAAATCTCTGGGTTGTAATTCACAGTTCGAGTACTTAAGGGTGTAACTTTCTTTCTAGACATCTATCCTTGGAATCCTGAGTACATGCAGTGCCTTTGCTTGCCATTTCCTAAAGCATTTGCACTTAACTTTTGTGGTATAAATCTTGGTAGCACAGATAAATGAAGGCTTAGTATGGTGCAAAACAAACTAAAGCTTCAAAATAATTTTGTTAAAAAGAAAATGTTTAGTCCTTCCAGGAGATGAACATGACTCCATTCTCATGGGCTGCTTAGGATATAACTGCAAGCTATAATGAAGTGCTTTTAGAGTACTGAATGGTTTGATTTTTCTATACAGGGTTTTCTGTGTTGCTAATTCATATTGCAGTCACCTGTACCTTAAAAAACCCAAAAAATACAACGAACTGACCAAAGGTATCTTCCTTGACTCAGTTAAGAGTAAAGAGGAAAACCAATCTTGAAAAAATATTCAAAAGCTGTACCTAAAATCCATAGAGCTACATATATGTTTCAAAGATCATTCATCACTGGCTTTTCACTTGTTAGGTTAGTTTCAGTTCTGCTGTGTGCTTTTTAACAGTGACTAGTGCCAGGCAATTGTGTATGCTACTGTCTCACATCCAGCTATCATTTATATTCCACATATATTAGCAGTTTCTACATACTAACTTATATACCGCTATCCCTACCAGGAGACATTTTTGCTTGTATTCCCATACCCTTTCCAGAAATGCTGTGAATCTGTCAGGTATTGATTCATGTGTGCGACTCTAGAGCATTTTTGAGTATGCATATCTTCTAAACAAATGGTGTTTCAGAATTTGTCTGCAATTCATCTTTAGGATGGAGCTGGAGCATACTGTGGGAGAAACCCATAGCCATAGCTGAGGAGTTAGGAGTATAAAGACATCATTGTACCTTGTTTTAGTGACGCTACTGCATCTATGCTTCTGCCACAGGCACATTGCCTCAGAGCCTATGATTCTGGGATACTCACACAGCCAATACTGGTTAGGTCTCTTCAAATTCCAGTGTTGTTTCTGCTTTGGTCTTTATTAAGATACTTAAAGTAGCTCTACCTTTGTTGTGAGCATAGTTCAACGAAGCTTATAACATAACAAAGCCTGTCTTAGTTGTTGTGCACAGTGAAGATGCAGTTATTCTCAAGTAGAGAAATCTTTAATTGGTTTTAGTTATTCATTTAGTTATATACTGTACAAAATGCTTTGGGGTTAGCTGAAAATCTGTGTCCATGCAAACTATTATCTATATATTCAGCTATTTCCTAATTTGAAAATGGAATGTTTTATTTTAAATTTTTATTTACCTTTTTTCACAAAATGAACTATAAAAATAAAAGAATCCACTTGCCTTCAAAAATTGCTAAAACATATTTTTATGTTATTATGGTTTAAATTTTTATATAACATTTTCCTGAGAAAGAATAGATCAGTATGTGGATTTTCAAAGTAATATGAGGACTACTATTTTTAGAAATTATACTTTTTTTTTACTAATTGACAAACCACGTAATTTTACAATTTCCTGTCTGTTGCATTCATGCTAGAGGAACTTCCTGCTGATCAAATCAAGTCAAACTGAAATATTTTTACTTACTGAAAATGAAAACCTACCGCTATGGACTATTTATATATAATATCATTATCTACTCTAACACCACTCGTTAAAGCCCAAATATGACTAATTTTAGAGAGTGTAGCTTCATGTAGAATCTCCTAGGTTCACAAATATGATTGAGATCAACATGCGATCGGATATCAGATTTAGCTAGCTGAGTTTACCTTTTACCTTTCACAAAGCCGAGATTCTATCGAATACAGAATCTGACCAGGTATTTGGATTGTGAAATAAAACCATGGAATTAAAAGCTGCTGTAACACATCTCTATTTCTCTTTTGGTTTTCAAGGAGGAAAACTATATATAAACATCTTCACAAATACTTCACAGATAATATTTTATATTACAAGTTTCAAGTGATTGTGCCTGAGTACAGGTTGTGGACTGATTATAGCCAGTTTTACACAGGGGTACAGATGGTACATAAGCAGCCATAATAAGATCCTTTTCTTGTGTATTTTGTAAAAGAAAATCATGCTTCCCTGATTTGTGCATTCATTCTGAACAGAGGAATTGGAAACTCCTACTACTCTGGGACCTCTCAGCCACACACAACATGACAGAAAAGAATTCTCACTCACTCTAGCATGTATGTAAACCAGTTTTACACTGGGATAGGAAAAACATGTAACCATTTTCTGAAACAAATGTGTCAAAGTTTTGATTTTGCATTCTAGTTCCACAGAATGTGCCTTTAGGATAATTGGTTTATGATGCATTCCCGTCATAGCCAAATTCTGTCAGTAAACTTTCAAATCTAGAAATAATTCTGACGCACATTATGTGGAAAAAAAAATATGTTATTAGAGTGTGGCTTTAATGCACCACCATCTTTATGGTGGTATTTTTTTTTTTGTTGGTTGGATGTTTTTTTGCTTTTTTAACCCTTGTGCATTCTGTTGCTGAACATCTGTTTACCAGACTCAGAACCACCACCTAGTAGCCAACAGTAGACTGCAAAAATCTGAAAAGAAAACCATAGAAGCCATGGCTCTGCCCTCTGCAGGTTTTGATTGCTTTAGAACATCAATCAAGATGCCTGGATAATGTATTATAATCCCTCCTCTTCTATGCTCTTCCTCTTATCATTAAAGAACAGTTTATCAAAACACCTCTTGTAAAGACACCAAGTGTCAGTTTGACTGCCAGTCGCTGAGAACACAAGTGAAGGGGCTTTAAGTAGTATTCCTTACTACTTCAATTATGGAATAATAGTGGGAGACGTGAGGATTGCTGGGATATCACCTATAGATCTGAATCTTATCCCAATAGGATATGAATTCAGTTGATTGTCATTCTGTGGATAAAAGCTGTATGAGAAATGAAGGCAAAGGCTGTGACTCAAGGGCTAGGACTTGGATAATATGAAGCATCTGAATCTGCTTGAAAATATAAGCAAAGAAAATCAATGTATGTGGTACATATTGTTATAATAGGAGGTTAAGACATTTATGATAAATGAACCAATTCCTTCTTTCCTTCCCCCAGTTAATAAGTGTCACTTCTGTAATGGTCAAATGGGTATATTTTTGTACTGTCCTACATGGTGCTACTCCCACTGATATGTTTCCAATTAAAAGCAAAGAGGCTGCCTTTTCAGTCTTCTTTTGTATATTTTTCATCATAAATACTGTATCAATACAGCCTTTTTTTCGTTCTGTTTTATGCTACAGTGAGATCTACTTCAACAGCTACAAAAATAGGTAGGGGAAGCAGATTTTTGATAATCTGAATTTTGGTGTCAAACCAAGCTCCTCCTTAGGGGTTTCATAAACAAGGGATCTGATGCCAGTTGTACAGTTGGAATTTCACATTAAGCACTCATTTTGTAAAGTTAGAGGAAACACTCTTATGCGGGAAGACTTTCCAGAGACTAAGCAAAGAATTAAACAAAGATCTTTGGCTAGCCATTTTTTCCACTATTGGGCAAACATATAAAAACAGATACAGTGCCTTTACAGTATTCCAGTAGGTCATATTCACAAGTCCTAGGAGTCTATACCCAAGCTGAAGTCAAAAGCATGGGCTCTGCAATGGGGAGATAGCTCTCATACCAGTATCTTAACCTTGCAGCATTTGAAGTGAGTGACAACAAATGCCTTATAAATTTATATTCATGAGTTATTTAAAACATCAGGAATATGCTTATATGTGTTGAGTATGTCATATGCTGGGAATAATTTTCTGAGCTCTACTTTCAGTCTACATATATATTTCTACAGAGACCCTGCACATTTGAATTAGTGATGATAGGCGATTCGGAAAACATAAGAAGCCATACAAACATTTGCTTATTTCTGGAACTAATATTTAAGAAAATTCTGAACGCTTGGTTACATTTTTACTCAATAAATTTTCATCTCCCCAAAACTTTGGTTTTTGCAGTTTTCTGCCCTTCAATTAGTACTAAGGAATATAGTCACTTGGACAAAGTTACTATATGTTAAACCAACTCAGACAGGAAATGATAAAAATGTCATTTCAAAAGCATGTTCTTAGGAAAGTAAGTACTTTTTTATGAATAAAGAGGAGTAGATAGAGGTCTTCCATGAGACAGTTCACCTGTTTCCTTTATGAGAAGCTTAGCCAATCTGAAAGTTTTATAATGAGAAAACAGTGTATTTTGTCATTTAAAGATTTCCGGCACAATGCTGTCACTCTTCTGTGGAACAAATAATCACACTTTTTGCATTGTGCTGCCCTTTTAATTTGTTTTTTGCTTGAATAGCAAAATAACTGCTCTGGAATTAGAAATCCAAGCAAAGACTTTTTTGAAATGTGTCTGGTTAATTTGGAAATTCTCAAACCCTCACACAGTTATATTCACACAGACATCTGAAGAACAGCAGTTAGGATAACATTGCTAATACTGAAACATAATCAGTGAATTAACTACTGAGCTCTAAGAGCTGGGACTGTCTTTACATCCACTGTAGACTACCCTGCACAAATGTGTGCAGCATCTCTGTTGGCACTAGTAGGCTGATATGTTCTGCTTAGAATACTGCTTCTTTTGCAGCTGGGAAAACATAATCCAGGAGTGCAACGCAGGCTGGGATCTACCCACCTGGGGAGAAGCAGCTCTGTGGAAAAGGACTTGGGAATCCTTGTGGACAAGCTTGATATGTGAAGAGAGTGCTGCTGTGGCAAAGAAAGCCAACAGGATGCTGGATTGCAATAACAAGGGCATCAGCACCAGAGATGAAGAAGCACTCTTCACAGCACTTGTCAGGCTGCACTTGGAATACTGTGTTCAGTTTTTGTCCTTACTATGCAAAAAAGAGATGTTCACAGCATGTAGACAGTCCAGAGAAGGGCCATAAGGATGATCAAAGAACTGGTGAGCCTGCAATATGAGGAAAGGCTGAAAGAAATGAGTTCGTCCAGCTTTGAAAAAAATAGCACTTACAGGAAATCTTATGTTCCAGTATTTAAAGGGTGGCTACAAAGAAGATGGAGGCTCCCTTTTTTACAAGGATTCACATAGAAAAAGAGGGGTTCTCATGGGGAAATTCTGATTGAACATAGAAAGAAATTTTTTTGCATTGAGAACAATCAGCCATTGGAATAATATCCCCAGGGAAGTGGTGGATTCCCCAACACTTTTAATATTCAGATGAACAGGGTGCTGGGCCATCTTTTCTAGACTATGCTTTCATCAAGAAAGGCTGGACCACATGGTCTTCGAGGTCCCTCCCAACCTGGTAGTATATTCTATGATTCAACTGTATTCCATCCAGACAGTTTTTCAATATCACTTGCTCATGAGCTTTCCTTCTCCCAGAAGCCTGTACTTTGTTTCTACTGTAGAATATAAAAGTGACATTTCAAAATTATGTTTTTGATCTGTATTGTCAGCCAGCCTCTATTTAGAGAATGGAAGACACTGCTAAATCTGAATGATCAGCCCTGAAAGTTCACCTACGCTAGGTGGTTCAAAGCTGTTGTGTTTAAATTACTCAAAAATATTCTAGAATGGGACTCAAAGTGGAACGAGGCACCAAGGGCATCACTTGCTTAAAAAGTCATGCTCTGATTACCTTACATCCTTTACTTCTCAAAAAAATATTTTTTTTTTGTACACATCTTACCTACAATCTCAAATAACATTTTCTCTACCTAAATTAGGATTTGAACAGTGTTTTAACAGATTCAATAGTTTGATTCTTAAAATACAAACATAATTTGTCGGCTTTAAGTGTATGCTTGTTACAATAAATGACACAGTTGAGATCTAGGCGAAAAACCTCATTGAAACTGATGTAAGACTTTCCAGTGGTGTTATCTAAAGCCTGGATCAGGATCAAAAAGTGGATTTATTGGGTGTATATTTATATGTGAAACCAAGAAAAGTTTTCTGGTTTTGTAAATATTTCAGCCTAAAAAGCTGTCATAGAAAAAGAAAACCAGAATTAGATCATACATATGCTAAATATATTAATTTATTTTTTAAGTAAATGAGAAAAATATTATATTTTTCAGACTCATATAAAGTGTCCTTTGCAGAGGCTTTCTGGGGCTTTTCTTGCTCTTGTGTTGCTTTGCCCGTCCATAGTTCTATTGTATATATTACTACAGAATTTCCTGTGCTTAATTTCCTTGAAAATAATCCTGTCACACAGGAGGAAATTATAAAAGTAATAAAGGATAAGTAGCATCTTCTCTTACTGGTCATTGTAACAAACCAATATAAAGATTCTGTAAAAGAGGGGAGAGAAAAGTAAACAGCTTTAAAAAAATGTAAAATATAGCCTGGGGCTCTCTAAACCATAAGATTTCAAAGAGACTGCTTCAAGAGAGATGTTTTTTTATCACAGGTACTATATCCCATAAATATGAGGCAACTTCTTACCTATGTATTTCTGATCAGTCAATCCTATTAACAGCTTCTCTAAGTTTTTATAATTTACTTGTGCTTAAACTGTATAAACAAACCAAATATATCTTATCACAAAAAAACATAAGAAATATTTTGGCTAAAAACCGCATTACTAAATTAATTTATCTTAGGCATTAAAATGGTTTCATTATTGTATTGTCCATGCACTTTACAATTAACAATGTTTTCCTTTTTTATACAGGTTTGAGACATGAAAAAGTAACAGTTATTTCACTCTTTGAAAAATGGGGGAACTGGAATGATCATAAGACCTAATTCCCTGCACCTAAAATACAGGTAACATAGTGTTGGAGCTGAGTAACAAGCTTGGAGCTTTAGCCATGGAATTGTTTCTGCACTCTGCATAGAGCAGTCACTATGCAGAAGATGGACCTAGTCCAGGGAAATATAAGGGGAGTTCAGATGTATCCTTCTGATTCCTAGACTGCAAAATCATGCTTGTTTACGCACTTATTCTCATTTCTTAATAGCCAGGGAATCTTAAACTACTTTTTTGACAATGGAATAGTTTCTGCATATGGGAGACATTTCCCTCTACTATTCAAAGTTGACCCTTTAAGAAGTAGAGATATGTGGCTTCAGTTTCCATTTAGGATGTTTGGTGTTTTCCACTCATGGGGCAAGCACTGCAATCTTCAGACTGCTGTGGAAAAGGAAAGATAAACTGCTACAGAAACCACAGTTTGCAAAGGATGTTTTTGGCCATAATATCTTGCCCTAAATGGCTCAGACTTACTTAGGAACGCTGTGCAAGCAAGGTATATTCAATAGCTTGTATTAGACTAGTGTTAAATTATTGGCTTATAGTCCTCTCTTATTAAAGACAACTGACATTTCAAGTTAACTAATTTCTAAACTGGAGATAATCACATTTTAAGCCAATATCCAAGTGAAATTAGGGGTTTTTTTCATTATTCAAAATACCAAGAATCTATCATTTCTTTGCTATCCAGAATTAATAATTATTTAAATGTCATAAACACAAATTTAAACATAGAGACCTATTCTGAAGATACTGTTCTGTATTTAAAGGTTATGTTTTTAGTATTACTCTTTTTTCCAAAGAGTCAGTTTTCTGGCTTAATAAAATTCCCATGAATAGCTTTGTGACTGAGACTGGAACACTGGAAGTATAGTCGTTTTCACAGCTACAAGAGAGACTATTTTCTATTGGTTTTGTTGCGTGCAAATATTCTGAAGTTCTGGCACTTAAATCATATGAGGTAAAGATTAATACAGTTTTGCAAGATCATTTAATGGGGAATTTTGAAACCAAATCCATATAAAGGTTTTAGTAGCGGTCAACTAGTTCTTTTCTATGTACAGATTAAAAGCAAAGAGTCAGCATTATTCATACAGAGTTACAAATCACTGAGAGCTCATTACTCTGTCTTAATATAAAGTCCCAGGTTTTAATTATCTCTATTTCCTATATAAGTTATATAAGAAATAAAGAGCTTATAATCATTTCATTCACAAAGTGCATGAAGTTGCATTTCAAAACACAGCAAAGCCAGTTGAATACTTTATTTCTTCTGGATTATTAAAACATGAAAAAGTGAAAGAACAACTATAAAGCATATTGAACGTGACATCTGTGAGATTAATATTTTATCATTGACAACATACAAGTGAATAAGCAGATCCATCACTATACAACACTGGCTATGAATTTTATTCAGTCTTTTGTGAGATTTTTTTTTATTAAGGACATTATAAAAGTAAAAAAACCCATCCATTTGTAAACTCTTTATCAGCTACTGGACAAATAGTAACTTGTATTACATTGACTGTAAAAGTCAATGTCCTTTAAGTTTGTAAAAGGGTTACAGGAGAATGGAGAGAATTTTCCAGATAAAGAAAGTGGTCATGACCAGCATAGATGGCTTTCACTATGTGGCAATCTCTGTCTGGGCTCCCAGAATAAAAATAGGACTGGGAATAAAGAGAGTATAGAACCCTTTCAGCTCTTTTTGTTCAAAGTTGGAGAGTTTCTGCAGAAGGCAACGACAGCATTGTATGCAGGACCTTTCCAGTGATGCAAAGCTATAGTTAAACCAAAAATTGCTCTCTTTTTTTTTTTTTCTGTAGGTGGTTGTTTGTTTTTTGTTTTTTGGTTTTTTTTTTTTTTTAACCTCAGCAATTTATGTCCAGTGTATTCCCTTGAGTGATTCTGAAATGATAAATAAGACCAACACTTTGCCTAGTTATTTTGGTTGATTGTGGAATTCCCTTGTAGTCCTTTCCTCTATCACAGAAGTAATCTCTAGACTTGTCAGTTTGTCTGTTCTTTGCTTACATTCTTTCACATCTCCGTAAAATTTGCATGTTTCACAGCCCTGCTTAGTTTTTAACTGCACTAACGGTATTGCTGATATCAGCAGGGGCATGCGCAACTCAATCAAGGTTATATTACAGACAAATCATTCTCTTCTACGGGAAAAGTACTGAGAAAGATCAATACTAAACCTTGATTTGTGGAAAACCCAGAGCATTATCTACTGTTTCAGGAGGGATAAATGACAGAATGGAAGGCCTAAAGAATATAATCCTCCCTGTAATTGCATCAAGTGTGAGGATCTGAAGCGAATCTTGATTCCTAGTGGAAAGAAACAAATGCCTAGCCTCTGCAGTATTCCTTCAAGACATTCCTCCCAATGCAATGTGGATGCTCTGCTGCTGTCTTCCTTATTGCATATTAGTTCTTGCTTCAAAGAACACCAAAGTTTGGGCTCAGAATTTAATGCTGCTTTAGGTAAACTGCAGTGGCAACATACCATGAACTATTTGTAAACAAAGTACATCCTCCAGAACAAGGGTAACAATGACTGTGCAAAGGATATGAATTAAGCACTAGAACAAATAAGGCAATACTATGTCATGCCGTGTATTAAACCAACTGGTTACTGCCTTTTTTGTTATTTTACCAACCTTGTGAGAAAAATATCTTGCTGGCAGTAAGTAGAAAAAGGGTAGAATGACAGCTGGAGAAAGCTGCTAGGCACCTCTGATTCATTAGCATCTTGTTTGCTATCCCAGGACTTTGAGATGCTGTATCTTCATGAGGTTTCCCTGGAGATCAAACATAGAAATACGTAATTCCCATGGATCTCTCATTGTCAGATAAGAGCTTGTCTAGGTTCTTGATGCAGTATTCAGCAAAAAGGGCAGCCTAAATAAGTGAGTGAATTTGTCCAGTCATGTCTGTAGTAATGAAAAAGCACAAGAAGAATGTATTCTTTTTGGTTTTATATAAAAGAGAATCATACAAAAAAATTACTTATTCTATATTCAGAACGAAACAGCCTTTGCAAGAGCTTGATTGTTTCTTGACATGGATAGGGAGAACTATTCCTGTGGTTGCTGATCTTCTGTCACTGCTTGTATTCCAAACGCCTCTCCCTCTTAGTGTCTCTGTTTCACACTGAAATAAAGGCAGACTACCCACCTGCAAGGAAATTCTACTCCTTAAAGAGATCATGAACATATTTACTAGCTAGGCACTGGTATATTGAGAGTTTCTCATGCTATCTTGGGTTGTTTAAACCACATATAATCAAATCTTCACATTCAGGCTAGATACTTTGCATATAATACACAAAGGAAATAAGGAATTAACAACAAAAAGAGTAAAATGATTTTCTCTTATCTGATGTCTGCAAAATAATACCTAAAGGGAAAAAAACAAAACAAAACAAAACAAAAACCCCAAAAAACAACAAATCAAACCAGAATAAAATGGAAAAAGATTATTTACCTTCATAGAACTGTGTGTGTGTCTTAATGCTTTGAGCAATGCCAGCAACTGTTAACCTACAGTGTGTAGAATCTGACCCTGGTCCATAAGACGAAGTCCAGATCAGTGAAATACTGGTCATTTACAGCTTAGTCTAAGTGCTAGCAATGCTGGTGTGACCTGCCCATTCAGTCTAGAAATATATTCTTGAAAAACCAAAGTCCCATATTTTTGAAAAAGCAAAGTCCCATATTTTTGACCTTGCTCAATTTGCATGAGTCTGTTTACTGCTTTTCTTCTTTTATATTATCTCTCTGTTACACATTGCTTTAACAAAGCACCAGATTTGTATCCTAATGCAGTCACAAATTCTGTTGGCAAACGAACAGTTTCACACAAATTAAAACAGAGAAGCCAAATTACATGGCTTTTTCTCCTAACGCTGAGGAAACCAGGTTTGTGTAAGCAACATCCTCTGTTATATTGCAACTGAACCCTTGTCTGCTTTCCACTGAATTGACAGATTTCGAATACAAAATGATTACACACAACAAAAGTCTAGTAGTGCTGCATTTTTATTCATATAGTCTAAACAAATTTTACATAAACAACTTATTCAAGTTTATCTTCCTAATACTTCTACTTCAAGGAAGGTTGGTTTTTGTATAAACGAATAAAACACAGGCTCATTACATTATCATAGTTTCATGACTCTGCTTTCTTGGCAATGAAATCTAGGCTTGATACATAAAGAAAACCATGGAAGATGTTCTTAAACAGGTACAGACAGACCTGAACTATGTTTCTTATACACTGGGTAAACAGACACAAGACAGGTCCAGGCTGAATGCTTTGCTGTCTTATATGCATCAGATTGTGTACCCACAGCCTTGGATATGATGAGAGCAGTTTCACATCTGACTTTCAGGTACCTGAAGTTTTCCCATTTCAGCCAGGCAGCTAATCTCCCTATCTGGTGCCCAGAGAAAGCGAGCTGTGAATGAGAATTGCACCAACCTGAATGGTAAATGAGTCATGACCTAAGTTTATCTGCACAGTGCACTAAATTAAGGGAATAATCTTAATACATTGTTAATGTAGAAGCATTCACAGACTGGTCAGATTTCCATATCTATATCAAACAGGAGTCACAGCCCACAGCCTTTTCCAAAATTTAACTGTCTCCTTTGGAAAATGACAGAGGAGTTATTCCATTATTTGTAAACTTTTCCAGAACATCTGGCATTTGGACTCAAAATCCATGGTGTGGATCTTGGGTTCTCAGCCTTGATCACACCTAAAGGTTTCCAAATCCATATTTCTAAACCTTAGACAACAAAACTAAAAATAGGGAGGTGGGTTCTCTGTATCCTTTGTTCATTTCTTATCAGGCCTTTTGGCTTTTACTCCATTCCCAGCTCAGAAACCTTCCTTCCTACAGTAATATATTACAATACTGCATTCCCATTACAAATATCTCCCAGGCCCTGCCAAACTAACCTGATGGCTTTCTATGACAAGGTGACCTGCTTGATGGATGAGGGAAAGGCTGCAGATGTAGTGTACCTGGACTTTAGTAAACCCTTTGAAATCATTTCCTACAGTATCCTACTAGAGGAACTGGCTGCCACTGTCCTGGACAGGTGTACCGTCTGGTGCATTAAAAAGTGGCTGCATGGCTGGGCCCAAAGAGTCGTGGTGAATGGAGTTAAATCTAGCTGGAGGCCAGTCACAAGTGGTGTTCCCCAGAGCTTGGTGCTGGGTCCCATCCTCCTCAATATCTTTATTAATGATCTGGATGAGGGGATTGAAAGCACCCTTAACAAATTTGCAGATGACACTAAACTGGGAGGAAGTGTCGATCTGCTGGAGGGTAGAGAGGCTCTACAGAGGGATCTGAAGAGGCTGGATTGATGGGCTGAGGTCAATGGGATGAAGTTTAACAAGGCCGAGTGCAGAGTCCTGCCTAGAAAGCTGCCTGGCAGAGAAAGACCTGGGGATGTTGGTCAACAGCTGACTAAATATGAGCCAGCAATATGCCCATGTGGCCAGGAAATCCAATAGCATCTTGGCTTGTATCAGAAACAGTGTGGCCAGCAGGATCAGGGAAGTGATTCTGCCTTTGTACTCAGCACTGGTGAGGCCACATCTCAAAAGCTGTATTCAGTTTTGGGCACCTCACTACAAGGAGGACATTGATGCCCTGGAGCATGTCCAGAAAAGCTGGTAAAGGGGTTGGAGAACAAGTCTTATGAGGAGCTGCTGAGGGAACTGGGGTTGTTTAGCCTGGAGAAGAGGAGGCCGAGGGGAGACCTTATTGCTCTCTACAGGTACCTAAAAGGAGGTTGTAGAGAGGTGGGTGTTGTCTCTTCCCCCAAGTAACAGGTGATAGGACAAGAAAGAATGGCCTTAAGCTGCATCAGAGGAAGTTTAGACGGGACATTAGGATAATCTCAGAGGTCTTTTCCAACCTTAATGATTCTCTGAACTTACTGTACAATGATCTACCTTTGATAAATTGATGTGATGCTTTATGATATCACCACCTCCTTTCAATCTCCATGTCTTTAACTGTTCTGCTCTCAAGACAAACTCTACTTAGGACCAAAGTCACCAAAATAGCTTAGTATCAAGTCCTGCAAGTCTGTTTTCTTGCTTCCTTTTATTTTGCTCCATTTCTTTTCTTCCCACAGATTATTTTTTATGTTATCCTTTTAAAAAATTACCCCCTTCACATTAGACTTGTTAAAGATTTTGTTAAAAGATGTGTAAAGTCATTCCCTAGTGCCCTGTATTGAAACTCTCTCTTCCTTTATTGGGAGCCACAACACAGAGTGTTCACTGTGTAAGAAATAAAGTGCTTGACTATGAAATGATAAGTTTCACAATGGCTAATAGGATGTGTTTTCACAAAATGACAAAAACAGGTACCTTCAGCATCACTTTCTCACTTTCAGGTGAGAAATCTGAATGACCAAATAGCGCCAGCAGATAAACCATCTGTGCAGCCACACATGTGGTTCCATCCTTCAAACGCATGTTTACAAGTATGTTAAAGGCGTGAATTCTTCTGCAGGTGCATGGATCCACATATACTCTGTTCTGCTTCAGGTATCACTGAAAAAGAAAAAGGTTTTAAATACCTAATGAAGTAATATTTAGCTGCAATAATTTTTAAAACGTGCCATACATAGATAGCCTTTTTTATTTTTGTCTTTTTAAGAAATACAGCCTGAAATAAAACTTGCAGCTTTGTGATGGAAGACAAACTGTAGTATTCTACCCCAGTGTAAAAAAAAAAAATACTGTTAAGGGCTACTAGTCACGTTGCCTTTATTTCTGACAAGCATTTTTTATTCTATCCCATCCCTCTTATAGACATTTATGATTAAAAATAAAAGTGTACTAGTATAAGGTGGATATGAACTTTAGTTTGTCTTACAAATGATTAAAAAATGTTCCAAATCTCATTATTAGTGTGCCTAGCTTTATCTACTGCTGTTCATTTCTTTCTGGTTCATATTTGTCTCTGTGCACTTTTGCTCTCTGCAGTTTCTGGAGACAATTACTGCAGTGTTTTTCTGCAGGGTTGCTAATAGTGTTGGGAAGCAGATTTTACATGATCTTGAAAGAGTTCAGTTTGCATTAAAAAGGTACATTCTCCAGCTGCATGATATGACTAAAAGCAGTAAAGAGAAATCTGTAATACCAATAAAACCGCAGCAGGTGGCACTAGAAGGAATGTTAACCAGGGCCACGTGGCAGAAGAGGGGATCAAGAAAACAGAAATGAACAGGAGAAAAAGAACAGAAATGGTTCAAATTCGTATCTATTTCTCTCTAGTTTCTTGAAACAAAGGTAAAGTGGCACAGCTGGTTGGATACAGAAAATGCTGGCTTGGTGGAGCTGGGTTAGTTAAAAGTGAGATCAAGAAGGTAACAAATGAATAGGCAATTTCCAGTTTGGTTGATGGTTTCTGAGGACTTCATTGGGAATAAGGAATTTACCAGGGAAGATTAAAGCAAGTATTTTCAGTAAGCTAGTATTGATGTTGTTGACTTTGCTTACTTCTATGTTTGTGCTTTGCAAACAAATATTAATTTATTACATTTGTTGTCATTAAATAATGTATACTGAATATCTGTGATACACTGAAAATGTAAATAATTGTTCTCTTGTAAAACTGACTTTCTACCAGAGTTAAAAGAAAATGCTTTTGCTGGCTTATAGCTTATAATTGCCTTATGTCCATATCATCATTTGCAATTGTTTTACAATTAATAAGCAGATCACAGTAGTACTAGGAATACGGTCAACATGAATTTAAAAGTGCTGCCTCTTCATAGTCAGGAAGTCACAGTGACAATAATTTTGAAGAAGAATTGTTTTCTATTAGTTTTAGTCTACTAAGAAACAGGACTTCATTACAAAGTCCTTCATTTGTAAATGAAGACTGGAAGTACCCAAGTAAAACTATTCAAATTTTGCAAACCCAAATTTTGCAGATGTTTCCACTGTGAGGATGAATCTATAACAGTGCATAATCATTATGCTGTGGAACTTGCAGTCTTTCTAATTAATACATATAAGCAGATTTACTAGGAAAATCCTCTATTACATTTCAAAGAGATATAAAATGAATAAGATTTTTGGCATGCAGGTGAAATTTGAAAGGCAAGACATAAGAAAGAAAACAAAATACTAAAACAGTAAGGAAAATAAGAGGTTAATCAGAAAAGAGGCACGTAAAAAAACTGTGCAGTCAAACGGAAACAGGAAAGATTTGTTTGAGTTCCACAAAGAGGAGCTCAGAAGTTAAAGAAAACATGGACATTGAATGGAGGAGAAAGGAAAATGAGATGCTGGAACAGAGACATAAGATTACATGAGCAGAAATATGTCATGGATGCAGGAGGGAGATATGTTATGAAGCCAAAGCAGAGAGGAGGTTGCAATATTCTAGGTGAATCAAGCTATGTGCTTTTTAGATACCATAGATTCATCCTTGGGTAAAGATGATGATTAACTTGACATTCGAGATACATAGTGTTGTATAGACTTCTGTAATTCTGTTTGTCCACACATAAACATATGTACACATTTCAGCATACTTTGCTCTGATTGGCTTTTCCATAATTATAGAAGTATATTCCTACATTTTATTACAATGCACTATATATTGTATAGTACGTTCTATCAAACTATGAATTGACTTGTAATTTAGCTTAAAAATAATCCTATGACCTTTCTCTGTCAGATGCACCTTTTTGGTGACTGTAAGCTATTTTAGAAGACAAATATTTGCCCACAGTGCCACTGGCCTTTATACTGAATTTGCATTACCTTACCAGAATAATAATTCTTTTTAATTCCAGGCCCTAGGGTCCTTAGAGCTATTCCTAAGGAACATCACTCCACTGAAAGTTCTTGTCAAGATTTTATATGATATTTGTCCTATTTTTAAACATGAAATTTTGTGTAGTTGCAGAGTCCAGGACCATCTCATGAGATATACTTTAAAAATGGGATGCAGCACAGGGAACACTTCTATGCTCATATTAATTTAGTCAGAAGGTCAATAGTAACTGAAGGAACTATATGACAAAGAAAGCTAGCTTATAGACAAGTTACTCTACAGTTGTATTAAATCCTGGAAATCCAGATTATAATTTAGAGGAAGATTTAGGAGACCTGGAAGGCAGTTTATGATCCAAATAATCTTTAGTGAAGTTTCTCCATGCTTTTTTTTTCCAACTAAAAGTTGTCATGGAGAAGAAGACCAAATGCACAACAGATTATTTTTACTTCCCCTGAATCTTTCTGCCCAGTATGCTAGCTTAGAAATAGGCTTTTTTAATCTTAATCAAGCTGATCTGATGTTTTTAAAAGAATGTTAGCAAGAGGTGGATTAATCACCTTTCAAATTATATTTGTTTTAGCATTTTTATTTTCGATGTTTTGGCTTAGCCTTGAGTACATTTTTACAAAATCTGAATTAGTCTGGCTAAGGTAGCATCAAACTGAAACACTTACTCCTCCTTCTCTTTTTCAATCAGAGCATTTTTCAGGGGCTCAGGAAGTTGATTTAAATAAGCAACTAAAGTTCAGATGCTTGTCAGGCTTAATTCACAGTTCATTTGTGTCCTGTATTTGCTCCTGACACCAAACTGTTCTACCAGGCAATTTGCATTAAATGCCAGTCTTTGCAGCATGCAAGAAGGAAACTCAGCAGTATGGTGCCTAGTGTCTAACCCACAGATGTGAGAATCCTTTTTGTTGGAAACTGTTGCCGGTATATCTGAGCACAGTTCATCTGAGCACCTAAACAGTTCACAGGAAGCAGGAAAAAAAAAAAAAATGGGGTCACTGGGCTGAATTTGCAATTTCTAAGTCTGCTGACTATGTACGTGACAGTAACTTATTTAACAGTCCTTATTTAGTGCATTGTCATAGTAATTTCTGCCAAAATATAAAGACAGTGTGTATACTTCTGGAAGCCCTGCAGAAGTAGCAGTGATGGAGCCACTGATGTGGTCCTTTAATGCAGCCCTTGCCCTCATTAATCACAGAATCACAGAATGGTCAGGGTTGGAAGGGACCTCTGGCATCTAGCCCAACTCCCTGCCAAAGCAGATTCCAAGTACAGCAGGTTGCACAGGAGTGTGTCCAGGTGGGTTTTGAATATCTCCAAAGAAAGAAAATCCATATCCTCTTTGGGAAGCCTGATCCAGTGCACTGTCACTCTCAAAGAAAGAAATTCTTCCTCATGTTCATGTGGGAAGTTTGCTAGTAAGTGCCTTATTGGTCATACTTGGGGTCTGCATCTTTTCTATAGTTAACATACACAGCAATTTGGACTGTTTTGCAAAAAACATGTTTCATAGATAGTTTAACTATAATGATCTAAAATTCCTCTGAAGTGTTTTCCCAAATCAAGCTCTTTCCAATGTAAATTAAGTACAAACATTGGGACAGTTTTAAACACCTTCCTCTTTGCAAAAGTATAGAAAGCAAAATTTACTTTATGTAGGTATTTGGGGTCTAAGTATTTTTGGGAAATCTCAGCACAATCACACATTTATAAGTGTTTACTCTTAGGAGTTGAGAATTGAATTCTTTAACGTCAGTATTAATAACGATAAATCTGAAGAGGGATATTAATAGTGCATTCATCTGAAGATCAGCTGATCATTTGGTCCTACATTTACTTCATAAGTGAAGGTCGACTGCTATTTTTCCTTGTAAGTGCACGTTCTCTACTACAGTCAAAATGCGTTCATTAAACAATAACGTAGAACTGGAAGTGTAAAAACCATGCTGAAAACCTGCAGCACGCAGAGCGAGTGCTCTGCCCCGCCTCCCCATAAAAAAAAAAAAAAAACCCAAAACCAAAAAACCCCTCGATATATAATGACACAGTACTGGCCACGGCGAGCACCCACTAGGCGACTGCGTCTCCGTGGTCATGTGTTGGCTGCTCGGGCTCATTGTCTGGCTTTGAGCAGAGCCCCACGTTTCCTACCTGTCACCACAAGGGGTGTCCAGGACGCGCGGCGAACGAGAGGCTTAAGTCACCGAGCAAGTCTGGCAGTTTAGCCTTGAGTGATTCTGTGAAATCGAGGGAGAGCTTCTCGCCGCTGCTTCTCCGAGATCGCTGTCGTCGGAGGGAAAAACAGATTCGGGGGCGTGTGCGTGTGTGTGAGCAGACGCAGAGTGCATCTGACTGAGGTGTCTGGCCTCGAAGAAGCTCTGCGTGAAAAGGCAGAGACAGAAGGAGTAGGCAGCATCAGGACTGAAGTATAGAGCAGCTGTTTCCTAATATTCCGGTTCTTTTGGGTGCCTCAGTGAATGTGAAAATGGATTCTGTCACTGAAATCTTCTTGATGCTGCTGTTTCTGCTGTCTGTTCGTAACTGGCACACAACAGTGGCAGGGAATAAACGTAAGTATTGCATATGATTTAAAACTCAATCCAGAGCAATTTGAAAACTTCTGGGGTATTTTATTTGCATTTAGAATAAAAATTATTTTTAAGGAAAATGCTTACTGCTTTGAAATCATGGCAGCAAGTTACTAGGCTGAAAATGTTCTAAAATCCTGCTATAGATTTTTGTAATGAGTCTGTACAGAATACTGTTTATGAAGCTTACAGTCTAAAAGTCTCTGAAAGCAGCATTTTGCTAAGGGATGCATGTTCAGCTCCTTTTTCATTTCTATTTTCTGTTTATAAAAGTGCAGCATTTTTCAAGGAATTGTGTCCTACATGGAAATTACTGGCAGGTTTCTTTTGTGTACTGTTTCAGCTTGATTTTTAGGAATTCATAATTTTGAAAGAAATATCTGCATCTCCTGAATTAAGCTGACACTCAAATAACTCTGATAAACATCACTCTGCAGTTCAAAAGCAGTACAACTCTAACAAGAAAAAATGTGGATAGCAAGATTTTATGTTCTCGGCATTGACTGCTTAGGCAATATTCTTCATGCATGACAAAAGGAGAGAAAGCTATCAGTTCCAGCAGAAAGTTTTTTAAAAAATTAGTAATTCATAGTTAGCCAGTAGGGTGGTATTGCAAAATAAAGATAGTGATTACAGTCTTAAAGGCAATGTGCCCTCTAGGAGGCAAATCTGACATATACCTGAAAATCTCTGTTTCCAGTGTTTAATTAGATTATTTATCTTAAAATTAAAAAAAAGAGAAAAAACTTATCAAGAAACTAATTTTCAAGGGATTTTTCATTCATTTATAGTTCTGAGCTATTATGGTTCCATTTGATTCAGCTTCAGCAATCTGAAGAATTTTATTTTGCATCCGTGTGGTAGAATGGTAGCCTAAAATCCAGATGCTCGTAGTCTGAACTAAGCATATTTTCTTCCATTCCTATTAACGCACTGGTTGTGCTTCACAGGAATGGGGAGGGCAGGAGCAGTGCTTCTATGGGAGGAAAGTGCCTACTAAAGCAAGGAGGAACGTTCAGGAATAACCTTACAGCTCAGTGGCAGGGGACAGCTCCCTGGAAACACCTGAACAATGGCAGAGAAGTTTGAAGTGCTCTGTGGGTCTGTAGCATAGGGTTTTGCATATGGATGGTTTGTAAACTAAACGTTAGGCAGACGTTCACATTGTAGCACCAAAATGATCTTGTGCTGTCATTCAGTAATGATATCTCATTTGATACTTGAGTGCATACTATAGCCCTAAACATGAATACTAAGTTCCTCTTGTTAAACACCCTGCTGCAGTCCAGCCACAGCTTTAATTCTCTTCATAACTCTGCATTGTACAGCTTATGAATACATCCATTTTCACAAGACCATGATAATTGAATTGCACATTAATAGCATTTGGCAGTATGCATAGAACTAAATCAGTTGCTTACAAGGAGGCATATTAAAACTATTGCAGGGAAGACTTGCATCACACAGCAAAGCAGTGAAGCACTAGAGGTCACTCTTACAATTTAGGAAACAAGGTTTGAAGAAAGGGCTCAAGCTTGTTTGAAATACAGAATAGTGAAAGATAAAACAAATCATGTGTGAAATACATTTACTACTGGTTTTCTCATGTACTTCTTAAAAACAAGCCAGACTCAATTACAGTATCAAATGAGTGAATTGAATGAACAGATTTTTCACATACATTCTGGTATTTATTAAGGTATAGTATTTTTATTTATGAATAAGTTCTAACTTGGACATAAAAACACTCATCTGGAGTGTTTTGAGCTTTCTTCATGCTACAGGCAAGGAAACTGACTGTGGGAAGGGTGAATGAAATTAAAATAAGGAGTGGGTGCTAATATGTGAAGATAATTTGGCCAATCTATCAAATATTATTCCTTTTCAATATTAATGTGGGTAAAAAATTAAAATCCCTTTATAGATATATTATTTTGGAATTTTCTGGAGGAGAGTTAGCTTGTTTTAAAAATGAGTTATTTCAAGTGTCAAGGTAAGAATTTGGTTATTTTGCTAAGTTTAATAAAATGACCTCAGAAGAAAAGGTTTTTCGTAACTACTGATTACAGCAGATACATGCAGCAAACATTATCAACTTACTTGAAGTTATTTCGTCCTTTTTTCTGGAGAAGTTGACCATGATTTGAAATCCATTGTATTAGGTGGTTCTACTATTGGCATCTGTGTAGTCACATACATTTATAAAACCAGATAAGGTTCAGTGTTCGTGCATGAATTTTGGTGGTTAGATTGTCCAGTAGTCTTCCAGTCATCAAAAAGAATAGGATTTTTGTAGTTTTAATTCTTCCTCTAAATTAATCTATTTTTCTTCTTTTAATTTTATGATACTTTCTTTAAAACCAGATCCTCAATACCTAAGTTTTGGTTTGTCCTTGTTCAGAACAGCTGCCATTAAGAAAAGACCACAGTAAGGACCTTTACGCTTCACCTTGAAGTGTCAATGCTAATGCCACTAAGTCAGTTGTGTAAAGAACATTTCTTGGATCAAAACCTGATGTGTTCAGAATAATTTCTGTCTTAAGCGAATCACGGTATACTTCTTCTGAGTAAATTGATTTTGAATTTCTTAGGTTATCTGAAGGTGACAGACCCTATCATCTATAATATGAAAGTTTATTTCTGAAGTTTTATTTATATTTTTTTTTCTTTGTTTTGTTGGGTTTTTCCCTCTGAAAAATAGTGCTGTCATTTCCAACTAAGAGAGGTAGTAATTGCTGCTGGAAACTTAAATATTTTAAGAGATCTGTAGTAGTAGTGCTCCAAGGTTTCCTCTGCTTTCTTACTCCTGGAGAGTTGTAGTTCCAAAGCACTTGGAAGAAGTCTGAAATCATAGAATAACCAGGTTGGAAGAGACCCACTGGATCATCAAGTCCAACCATCCCTATCAAACACTAAACCATGCACCTTAGCTCCTCATCCACCCGTGCCTTAAACACCTCCAGGGAAGGTGACTCAACCACCTCCCTGGGCAGCCTGTTCCAGTGCCCAATGACCCTTTCTGTGAAAAATGTTTTCCTAATGTCCAGCCTAAACCTCCCCTGGCGGAGCTTGAGGCCATTCCCTCTTGTCCTGTCCCCTGTCATTTGGGAGAAGAGGCCAGCACCCTCCTCTCTACAACCTCCTTTCAGGTAGTTGTAGAGAGCAATGAGGTCTCCCCTCAGCCTCCTCTTCTCCAGGCTGAACAACCCCAGCAACCCTGACTAAGTAATTGTGTAAGAAATGTGCAACCCTCACTAAGTAATTGTGTAAGGTCAAGCTTGAGTTTTAAATGAAGGATTAAAGCAAGTACTCCTGTCAAGTTTTTTTCACTGGGGCTAGGAAACATTGATTTATTGTCAACTGTCTCTACAGTTGTAAATCAGCAAGTTACTAAATCAGCCCTTCAGAACTCTGCAGCAACTGGTACTTTAATAGATGCAGTAACTTATTTTTTTTAAACCCTCTAAAACTGAAGTGTTGCACAAAGCATAATTAAACCTCTACCTACATCAACTCAACTGTGACTAAAAATTAATAATTTTAACCGGATAGAAATAAAAAGAGAAAATTGGGAACTTTCAATGTAAATTCTCCCTTCCTTATACCTACGTCTTTTTGCTAAAACTCTCCAGTTTTGCAGAAGCTTTTATCAATTCAGATTTTAATATTGTACTGCAATGATCACAATTTCTGTAGATGCAGAAATGTTTCTTATCATTGTTGCTACTGGGTTTGCTGTTTTTTAATATCAAAGATTTCTAGCTCATGCTACAATTGAATGCCTATTCTAAAGCTGGCAGGGAACAACTGTTAATGATGCTGAAGCTTTCAAACAGAGGACTGAGTGATTGTATAACTTGACCATATTATCAAATGCAAGTCATTGTATAAGTAATATCCCCAGGGAAGAGATTACTTGGTACAAGGAAAATACTGTATCTTAATCCAGAAAACAATTTAATGCTGATGTTCGTCATTGATACCAAACAGTTCCATAGACTATTTGACAACATTATGGATTTGCAATAAAAATATACTGTAATGCTGTTTATCACAACAAAATTATTTCCTTAGTTTTAATTTATTTCCTTCAGTTTATTTTAACCTCATTAATATTTATCTTCTGTTTACTATTATCTACCTCTGCTCTGAGACAGCAGTGGAGACCCCATCAGAGATCAGGCCATCTCAGGGCAATTGTTTACATGAATAAAACATTACGGACATATCTAGTATATTTTGAATGTTTTTAGTACAGTAACATCAAAAGCTTGTATCAACATCAAGTCTAAGCTGATACTATTGCAAAAATCTATGAAAATTTATTCCAGACTTTCAAGGTTGAGAATTCACAGAAAGGCCTTGGGTTGATGATTACACTCAGTGTTCTCAACAATTTACATCCTATTGCTTTAGGCTTGCAAATTCCTGTGAACACATTTGTCCCTGAGTTCAGTCAACAGGATGGAAGGAGCAAATTTTGTTGTGACTGATGAGTAGTGACAGACAAGTAATGATATTCTCAAAGTGGGATAGAATCAATCTTAAAAAGAAAATGCAGTATGTTTTTTTTAAAGTATGTTGTTACTGCTAGTAGTAACATTTGCATTATATGTTAGGATCTGCTGTGTTTTAGTTAAGTACCAGTAAGGAGGTAAAAGTTATCACTGACTTCTTCACATCTTAATAATTCTGGAGTTATGGACATTCTGCTTGCTCTTGTACAAAATAAGTAGATGTAAACATATGTCTATGTTCATGTGTAAGAAAGACAACCTTTAGCTTAGGTGTTGTATCCAATTACCTATGTCTTACAAAATCACATACATTTCTATCATTGCATATAAAGTACAATGCTCAAGTTTAGTACTTCTTTCAGAACGCTTCTATGCAGCAGAGGAAAACAAATATTATTATGAGATATATTGTTAACATATCTCATCGGAGATATTTGCCATTATTCTGCTTAGTGGTTTGTCTTCTGCAAGAACTACAACAATTACAATTTAATAGTTTCTAACAAGTTTAGATGGGGAAAAATAGACCAAATCTCCCTTCCATCCCTTCTCACCCATGCTGCCTCCTCACCCCGATCAAGCAAATAAAAGAACATTTGAATGCTCACGAAGCATTGCGTCTTTCAAGTATTTATTTTATTTCCACCCCAAATTACCCTGTGCTTTGCTGCATCTTGGAAGTTAGAGAATTCAGTGTGCAGTATCACACCAGATTTGAGCTCTTTTCTGTGGGAAAGCTGAAACTGCTTCTCAAAACTTTTGTGCGTATTCCTTGTTAGTTGCTCTCAGCTATTCAAGTGATAACAGAGGTGGGTTCAGTGAGATCCATCACAAATTCCATGGGATTTCCTTCCTAGGATACACCAAGCAATTAGTTAAGAAGGATAAAGAAATACCAGAGACTAAAATTAGTCATGTACACCTCTGACTCCAGCAGTAAAATTTTTTAAGATGTTTCTGAAACAAAAGTTTCCCTCACAGTTTTCAGTTGTTTTTGTGAAGACAGAAGGAAAACCATAACAGTGATAACAGTGGTTTTAGTAGTTTCTGTACAATTGCGTGGGGATTTTTTTTCCCTGTTAAATATAACTGAGGTTAAATGTTTCCGTAGATTGATCTGGTAGGTCTTGTATATAAAATACTGATTTGTAACATACAGCTTCTAACTTTGGCATTCAAGGCCTGTGCATGACTTCTACATTAAAAGTTAGAGGGAGATGTGTCTCAGTAGACTGGCATGTTTTACATACGTGTCACTATGACAAAAGCTGTCTTTCTAAACTTGAAAATAACTTGAAATGTATATGAGATAAAGTGGGTTGTTATGATTAAAATAGTTTTGTTTCATTTCTTTGTAAAAAGTGATGCAGCTTTAATGCTAGGGTTTAACCAATTTCAGTTAACTGAGATTTTGACTCTGCAGGGTTTTCTGCCTATGTATTTAACTGTTCTTACCTATCCATTGCTTTTTGTGGTTTATATACCTGCAAGTATAGCATTACAGACTAATGTCTGTCAAACAAATACCCTGTAGGTCTCCTTCCATCAGTTGCAGCATATGCCAGTAACCTTGAGTTAAATCTGTGAAATGCAGAGGAGGGTTGGTGTCCAACTATTTTGGTTTTCAGAGGACAGTTTTCAGTATTTATTACAAATTGCTATTCTGTTTACTAGTAAGCAAAATGTAATGTGGACTATGAAGTAAAAATAATACTGTTTATTTTCTACTTAATGAGTATTTTGGATGCAATAATTTGAAAAGTAGTAGTAGTTTAAAATTACTGACTACATAATTATTATTTAAATACCGTAGTCACTTAATAGATTAGAGAAGAAAACTACGTCCAAGGTTTTAAATCTCAGAGAGATTTTCTTTTAAATCTCAGAGAGATTTAACAGAAAAGAGAAAATGTATGATTGGGGAATCTATCCAGATAGATAGCGGGTCTCGTTACTTTTTTATTGAGTAGATCTTGTTATTTAGTTTTGCTGGAGAATAAACTGTTGCTTGTCCTTGATGTTAAGAGTGCCTGTTAGATTTCTAACAATCTTTGAGCATTAACAATTTTACATATGTGGTCTTGAGGGAAAAATTGATTAGAAACAGCATGTTGCAATATTTGAATTTATACTTATTACATAATGTCCTTTATTTGGTCAATAGCTGAAGAAGAACTTGTTGTTTTTCAGGCACTTATCTGTTCACTTTTAAATCTAAATACAAAGCATTTTTCAAACCTCGAGCTGCTTCTAAAAGTTAGATTTATAAAGACATTTTCCCAGTTACATTTAAAATTTGCAACCAAAAATCCCCTACTGTATCTGATTGACCTGTTTAGAGTTATTGTGAAATGTACATTTAAAGAAAATTATAAACAACAATACAAATGTAGTCTTATAAAGTATGTGGTTAGACAGCATTTGAAAATATTGCACAGATGCTGTATAGTTTAATAAACAACATTACTGGGAAAGCAAATGGAATATGTGGTTGCTAGAGAAGTTCTAGAGCAGAGATCTTGAACAAGACCTCCAGAGGGTAACGCACACTATAAAACTGATGTTTCAGACAGGCTGAGCTGCATACAGGGAGCCTTTGTTTAGTTCATCTGCAGCATTGTACTGTACCCTCTGCTACATTAGACTGGATATGCTCAGTAGTGAGAGGACGGGAGAGGAAGGAAGATGGAAAAGTTTTCTCTTTGGGTTTACAAATTATAGTAGAGGTCATATGATGTGTATTGCTACGCAGTATTAATAAGAAAATGCTATATAATGCTATATGGGAAGCTAGAAGACATTTTGAATTGTAAATAGCCATGTAGGACAGAAGGGAGATTTTTGCCGGATTTTCACTGTTTCATTTATTAGAGAGTATGTCTTACTTTAGTTGCATGGTGATCTTTGATGGCTTCTACAGAGACAGGAAAATAAGGATTTATTTGACTAAAATTAAAAATCTGAAATGTGGATGCTTGCTTTTGAGCTAGCTAGGTTTCTTTTTAGTCATATGATAGAAAAGAATAATCCTTATAGGGAGAAGTCAGGTAGAAGATGGAAAGAAGAAATAACACATAAATTTCATTATCTAGTATAAGACAATTTGCAGTGTAGAAGTGCCATTTGTGTCATCATTTATTATGTCTCTGAGTCTAGATAACTAGGTCAGCTGGAGGCTTTGTATGCATTGAAACTTACCTGAAATTAGTTCCAGTTCCATCAAAATATCCTACTCTAAATGAATGCTAGAAAAAACTATAGCAAGTCATACTGAATGCCATGTACAGTAATCACCATCTACATGTGTTTTATATATATATGTATGTGTGTGTATGTATATATATATCTTATGGAATCATAGCACAGTTTGGATTGAAAGGAACCTTATAGATCATCTAGTTCCAATCCCCCTGCCGCGGGCAGGGACACCTCCCACGAGATCAAGCTGCCTAAGGCCCCATCCAACCTGTCCTTGAACACCTCCAGGCATGGGGCACCCACAGCTTCCCTGGGCAACCTGTGCCAGTGCCTCACCACCCTCATTATGAAGAAATTCTTCCTTATGCCTAGTCTAAATGTGCCCCTCTCTAGTTTATACCCATTGCCCCTAGTCCTGTCTCTGTGAGCCTTTGTAAACAGTCCCTCCCCAGCTTTCTTGTAGGCCCCCTTCAGATACTGGAAGGTCACTATAATGCCTCCTCAGAGCCTTCTTTTCTCCAGGCTGAACAACCCCAACCCTAACAGCCTGCCCTTGTATGGCAGGTGCTCCAGCCCTCTCATAAACATGTTATAACAAACGTGCTATGATGTATATGTATATGTATATGTGTATGTGTATGTGTATGTGTATGTGTATGTGTATGTGTATGTGTATGTGTATGTGTATGTGTATGTGTATGTATATGTTAGCATTTGGTGTTAAACCTCCTAGAGCCTCTCTTGTGCGGGTAAGTGGGTTTTTCTTGATTTCCCAAGGGTAAAGACTGCTACTGTTGATAATCCTAGACAAAATATAGGGCCTAAGTGAGGAGCTGGAAAGGTCCTACCAGTGAGAGCATATTTCACCATTTGTCCATATGCAATGTTCTAATAAAGTGAAAATCTCTTTAGCTTAAATAAACTGGAATTGTCCATTTTACTCACCTGAGACAGTCTGATCTTTCTACCCCTTCAACAAATCATGATCAAAGTGCCATTTTAACCCCAGTCTTGTCAAAACATGGTTTATTTCAGGTTTCTTTCTCACTTTTAAAGAAAGCACAAATTGAAAAGAGACTGTTTTATAAACAAAATCTGCAGAATAATACAGCACTTCTTTTCATAAAACAGTAGTGAAACAGATAATAGTATCTTGATATTTCTATGGTTACTTTAACACTGTTTTGCTATCCAGTTTCTAATGATGATTACAATTTAACTGGTATACAAGGTAGGCAGCCCATTTATGCTCCAAGCCAGCAAAATGTACCTCTCACTGTAACTGTTTTTCAGGATCAATGACAGGATACCTGTCTACTTTGCACCAGTCTAGTTTGCAATAGTTTTGTAATAATAGTGAGGTTTGCAGTCATTTTTTTAGAAAAAAATACAGTCTTCAGCAACGTTTTTTTTCGTTTTAGTCAATGAGAAATGAAACTGCATCGCGATGTCCTTATTCAAATAATGCTCCTAGGGAAATCAATGGGACTTTTGCCTAAATAAATATTGAATAAAAACTGTAGAAACAATGATCTTAATACTCATTAGAACAGTGGTATGCTGCATAGTTTGAGTATCAGTGGTCTCTTTATTTCCTTTCTATTTACCAGTCTTTTCACTTTGCCTTGTGTGAAGGTCTCATATACAAAACTATGTAACTAACAGGGATTAATCACTTGTCCCTCTTGACAAAAAGAATAAATATGTGGAGAAAAAGACATGTAGAATTTCAACTAGTTCTTGGGCTTAGGGAATTTATATGCCTGCGGTGAAAAACTACTGCTCTGTTTTTCTGAGCCAATGATTACATTTTAAAAAAAACCCAGAAAACAAACGCAAAAAAATGTCCACACTTAGTACTCACAGGAATATCTGAATACAGTGGAGCATACTGGAGGCTGCTGAGCTCTGCAGGTGTATTACAGTAACTCTTAGTTTTGTCAGCCTGAGTGTGGAAAATGTAGGGCTGTTTTCAAATAGCACCATGCCATCATGGTCTGGAGCTTCACTGTGCCCTGCAGTGATTACATTTCTGTCCTCAAGCAAAATCTCTCTCAGTCTGCTTTCCTATGGAGTAGACATGTCCTCCAGTAATTAAGACTGAGAACAGATCTCTTGGAGAAAGGAGTGAACATCATAACGCTTGTTTGCAAATACTAACCCATGATTTTAGCTTGTTTACCCTTACTCAAAATGCATCTGTAACTGCAAATATGTATCACTGAATATATTTATTTCTCTGTAAAATAAGAGAAACAGAGACATAGTGATTTGTGGTCTCATTTTGGAAGGTACTTTTGGAAAGTCTGGATGACAGTGATGAGCCTGGCGCAAGAAGAGGACTATGACAGCTTTTTGCTTATGGCACAGTGCTGTAAAAATTTTATTCTAACTTCATTAAATAATTAAATAACGCAAAATACAAAAAGAATTCAGTGAAATTTGGATTTGATAGCCTCACTGTTACTGTAGGAGACTATCGATGTACTTTTTTCCATATATAAAATATATATTTGAATTACATGTATGATATATTTGATATATATGTGTTTGATAGCAATAGTTGGACTCGATGATAGTGTGTTCTTTCTAACCTAGTGATTCTGTGATTCTGTATGCTGTATATGAAATATAAATGCATATAGCAATAAATAAATGTAAACCTCTCAAATGCACTAGGCACAGGTGACATGTTAGATGTAATTGTTGCACTGTCCTGAAGAAGCCTTTAAGATATATTAGGGAATGTATAAATCTCTTTTACAGAATAGAACTTTTTACCATCTACTCCTTGTCTATTGTTAATGTGCTTTGGGACATGATGATTTCTTTTTCTTTTTTCTCTTTCTTACCCAAGGGCTCAAAAAACTTCATCTGTACTCAACAGTAAATTTGTTTTGACTTTTGTGAACTGTGATTATCTGCTAGATCATTCTTATGCTGTATAGTTGTGCTTTACAGTGTCCTGATTAATTCTTCTTGAACAGGAGAATAAAGCGTTTAAAAATAGAGGCTGGGGGAAAAGTTGGTCAATGTGCAAGTACCAATATACACAATTTTGTGCCATTTGCAATTAAGGGTTGTTATGTTTGAACGCTTTGCAAAATATCAGCATTTTTTTGCTACCTTACTGTAGCCCAATCGTGGTAGATATCCAAGTAGATTGCCCCAAATTTTGAACAATGAGTAAGGGATGGATTTACAGTTACGCTGAGCTTGATATCTGTTATGCTTAGGATACTGCAGCAGAAAGCAAGCTGGTTTTCACCATCTTGCGTTATGGTTTTGGGAGGAGGGTAGAGGGGAGAAGGGTGGAAACTACTAAGCCAAAGATAGCTTTCCTTCTTCTATCTCCGCAGTGGCTGCTTAGAGATTTGACAATATTTTTTTTCTTGGCTAGGACAGTAATGTATTCTCTGTAGATGTACTAGGTAAGGATAGATTGAGAAATTCTAACTGAGATTCTCTGATCAAACTCTTATCACTTCTAGTAAAGTGTGTATTGGTGATGGAGGTATTGAAAGAGGTAGTTTCTGTTTTGATGTTTCTAATATATATTTTCAATGTCCCAGTGGATGTATTCTTAAGATACTGCCGCAGGTGCTGAAAATGTATGTTGAGTGGAATCAAGTTATGTCAAGTTTCAGTGCATGGTTGTGCATACTTGAACATTATAGATTGAAAGACATTATTCAAAACTCTGCTGGTGAACTAATATAGGTAAACTTAATACTATGATGGCTCACAATGCCTTACTTAGGAAATAACTGAATATCATGCTCGTATGTACATGTTTACATTTATAGTTATCTATAGCTACTTATATTCATATCTTGTTGAATGCTTTAACCACTTATCAGCAGATTTTTTTAATGAGCAATTAATCTTTCACATCTGTATAGTTTTTTGATAACAGCAGAGGTGTTATGCTTTTCTGATCCCATATATATGTATAGTTTCATACAGAATGCAGATTAGATATGTATAAATGTAAATACATTTACTACATTTAATTGTGTTATTTTTATGGCTTTAATTGATGTAGTACAATTGGAAAACAGCCTCACAAGCTAGATATGTCTTCCTCTCTTCAGTCATTCAAGTTGGATGAATATAACAAAAATAATCTTAAACCAGGGAGACCCCAACTCTTCAGGGTTTAAAAATCTTCTTGGGATCATAGAATCATAGAATCATAGAGTGACCAGGTTAGAAGAGACCCACTGGATCATCGAGTCCAACCATTCCTATCAACTACTAAACCATGCCCCTTAGCACCTCGTCCACCCGTGCCTTAAACACCTCCAGGGAAGGTGACTCAACCACCTCCCTGGGCAGCCTGTTCCAGTGCCCAATGACCCTTTCTGTGAAGAATTTTTTCCTAATGTCCAGCCTAAATCTCCCCTGGCGGAGCTTGAGGCCATTCTCTCTTGTCCTGTCCCCCGTCACTTGGGAGAAGAGGCCAGCACCCTCCTCTCTACAACCTCCTTTCAGGTAGTTGTAGAGAGCAATGAGGTCTCCCCTCAGCCTCCTCTTCTCCAGGCTAAACAACTCCAGCTCTCTCAGCCACTCCTTGTAAGAACTGTTCTCCAGCCCCTTCACCAGCTTGGTTGCTCTTCTCTGGACTCGCTCCAGAGCCTTGACATCCTTCTTGTGGTGAGGGGCCCAGAACTGAACACAGTATTTGAGGAGCAGTCTCACCAGTGCTGAGTACAGAGGGAGAATAACCTCCCTGGACCTGCTGGTCACACCGTTTCTGATACAAGCCAAGATGCCTTACCTTCCTATTCTGATGCTTGGCTGTATAGAGGTATCTATAGGAGAAATCAATGGTGAAGAAGGAGTTCCTCTGAATCTGAAACCCCACTGCTAAGACCATGTTCAAACTACACTTGCAGGAATGGACAGTTTCAGTCAGAAAATGAGGTACTATTTAGAGTAGAACACTGTAAAATACCAAATGTTTCTTAAGTGGTAATCTCTAATAAAATATGACCAGGAAAATGGGTGGTTAATGGCAGTGAGTGGTAAGCACTCAGTATGTTACTGGCTTGGAATATAAGGAAGAGTCTATTTTGTAGTATCCTTTAATGTCTGAGTAAAATTATTTGAAGGATAGTATCAGGACACACTTGAATTTCTTCTATTAAAATAATTCATTGACATTTTTCCTGCAATTAATGTTTGCTCTCACTGAAAGAAGAAATCATATGCCATATCATAGTGTATAGCAGTATCAGAACATGGTGTTTCTTATGAAGAAGGGATTGTGCTATTCCTTCAGACTGAACAGTTTTCATTTTCAAAGCCTGATTGCAAGACTCACACTGGTGTTATCTAAACACAGATGTTCTACTTGTCCAACACACAAGGCTTAACAACAATTAGTATGATGCATGTGGTTTTGGACACCCAGCTACAAATCACTTGAGTTTGTTTACAATCTTCCTTGCCAGTTTTTTATTATTTTCCGATATTTCATCCCCTTTCTTAAGAGGCAAATTCTGCTGGGGTGGCAAAGCTGGACACATTTTTGGGCTTGCTGGGTGTAGTGCAAAGTCGTTTACAGAGGCATGAAATAACATATAGAAAAAGGAACGAACATAGGTCTACACTAATGTTTTAAATCAGGTGTCCCACTCATCCTGTCAGGGAATTAAACTACTCAGCCAACCAGGCACCACCAGTAGATAGTTCTGTTTGATGCATCAAGCCCTAAAGATGTAGAATCATAAAATCATAGAATCACCAGGTTGGAAAAGACCCACCGGATCATTGAGTTCAACCATTCCTATCAAATACTAAACCATGCCCCTCAGCGCCTCGTCCACCCATCCCTTAAACACCTCCAGGGAAGGTGACTCAGCCACCTCCCTGGGCAGCCTGTTTACCCTCTATGCAAGCTGATTTGTCAGCTATGTTAAAGCAACACGTGCCTTCAAAATTGGAACACTGTATATGGTGTTGAAAAAGGAGGTCGTACACCACCAATCAGTTTTGTAATGGTCCTTGGCATACAGTGTATATTAACTCAGAAAAAATAGTAACGAGGAACCTTAATAGCAAAAGTACTTAGAATAGCATAATTCTGAAGTATAGCTACTGAGATTGGCACGCTAATGAAACATGTCAAAATATCTGCAGCTGCTAATCCTCGCTTAGTGCAAAAGGCAGATGACTTAGTCACAGTAGAGGCTGACCAGATCCAATTATTTACATGTTGATCTTTTGTAAATGTATCTAGTGCATGTGCCTGTAGTACAAGACTACAAAGCATGCTCAAATCTCATCAGGGAGGAAAAACTCTCATCAGGGAGGAAAACAGGAGTATCACCTCCTTCGAGTAATACAAACACAATTGCTCTAGCTCTTTCATCTATTATCACTCTGGGTTTGATGATCTGATATGGGGTAATTGCCCACACAGATTGAAGAGCTATGGCTTGTGCTTTTTTGGATTGAATTGCAATTCCATGTCGAGTTCACAACACTAATAATAACATTCCAAGATGGTGTCCTCTAGATAGGACACAGGTATTTATCAAAGATACCTGAAATAAAAGAACTTCAGAATATGATATGAATAATGCATGTAAAATAAGAGGAGAATTTGGGGTATAGAACCATATGGTATTCTCAGAAGCATATGAATCTTCACGTCTAAACTAATAAGTCGCAGTCCCATTATGCAATCTTTGTAAATAACTCCATTTCCTCTGTAGTTAATAGTTTGGGAGAGATACCACCTGGAAGAATTTCAGTTCTCACTGTGTTTTGTACTGGAGTTTTAATATAATCAGAGGGTGTTTGATTATGAATATTCCTGCTATTTAACAGAAAAAAAACCTGCCTTAGTAAGCTGTAGACTCCAGTGTTGTAAAGTGTTAGTACTGTTTATCTTTTCTAATTATTCATTCAACATCCTATTAATTCTTTAAATCAAGCCATCAGCTTGGAGTGGGTAGGTAACGTGGAATATCTAATTTATACCTAGCCCTTGAGCCCAGTCTTGGACATTAAGTCTGCTAAAATATGTTCCTTGGTCCATATATTGAAGAATGAATTGTTCTAATGCTGTATTTGTGTTATGTTGATAGCATATTTGGTGAGTTTAGTGAAAAACAGTCCTGACGCTATATCCACAGAAGTAAAATATATTGCTAGCCCTCAACAGGGACAGGGGCCTTAAGTGATTGATGTACCAGGTATTCAAGGCCCATTGACTCCATTTTATCTTTCCCCATGGCCTACATAATGCCATTAAAAGTAGCTGCACACAAATAGTATAATTACAAGCGTGTGATTTATAAATATGGAGTGGCTATGGAAAAGAAAATTTTAGCAAGACCTGCCACCACCTTCTATGTCTGGAATTTTTTTGCTGTTTTTTTCCATAAGGTTAACCATGTCTAGTACTGTAACTGCAAATGTTGGGGGTGACAGTATTCAATTCTGTAGAATCTACCATCATTCTCAAGTGCCGTCTGGTTTTTGAACAGGCCATATCAGATTATTAAAAGCAGTCACAGTTTTTGTAACAGTTCCCACTTGTTGAAGTGCCTGAATGGTTTCAGTAATTCACTTCTGGAGAGTGATAGATTGGCTAGGCCCTGTGGCATTGTGAGTTGTCAAAGTTGCGCTTGTTTCTGCAAGATAAGCTTGTTTTATTTGCAAAATAGAGTGGTTGGCAAGAAGGAGCAAGTGGCAATGGACAGCTGCATCTGGTAAAGCAGATAAATTGGGTGGTGCTCTCAAATTCATATCAACTAAGTGACATGTGGGGTGAAACGGATCCTGGTGTTGCTTCAGTTAAGAGCAAAAACATTCCCAACAGCACATACTGAGCTCTCCTTCTCAAAGGTACGGCGAACCTCCGGTCCCCACTTCTGACAACGCAAGTAGCCTTGCAAAGGGCTAATCAAATCCAACTAATTGACTTAGTCCTCACCTCACCAAGAGGTGCCAAAAGGTTTTCAAAAGTTATAAAACTGATACCTGAAAACCCTTTCTCGGGGAACTAAAAATGACCACCTTACATAACGGATGGGTTGACGGGCCTGGATCTCTCTTCCTCCACCAAGAAGAAATGTCTTGGTAAGAATTGCATGCCTCTGACTCTGCCAGACATTTGCCCAGAAAGATAACTGCTAACTTGAGTCTTTTATCGTTACTTGTTTTATATATATATATATATGTATATTCTACGTTCTAACCTTTCGTAAGTGTTTAAGCCCTAGCGCAGCAAGTGAGTTTATCAAGACAATGCCAAATTTGTTTTAATGCGACTCTTGAATTAAATTAATTACTGCCTCCAGCATTGCAAAATTTTCTCTCTGATGGGCTTTGCTGCAAGCAACTGCCCAGTTTGGGCTATAAACCACAAATATTAACCCTGTGTGTAGTAGTCTCGAAGGAGACTCTCACAGGTAACCAGATTCTGACTTGTGGCAAAAAGATGTATAATCACACACATATAATCCTTTAGTCATACACTGTTGACCAAGTCTGGGACTAGTAATGGATCTAGACATACCTGGGCTCCTCTCCAAGGGGATGCTAAGAAAGCAAGGTGGTACATTTTCAACCTCATGACTCAACAAGAGAATCTCCTTAGGCACCTGTCAGAATTTCACTTCTGTTTAACGCGACACCTTCTCCCTGTCCTGGAATACATTATTGTTTCACAATTACCAACTTGGCAGTCATGGACAGCACAAGATCCCTCTTCGGGAATCCATACAAGATGTTTATAGATGGAATAGCAAATACTGCTTTCAAAGTCCTGAAGCAGAAGCAACCATTTCGAGTTTCAACTGTTTATCCTGCCAACACATCAATACCCAAGATATAGAATCATAGAATCATAGAATAACCAGGTTGGAAGAGACCCACCGGATCATCAAGTCCAACCATTCCTATCAAACACTAAACCATGCCCCTTAGCACCTCGTCCACCCGTGCCTTAAACACCTCCAGGGAAGGTGACTCAACCACCTCCCTGGGCAGCCTGTTCCAGTGCCCAATGACCCTTTCTGTGAAGAATTTTTTCCTAATGTCCAGCCTAAACCTCCCCTGGCAGAGCTTGAGGCCATTCCCTCTTGTCCTGTCCCCTGTCACTTGGGAGAAGAGGCCGGCACCCTCCTCTCTACAACCTCCTTTCAGGTAGTTGTAGAGAGCAAAATGTTCTATGTTCTCTGTTCTTTAACTGGGGAAATTAACACCACTGTGGTAAATGGACTGGCATTTTCTATTGTTACAGTGAACTTAGCTCAGAGGGCAGGAGTTGGATTCCCCACTAGTCCACAGATATGCGATGTGGCTTGTTTATTATTACTATTACTATGTAATACTGTAACTTCAGCTCCAGTATCCAGCAGAACTAACACTTGTAAAATTCCCCTAGACCACCACTTTATAGTAAAAGGAATATAGTGGTCCACCTTATGGTAACAGGCTACAGTGGTGGCAATTTTGCAGAACCTGTCAAACCTTGATTTCTGCTGTTTGGGCAATTGCCAGGTAGTGCCTTTCTTTGAGGTTGCAGGCAGGGGTGGAAGGTAGGTGCAGATTTAGTGGTGGAGCCAGAGGCAATTGGATTTTTTTGCATAGGTACTACCTTTTGATAACTTTTCTGGTATTGTAATCCCATTTATTTCTGATTGTGGGACACCAGCTTGTATTAGATCATACCATATTTGTTCCCATGTGACCTGTGATGTAATTCCTTTGAGTTTTACTGGCTTTTCTTTATTCACCACCTGCACAGATGGTCCCAAAGTTACAGCCCCAATTTCCCTCAAGGTATTTACTAGAGTGCCTGGATTACTGGCAGGATTTGTGGCTGCAGGCATAATCAAGGCTTTTAGTGAGGAAGGTGCTCCTTGAAAAAGCTGCATTTTGATACTTCTTGTTACTGCTGCCCTGTCCAAATTGAATCCTGTAATCAACACATGAGCCATTCCAGTTATCAAAATATTCCTAGGCACAGCACAATAAGATACATGATAAGCAGTACAGCAGTACAGCAAGCACTGAAGGCAAAAAGCAGCCACTAATGAGCACTAGACTCTGGCGTACAGTAAGACAAGGAAGCCTCATGGCAAGAACAGGAGCCTGCTGATTAATAGCTCAACAGCAGTAGCAGTGATACATTCTATCTGGGACATTCCAATCAAATCTGTCATTATCTTGAACCCCCTATACCTGGTGTTGGGCACCAAGAAGGGCTGTCATGACTGGCAACTAAGCACCACACAGCCACTTGCTCACCCTGCCCCCGTTTTATTAGTAATACATGCTATTGACCGTTCTGCAGTATCTTGGAAGTGCTCCGCTTGAGTAATCATTAGTTTCTTATGTGATTGCCTATGAATCTTCTAAAATCCCAAATTCCTTTTCCAATTCTTTCATTTTGTGCCACAAATTCTTGGCCAAGACCTTTAAGACCAGTAACCAGTGGTAAGTATCCCAATCTTTCCACTAACTTGTGAAAAGAATCTGTTACTGCTTTCCATGCCAATCCATGCAAAACCATTTTAATTGTCTGGGGGACAACACCTTCCTCTTCTTTCAGGCCATGCTACTGACAGAGCCTGTGTAGCCAAGAAAGTGGCCACAAGGACTCAGCACTCAGGATGGGGTCATCCTGGAATACGGGGAGTCACTGTTGTGACCTCCCCGTTTCCTGACTTTTTTTGCCAGCCATGGCATGCTTGTTTCTGGATCCTGCTAACTGTGTCAAATGCATGAGCCAGCACAGGCAACTAACACAAGAACAACCACAAAACCACAGATGAAATGCAAAATCCCTGAAGCAGCACCTGGGCAGAGGGACACAAATTGGGATGCATGGAATGCGGAGCTTGGTCTGTGCTAGAAGATAAATGAACCTGCTGGTTTTGCTCTTTTATAAAGGATACATACAGACATAGTTTATGACTGTGCTTTGACCTTTCCCACAGCAAGGCAGAAATCTCAAGTATGTTTGATAGGGTGTGTTTAAGTTTTGACACCCCTGATACAAGTGACTTCAGCATGGTTACAAAACTCCTCACCAGTGTTCTGTTGTGTTCCCACAGGTCTGCAAACAAGTCATAGCAGGTGCCTTTTATACACCTGCCACACCACCAGTCCTGTGAGTGGTTTCATGGTGCACCTTAGCCTATACTTGGGTACATCTCTCAGCCCTGTTCTGCTGCCCAAAGTTGGCCTCTGAGGGATTACTGGTATGCCAGGATGGCTACGGACAACAGGGAGTCATTCTGTCTCTGTCATTCTTGCTCCCTTCTGCATTTTGGCTTTCTTGCCCTCCGTGCCACATCGTTTCACATTCACAAGTTTACCACTGCTGAGAAGTTACTATTTGAATTCCCTCTTCACTATTTTTGTAAATATGTAGCTTTTTAATTTTTTTTTTCATTATACTTGAGACGTTTGGCTTTGTGGCTGGTACATTAGATTAAAAGTTTCAGCAGACTGATGTATAATACTGCTATTGAAGGTTTAGATTGTGGGCATGGACAAAATACAGATGTCCATTGCTTAGTCTACTGTGATAGCTAAGAAAATTTAAAGTAAAGAATGTTGCCTAGACCAGATTTTTGAAAGAGCTGAAAAGTCATGCATTTACATAGAAATATTTAAACTCCCTTAATGTGCAGAAAATTATCATAGAAACAACATTTTCGAGCGTTGTTTAGGGTCTTTTATTTGGTTGGTTTGTTTTTAGTTAACTCAGTTTTACGTGGTTTTCAAGGGTGAAGTTTTCTTTAATATGAAATAATGTTACATGATTAATCAAAACAAAGATTTGTTGATCCAGTACTCCAACAGTGAAACAGTGTTTTGTAAACTCCCTCTATTCTCTTTTGCAGGCAACGTAAATTCAGTTGCTTGATCTTTTTACTGTGGCCTCATTCTTTCCCTTGGCATGTTCTCCAAGAGTTGGAATTGTCTCTATTCCTGACATGTAGTTTGGCTGCCAAGATGAGCCTTGGTTACTTAGCTCTTTATTGTTTTTTACTATTACTAAGAAATGTGAAGTTTTCTCAGTGATATGAGTCAATGAAGATATATCAGCTTGGAAATGTTGCATGCATGTGAATGTTTGAAGCAACAACTCATGAAAAAAAAAAGAAAGGAAGTGCCTACAAGTAACTTAAAATATGTACTGCTGGTAGGCCCTCTGTAATGCATCATCTTCTGTTATAGTAAATGGGTTTATGTACAGATTGTTTGTGTATGTCAGCACTCTGCACGTACAGTGTTACTAGCTCGTATAGTTTTTATGCTGTCTTTTGGTATCATAAGCCTTCTCTGAAACTCCAGTATTCAATTGTGCAAAATGGTAGCTTTCCAAGGATGTTTTTGAGATGTAATATTTGCAGTTGTGGAACAGAGAATAGAAACTTTTCATGAGTTATCTTATTGAAGGCATGAATAATCTCCGTGCATCTCTCAAGAATTTTAGGAGTGGGCCCCATTCTGGGCTTCCAGTCCTGGCTGTTAAAGGAAAGACTTCAGCAGGAACCTAGCTAATATCAGCACCTGTAAAACAGCAAGGCCTTTTAAATATATTGCCTGATTTTTCCCTAGTTGTGAGTCTCACAGTCCTTGTATGTCTTAGCTATTTTTGATTTTTGCTTTGAGAATTGATTGTAGTTTCAGGTAACTTCTGCCCTTATTAGGCAAAATTAGGGTGGGGGATGGGTAGGGCAGGGCGAGACACCCCAAAAACCGATCAAACAAAGGAGAAAGAATTCTTTCTAATTTAATTCTAATTAGTTAAACTTCTTAATAGTTTTATACACAATATCAATGAATTCTTTAGGCTAGCAAGATTGCACTTGTATCTGTGTGTTCAGAAATCTAGATTTAAAGAATAACTTTGCTGGGGGTGGGCTGGGGTTATGATTTTTAAGTTTATTTTGATATTCTGTTTTGTGTTTGCATCTTTTTAAATGTGCTTCACACTACAGAAGTCTCTTTAACCACTATTTTGTTCTCAGTTTTTACCTGATTTTCCTGTTGATGGCCATGGGTAGTTGCATATGTGAAATTAATACAGGACACAAGTAGTTTAATTGTGGATATCAATGCAGAATCCAAACGAGGGTCATAAGAAGAAGATCTATTGTTGCTTTTCTCTGTAAGTTTCAGATACAATTTTGATAAACTTTCAGAGAAAAAAATGCAGATGCAGAACATCCTGCCTCATTCACAGCTACTGTGTGTTGAGCTCACATCCATAAGACATGATGTCTTTGCAAATGACAGAAAGATCCTTTTTAATGCCTCTTTTCTTTCATTGGCAGCAGTTTTGACCAATTCTTGATTCTTATATGTCACACCATAGAAAGGAGTCTTTTTTTTAATTAGAAAAAACTACCAATTTGTTTGAAAAGAGATAAAAAATCATGACACTTAGGAAAGGTCTGGTTTTCAGTAAGACTTCAAGTGGCAATTAGTGTTCTCTTTATTAGATTAATAGATTCTATTTATAGGGTCCAGCAGGACTCCAGATGGAGAGCATTCCTGATTGGTGTCTGTGGAATTTTCTGAGCAAGGCATGTTATAGAGCATCCTGCCACTGCATGCCTTCTGTAGGTAGCAAGATACAGAAACTAGCAAGATACAGAAACTAGCAAGCTGGGCCAACAGGCAAATGTTGAAGAGGTTTTTATGTGCATTGCTGGATGCCTGCTTCATAGCTCATATAAAGTTTCTGCTTTTAAAAAGTATATCAACATAATGTCTATTCCTTTTGGTTCAATTATATTTTGACATAAGTATAGCTGAAGCAGGTACTATGGAGTTGTGAACTTTGGACTGTGCCTTTTCTTAAATTTTTGCATGTTGTCTGCAAGCGTTCAAGAAACATGGGAACAGCTTCTTATAGATCTTGTCTAGGTCTGTCTTTATCTTTTAGAGAAACTGATTAGACATACAAGTACGTATTTTACATGTAGAATAACTGGTTTTCTCCCTCTGTCCAATTGCAATGTCTTTGCCAAAGAAGAGTTTCATGTGACCCTGGGTTATGTAGATTATAGTTCTGCTGTATGCACAACAGTAAGCAAAATGGTATGATTGTTTTTTTACCATGTATTACACTTCAAGAGTGCATTGTTTTCAAAATCTTATGTTGATAATTGTCTTTGATAGTGCTGTATTCAGTCAAAATCCCCAAAATATAGCTGCTTCTCCACCTGCCCTCTGCATCAGGTTTTGATGTTGATCTAATCACAAGAAACACACAACGTTATACTATATTTAGATCCTGTCTTGAAGAGACAATGAATTCGTAGTACATAATTAGGGCAGCAGCATTCATTGGAATTATGAGATGAGCTTTCTTTTAATACTGGATAAATTCATTAAGTAATAATGCAATGCAGTGTTTTTCTAGGGACCATGCTGTGTTAGGAGATCATTCCACTTGTTTTCTTTAAAAGTGAATCTCATTTCTTTAAGCAGGCCAACAAGGTAAGGGATACAGCAAAGCAGAAACCTTTTGCCTTTGCAGGGATACAGACAACCATGTGTGGAAATATGAGGGAAATGTCCATAAAGGGATTTCCTCTCCATCAGCATGCAAAGACTGCTGTCACTGAAAAGGATGAATAAAGACTTGAAATGCTAAGTCCAGAGTAAAATGAATGAATACTGTGAAGCAATGCATACTTTTCAGAAAATGAAGCCCATACTTTCGCTGTCAGTGGTACCTTTGAGGTTTCAATGTTTGCCAAGAGATTAGGATTTTATCAGCCTAAAATGATGACTTTATTTATAGCTTCAGTAAACAAAGCAGTAGAAGCTCTCACAAAATTTTCATTACACTAAAAAATTGACGCACTGATAAGAGGTGAGATAATTTAGCTAACAAACTTAGAGTTTTGTGGGTTGGTCTTGTGACTATAAAGGCAAATTTCTCTCAAAATCTGATCTTCCGTATTGAAAAGAGTTATTGAACTACAAGATTTATTCTGCAAGTAAACTGAAAATTAAATCATGCCTCAAAGGCCTTATTAATTCTTTTAAAACAATTTAAATTGTGGCATTTATGAGGATTCTTTTGGAATATTACTTTTATACAGTATTTCAGTATTATTGCAAGATGAGGAAAGTGTAATAAAAAATTTTTCCTTTCTTATTTCTGTCTCCCTTTGATAGATCTTATCATTAGTTTGCAATATTGCACTCTGGGAATAAGTGGAATGTGAGGATTCCTGTGCATTACCTTTGTTTTTCATTGTTTCAGATAAGCACCCTGATTAGCTTTATGCTATACTCACACAAATATGGTAGTGTAAATAATCTAAATAAAGCAGGAGCTCTTCAGGTGTACAATCTATATGTCTATCCGCTGTCCCTCAACAGACCACAATTTCAAGTGCACTTGAAAAACTGAAATAATCATCAGGTGTAAGCTGTTGATTTTCATTAAAAGATTCATTTTTTTAAATTCTAGATTTTCTGTTCTGTATGATGAGGCCTGACATCATCAGTACATTTTATTGCTTTGTAGTGTGTTATTAGTTAACTAGAATTCTATCAATCGTCTGAGAACAAGGAAACAATAATGCTGAATTTTGTTTTCTATCCCACTTCTTTATTCTGCTTAGTGAATTTATAATGTGAAATGGAAAAATGAGCCCTGGAAAAGAAACTTTTTCCTTTTTATGAGTCTCATAATCCAGAGTGTACAAAATCACAATCTATTTTCTGCTCTCTCTTGATTGCCTCTCCAAATGACTGAGGGTTGTGGATAAGGTGCTATCCACTGCCATTGGCCTATAGTAAATACCCGTATCTTTAAGGTTGGGTTGTGGATTTGTAATTCCTCTTGTTAAGGCAGCAATTGAATGTGATAAATTTTAAACATCCACTTGCTTTTTCACAGTTGTTCTCACTAGTAGGTAATTTTATGTTATCTTATGACTGAATAATGCACTTCAGTCTGTCTGTCTAATGAGATTCTGACTTGACTTGTTATTTACTGTCAAGTACATGACCTTGGACTTTTAGTGCAGAATATCATTCTATTTCTGTTACACTGTCAGCATCTAGCTCTTTCTTATGGTTCTTTCTTATGATTCTGTTCTGTATTGTTGACAACTCCTAGTTTTATAGGGACATGTCTACTTTTTTGTTTCATGGTCTAATTGAAATTAAGGAATGCCTGGTTCCCAGACAGTGAATTCCCGTGCAGTTTGATTCTCCCCTTCTCAGTATCTCCTATTACCATTTTCCTGTCCTTATGCAGTAGGTAGCTTCTTCTGTCATCTACTCATGAATGACTGGCAATTTCCTGTGCAACAATAGATAAAATCAGCCACTGCTTTTCAATCTAAAAGTTGCCTGTCATAGAAAACCATAGACTACTTTGACATGATTTCTATTAGATAACCTTTGTTCCATTTGATCTAGTTTCCCATTTACCTCTATTTCTTTAAATATTCTTTTCTTTCAAAATTATTCTAAAGTTTTACATATTCTTGATGTCAGGTTTACAGGTTTTTACTTCCTGCTTTGCACCTCTTCTGTGTTCCTCATCTCCTCCATTCTGAATTTATACTACACAGGGTATTGTCCAGTTTTTCACTAGCAATTCTCCCTGACAGATCAATTCACTGTGCTTATTTCAGGATCTCTGGTATCTTGCATTAAGTTTCCAGAACTCAGCAGTAGGAACTTTATTATGGGATGTTACAGTCCACTGCTGGTTTTTTGGTTTTTTTTCATCATATTATCCGTCTTGTTTCTGCCCCTTGGGTCATCAGTCACACTTGTAGAATACCTTAGAATCATAGAATAGTTAGAGTTGAAAGGGACCCTAAAGATCAGCTAGTTCCAACGCCCCTGCCATAGGCAGGGACATCCCACTACACCAGGCTGCCCGAGGCCCCATCCAACATGGTCTTGAACACCTCCAGGGATGGGGCATCCACAGCTTCCCTTGGCAACCTGTTCCAATGTCTCACCACTCTCATTGTGAAGAAATTCTTCCTTATATCAAGACTAAATCTGCCCCTCTCCAGTTTATACCTATTCACCCTTATCCTATGACCACAAGCCTTCATGAATAGACCATCTCCAGCTTTCGTGTAGGCCTATCATAGAATCACAGAATCATAGATTCACCAGGTTGGAAAAAACCTCCAGGGTCATCGAGTCCAACCATTCCTATCAACCACTAAACCATGTCCCTGAGCACCTTGTCTACCCATCTTTTAAGTACCTCCAGGGATGGTGACTCAGCCATCTCCCTGAGCAGCTTGTTCCAGTGCCCAATGACCCTTTCTGTGAAAACTTTCTTTCTGATATCCAGGTGCAGCTTGAGGCCATTGTGCCTTGTCCTGTCCCCTGTCACTTGGGAGAAGAGGCCAGCACCCTTCTCTCTACAATCTCCTTTCAGGCAGTGGTAGAGCGCAATAAGGTCATCCCTCAGCCTCCTCTTCTCAAGGGTAAACAACCGCAGTTCCCTGAGCCTGTCCTCATAAGTTGTTCTCCAGCTCCTTCACCAGCTTAGTTGCTCTTCTCTGGACAGGCTCCAGAGCCTCAACATCCTTCTTGTGGTGAGGGGCCCAGAACTGAGCACAGTATTTGAGGTGTGGTCTTACCAGTGCCAAGTACAGGGGCAGAATAACCTCACGGGACCTTCTGGCCAAGCCATTTCTGATACAAGCCAAGATGCCATACCCCCCTCATAGACTTGTGAATGTCTAATTGGCCAAGCAAGTCTCTAACCACTTCCTCTTGGATCATGGGAGCTTTGTTCTTCTCCTATAGCTCCTGGAGATGTACGCACCGGGAACAACTTTCCTTACTATCAAAGACTGAGGCAGATCTCCCTGCCCAACCGTGCTGGGTTTTTTTTACTCTGCCAGCTTGGTTTCTGGTACATGGGCACAGCTTGCTCCTGCATTGCCAGGGTTTCTTTCTTAAAGAGTACCCAGCCCTCTTGGGCTCCCTTGCCCTTAAGGACTGTCACCCATAGGACTTTATGAACCAGCCTTCTGAACAGTCCAACGTCTGCCCTCTGGAAGTTCAGGGTGGTCATTCTGCTAACCCCCCTCCTCATCTCACCTAGGACTGAGAATTCTACCATCTCATGATTGCTTTGCCCCAGTTGTCCTTCAGCCGTCAAATCCCCCACAAGGCCTTCTCAGTTCACAAACAGCAGGTCCAGGAGAGCACCTTCCCTTCTTAGCTTTTTCACCAGTTGTGCGAGGAAGTTGTCTTCCACACACTCCAGGAACCTCCTGGACTGCTTCCTCTCTGCTGTATTGTACTTCCAGCAGACATCTGGTAGATTAAAGTCTCCACAAAGACAAGAGCTAGCAGTCTTGAGACTTCTCCCAGTTGCTTGTAGAAGAGCTCGTCAGCTTCTTCTGTTTGGCTAGGTGGTCTATAACAGACTCCCAACACAACACCTGCCTTCTTGTGGGCTCCTCTGATTTTTACCCATAGACCTCAATCCTGTCATCACCATAATCGAGCTTCATGGTGTCAAAACACTCTCTAACATAGAAGGTGACCCCACCAACTCTCCTACCTTTCCTGTCCTGCCTGAAGAGTCTGTACCCCACCATAGCACCACTCCAGTTATATGAGACATCCCACCACGTTTCCATGATTTTGACAGAGGTTGTTATATAACTTAGTAGCTAACTTCAGATTTGATGAGAGCAAAGAAATTTCACATTCAATATTAAATGTTTTCATACTTCTGGAAGAAATGAGATGTGTGTGACAGAAAGTAGAGTGTCTCATCAATAAACATAGGCACACTGCACTTGTTAAACATACTGATTTGCAGAGTCATGGATATTAAATAAACATGTACTCAGAATTCATTCTTAAGTTACAACATAAAATATGAGTGATAACAGCCAATAAATGTTTAAGTAATATGAACGGTGGAAATGTTTCTGGGATTATTGCTTCTAAAAATACTTTGCATACACTTAGTTTTATATTTGCTTTTTTATTATATATGGAGGGTACATTTCAATTTGACTTTGTACTATTGGTTTTTCTTTCACCTATTTTCCTAAGCTGGTTAAATCAAGTAGCGTACCTGAACTGCTGCAAGTCAACACAGGAAGGATATGAATCTGCTAGAATGAGTCCAGAGAAGGGACACAAAGACAAGCAGAAGGCTAGAGCACCTCCCCTACAAGGACAGGCTGAGAGAGTTCATAGAATCATAGAATAGAATCATAGAATAACCAGGTTGGAAGAGACCCACCGGATCATTCAGTCCAACCATTCCTATCAAACACTAAGCCATGCCCCTTAGCACCTCGTCCACACGTGCCTTAAACACCTCCAGGGAAGGTGACTCAACCACCTCCCTGGGCAGCCTGTTCCAGTGCCCAATGACCCTTTCTGTGAAGATTTTTTTCCTAATGTCCAGCCTAAACCTCCCCTGGCGGAGCCTGAGGCCATTCTCTCTTGTCCTGTCCCCCGTCACTTGGGAGAAGAGGCCAGCACCCTCCTCTCTACAACCTCCTTTCAGGTAGTTGTAGAGAGCAATGAGGTCTCCCCTCAGCCTCCTCTTCTCCAGGCTAAACAACCCCAGCTCTCTCAGCCGTTCCTCATAAGGACTGTTTTCCAGCCCCTTCACCAGCTTTGTTGCTCTTCTCTAGACTCGCTCTAGAGCCTTGACATCCTTCTTGTGGTGAGGGGCCCAGAACTGAACACAGTATTTGAGGAGCAGTCTCACCAGTGCTGAGTACAGAGGGAGAATAACCTCCTTGGACCTGCTGGTCACACCGTTTCTGATACAAGCCAAGATGCCATTGCCCTTCTTGGCCACCTGGGCACACTGCTGGCTCATGTTCAGTCGGCTGTCAACCAACACCCCCAGGTCCCGCTCCTCCAGGCAGCTTTCTAGACAGACTTCTCCTAGTCTGTAGCACTGCATAGGGTTGTTGTGCCCCAAGTGCAGGACCCAGCATTTGGCCTTGTTAAACCTCATGCCATTGGTCTCAGTCCAGTGGTCCAGCCTGTTCAGATCCCTTTGCAGAGCCTCCCTACCCTGCAGCAGATCAGCACTTCCACCCAGCTTAGTGTCGTCCGCAGACTTGCTAAGGGTGCACTCGATGCCTTCATCCAGGTCATTGATAAAGACATTGAACAGGGCTGGACCCAGCACTGAGCCCTGGGGAACCCCACTAGTCAGTGGCCTCCAGCTGGATTTAACACCATTTACCACCACTCACTCTTTGAACTCATCAGAAGGCTGGTTGGCAAAGTCTCATGAGAGACAGTACTTAAGAGCAAGGGAGCCCATGAGGGCTGGGAGCTCTTCAATAAGGAAATCCTAGCAGCTCAGGAGAAAGCCATCCCCATGTTCCGGAAAAAAAGCCAGCAGGGGAGAAAGCCAGCTTGATTAAACAGAGTGATCTTGAGCGATATCAAGAAGAAGAGGTGGGCATGTTCAGCCTGAAGAAGGCTCCAGGGAGACCTTACAGCAGTCTTCCAGTACTTAAAGGGGGCCTACGGAAAAGCTGGGGAGTGGCATGTTATCAGGGAGTGCAATGACTGGAAGAGAAGTAACAGCTGTAAGCTGAACGGGGAAGATTTAGATGAGCTATTGGGAAGGAATTTTTTACTGTCAGGTTAGTGAGGCGCTGGAACGGGTTGCCCAGAGTAGCAGTGGATGCCTCATCTCTGGAGGTGTTCAAAGCCAGGTTGGATAAGGCTTTGAGCAACCTGGTGTAGTGGAAGGTGTTCCTGCCTATGGCATGGAGTTGGAACTGGGTGATAATTAAGGTCCCTTCCAACCCAAACCATTCTGTGATTCTGTTAATAAATGTTCTGAATTTAATAAATATACCTAGAAAAAATGAAGACCCTCACCACAGAAAACCAAAGGTGACACAGTAGTGAAGTTCTCTGATTTCATAAGTGTGTTGTGCCCAGCAGAAATGTTTTAGTTTTGTAGTATCTTAAGTATTTTTAAAAAAGTAATTAAAAATATCTCTCCCAAGTTCCTGAGCAGAGGTTTTTTTGAATATTCTTAATTTTGTTGTAAAAGTTACTTATCTGTGCTACTCAGCCAATTCAGTTTCTTTAAAATGTTACATGGAATCTCACCAAGTGTGAAATTTAATGGTCTCTAAGTAATTTTGTTTGCATATATGGACATAACACATACATTAATAACTGTAAATAATTACAGTAGTAATATGTAGACATCTCTGTATGTGAAATGGGAAAAATACTGAGTTTCTTGGGAGCGATCCAGTATTGAAACTCTCTTGGTATGTATAAACTTAAAATGATTAAAATGTGCTACATTATAACAGTAATGACATGCCATTTTGAATAAATACAAGCAGTTAAATGTAATGATTATTTTATGGAAATTACATTGGCTCATTACCAATTTTTACGGTACTTCCATTATGTAAATTTAAATAACTTTTAGCTAACAATGGTATTAAACAACAATATGAGTAGTACAGTAGTACCTAACTGAATTAAACTAAATAAGAAATGCCAGTGGATTATATTAAAATGCCTTACTTAAATGGCATTCAGTCCCATAACTATCTTGAGATACTGTTTCTTTCCAATTTATATTATATTCTTTTGATAATATAGGCAGAGCGGCTGTTTCTCTACTTGACTTAGGGTTTTGTTTTGTTGATTGTTCACTTGCATGAAGGAAAATATTAATGTTCCATAGTGACCCTCTGCCTTCCCAGCCATTAAAAAAAAAAAAAAAAAGAAGAAAGTAAACTTAATGATGCTGTATGCTTTTCTTGGCCTCTACCAACTTTCATTCTATACAAGGTACTTAGGACTCTAAGAAATTAGGAGTGTAAAACTTATCTATAGCCAGTTCAAACTTGAGTTTTCTTGAAAGCTGTCAGTCTTGACATAGCCTTCTCCAACCTTGTTTTTTCCTACTAATATTTAAGCCACCATCAGTACATACCTTTAGTTGTCACACACTCTGATATTGTGTGTGTGTGCATGTGGGTGTACATAGGATATACTCCACTGTAGTGAAAAAAAAATCTATTTACTTTCACTTCTTTTAAACTTAACTTCTCTCATATTAAAAATTAAAACTGAGGAGGAAAACAAATAACGAAAGCAAAACTGATAGTAAGATCTGTCATGATCATAATAAAATTACACTCCAATGAATAAGGTTTTCTGTAAGGAGAAAAGCCTGGTAGTGGCTGAGTTCTGTACATTTCACTGAGAATGTGTACGTGTAGACATAACTTGTACTGAAAGAGTTTGTGGAATTGAACTTCCAGTTCACTGTATGTGAAATATGCAGTTTGAATTCAAGAATTTTGTTTCTATATGCAGAGGGAAAATGAACTAGAAAGTGCTAGCACTAAACAAGCCACCTTCTGAGACTGAATAGAGATTGACAGAAGACATTTTGAACTCCATTGTAAACATTTACAGGGCTTTGTTGTTATTTGCAATTTATGGTGTGCATTCCCTGGTGTCTTGTAAGATGGAAATCCATCTGGAAGCCTTGCCTATAGGCAGGACATGTACAATACTTTTCCTTTACAATCACAACGTTTTTAGGAATTTCACTATCTTTAGAACCACTCCCATTCTTGAAATTTTGTTGCAATTAGGTAACAGAATGAAGAGCTGGATAGCAATGAAAGGGAGACGAAATTAGTCACATACACTCTATATGTATAGTTACCTAATTATTATTGTTTAAGGAACCAAGTTAAACTGTATGCTTCTTTCTTCATTTACATGTTTTAAATTCATGGAAGAAATGGGAGAAAATAACTATCGAGTTGCATAATGCTAGGGAGACAGCCACTAAGCCTTTTCTTTGCTTCATTAACATCATCATGTATGTCACAAAAAGCAAGCTGAATGATAAGGGTGGAAATATTGCTGGCTAGTTCTGCTTCAAAGTGGGTGAATAAATATAAGTGTGATTTTTCTCTTATTAGCTTTTATTTGGTTTTCTGTTATTATTTTTATTATTGATCTGAAGGAGAAACTTACAAATATTATAAAATGAGCAAAGACATTTTCAAGTTTCCCAAATGCAGTAGTGTACCATCTCCATCTGAGGGTATGTTTCCTACTGAAACAGTATTAAACAATGCACCTTTCCCTGCGCCCCCCCCGTCCCCAGGAGCTACTACATTTTTCCTTGCTTTACTTTCCCCTCCTCTGAAGACAACAGGAAAAACATGTCCTCACTGACATATTTTTAATTCTAATTGAGCTGAATAGAAGGCTGAAGGCACATAATTGAAATCTCTATGAAAAATAACAGATTTTAGCAGACTGACTTAAGAAGCTGATGGGTTGCTATTGAGAAATGGCCCTGCCAGCCCAGGTGACAGGTAGAGATGAAATTTACAGTTGTCCTAACAACTCAGATGGAGTTTGCCGGCTCTGCTTCAATTCCATTTCCCATGAAAATAGATGCTGAATCTTATAAAAAAAAAAAGAAAAAAAAATTACCTTTGGTAAATTACAAAAATAAATTGCAAATACAGTGCAGGCTGCCATGCCAGTTCAGGTACTTTCCTTCATTCATAATATGTTTACTTCATAAAGAGGGAAGCCAATCAGTCTTTCTTCAGAAATCAAATTTTTAGACTGATTTATGGGGTTGTTCTTTTCTTCTTTTTCTTCCCATTTATTTCCTCCAGTCATTGCAGCTTTTTTACTATCTTTAAGGATAAGCTAATATGACTAAATATGAGCTAAATATGACTGCTCTTTAGACAGATCATTCTTAGATCAAATTGGAAATTTTACTTTTTTACCTTTCCAAAACTTAAATTTTATTTAATTTAAAAGACTTTGTATTGTTTAAATTAAATATTTTTGTTGCTGAATGGCCCCTACAATGAGCATTTCAAAGGCAGAATTCATTTATTATTGTAAGTGTAACATTTGTAAATTGTTACTTTCCCATTTATTGTGCAAATCATTCCTTCTTAAAGTGGTCACCTGGACTCCTGAGTATCGTTTCTTTGAAGGCAAATTGTACCCAAACCAGAATGCTTCCAAGCATACTAGAATTTTTGGAGTGGCAGTATATCATGATTTGAATTCAAGTCAAATTTTCAAGTGGGAAAAAAACCCAAACAAACTAACCCAAACTTCCGTAAGACTTTTCCTCACAGTTCTTAACTAATAGAGGGACCCTCCATAAGTTATTTAGGAAAAGGAAGAATAATTTTATTCTCCTTCCACTTCCTAAATTCTGAGATGGCATCATGCTTAATGAAGGGAAAACTGGATGTACCAAGAAACAGAAGTTAAAAATAAACTGCTATTTTTAGTGTGTACTATACTGGAAATAGTTAACGGCATTATTGCTGTTGGGAATACTTGTTAACTTAACACAAGCTGTTGTAAAGTATGTTTTACACAGTTCTTATTTCCAATTTGAACTTTAAATAGGCTTTATGCAGAATTAAACACTTGAAAATTGTCTCATAATATCAGTTAAAACTAAATCTCCAGAGAATAACTGATGCCATTAGATTGTGTGTCATTGTACAGAGTAGCCTTTCAGTAAATCTTATGGCAAAATTTATAATAAAATTTCCTATTAATTTTTTAACAGGTAATTGATTATGAAAGGCTTATAGTGATAGGCTTGTAATGATAGGACTAGGGGCAATGGGTATAAACTGGAAAGGGACAGATTTAGACTAGACATAAGGAAGAATTTCTTCACCATGAGGTTGGTAAGGCACCGACAGAGGTTGCCCAGGGAAGCTGTGGCTGCCCCATCCCTGGAGGTGTTCAAGGACAGTCTGGATGATGCCTTGCGTAACCTGATCTAGTGGGAGGTGTCCCTGCCTATGGCAGGGGGTTGGATCTAGATGATCTTTAAGGTTCCTTCCAAACCAAAATTCTATGATTCTATGAAGTTTACAAAAGCTATTTAATTATGATACAAATATTGGTATTGTTTTGTATGAAAAAAGTAAACAGGAAGGCTTTTCTATTAAAGCAATTACATGCCCAGCAGAATACAAACATGTTTTGTCACTGAAAGCAACTTTAATGTTTGGCTTGTAATCTTCTGTTGATTTAATATATATTTAAGTTATAATCCATAGAATCAAGAGTAGATTAATCCATGTATAGGTAAAGGAAGATGAAACATAGTGTCAACCGTAAAAAATTTTAACCAATTATGGTGTTTTAGTATCACTCTCTGTGACAATACTAATGCTTTAGAGGATAATATGGCTTAAAAGATCAAGATTGTTTTTTCCCTTCTTTTCAGTGCTGGATAACAGTTTAGAATTTCTACTGTCATTCATGCATCTCTTGGTAGATTTTATTATTTTGATCTGTAGCTTACCAAATTTGAAGTTGTTCTTCCAACTCCTTCTCAGTGCGTTTGCTTGCATGAAGAGGCTTGCAGGATTGTAAACCTGTTTATGAGAACAGAAAACTCAGCTATTCTCTTTCATTTATCCCTATCCTTTGAAATAAAGAGAAAAGAAGTGAATCTTAGTGTGTAACCTTAGTCTGATGCTACTCTACTCTTTTTTGTAATGCCTTGGCTCAGTATGATGTAGAAATAAAAGTACTTTCATATTCACAGAGTACTGGTCAACAGCTCGATGTCCAGATGGAGATTCTTAACAAGTGGTCCCTCAGGGGTCCCTACTGGGACCAGTGTTGTTTAGTATCTTCATCAATTATATAGACAGAGAAATTGAATGCACTCTCAGTAAGTGTGCAGATGACACCAAGATTAGTGGTGAAGTTGCCACGTCACAAGGAAGGGATATCATCCAGAGCAATCTGGACAATCTGAAGAAATGGGCCTGTTTGAACCTCATGAGGTTCAACAAGGCCAAGTGCAAGGTCCTACGCATGGATTGGGGCAATCCATGGTTTCACAGGATGGGGGATGATGTGACTGAGAGCAGCCCTGCAGACAAGGACTTGGGGGTCCTGGTTGATGAGAAGCTAGACATGAGCCAGCTATGCACGCTCACAGCCGAGAAGGCCAACCTTATCCTGGGCTGCATCAAAAGACACATGACCAGCAGGCTGAAGGAGGTTAAGCCCTCTATTCCTCTCTTGTGAGACTTCACCTGGAGTATTGTGTCCAGTTCTGGAATCCTCAACATAAGAAGCATATGGAGCTGTTGGAACAAGTACAGAGGAAGGCTACTAGGATGACACGAATGGTTGGACTCGATGATCCGGTGGGTCTCTTCCAACCTGGTTGTTCTATGATTCTGTGATTCTATGATCAGAGGGCTAGAGCATCTCCCACATGAAGACAAGCTGTGAGAGTTGGGGAAGAGAAGGCTTTGAGGAGACCTTATAGCAACCTTCCAGTACCCAAAGTGGAGTACAAGAAAGCTGGAGAGGGCCTTTTTACAAAGGCATGTAGTGACAGGACTAGAGGGAATGGCTATAAATTAGTGAGGGAAAGATTTAGACTAGGTATTAGGAAGAAATTCTTCACTGTGATGGTGATGAAGCACTGGCACGGGTTGCCAAGGGAAGCTGTGGGTGCCCCATGCCTGGAGGTGTTCCAGGCCAGGTTGGATGGGGCCTTGGGCAGCATGATCTAGTGGGAGTTGTCCCTATTCATGGCAGGGGGATTGGAATTTGATGATCTTTAACCCAAACTATCCTATGATTCTGTGATTCAGCTAAGAAGCTGCTATAAATATTTCTAGAAAAACTCCTGCCTCCTTCAGAGGGATTTTATCAGCACATATAATGTTTTCATATTTAAATAAGAGTCTTTAGTTGTTTTTGAAGACTTCTGTTGATCAGATAGTTGGTTTTGAAGTGTAATCTTAAGTAAGAAAAATTACTAGCCAATCAATAAAGTCAATCTTCCCTCATATAGATGTACTTAATGTATAAAAAATTCTTCAGTCTTGTATTTTAATGCAATCACCTATGAATGCTTTTTAACTTTGAGTACTACAAGATCTCACCTCAATTTTCTGAAATTAAAGAAGTTTTCAAGTTCTTTAGTTTGGCTGTGATGTTGAGTGCTTTTCGAAATATATATATATTCATGTTGGGAATAAACTAGCTGTACATGAAGTGACTGAAGGTCACTTTCATAAAGAAAATACGTTCAGAGATATGGCTGCAGAAGGCCAAGTAATTATGAAACAAATCTGTTGATTTACTTATAAAAGAACTCAGTCCTGTTGTAATGAATTTTTTTTCTTTCATTTATCATCTTAAGTGAGGGAAAACAAGAAAAACCTAATGCTTTAGACCAGCTGACTGCTCGAGTTTCATAATTTAAAGCAGTCAGGAAGCTAATGATTTGATAACCTCAAGATTCATCCTGCTTAGAGGGATCTGCATGACTTTGAGCTTTTATACAGGATCCTAAATTATATCAGTTCTATCCTTGCATTCCTGGTATAAAGGTTAAGGGAAAGCCTACATGATTTTTGGTAGCAAAGTTATTATTTTGTGGCTTCTATTTGAATTTGAACAATAAAGATTTTATTGTATTTAGAATCCTTTGTTCACCCTTTCCTGAGAAAAACAGTTTTGCTATCTAGGGTACACTTTCTTCAAGTCATGTCAAAAAAAGGTTAATAACATGTTCAGAACAAAACCCTGTAGTCTGATTCTATTCAACATGACATCTCTGTGATATCTATTCACTATCAAACTTAACAATGTATTAGAAAAAAAGAAAGAAAAGGCATCATTTGTGCATTACAGATTTCTTCTTTCAAAGAAAACATTCCATCAGTTGAAATGCTCTAATTCATTTTAATAAATTTAATTGCGAATAAGCTGTAAAAAAAAACCAAAACAAAAACCTCTGAAAGGTTTGTTTTATACTTTAATATTAAAAGTGGCTATTGGGGAAAAAAAACAACCAAAAGCCAAAATAAAACCCAAGAGAAGAAAAGTAGAAGGAAACTATTTCCCTAGTTTCTACAAGTAACTTAGGAACATTTAAAATTAACAGTGTATAACACTGATCTTCATAGAATCATAGAATTGCTAGCTTGGAAAAGACCTTTGAGATCATCAAGTCCAACTGTACCTGTCCACTACAGAATCATGTTCTAAGCACTTCATCTACCCTTCTTTTAAATACCTCCAGGGATGGTGACTCAACCACCTCCCTAGGCAGCCTGTTCCAGTGCCCAGTGACCCTTTCTGTGAAAAATTTTATCTAAAGTCCAATTATCATAGAATCATAGAATCACCAGGCTGGAAGAGACCCACCAGATCATCGAGTCCAACCATTCCCATCAATCGCTAACCCATGTCCCTCAGTGCCTTGTCCACCTGCCCCTTAAGCACCGCAAGGGAAGGGGACTCAACCCCCTCCCTGGGCAGCCTCTGCCAGTGACCAATCACCCTTCCCGTGAATAAGTTTTTCCTAATGTCCAGCCTGAACCTCCTCTGGCACAACTTGAGGCCATTCCCTCTCATCCTCTCACCTGTCACTTGGGAGAAGAGACCAACACTCACCTTGTTACAACCTTCTTTCAGAGAGTTGTAGACAATGGTAAGGTCTCCCCTCAGCCTCCTTTTCTCTAGGCTAAACACCCCCAGTTCCCTCAGCCACTTCTCGTAAGACCTGTTCTCCAGCCCCTTCACCAGCTTCGTTGCTCTTCTCTGGACGCGCTTCAGGACCTCAATGTCTTCCTTGTAATGGAGGACCCAAAACTAAATACCTTAACCAAGTTACGACAGCCCCAGTGCTGATTAGAGGGGCAGACTCACTTCCATGGTCCTGCTGGCCACACCGTTTCTGATACAGGCCAAGATGCTATTAGCCTTCTTTGCCACTTGAGTGCACTGCTGGCTCATATTCAGATGGCTGTCAGCTAACAACCCCAGGTCCCTCTCTGCTGAACAGCTTTCCAGTCACTATTCCCCATGCCTGTAACGATGCATGAGGTTTTTGTGTCCCAGGTACAGGACTCTGCACTTGGCTTGCTAAACTTCGTACTGTTGGTCTCAGCCCATCGATCCAGCCTGTTCAGAGTCCTCTGTCGAGACTCCCTACTTTCAATAAGATTGACGCTTCCACCCAGCTTAGTGTCATCTGCAAACTTACTAAGGCTACATTCAATCCCTTCATCCAGATCATTGATAAAGATATTGAACAGAACTGTATCCTGGGAACAGCACTGAGCCCTGGGGAGCAGCACTTGTGACTGGCCTCCAACTAGATTTAACTCCATTTCTCACTACTCTTTGGGCCTGGCCATGCAGCCAAGTTTTTTACCCAGCAGAGGGTATGCTTTTCCAGGCCAGTGGCAGCCAATTTCTCAAACAAAATACTGTGAGAAATGATGTCAAAGACTTTATTAAAAGTACAGATACACCATATCCACAGCCTTTTTCTCATCCATTACAAGGGTCACATTGTCATAGAAGGTGATCACATTAGTTTGGCAGGATCTGCCTTTCATAAACCTATGTTGCCTGGGCTTGATCACCTGTTTGTCATGTATACACTGTGTGATAGCACTCAAGATTACCTGCTCCACGACCTTCCCCAGCACTGAGATCAGACTGACAGGCCTGTAGTACCCTGGATCCTCCTTCCAACCCTTCTTGTGAATAGATGTAACATCTGTCAGCCTTCAGTCAAGTGGAACTTACCCAGTCAGCCAGGACTGATGGTAGGTGATGGAAAGGGGTTTGGTGTGCACCTCCGCCAGCTCCCTTAATCCCCTTGGGTGGATCCATTCTGGCCTCACAGGCTTGTGAATATCTAATGGGTCAAGCAGGTCTCTAATCATTTCTTCTTGGATAAAGGGAGCTTCGTTCTGCTTTTCCTCCCTGTCTTCTGGCTCAGGATGCTGAGTACCCAGAAAACATCAGGGACAAAAAGGGCATCAAGTACCTGAGCCCCATACTCATTCTTTGTTCAGAGCCTTGCAAGCCCGACTAGACACCCACAAGTCTATGGGGCCGGATAGGATTCATCCAAGGGTATTGAAGGAGCTGGCGGATGTGCTGGCCAAACCCCTTTCCATCATCTTCCAATAGTCCTGGAAGACTGGGGAAGTTCCACTGGACTGGAGGCTGGCTGATGTTGTGCACATCTGCAAGAAGGGTTGCAGGGAGGATCCAGGGAACTAGAGGCCTGTCAGTCTGACCTCAGTGCCAGGGAAAGTCATGGAACAGGTAATCTTGAGTGCTATCATGAAGCACATGCAAGAGAACCGGGTGATCAGGCCCAGTCAACACAGGTTCACAAAAGGCAGGTCTTGCCAAACTAACCTGATCGCCTTCTATGACAAAGTGACTCAGCTGCTGGATGAGGGAAAGGCTGTGGATGTATCTTCCTGGGCTTCAGTAAAGCCTTTGGCACAGTTTCTCACAGCATTCTGCCTGAGAAACTGTCAGCCTCTGGCGTGGACAGGTGCACACTCTCCTGGGTGGATGGCCGGGCCCAGAGAGTGGTGGGAAATGTTGTGAAATCCAGCTGGAGGCCAGTTACAAGTGGGGTTCCCCAGGGCTCAGTGCTGGGTCCAGCCCTGTTCAATGTCTTTTATCAATGACCTGGAGGATCGGGAGGCTGTGCAGCGGGATCTGAACAGGCTGGACCGCTGGGCAGAGTCCAATGGCATGAGGTTTAACAAGGCCAGGTGCCGGGTCCTGCACATGGGGCACAACAACCCTATGCAGTGCTACAGACTAGGAGAAGTCTGGCTAGAAAGCTGCCTGGAGGAGAAGGATATGGGGGTGTTGATTGACAGCTGACTGAACATGAGCCAGCAGTGTGCCCAGGTGGCCAAGAAGGCCAATGGCATCTTGGCTTGTATCAGAAACGGTGTGACCAGCAGGTCCAGGGAGGTTATTCTCCCTCTGTACTCAGCACTGGTGAGACCGCTCCTTGAATACTGTGTTCAGTTCTGGGCCCCTCACCACAAGAAGGATGTTGAGGCTCTGGAGCGAGTCCAGAGAAGAGAAATGAAGCTGGTGAAGGGGCTGGAGGACAAGCCTTATGAGGAACGACTGACATAGCTGGGGTTGTTTAGCCTGGAGAAAAGGAGGCTGAGGGGAGACCTCATTGCTCTCTACAACTACCTGAAAGGAGGTTGTAGAGAGGAAGGTGATGGCCTCTTCTCCCAGGTGACAGGGGGCAGGACAAGAGCCTCAAGCCCCACCAGGGGAGGTTTAGGCTGGACATTAGGAAAAAATTCTTCACTGAAAGGGTCATTGGGCACTGGAACAGGCTGCCCAGGGAGGTGGTTGAGTCACCTTCCCTGGAGGTGTTTAAGGCACGTGTGGACGAGGTGCTGAGAGGCAAGGTTTAGTGTTTGATAGGAATGGTTGGACTCGATGATCCGGTGGGTCTCTTCTAACCTGTTTATTCTCTGATTCTATGATTCTATGATTTGTTAATATTGTTCTGCTAGTGTCCAGTAAAGGCTGAACATTCTCCTTTGCCTTCCTTTTCTTGTTAATATATTTGTAGAAACATTTTTTATTATCTTCAACAGAATTGGCCAACTTAAGTTCTAGTTGGGCTTAGCTCTTCTTATTTTCTCTCTGCATGATCTCACTTCATCCTTGTAGTCCTCCTGAGATGCTTGCCCTTTCTTCCAAAGCTCATATACTTTCTTCTTTTTTCTGACATTCATCAAAAGCTCTCTGCTCAGCCAAACCTGTGGACAACTCATTTTCTGGTGCACAAGGATGGCCTGCTCTTTCACTGTCAGGATTTCCTTCTTAGAGAGCTTCCAGCCTTCTTCATCTCCTTTGCCCTTTAGCACTGCCTCCCAAAGAACTTTATCAACCAACCTTTTGAACAGTCCAAAGTCTGCCCTCCGGAAGTCCAAGGTGGCAGTTCTGCTGACTCCTCCCCAGTGCTTCTGCTAGAACTGAGAATTCTATCATCTAGTGTATCGCTATGCCCCAGACATCCTCCAACCATCACAACTCCCACAAGGCCTTCTCTGTTCACAAACAGCAGGTCCAGCAGGGCACCTTCCCTAGTCATTCCACTCACCAGTTGTGTCAGGAAGTTTTATTCCATGCACTCCAGAAACCTCCTTGACCATTTCCTTTCTGCTGTATTATACTTCCAGTAGACATCACATAAGTCAAGACAAGGGCTAGTGATTGTGAGACTTCTCCCAGTTGCTTGTAGAATATCTCATCAGACTGTTCTTCTTGGCTGTGTGGTTTATAGCAGACTCCCAACACGGTATCTGACTTATTAGGTGTTCCACTGATATTTACCCATAAACAATCAACCCTACCACTGCTACCATTGAGCTCAAGGCAATGAAAACACCCTCTAACATAGAGGGCCACCCCACTGCTTCCTCTTCCTTGCCATCTGTTTAGTGAGGTCAGACTTCATCATGCATGTCAGTCAAATTGACAGTCTATTACACTGTTTACTGTGAATGATGGTATCAGATCTCAGTAGATCTTGATTATTCTGTAGGAAAACATATTTATATTTGCAGGTCATGTATGTCTATATATTTGAAAATATAATATCACTTTATTTGTTGTTGGCATTTGTAAGCCATAGAGTAATTAACAGACTTGTCAGTGGAAAGGAGTATTTGAACTTAAATTAAGTGATAGTGATAGTTTTTAATGGCAGAAACATCCCTTCATAAAGATTTGGACATGACGTATGAAGACAAACTAGAGTAATAGTAAATTGAAGTCTAGTACAGGATTTCAGATAGGGCTTTAGTACTCGGATCAGTTTAACTTAAAACTTTCACTGATAATCTGAAGGTATCCAACATATTGGTTATACATCCATCATAAAAGTATTTTGTAAAATTTCTAATATGTGCTTGCATAACTCTTAGTTCTGTGATCTATTCATGTACAAGAATTGCATTTTATGTCATTAATGCAGGACATCTTAAATTGCATCAAAAACTGACTCGATAATCACAAAATATGTAGCTGTAAATAAATATCAATAAATTGAGCTTTGATTAGAAGTATGACTCAGAGACAGTTAATACACCCAGTCCTCTTTTGTCAATGACATACACATGGAACCAAATGACACAATAATATGTAAATAATAATAATAAAAAAAGAGAGGTAACTAGTTACTAAAGGATGGTCTGAATTGTCTGTTTATATATTGACAGTACAAGACATCATGTTTCTTATTGCAATTAATGTATACTGGATAGTATGGATGTGTATATTTGGGATCTACGAAATCAGGTTATGTCCATTAAAGGGGAAGGTATCCGAGGATCTACTGGCCTAAGAAATGCTTGAGGTCACTATGGAAAACTTCAAAATGGGATTTGTGTAATGCCATGATTAAAGTTTTGACGAAAACAGTATATGACAATAATTGAAAAAGGAGATAATGAAGTTGGAATCAGTTTGTTTTCAGCACACAGCACTGACCTCTGCTACTGATTTCTGTAATGGTAGCTTCCCTTCAAAGTAAGCCTGCAAAGTGATGCAGGAGCTGGGAGCTAAGGCTCACAGAATAACACGAAAGGAATTTGTCTTACTAGAGAAATGAGAGGTGACTTGATCACCATCTGTACAAACTTACATTTGAAATAATATAGCTGACAGTGTGGACAGGAGACTTTTCCTTTGTATGATGACAAGATAGCAAGATCCACAGGCTTACAACTGAAGCTAAATTTAAGTTCTTCTCATTGAAGTCTTATCTCTGAAAAAACGGATTTTCCCCTCAGAATAGTGATATTTAAATTTATAAAATTTTAAAGAAAAAGAAAAATTTACAGCATTGTCAACTGAAATTAGATTTTCTCTATGTGTATTTGAATTATGTGCTTTCTGTTCTGTTTCTGGGACAATTCTCATAGTCTGTAAGTGGAATCCATTTTGTATTGATCTTGTTTTTCCTGAAATTAATATATGTGTGTACTTTCTTGTTTCCTCTTTTCTTATAGCGCCATAACGAGGACTTTATATGTACTCCCCTCAGCATTCTCAGACCTCTTGAGTTTACTTGCTTGTGCTAGATGCTTTCAAGAGGAGCAAAGCTAGCCCTGTGTAGTCAGGGGCCAGAATACTAAATAACTAGTTCCTCTCCTGTATTTGACTAAAGAATCAATGGAAGTCACTAGTGTTGTGTCTACTATTGGAACTTTCCTCTTGGTTTTCACCTTTTGTCCAAAGGAATTGGTCCTAATTATATCCCTGTGATAAGTGCCGGAAGGGTTTTAATGTCCCTTTCTTTGAACCCTCAGCTGTGGAAATAGCAGGCAAATGCTTTGTAGTTGAAAAGATAACAAGAACTGTTAAAGTCTCCTAAAACCACTGCAAGTTATATTGTTAGGGATGCTTTAAGAATTATCTCAGTTTAACTGATATGCAATGACTGATAATGTTTGTCTCAAATATAACGTAATGCAGTATGACCTACCTGTGTTGATCTCTTAATAAATAACTGTATTTCCAGACTTGTGTACAGGAAGTTACTTTTGAACTCTTGCACTTCTCTTACAAAGAAGTATTTTTCTCTGACAATATAGTGATAGTAACAAAAGTAAATATTGATAAAAGTCATAAAATTGTGAGACACTTGCAGCTTAGATATTCCTACCTATGATCATTTTCCCTTAAACAGAATTCCCTCACCTTCCCCCAACCCTGTTTAACAGCAAGTAGAGTTTTGTCCTGCAAGCATGTTATGTTTTCACATATAATAGGATCTATAGATAAGAAAGATTACAAGCCAGTAAGTGGCTTGTAATTTAGTTTTACATATATATATATGTATGTATGTATATAAAACATTATGTATAAGCATAGAATTATGAATAATATTGTATTTGTTGCCATAAAACTTGTCTAGGAATTAGTGGCAGAGCATGACTGTCAGACTGGAGCAGAAAGTAAAGTCGAGGGTATTAAGTGTTGCCGCATTCTGTCTGTGGGTGGAATCTTGCAGACTTAGATTCTACCCATTTACAAATGTCTCCTTAGAGAGACTCTGTAAAATGACAAACATTCAGAAAAAGACAATTCATAAAGTTTTCATTCTAAGATGAATCTTACAAATGTAATTGCCTTTCTGAAAAAAGCCATATTAAAAAAGATATATTTTTTCTAAAATATTTGTGAGTTTTTCTTTGTATTTATATTATTGATAAGTGGGTAGTATTTTTCTGGTCTTGGAGAACTTTTTATTCGTGATTTGTTTAAGATTGCTTATCGCAATATCATAAAAATGTCCCTTTCAGTGGCAGTTGATGGGATTTACTTGCATGGACTTATGTGGAGTAGTTGTTTTGGTTTGTTGTCTTTTTTTTTTTTTTTGGTTTTCAGGCACTGGATTATGGTTTTTATTTTTCACTGAAACACTTTGATATAATTTTGCCTTCAATAAAAAGGAAGCATACTTTTCTAACTTTAAGTACGGGAAATTTGTTTTGTGTTCTTGTGAAATGTAATCTGATGGGAAGTCTCTACTGTTGAACTAAATTTGATTTAATAAAATCAAAGTTAAAGTCATCATTGGAACCAACAAACAAACAATCCCTTCCCTATTCTGTGTGAATTCTATCTGCATCTGCTAGTTTAGGAGAAAGAGCTTCACTTGCATGAGAAAGATGAACATTAACAAACTTCTTACAGGCTCTGACAGTTACTATTTCTTCTATTCTGTTTCATTAAGACTGTGTTTCTAGTTGTCCCTTGATGGTCTTCTTGTCTGAGGATTAGGGATGTAGTTTTTCCTGACTGAGGAGAGATTGATAAACTTTCTTTGATTTGGTTTTTTTGTTATTGTTGCGTTTTGTTTTCATTTGGCTTACTGTAACAGCTGTTTCTCTTCAATGTTAAAATGTTTATTACTGTGCTCATTAGGCACTCAGTGTTTTCTGTGAGTCCTTGATAAAGGTGAAGAACTGAATGATGTTTTAGGGAAGTCAGTCTTTCTAATCTTTTTTTCTCTGCTACTGATGTCCTGCTTTACAAGGAGTTTAGTAGTTTATTATGAAATTGCTAGTTCTTGTTTGCTGAGAAAGTGTTGAACTTGTAAACTAAGTTTACTAATTTTACTAAATTTTAAACTACAATTTAAAGAAGTAGGTGTGTGCAACAATATAATATCTGGATTCTATTTCATTGAAAATTTAAATAAGGGAAAATTTAATATATGAATTGGTATGTGCTCTTCTGTTGGGATATTTTTGTTTAGATTAAAATGTGTCTTAAGTAAAGTTAATATCTCAGTGTAATACGTATCCATTTTAGATATTTTTGAATAGAATCCTTACTGCATTGTCATCTTGTAGTAACTAGGCACTGGACTCTGATGTTTGCTCATTCAGAGTAAATTTGCAAGCATATTGAAATATATGAAAATATATGAATCTACATTATGGACTAAGCTGAAACATTAGATGACAAACATCAGCCTGTCACATTCAGACTCACATCATTGACGTATATCATTAATGTTGCAAAAGAAAAAAAGATTGTGCTCGTGAATGTCATTGTGTTTTTTTCACTGCACAAAAATATACACTTAGGCACCTTGAAGAAATAAATCTTAGGTTGTCAAAATATTCTACTATTTTTATTATTATGTTTATTTTAACAAGCTACTGCTTTGGTCAAAACCACAAAATTTACTTGATCAACCATTGTGCTGTAAACATAACTGTGATAAATGCTTTACTACATGATATCCTATTTTAACTGAATCTGTTGTAGAACTCATAGCATAATCTATGTAAATTATGATGCTGTTGTATGAATAATATCCTGATTTATTCTGATATGCATAATGAAATAGTATTTGAATCTGGAAGAGGAATTATAGGAATTCTTTGTACATGCAGAACTTACAGTTTTAGTCCTATGAAATGCCTCAGTTGATGTATAAATTTGATTGAATTTGCACTGGAAATTTAAAAGCATGCTTTATATAATTTGAATAACTTTTTTCATTTGGTGATGAAACAGGTAATATATTTTTTTATACACCCTCCCCCATCTGCGTATTCTTGTTTGTTTTTTCTTGTTATCTGTTGCATTTCAGCTTTTCACTTCTTATTCACAGAGTAATGCCTTTTTATCCTATTGAATACTACTCATTTCAGACATTGTTTTTTAAATAGCAAATATTACAGACCATGTCTGCATACTGCACTAGCCAAACCTAGCATTTCAGAATTATTCCTCCTATTTCTTACTGTACAGCTGCTTAGAATGGCTGTATGTCTGAGCTTGATTTTGTTTGCTGAAATGTCTCTACATCAGCTTAATACAATTAAATACATATTCTTTCCTTCATACAATTTAATACATAAGATTCATAATGATACGATATTTGATACTATATCCTTAACTACTGTTTAAAAAATAAAAGAATATTTATCACAAAAATCTAATAAGGTCTATAAGATGAATAGCTTTTAACAACAATTCTTTTAATATTCCTATTACAGTAAATTACTGAAGTATTTATTTAGCCTGGAGAAGTTGTGTGAAATACCCTTAGAAAGCCCTAGATCACCTTCAGCATTGAGAACTGCTCTGTTTATATAGGAAAGGTGTCCAAGAGAAAGGAAGAGCATGTGAGAAAACACTGAATTCAAAGTGTTTCTTGTGTAGTATGTCTCTCACTGTGAAAAACATATTTTCCCTACAGAATTGTCATGCTCTATACATTATGCTTTCATTTGCTTTTATTTAATTTGAGAAACAAGTTAATACTGACCATCTGTTCCCTGCCAATTTCCACAAAGAAGAATTTAAGTCTCAAATACTTACTAAATTTGGAGTTATACTGCACATTGGAAGCTGCAATAACAATATCTTTTTAAGCAACATATGCTAAAAAATAAATTGATATGAAATTCTTTTCATGAAACAAATAATTGCAAGTGTTGAAAAATATATAAAGAATTATTCAGAGTAGGTGTATTTGTTATACTTTGCTCATTTCTCTTTGATCATTTTTGTGTAAAGGCAGAAATGTCTTGCATTGTTCAATTTTTGAGAACATCTTGCATATATGCAACTGTTTATGTAACTATCTATTGTAAATTAAAATTGACATAAGTGATTATATGTTATGAATTATTATGGGGTAAAAACTATACAGGTGCTCAAAGCAATATATGGCTTTCACAGAAATACGTGCCACCTAGGCAGAATAATGCAGTGCCATTTATTCCTTTCTAGTTTGTATATTAGGAAGAAAAGAGGTAAAAACCATGGTCAGCAGAAGGAAATAATGCAAAGACACCTGTTACATCAGTCCAGTGGAAATGTGGGTTTTTTCCTTACAAATTAAGAATTTGTGGACACTTAGACAGATCTAGCAGTGTCGTGAAATTATGTATCTGTTGTTGTGCATTTGGTAGTGCTTGCAAGAATTAATCATGTGGTCTTGTTCCAGTGGTCCATTACATAACACATTCCACTCGTCAGCTAGAAAAGCAAGGTTGAAAGTATGAGACGTGAAAGTGATGAGCATGTCTCATCACCTGGAGTACTCAGAACAAGAAAGTAATAGACCTACCGGAGTGGGTCTAGAGGAGGGCCACAGAAATTATTACAGGGATGGAGCATCTCTTCTATGAAGACAGGCTGGAAGAGTTGGGATTGTTCAGCCTGGAGAGAGAAATCTCCAGAGAAACCTTATTGCTGCCTTTTAGTTCTTAAAGGGGTAATCTGCATCTGGTTTCACTACATCAACAGCTATAGTAGCATTCTGTGTGAAACACAGTTCCATTCTCTTTCTGGTGTAGCTGATGACTCAGCTCTTTTTATTTTCTGTGCTGTAAAGAAAACCTTTGCTGATGACATCCTTTTCTAAGACTTACCAGTGTGATGCATTTGCTTATATGATTAAAGTTTGTTTCCCTTCATTTTTTTTCTTCTTCTGTGCTTTTCAGTTGGACAATTTATCCAAAGTAGCACAGCCTCTTTCACCATTATAAAACTAACCATAAATAATGAAGTGAAAAATGAGCTTGTGGTTAGACAATGAAGAGTAGTTATAGGATTTTACAATTTTTTTTTTGTAGAAGGCTAGAGGAAGAAATAAACTTATGAAAGAAAATAATAATTCTATTTGTTCCTTTCACATCAATGAGATACTGTGAATTTGGTGGTCTTATGAAAAGCAAGTGATACGTTCTCCTTTGTAGTGACTGGATATTACTTATGGGATTTGAGAGAACTTATAATTGTAGCTGTCATAGTCAGTATCCAGCGTTCAATTTCGGAAAATCTTTGCTTAGAGAACCAGATAAACTAACTTTAAACAAAACCAAATAATTTTTGGAGGTGATAAATATATCCTTGTTGTGTTCATAGAAAAGTCTTGCTGCTAATAAAATTATCCATAATAATTCAGCAGAAATGCCTAATTATCCATGAATCAGGAAAGATTTTGTATTAATTAATATTCATTATTTTGATAGCAGAAACCTGGTAGACAAGCAGACGGGTTAGAAAAAGAATGACTCACCCATGACATGTCACTTACCAATTGCATCTGGAGAATGTGTTTGTCCTAAAAGAAGCATTTCATAAAGATTCATATTTTACATAATTTCCTGTCATTTTCTAAATAACAGATGCCAGCACAGTATATCTTGGAAAAGACCTCCTTACATTTCTTCTAGTGTTTTAAAATCAGTCTTCTTTCTGCTAAAACTAGAACTGTTGTTGATTCTCGATGTGTATTTTTCAAGTTTAAATGGAGAATGAGCACATGCCCTGTATAGCAATTGAGCTGGAGAGGCATTTAACTTCCAAAGTGTTGATTATCATTTGCTTGCTTATGCAACGTTGACTGTGAGCTACAGTTAAGTCTTCTTTTTCTGAAACTCTCAGATTTTATTCTGTATGATGTTAGGACTTATATGCTAAGAACTGTGCTATAATGATTTTGTGCTGCATCTTTATCTAACACACATACCACTGGCAAAGCAAAAGATTGTGTTCGTGGCCATTCTTACAGTGCTTAAAAGAGATTATTTTTTATTTAATTTGATTAATATTTTTTTAAGAAATGGCTGTATTTTATATGATCGCATATTAAATGTGGTTGCACAGACCTGTGCTGGCAGCAGGTCTAAAGAAAATGAAGGGTATGTGCTGAGGTTGTTGGTCCATGCTACAAGGAAGACTAGAAGGCATCCATTGCTCTCCATGTAAATGATAGTGAATGAGCTGTGAACCATTTATCAGTATGATCTCAGAAATTAGATTGGAAGTGGGCATGTACAGCCAGTTGAAAAACATAATAAATTATACCTTGGCAGTCTCATAAAGTACTGGGTAAAAAAAAAGGGGGGAGGAAGTGCTGCCTCAGTACTGATATGTTTTCATATAATACAACAAGAGGAAATATTTAGAGATATGCTGTTCACAGATACAGGACTGATTCAGATATTTTTCTACTGTTCTCTTTGATTATAGCTACAGTAAGCGGTGTTCATTGTATTAACCCGAACATGATATTTTTCACTGACAGATAATTGTGATGATCAGTTGGTGTCTGCTTTGCCTCAGTCATCATTCAGCAGTTCATCAGAGCTGTCTAGCAGCCACAGCCCTGAATTTGCAAGGCTTAATCGAAGAGAAGGTGAGTGCATATTATGTGTTGATTGATGTTATTTTTTTACAAGCTTTTTTAAGCATTTTATTACCTGTGCTTAATGTTGAAATGATACATGGTGAGGAAATTCTGGGTTATTTGGTCTGGAGAGAGTTATGTTTGTTTTCTTAAGGAGAAAGGGAAATTAAAACAGTTTCAAAGAAGTCACTTTGCCATGTCCACCAAGTTTTTCCTAGTAAAATTATACATTCAGACACTTGTGAACATTTTAGTAATTTTTTGTGTAAAGGATTCATCCTGACTGTAATGCAAATCTTCATTTCATTTTCCAGCATAAAATGTAGACAGCTTTGGGCATATATCTGTGCCTACTCCTAAAGCAAAATGTATATTAATACAATTTCTTAGCAAGACAACAATAACACAAATAATCTTTTTCTCTTAGAAGACAAAAGCAGATTCCTTTTGGAAACACAGGACCAGATACTAATGAAATATTTTTCAAAATCTGTTTTCTCTTTTTCCTGGCAATTTAAAATTTTCATTATTGTAATTTATTGTCTTCACTGAGCCTAATATTTTATTATGCTTATTCCGTGACACTGTGGCAAGCTACATAACTGGCATATTTTCCGAATTTTTACTACAGTGCAGGAAACTTGCCTGTTAGGTTATTATTTATGTTATATCTCTGTATTAGTCTTCTGAAAGCTTTTTATAATTTCTTAATTTCTTTGGTATATTTGTTAAATATATAATGTCAGTATTTTTGGTCAGTTATGGGATACTTTTATTCAATGCAATTAAACTCAAACAGCATTGTTATTTTTATCTTTTCTGACTTGTGGCTAAAAGGTATGGGACACCCATTTTAGCTGATATTTAGTAGTAACTCAAATCATACAGAATCATAGACTCAGAGAATCATTAAGGTTGGAAAAGACCTCTGAGATTAGCAATCCAAGCTTTAACACAATGCCAATATGCCTATTAAACCATGTCCTGAAGTGCCACATCTACATGTTTTTTTAACACCTCCAGGGATAGTGACTCCATCATTTTTCTAGGCAGCCTGTTCCAATGCTTCACTACTCTTTCAGTAAAGAAGTTCTTCCTAGTATACAATCTAAACCTCCCCTTGCATGACTTGAGGCCATTTCTTCTTGTCCTATCACTTGTTACTTGGTTGAAGAGACCAGCACTCGCATTGCTACAGCCTCCTTTCAAGTAGTAGAGAGCAGTAAGATCTCCCCTCAGCCTCCTCTTCTCCAGGTTAAAGGGTTCCAGTTCCTTCAAATGCTTCTCATAAGACTTGTTCTCCAGATACTTCACCAACCTTGTTGCCCTCTTCTGGACATGCTTTCACACCTCAATGTCCTTCTTCTACTGAACACAATATTCAAGGTGCAGGCTCACCAGCACCAAATCCAGGGGCACAATCACTTCTCTGGTCCTGCTGGCCACACCATGGCTGATACAAGCCAGTTTGCAACTGGCCTTCTTGGCCACCTTGGCACACTGCTGGCTCATGTTCAGCTGGCTGTGAACCAGCCCCCTCCCTGAGGTCCTTTCCCAACAGGCAGCTGTGCAGCCACACTTCCTCCAGCCTGTAGCATTGTGTGGGCTTGTTGTGACCAAAGTGTAAAACCGGGCACTTGGCCTTGTTGAACCTCATACATATATTTTGTGTCAAGGATACTGTAGGAATTAGACGTGTTTTCTTTACCTAATGTCAACAGTTTTACTATACTTTCTGTGTGAAGGACATCTATTCTGAAACAGTACACGGTGCCTGCTCGGTTATATAAAATCTGTCAAAAAACCCAAGCAAACAATCAAAACATATCTCAAGACTTTGTGCTGAGTTTGTGTCCTATTTGTAATAAGTAATAATGTTCAAAAGTCATGTTAAAAATTACATTTAAGTACATTGAATGTTACAGAGATAAAAATTAACTTTGAAATACCAAGAGATCTAAGTCATCAACCTCATTAAGCAAGTATCCAGGAGCTCGGTCATTCCTGTCAATAAGGTGATTTTTCTTCTTTTTTTCCCCAGCTTACCAACAAGGCTCTTGGACTTAACATTGCAGTGCTAGTATTAAGGAAGAATAAATATCTTTAGGAAGGACTTTATTAAAATGTGGCAATATGGTGCTATTGGTAAACAAATCTCACTTTTTGACATACCTAAAAATAATACTCTGTTTTAAAAGTATGGCTTTAAAAACAGCTGAAGTCTGGGTTGAAATTAATTAAGTTGATATATCCAAAAGCATATGTTGCTGTTTCAAGTCATTTTTGTCTGTTGTTTATAAACCAGCCATGATCCACAGTGTATCTAAGTTCAAGGAACTTACGAAGCACCCAACCTTTTGGTAAGTTTTCTGGCAATGTGAGCATACAGTGGCTGGAGCTGCTATATGGGTTTGGGGAAGAAGGAGCTTCTGTGGACACAGACTTCTGTTTAATCCTTACCCATAAGGAAGCAAGGAAAAAACTGATATAAAAGGTTTAGTTCTGGGAGACCTAACTGAAGTATTGAATCTTATGTCACAATCTAATCATAATAATTAAGAGTTAATACAGATGATAAGAACCATGCTGGCTATTTAGAGTCATTCAAATGCATTCAGTTCCTCCTTGTAGATGTCGTTATCATAGTATACATCCATGTATATAATTGACAAGTGTGTAAATTAAATTCTAAGGAAAACCTGACTATGTTTGTGGTCGTATATACATGAAAGTTTTATTTTGGTGGAGCAAAGCAAGTCATTATATGTACAAAGTTATGAGTAAATGGTTTTAGTCATGCAAGAAATGATTGTTAAATTATGTAGAAAAATACATAAGAACTAGAAGAAAAAAAGGACCTGTTATTAGGAGACTATGACTTGGATTGCTGTGTTGTCAGTGATCACCTATACACAATGAACACAATTACACTTCCACGATTATATTGTCTGATAACTGTAAATAGGTTTGCCTTTAACATAGATAATTCTCTACTTTGAATAAAACCAAATCATTCATTCACCAAAGTCAGGGCCTGGGAATGTCGACAACTTTCTAACATGCAGTTTATTCAAGATTACAGGTCCTTGTCCAATAATTTCCTTGTTTCTTAAAACACCAAAATAAGGGAAAATGGAACAGAATTTAGACAGGAAAAAAGTGTAGTATTTTTACATAGATCACTTAGGAGTCAAATTGTTTTCATTCAGCGGGAAAGAAATAAAACAAAGATATGTATAAACCTAGATTCATTCAATTAGCAAAGGAAGGGTGGAAATTTACAGAAAATTTATCAGGAATGTGGGAAATTGCACTGAAGCAGGGAATTGTTCTTTAACCAAACAGCTTTATGTTTACTAGTTGTAGAAAATTAATCGGAAATGTTGATGGAGAAGCAAACACTATAGTTTAAAAAACGTACACTAACCACTGAAGAAAGTGTTAACATCTGGCAATAACTTGTTAAATGTTCTTTGAAGTATTAATTATTATCGGTGCATTGGTTTCCTGGAGTTTTGCAAGTACTCAAGCACTGCCAGTGAGTATTCCTGCTAATTCTGACATCAGCTCTGCTTGCAATAATGGAAAAGTAGATAGAAGAGTCAAGTAACAAGAATTAAGTAAAAAAACCAAACACTAATAGCAGTCAAATATTTTTTTAATGGAATAATGTAGCTTATAAAATCCTGATTTAATTATTTGAGGTTAGTATACATAAATGCGGTGATTTATTATATGTGGAATTTTATAGACTTCGGGCCTAATGTTACATGACTTTCTAATTTTAAATAATAGCACAATATCAATACAGTCCAAGTTAAATAGATTAAGATCTAGCTGGTTGATCTCAAAAAGTGTTTATCACCACTGGTGTTTCAACAGAAGTGTGGAGGAAACTCCTAGGCCAACTGGGTTCAATACTTTTGTTGATTATATACAAGTACACATAAAACATCTTTGATGAAATATATAAATGACATGAAGATTGTTGAAATAGTAAATAATTATGGCAAAGCAATTATGCAGAGTTATGGTAAGAAATTTACCTATTAAAATAAACACTTTAGCAAGATGAGTTGTAAAGTGTTTAGAAGAAAGAATGGTTGCCATACATCTCAAATATGAACTATACACTTCAGAGATATCTTTGTAGCTGTATACCTCACCAGTACAGTGTGTGGAGGATCCTGAAAGATTTGTTGAAAAACCAGGCTGTTTTTCTGTGCTGGTTCCACCACTGTGAACAGATTACAAAAAAAAAAAATTGTGGGAGGTAATTTTGTTTATCTTTCCACATGAGGCTAAAAGCAACAAAAGGGAAAAAAAAGCTGAAAACCCCCCAAAACAAACAACAGAAGATACAAAACACAGCCTGCAGAAGGTATGAAAAAGACAGATGGGGACAGAAACATTCAAGCATTTGCATGTTTTAAAAGCAGGCACGTGGGCCTAAAGAGAGTCCTTTTTTAAAATCTTACTTTATTTTTATGATTTTTGTTGGGGACAAAAGAAGGGGGGAAATGGCCAGCATGCAGAGCATGCTTCCTAGGACTAGTGATACAAACCATAAGTACCAATATCTACCCTGGACCACGAAAGATGTCCCTCTGTTTACCAATAATTTTCATGATGAGTAGTCAGCTGAGGTTTGACACTACAGACTCTTTACTCCAGAAGAATTCTTGACATTTTATCTCCCAACCAGATCTATGGAAGAGCCATCTGCAAGAAAGGCAGGAGGTTGGGTCGTTGTTGAGGTCAGGATCTTTTGATCTGGCTGTGAATGACTTCTGCATATTCATACACAGTTACTTAACTGGAACACAATATAAGAAATTTGAATGTAGAAGCTATCAATCATCAAAAAAAATCTAGTTTATAACTTTCTATTTCCCTGAAGCAGGAAGAAACCCATTTTTTTTTTTAATTACGCTGTCAGTTTACATTGCCAGATTTTCAGAAGCAGGCTGAAAATTGAATGCATTAACAGGTCTGTTTTTTCTCTTATGTGTATATGGAGCTTCTTTCTCTTTCTCATTGGTCTTTACCCTACCATTAACTTAATATCAAATACACCTTATTGCATTTTTTTTAGTATAAAGAGCATTGAAAGAATAATTTATTCAGTACAGTACTGCAAAGCTGTTTGGTTTTTTTCTTTTGGTTTAAAACACTATATTTTAATCATTTTTTCGAGAGTTAACACTAAGTAGGTCAAAATGTATAGATTAGTTTTATCTGTCAGTACTTAAAGACATCAAGGAAACAGAGAAAAAAAAGAACATTTCTCACACAATAAGAAAAGTCTGTTTTCAACATTTTTTTTAAGAAATAGTTTAAGCTCCATAATCTAATGTAAAAACAATGAAAAGTAGACAAATTAAAATTCTTAATAACAGCTAGATTTGTTAGTCACCAAATGATAATTAGAAAAAGCATACTCCCTCCATTTGATTAGTATGCAAATAAAATTCATTGATGTTTTGTTTTAGTACAAGCAATGGTAAAATGAAGACGGAGTGAAAAAGATTCAGTCTGATGGTAGTCATTATGCTGTTATAAATTAACAGCAAATCTAAGCTGATCCAGCTAACATCAAGATTGAGATTTTTATGACTTCAATAGATGTGTCTGGAAAAGGCACAAGTGACATTCTAAATCTTTTATTTTTAAACTAAATAAAAAAAAGGCAGTGGCTACAATGACTTATGCGTAAAAGACCAGATGATGTGTGCTACTTTATTGTCAATTAAATTCCTGTACCATTCAGTTACTGTGGAAGAATTTTAATTACTGCAATAATTAGAGCTTTCAGTAAGGACACCATCAATCTCTCAGTATATTAAATACAAAATTGTTTTTAGTACTATTGTGCAGTTTCACTTTTTATGTGGAAAATGCTTTTAACACCTGCTTTAACCATCTTAAAGAAAATATTTGGTGTATATGAAACTTGTATATGGTATTGCAGATACACTACAAGTTTCAAGATATTATCAAGTTTACTGCAGCTTTGGTGAAGGTAGGATTTGAAGCAGTAGTATCTCAATTATGTCTGAAGTTAATTTATGTTGGATTTGTTTTGCTTTGTTTGAGTTTGTGTCTGTGTGTGTGGTATGATTTTGATGTTGCAAAAGATGTAAGGGAGAAAGAGAAAAACTGAGAAAGAAAGAGAGAAACTGAGAGAAAGAAAGAAGAAAGAAGAAAAAAGAAAAAGGTGGAAAAAGAAAGAAAGAGAAGAGTGAGAGAAGTAAGGTAAATAAATAAGATACAGAGCATTGCTTTCATGAACATTTATAAGGAGTAAAGAATATTCATACAGTTATTTCCAGAAACCAAATTCCAGCTTTGTCATCAAAATCCATTCAAATGTAACAAAGCATAACAAAAGGTTTCAATCAGAGTTATTTCATGTGTGAGAACATCTGTGGAATAGCAAATTCAAATTATGGTGAAATCCACGGAAGAAAAAAGATAATGGTAATAAGTGTGGTTTATTGTTGACATTGTTTGGGACTCTTTTTCTACCTGAAATACAGCTCTGGTAGTAGGAAAAAAGTGAGAACAATCTTTGCAAAAAGTTGTGTACTTTAGAATATTGTGTAGAATTGCAGTCTTCAAATACTCTTATAAGCAAACGTGAATGGGCTGAGAGCAAGATCAAATAAAATTTACTCTAGAAATAGAATTTGCTATAACTCAGGTATGCTAGCAAAATTGTTGAGCTCAATATAATAAAAAAGATAAATCTGGATCTGTCCATATTGGTATTTTTTTATTTAGACTGTTATAAATATTTTTGAAATCATAGAAAAAGGTGGAATTTTATCCAAAATTTGAATCAATATTCACTTTTTGCTAGAATGGTCAAGATCAGGGATTTTGGATAGTTTCCCATATTAAAAAACAATAAAAAATTTTCTATATGATGCAGTCTTGACTATTTTCCGTAGTAATACAAAGCAAATTTGAATGTCTTAAATTCCATTTTTAGATGAATTCTTAAATTTTTCAATTCTAAAGCTGAATAGTATAAAAAAAAAAAAAGGTTCCTCCTGCCACACCCCTACAAAAAGTTCAGTGTCTTTAATTTTGACAAAAGATCTGTCTTTGCCATCTCTTTTAAAGTAGTTTTCCTTGTCACGTTAGTGTTCATTTTTCTGGTATACAAGGTGTGCCTTTCTGGTTTATGATCCTACTCATTCTGGCCCTGGACTAGAACAGAACTGTAGTACCAGCTCCACTGGATGGAGAGCTCAGAATTGCTAGGTTCTAATAGACTGTAGCATTCTCGTGGATATCTTAGTCACTGTTTTCCTCAGTGTCATATAAGCAGGTATTTAAATAAACACTATCATAACCTTATACCATTATGTTTCATTTGTGATATTACATTCTAATCTAGGCCTTTAGACATCTCAAAAATGCAGAAATTCTTATACCAAGCCACTTCAGAAAATAATACGTAAGACCTGAGAGTAAATTAGTCATTAATTAAACATCTTTTAGAAATAAGACTCCTCATATTAAGTTGACTAGTATCTAAAGTAAGACTAACTGGTTGAAAGTAACATTTACTTGATTCTGCCTCATTTTTTACTATACAATTGAATAGAAATAAAACGTCTAATAATGGCATTTTATTTTTCTAATTTTATTTTTAAGTTTTAAATCAAAACCAATGCTAAAGATGGACGTAATATTAAATAATATCCTAAATACACTGATATATGTAATGGCATTGTATATGGAAAATGAACATTTATATTTTCATTCACATTTTAAGCTTTCTGTCACAATCTGGTCCTAATCAGGAGACAAATTAATGAGTAGAATTTTTGTAGTGAGATTGACAGTGGAATCCTATTACTTAGTAGTTTTGAATAAATTCCATTGGTCTCCACACAAGCTGAAGAACAGGAGTGTCTGTCTACCAGTCATATACCCTTTTATTTTCCTTCCAAAACAGAAGTAATTTATATTCTAGATTAATAGTTTTCAGTTACAAACTATTGTAGTTTGCAGAGAAATTAGTGTTAGATCATGAAAATTAGTGTGAAATAGAACCATTACATTATAATTAGTACTATATTTCTTCCAGATTTTCACTGAACAACAAAATGTATCCATGGTTCCTCAGTCATTTTTTACTGTGTTGTCCAGAAGGTCGAGTTATAGCCAGACAAGCTGTAATAAATTATGTGGATGTAGTGAATGGAGAGAGGGTGCAACAAAAGTTTCAGCTGTAGAGAACAGTGCGTAGTAGCTCACTAATATCCTTGTCCATGTTGGAATAAATTCCATTTGTTGCCTCCAGTATAAATATCTCAGAAAACTACTATGATCCACCATCTAAGCCTGCAAGATAATTGTGTGAATTTGCCTTTATGATTTTCTTCATCCACAGTGCAGTTTTTACCCATAACTCCTCCCAATGACTGAAACCAGTGGAAAAAGGACAAGTAGCTCCATGAGCAGGATTATTGATGTAGAAACAGAAGTGATAATGGACTTTAAGTTTGTTTTTTATAAAGCCATTCCAATTGTCATGATAGTAGACAGTGAGGTACAGTTAAGTAGGTACTGTTTTGGATGGAAATGGTAGAACTTTCAATGAACCTTTTTTTCCCCATTATAAAAGTAACAATTTTAGAGACTTACCTGCTTGCTACTTCATTTTTCTCTGTCACTGTTTAACACAAATAAGAACTCTGCTATATGCTCTGTAATATGAAGTTCAGTATTATATTTTTTTCATATATTAAGGTCATTTAGGAATTAGTAGACTATAATACACCTTAAAGTTAATATTTGTGTCATTTGCATGATGCAAGGTATTTCTGTTAGTTATTTTCTACAGGTAGGTAATTAATGACAATGTGGATAAGACACAAAGCTTTTGTATGTATGCTCTCTTTATTTTTCCTCAACTCTTAAATATGGGGAAAAAAAATTCCTTAAATATTATGGAAAGTCAGCTGCTTTATATGATATTGTAGTTTTTACAGCCCTCCTTGATTTTAAATATTAGGAACCAAAATTACAGTGTCATGAAGATTCTAAAATATAAATGAATTGGTTAATATCCTTTCTGTTGTTGTGATCTCTTCCTAGTGTCACATTAGTACTTGGTACCAGTTCATACCAAATGTAAACTTGACCTTTGCTTCCAATATTGTAAATTGTAGTTTATAAATCACGTTAAATGAAAGTAAAAGGTCATCAGTAAATTAATCTGCTAAGTCTTTGGTAGGTCGGGTAAAAAAAATTCTCTTCCATTGTATAGTACGTGAGTATATCTAGGCTACTGGAACTATTGCTTTTTTTGTTCCTTTTAAGAATAATTCACATTCCAGGTTTTTATTGTTTAGAAGAGAGGGTTTTGGTGTGCTTTTTGTTTGATTTTTTTATTTTTTTCTTGTGGTGGGTAGAAGAGCCTTCCTTTCGTATCAATCATAATTAAAAAAACCCCTTCATTTTATACAATCATTTGTTCAACACAGTAATCTGCTTTCATTCTGCTTTTGACAACTGAAAAACAGTTGTGCACCAAGTTTATCATGGGAAAGAAAGCGAACAAATAGTGCACTGCGTATGTTTGTGCACAGGTCTCAGTTCAGTCTTTTTGACAAGGGGTAGTCTGGGTTTTTTTTTGGTGAGCATTGCAGGAATAGAGTGATAGCCACTGTTAAAGTCAACTCTGCAAATACTCTGCAGTCAGCAACTGATTGTTTATAGTAGATGTATCATATTTTCTGGCTGATGTAGTCTAATTCTTCAGTAGGGAATTAGCCTGAATAGAAGTGGTGCTGGTAACAGTGTCACCTATTCATTTCTGTGCACTGAGGTTGCTGTCTTCCTTAAGCATGAATGGATTGATGAATGTCTCACTCACAGATTATTCCCAGTACCATTTGCAAAACAACATAAAGTGATCATTGCTGAATAGTCTGACCTAAAAAGCAACAGGAAAAATAAAATAAACTCACATTTTTTGATCCATAGATATTCTACATGGATATGAACTAATTCCACAAAAGCATTGTCAAAAAGGATAACTTGTTTTGGGACAGAAGATAAGCACAGAGAAATGCAAACCTAAGTAATTATGTTTGGGGAATTAGTTGTAAAAGAAAATCCAAAATAGAAATCAGAAATAAATATTCAAATTAAAAATTGTTACCAACATGAACAAAACTATCGCAGGAGAGGTTATCCATTGCATTCAAGCCTAATTAAATAATTTTCTGAATGCTATAGTAAATTTGAAATTCAGTAGTAATCCTCAAGATGTTTTAAAGTCTGAAATCCAAACCAGAATTTTCAGTCCATTAGCAAAGTATTTTGTGAAAATTTTTTTTTTTTTTTTTTAATAAAAGGGCCATGAAAAACTAGTACTCACTAAATCTCTAGGAAACATGAGAAGGACAAAGTTGAGATCATTTGCATCTTTGCCAGACCAGTGTTTATAATGCAAATTTTAAACTTTGAAAAAGGACTCTGAAGACTGAAAAAGTCTGTTTTACTCAATAGTGGCCAAAGATACTACATTTTATGTTAAAAGAAGTAGTTTTACAGACTTTATCAATATTTATTATTTGTTGATTATTTGAAATAATCTGTTTTATAACAGCTTCTCAAATGGAATGAAATCTATTCAGTAGTAAACTCCCTGCAAGTGTGAGCACTATACTACCTTACAAGTGTAGCTAATTCAAATTTGAAATGCATATGGAATTTTAAGTAGATAATTAATGTCATTGATCAGGTACTGATTTAAAAATATCCACAATTGAGATTTACAGCTGCAAGATGAGAGACAGAGGGTGGGAATTTTAACAAAGGCACAATCCAGAATACTTTGATGTGAATAAAGCTTTAAGTGCTATTGCTGATGATAGTTAATTTCAGTAATACTGCGAAATTCCACTGAAAAATCATTAAAAAAAATTAAAAGAGTATGTTAAAGAAAAGATTTAATAATTTAATAAAAATATACAACTAAGTGTATACAGTAGACTTCCTCCAAATTTTTTCAGTGTTATGATTAAAATGTGTTTTTGATAAGTAATTGAGTAAAAGTTATGCTTATTATTTTTAGAAATAATGCAGCCAAAATCTGCCTTTGATATTACGTACTGAAGCTGTAGAAATATTGATGTTCTCTGATGGGAAATCAAAAGGGTCTATTGATTCTAAAATAGTGTAAATTGTCACAAATAGATTGGCAGGAGCTCACTGACAAAAAGGGTTTTCAGACAGCTCTTGATATTTCAACTTCTAACCTTTTAAATGGGATTAAGCTGCCTCATGCCAAAGTGTGCCTGATTTCTAAATACAGAATGAAGAAATGAAGTGGAATCTCCACTTCTGCTCTTATGGAGCTCTAGAGATAAATAGGTTTACATCTATCAAGAACGACCTGTTGTTTGGTTATTGTATGTTTGTACTTCTGAAAAAGGATGTTTGAAGTAGAGAAGTAAGAGAATTCATAAAATAATTGAATTTTTAGTTAAACTCCACAAAATGGGTAAAAAGTGAACTGTAGTCAAATGTGGATTCATTCTAAATGCACGTGCTTAATAACTGTAAAAATAAATTAAACCAAACCAAAATCAGGATTGATTAAGGATAAGAAAGAACAGGAAGATACATCATTATGTATTAAAAATAGTTGCAGATGTTTTCTCAGTTATTTCTAGCTCTTTTTTCACAAAAGATTTTTTCTTAAGATATTCAGTGAACCATTTGCATGTCATTCAATGTATCTTTAGATCTATAAATTTCAAGATATCTTATAAACATGTTTTGATTAGTGAGCCATGACAGGTTAAATGGATATTTTATCTTCATTAATCATTAACTCTGGACAGTGTTTGCTTAGTCCTTTGTTATTTTATGTCTCTAGGTCTTCAGTTTCTTCTCAGAAGTAAACGCCTTGTTAACTACAGAAAATCCTTTTGATTTTTTTTTTGCTAATAAACATGGGACACATTATATTGCTAAAAAGAATATTGCATACTGAAGTGACCACTAGCTGACAAAAGAGGCATTCTTCTACTTGGAAACTAATTGCTCCTGATTAAAACTGATACTTCCATTTCCTTAAAAACTGATGTCTGTACTTTTTTCAAAATACAGCTATTATCAGTATGTTATTATGATTTACAAAAATGTAAGTATTCTGATTTAGATTTTCAAAGTTTAAAACGTGCATAACCATTTATTTTTCTATTTTTCTAAGATGCAAATATTCAGTAGAAAAATGAGTAAAGGTACTTTGAGCATTATCAATGTATGTCTCATACATGACCTAGAGTAACAATAAACTGTAACAAATTTTTGTTTGAAATGGATTTTTAATGATTAGTCAAGCTTCTTCTGTTTTAAAGTAATTCAATGGCTTCGTTTTCTATATATTGTGCTACTTGCAATTACCCTCTAACATTGCAGTTGTGTTTAGGTGTGATGTCTTCTTTATAAACTGAAAATTACTTGTCAGACTACCCTAAATTGCTTTTCTGATTTACCTTTTACCCCTTCTGATAGTTATAGCAGTAGTAGTTCTTAAATATATTTTGAAGAAAATTATTGTTTCTAATAAGTAGTTTATGTATATACTCACAAGACTAACTATTAATTCAATGCAGAAAGCCAGCTGTCTCTATTTAGTAAAACCTCAATCTTGAAACTGGTAAGCTTGCAAAGGTAGTCGTGGAAGAGCAGGCCAGGCAAAAATGAAACAACCCACTAAAATACCAGATTTCACAACTCATTACATCGTTTACTGTGTTTCCTCAAGGGATTGTTTTGCCTTTTGGAGAACTGAGAAGGCTTGATTACTTGTCTGGCCTGTGGAAATAACAAAAAGCTTTCATCATTTAATTTTTTACTCGATGGAAGTGCCAGAGATATAAATATAAAATAGAAGTAATCTCAGCTTATTACTTCCTTATAATAAAAGGAAAGCAAAACAAACAAAAAACTCCACTTCACCTTCTATTTGGATCTGCAAAAAGAATCTCTTATTTTTGCTGCCATATGAATATTTGTCACATAAAATTAATTCTGTGATCATCTGATGCCTTTAAATTTGCTAGTGTATATATGTAGGAACACAGGGTATATGTAGATGCTTAAGGGACCGTGTGCATGCATAGGATTCTTCATGCTCAGATGAGAAAGCACAAAAACCACCATGGCTCTGTTCTCATTTTTTAAGACCATGCAAAATACTTTTCCTCTCACAAATCCAGGAGAGTTGTCTGTGTCCATTTTGCCCAGGACTCCTAGGATTTTTTTTCCATATTCATGTGTTTCACTTTCATATCAAAGGTAGCTAAAAATATTTAACTAGATTGAGACTTAATGAGTCACTGTTAAGCAGTTGTCCCTCAGGATTTCATCATATGCTGGGACTAGCAATTGAAAAAAAAACAGGGAGAATTTGGCAAAGTTAGGACTGAATTGGGACTTCTGGCACATAAAATCATAACACCAGGAATGTCAGTATGAATATTGATACATTGTTTGACCTAGTGCCAGGACGTGAAGCAACTGGAACCTCCTCCTGGGAGGGCATACGTAGTGACAGACAAGAAGAATTTCCTAAATGCCAGAATTTAGAGAAGGCAAGATTCCCAGTGCAGTTTCTGGCTATATTCCTTGTTCAGTAGCTCTCAAGTCCTTTCATATGCTTTTTCCACTAATTTCTCTAATCTTTACAAAATTTCTAAAATCAGAACAGAAAAAAAGGCACAGTTAATTTTGTAGCTTCCTACTTGTTGAGGCAGTTTTGTTTTATGTTGTGGTCTTTAATCAAGGTAGATGACTGCTTGGACTTAGTTTCACCTTGAATTACCAGATAAGCAAAGCAGACGTGAAAGGCTGCCACATATAATTACTGACCCTGGAGGTATAGAATACCCTACCATGACAACAGTTTTCAGAAAAAAGTTCTTGCCTCAAAGCCCCTAAAGAAATTGAACGTTACCCGCAGGAACCTGATTCAGGTTTTGCTACTGATAAGCCTTTGACTTCTCATTGAATCAAATGCAAATAGTATCTTAGTGTCATAAAAGTTACCTACTGGCAATATCTGTCCTTGATTTGTGCAACATGCTTTTTCCCCTCACAACATTAATATTTATGAAAAAAATATGACCCAACAATCAGAGAACATGCTCTTTCTAAGACTGTAATTTATTCTCTCTGAGAGCATTCTTCACCATTCCATATTTTCAGTTCACTTCAAGACTTTCTTAATGTATTCTTCACACATTAAGTATTTTTGTGTTATTTATGACTAATCTGATGCAGTTCTATTAAAGCCAGCAGAGAGATCTGGGTGGATATCAGAAAAAAAAGGAGAGCATATAAGCTTTGGAAGAAGTGGCAGGCATCTTGGGAAGACTACAAGGATGAAGTGAGAACATGTAGAGAGAATACGAGAAGATCTAAATCCCAACTAGAACATAGATTGGTCAATTCTGTAAAAGACAATAAAATATCTACAAGATTCTACAAATATATCAATGACAAAAGGAGGTCCAATAAGAATCTCCATCCTTTACTGGACACAGTGGGGACATTAGTAAAAAAGGATGAGGATAGGGCTGAGGTAATTATACAATTAGAGAATAGTTTGGGTTGGAAGGAGTTTAAAGGTCGTCTAGTGCCAATAGCCCTGCCAAGGGGTGGGACACCTCCCACTAGACCAGACTGCCCAAAGCCCCATCCAGCCAGGCCTGGAACACTTCCAGGGAGCATACACAGCTTTCCTGAGCAACCTGTTCCAGTGCCTCACCAACCTCATAGTGAAGAAATTCTTCCTTATGTCTAGTCTAAATCTACTCCTCTCCGGTTTATAGCCATTGCCCCTAGTCCTGTCGCGACATGCCTTTGTAAAAAGGCCCTCGCTAGCTTTCTTATAGGCCCCTTTCAGGTACTGGAAGGTTGTTATAAGGTCTTCTCAGAGTCTTCTCTTCTCCAGGCTGAACAACCCCAACTCTCACAGCCTGTCTATGTGTGTGAGGTGCTCCAGCCCTCAAATCATCCTTGTAGCCCTCTTCTGGACATGTTCCAACAGCTCCATATCCTTCTTATGTTCAGGATTCCAGAACCGGACAAAGTACTCATGAGAGAGGAATAGAGAGACAAAATCACCTCCCTCAACCTTCTGTCCACACTTCTTTTGATGCAGCCCAGGATACAATTAACCTTCTGGGCTGCAAGCGCATATTGCTGGCTCATGTTGAGCTTCTCATCAATCAGTAACCCCAAGTCCTTCTCTGCATGGCTGCTCTCAATCCCATCATCCCCTGTCCTATATTAAAACCACGGATTGCCCCAATCCAGATGTAGGACCTTGCACTTGGCCCTGTCGAACCTCGAAGGGCCACACAGAGGCTCACACAGTTGCACTTCTCCTGCTTGTCCAGGTTGCTCTGGATGACATCCCATCATTCCCCTGTGGCAACCCCACCATTCAGTTTGGTGTCATCTGCAAACTTGCTGAGGGTGAACTCGATCGTGCTGTCAATATCATTGATGAAGATATTAAACAGCACTGATCCCAGTAGGATCCCATGATGGACACCACTTGTGTCTATCTGGACATTGAGCCATTGACCACTACTCTCTGAATACAACCATCCAACCAATTTCTTATCCACCCTAACAGTCCACCCATCAAATGTATATCTCTCCAATTTCAAGAGAAGAGTGTTGTGGGGGACCATGCTTTACAGAAATACAGATAGATCACATCCATTGGTTTTCATATGTCCACTGCTGTCATTATCCCATCATAGAAAGCCACTAGGTTGGTCAGGTAGGACTTGCCCCAGTGAAGCCAGGCTGGCCACCACTAATCACCTCTCCATCCTCCATGTGCTTTAGCATAGCTTCTAGGAAGATCTGCTCCATGATCTTCCCAGGCACAGAGGTGAGGCTGTTCCCAGGTTGGTAGTTCCCAGGGTCATCTTTTCTACCTTTTTTAAAAATGAGCACAATGTTACCCTTCTTGCAGTCACCAGGGACTTCTGATTGCCACGATTTTTCAAGTATCATGGAGTGTGGCTTCACAACAACATCAGGTAACTCACCCAGTACTCTGGGATGCATTAATAGGAATGGTCTCATCAGGTCCCATAGGCCTACATATATATTCAAATTCCTCAGGTGGTCACGAACCTGATCCTCCTCTACAGTGGGAGGGTCACCTTCTTGTCATCCATTGACCCAACAGGGGTGAGGAGAGCAGTTGTCAGTGAAGACTGAGGCAAAAAAAGTTGTTGTTGAGTACCTCAGCCTTCTCCTTGTCTGTTGATAGGAGGTCACCATTTTCATCTATGAGTGGGGGTACATTCTCTTTAACTTTCCTTTTCTGATTCATGTACCTGTAGAAGACCTTCTTGTTAGTCTTCATTTTCCTTGCCAAGACCAGTTCCAGCTGTGCCTTGGCCTTCCTGATGCCATCCCTACAAAACCAGACAGTGTCCCTACACACTTCCCAGGTTCCCTATCTCTGCTTGCACTGCCTGTGCAGTTCGCTTTTGTTCTTCAGTTTGACCAGCGGGTCTCAACTCAGCAACACTGTTCTCTCCCTGTCCGATTTCCTACACCTGGGGACTAAGCACACTTGTGCTTTATGGAAAGCACCCTTAAATATTTGCCAGCTCTGTTCTGCTCCCTTGTACCTGAGGACCATGTCCCATGGAGTCCTATTGAGTAACTTCTTGAAGAGCTGGATGTCTGCTTTCCTGAAATTTAGGGTCCTGACTACAGTCCTTGCTTGCCCTATATCCCCCTGGACTTTGAACTCTACCAGTGTGTGATCACTGCAGCTCAGGATGCCTGCAATCTTGATGACACTGATGAGTTCACTTGTATCAGTGATCATCAAGTCCAGTGTTGCATCACCTCGGGTGGAGGTCTCTATTAGATGGCTTAAGAAATCATCTTCAATGCACTCCAGGAGTCTCCTGGATTGCCTACTGCTTGCCATGCTACTTTTCCAGCATATGTCAGGGTGGTTGAAGTTCCCCTGTAGGAAAAGAGCTGGCAAGTGTGAAGCCTCCGGTAAGTGGAGGAAGAAGGCTTCATCAGCTGACTCTCCTTGATCAGATGTCCTGTAGTATACACCAACCACAAGGTTCCCATTGGTTCCTTGGTCTTCTATTCTGACCCACCAGCTTTCAAACTTTTCATGGCTACTTCAAAGACAGCTCACAGAATCACAGAATCAATAGATTTGAAAAGACCCACTGGATCATTGAGTCCAACTATTCCTATTAAGCACAAAACGATGCCCCTGAGCACTTCATCCACCCATCTTTTAAATACCTCTGGGGATGGTGACTCAACCACCTCCCTGGGCAGCCTGTTCAAGTGTCCAATGATCCCTTCTGTGAAAAATTTTTTTCTGATGTGTTGGAATTGGAGAGCGACGGAGGGAGTTGACCAAACTTGGTTAGGTGATCAAAGCTCCGTTTATTGATTTACGGTTGCTTCTTTTATACAGTGTTTAATTAGCTTATACATATTACAAAAATCTAGCTCATGATTGGTTACATATAATTAGCTCATACATATTGCAAAAGCTTAGCTTATGATTGGTTACATCCACCTGCAGAAGTTACGGTTTATCATGCTTGCACAGCTATATTCTATCTTGACTACTCCCTCAATGTGTTCCTCCTTTGACACTAAAGTTTCTGTTTAACCAGCATAACTCACATTTTACAAGGACGACACGTCCTTGATACCTCTTTCTGAAAGCCATTGTTGTAAATATGGCTCTACATCTCCCCCGTTTTCTTTAGGCATTGCTAATGCAATTTGATTAATACATTTTGATACACACTTAATGGCAACTTGTATGCCTATCAATATTAAAATGATGATGCCTAACCAACGTAAACCTTCTTTCAACAGCCCTTGGAGCCAAGGTCCTTCAAAGACAGTGTCCATTTGTTTGTGACCTTCAACCTGCAAGAATTTCTCTACACTGATGTCCAGCCTGAACCTCCTCTGGCAGAGCTTGAGGCTATTCCCTCTTGTCCTGTCCCCTGTCACTTGGGAGAAGAGGCCAGCTCCCTCCTCTCTACAACCTCCTTTCAGGTAGCTATAGAGAGCAATGAGGTTTCCCCTCAGCCTCCTCTTCTCCAGGCTAAACAACCCCAGCTCTCTCAGCCGCGCCCTGTAAGACTTGTTCTCCAGCCCCCTCACCAGCTTTGTTGCTCTTCTCTGGAAACGCTCCAGCGCCTCAACGACCTTCTTGTGGTGGGGGGCCCAGAGCTGAACACAGTATTCAAGGTGCAGTCTCACCAGTGCCGAGTGCAGAGGGAGAATAACCTCCCTGGACCTGCTGGTCATGCCATTTCTGATACAAGTGAAGATGTTGTTGACCTTTTTGGCCTCCCTGGGCACACTGATGGCTCATGTTCAGTCGGCTGTCAATCAACATCATCTGGTCATTATCATCCGGGTAGCTTTCTAGCCACTCTTCCCCTAGTCTGAAATAGTGCAGAGGGTTGTTGTGCCCCAAGTGCAGGACCCAGCATTTGGCCTTGTTAAACCTCATCCCATTCTGTAGTATACACCAATCACAAGGTTCCCATTGGTTTCTTCGTCTTTTATTCTGACCTACAAGCTTTCAACCTGTTCATGGCTAGTCTTCAAAGACAGCTCTTCACATTCTATCCCTTTTCTGATACATAGAGCAACACCTCCCCCACCTTCTTCCTGATCTGTCCACTCTGAGCAGTCTGTAGGCATTGATAGCCACACTCCAGTCATGGGATTCATCCCACCAAGTTTCAGTGATGGCAACTAGACGGTAGCTTTCTAGTAGCATGGTAACTTACAGCTCCTTCTGTTTGTTTCCCAAGCCTTGTGTGTTTGTATAGAGGTCCTTCAGCCAGGCTGTTGGTCGCATTGCCTTCTGAGTGGAAGACTCTCTATTTCCTTTAAGGTGTTTTGCGCAAGTTTCCTGCCTGGTACCTACAACCTCAGGAGCCTCCTGCTCATCTCCACAGGACTTCAACTGTGTTGCGACGTCCCCAGAATACCCCTGGAAAGCAGGTGGAGGGGCCCTGTCCCTCCAACCACTGTGTGTCCTCCCACCACTTGTCATAGGCAAGTCTGATATTATCCCTCTCCCCCTTCACATCTAGTTTAAAGCCCTATCAATGAGCCCTACAAGTTCCTGGACAAAGACCCTGTTCCCACTTTGAAAAAGGTGGCTCCCATCTGCTACCTGTAAACCTGCTGCCATGTAGGCCATCCTATTGTCAACAAAACTCGAAGTTATTATAGTGACAGCAGCCACGGAGCCATGTATTAATAGACTAGACCCATCTGATCCTAACAATATCACCCCCTATAACTGGAAGGAGGGATGAAAAAAATCACCTGGGCCCCAGGTTCCCTCACTTGAAGTCCCAAAGGCTTTAAAATCTCTTTAAATCACCCTTGGGCTACAAACTGCAACTTCATCACCTGTCACATGGAACAGCAATAACAGATTTCTGCCTGGTTGATGGACTTGCTTCCACTCACTCCATCCCTTTAATCCCCTGCCTACATCCTGGTTGGGGAAGATGTCTAATTGGCTAGGCAGGTGTTTAACCATTTCCTCATGAATCATGGGAGTTTGGTTATGCCCCCCTCTCCCTGTCTTCTGGCTCATGAGGCTGAGTACCCAGAGAATATCTCACCTTTTTATTAGGGGTATGATTTAGAAGTGGACAGGTATGGTTGGGCTTGATGTTCTCAAAGATCTTTTCCAGCCTAGGGATTCCATGATTCTATGATAAATATCTTTGCAATCCAGTCAGTAATATATATTTGTTAGCCATCTGTATTTCATACATGAAATAAGTGGTATGCTGGTTAAATTGAAAGGACTTAAGGAGACATGTGTGTGTTTATATGTATATGTATATGTATATGTATATGTATATGTATATGTATATGTATATGTATATGTGTGTGTATATGTGTGTGTATATGTGTGTGTATATGTGTGTGTGTGTATGTGTGTGTGTGTATGTGTGTGTATGTGTGTGTATATGTGTGTGTATACGTATATGTATACGTATATGTATATGTATATGTATGTTTATTTGACAGGTACTGTCAGGTTCTTATTTTATTTATATTTTTATATATATATGATGAATATTTCTATATGATGTGTATATTTCTATATGATGTGTATACATTTATATAGTGTTTATCATAATAATCTATTTTAAAAAAGTTTTAAGATATAAAGCGCCAAAATTTCAACTCAAAGAAGCCTACTGTTCCAGAACGTGTTTGAGATAATAAGACAGCCATAAATCTTTTCAGAAATAAGAGCAGAGAGTGCAGTCCCATTTCTTAATAATGTCCATCTATCAAATCCTAGTTACCTTATCACAGACTCATAGAATCATGGACTAGTTTGGGTTGGAATGGACCTTCGAAGTTATCTAATCTAACCTACCTGTAGTGAGTAAAGACATCTTCAACTTGATCAGGTTGCTCAGCATACTGTCCAGCCTGACCTTGAGTGTTTCCAGGGATGGGACATCTACAACCTCTCTGTGTAACTTCTTGCAGTATTTCACCACCCATCATTGTAAAAAAAAATTCTTTGATATGTCTAGTCTGAATTTACCCTCTTTTTGTTTAAAACTTTTACTTGTGCTACTGCAACAGGCCCCACTAAAATGTTCATATTCATGTTTCTTATTAAAAATTCAAAGGCCGCAGTAAGATCTCGGAGCCTTCTGTTCTCCAGGCTGAACATTTCCACCTCTATAGAGTTAGTTAAGCTGCCATGTGAATGAACACTTGTCCATAGACAGGAGAACCAAAGCAACAGTTTGGTCAGACATTAGTTTGCAATTGGAAATTACCAATTGTATAATTATAGATGTAAATGAAGCACAGATATTGTCTAGTCACATTTTATTTATGGTTATATCCATTTGTTGCCTTTTATTATGTCCTAAAATGAGTTTTAATATTTATAACTAGCATTTTATTTACCTATACATTAATAAAAAGAGATTAAAAAGAATAAGAGATTGAAAATAATATTCAAAAAAAGTGGGAATATTTCTAAATATATAAATATTTAATGGATTTTTGCTGATATCAGATTAACTTCAGTTTCTTCAGAGACACGTTAAAGAACTTTCAGTTTAAAAAATTAATTCTTGCAAGCAAGAAGAGACCGTGTATTATTAAATTGTACTGGATGACATAATATTTCTGAAGGAAAAATAGTTGGAATCACAGTAGCATGCAGAAACTGCACTGTTCGATTTATCAAGGCTTTTAACAAGAATATTACTTTTCTGAAATGGATGGAAAGTTTTCTACACATAATCTAATATGATTTATTTATTTTTTCATATATTACGTAGCCTGGTCCTAATAGTACTGCTATCCAAAATGGCTGTCATTAAAAGTAAGAAGCTGTGATGCTCTGAAAAGAAGGGATTTGAATATGCATAAATGCACAATTTTCAATGTGAGAAAGCTTTCAAGTTAAACATAGCTTTATAAATAATCCAGCTTATCTGTGCATTTTTTATACACTAGTTGTCATAAAACTGATGCAAATACAAAGTCCCTGAATTTCTCATTTGGCTGTTGAGGTTGGTTGATTTAGTTTCATAAACATTAATATGATATTTCTGAAAATCATAAATGAGGATTATTGCCATTATACTACACTGTAAAAAAAAAAAAAAAAAAGAAAAAAGAAAAACTGATGAGAAATAAAGCTTTGTTCCAAGGACAAAATTTAAGTGAATTGAATTGCCCTTTTTTCATTGCTAAGTACTTGAATTAACAAATTTTGTCCTCCAAAGTTGCTTGAAGCAGTAATAAAACTCTTAATCTAGTAATTATTATTGCTCTACTACATATAATTTAAACCTTTAACCAACAAAGATGTTATCTTCTATTTCTAATAATAAAGCCAGATGTGATTATATTTGCTGATCATGAAATTTCATTAGTCTAGCTCAATTTCATTTTCTCTTTTCTATTTTTCTAGCCATCATAGTTATACTCAGACTTCTTTTCAATAAAACTGAGTCAGGAGTGTGCATTCTTCTCTAATTTAAAGTGTACAGACACCAGAGTCATGATAGCTTATTTCTAAATTCTGTGGTGATTGACATCAGACATCCACGAGTTCTCAAAAAGCACAGGTAGTGCACAAAGACAAGAACAGAAATTCACTTGGATTTGAAGAGGAATCATATACCTCATTTTTAGTTCTTCCTATATGAGCAGAAATATTAAAACACAAAAGATAAATGAGCTAATGGGTTATTTAAATTGCGGGTTTTGGACAGCTACATACTAAATTGCTATATCAACATCTTAACATTCAGATTAGTATGGAAAAGAGTATTGAAAACTAAATACACTAACTTAAGGAAAACTAAATACACTAACACTTAACTAGTTTTCCTGCTAAGGATCTAGCACTATGAGTCTATAGATATAAACAAATTAATTGCTAAATAATCTTGTAATTATTGAAAAATGTCAGTAGAGTGACAAATACTTTAATTAATAATGTGCCTATTTTCTAAAAAAGTATCACATGACACGTAATTGCATAAGTGAACAGAATGCTGCTCTGGGAGTCATACCTGGAACACCAAATTAGGGAAATAGTGTTGATATAGGGGACATTGCACTTAACAGTTTGATCGCATCCTTTTGTGTTTTGGTCAGGTCCAGTAGCTGGCAAGTATACATGCACACAAATGTAACTGCATAACTACATTCATATTGAGAGTCTTGAGAAGCGTGCCTTACACAGAGCCAAGATGTAATCAGACTAGATCTTTGACTTGACTTATAGATTATCCATTGTATTCATTTTCTTGTGCACATAGACACAAACTGACTTTAAGCACCAGAAAAGTGAGACTACACTTGTTCTCTCAGTTATAAAGTTATGTTCTCTTTGTGTATGTCAGATCTGCATGCATGCCAATAATCAGCTGGAGTTGGCTGGTGTTTGCCTACTGCTAGCTGTAGCAGTTTATATGCACAATAATTTAAAAAAAAATAGAGCTTTTCTGTTTTAAATATATCCACTTAAATTATTTTGGCTTGGAGACTGTAGGTGCCAACTTTTATCTGTTGCCTTTGCTGTACTAAATGCACTATACTACACATGCTAAAACAGGTGTTGAAGCAGTGAATTGACATTTCCAGTATTGAAACGGAATTTTCAGAGGTACCACTATCAGAAAGTGAATTGTCAAAGACTGAGATTAAAGTAGTGATAAAAATGGCAGAAACAAATATGGTCATCTCCTCAGAGATGCTGCTCTGCACATCCTGTAGCAGGTAATATATATATCTCCCACTGAGTAGAAATGGAGATGATCTGTGTAGCTTTACATTAGAATTGGGTGATAAAAATCAAAGAGATTTAAAAATTAGTTTGATATTATTTTTAAATTTGTTGTCATTCTTTTTACAGTTCATTGATATAGCTGTTTAACATGCCCCAAAGCAGTGTGCCATTCCTCAAGGAAAATAGAAGAGTGTCTGAAATATTATTCTACTTTTTCTTGAAAAACTTTTTTCAGTCCATATCTATGTCAATCCAATCTCCTCTTCGTAAATGTCAGTATTTCCTATTAAAATGCAAGTGCTGGATTTATGTTTGAGGGGACAGGAACACTAATTATAAATAAATGTCTGGATCAAAGAAATACAACCTGTATGTATGTGTCTGTATACATATATACACACACACATATGTATATTTGAATTTTTCAATGTAATACACATTACTGAAGACTGTAGCTTGAGTTAGAAAATTTCATTTAATTACCCTGAAAAACACCATCAGAACACTGTCACAGTGGGATATATTTAAAATGTTTGCATTCTTCTTGTGTCATATGTACTGACGCCAACTGATCAATACAAAATTTTTAGTCTTGCTTTACTTTTCTTTTAATTGTTTGACAATAGCCAGTAAAATATTGGGATGGCACGCTGGCTTAAAGTGAACAGTGTTCCATAAAAAAGGAACCAGGTTTGATGTGTTTTGATAGGGTTTTTTTTATGTGGTTGTTTCACATCTGAGGGAATAGAAAGGAAACAACCAGAAAGAAAGACAAAGATCCAAATACCATCTTTGACCATATAAAAATATTTTTGTCTATGAAAGCTATCACTAATTATTAGTGCTGGCTTTAAACTGCAAGACATAATAATAATATGTTGGGAAAACACAGAAAACACATAAAAGTGGTTCACTGAAAGCAGCTCTATGTGAAGAGTATGTAAAAATTCATTAGAGGAAAGAAGTTGTGTAACTTTATTAAACCGTACTGAACAATTTATTGGAATTATTTGTGTTATTCTTTAGTTTTGTTGTAACAAATATTGATGCAATAAATGAACATTTTCAATTTTCACTCCTTATGGTTTATATTTGCTAGCAGAATGTTGTATATACACAATTAGAAATTAGATCAGTACAGAATTCTAAATGAGAATTCTTCTTAATTGCAGCAGTGTAAAGAAAGATGGTGCCAATGAGATTTTTATATTTTGTTTTTTCCCACAAAGGTTTCTATGTATGATCTACCTATGAAAATTATCTCCTCAGATAAAATTCACAATCATGAGATGTAAACAATCCTCGCTTTGCTGCAGAAAAAAAAGAGAGAAGATTTAGGATGAAAAGTAGTGACCCAAGCTTCACACACGTCAGGACTTGGTAATAAACTATCCTAAACCAGGATATAACTAGCAGCTGTAGAAAGAAAAGAGAACTTTAATGCAAGAATGCATTTTCCTAAGAAAGAAACAATGTCGTAGATTATGTCCTGACTTAATTTGAGCCTTAGACTATTGTTGGAATACGTGCCAAAAGAGTGTACTCTAGCAAACTATGTGAAATTCCTAGTTCCTGGTTTCAAGTAAGGGAGATATTTTATTGATGATCACCAAATAAAAGTGAATAGTAATAGCTAAGGGTAAAGCAAATCTTGCAATGAAGTGGCTCCCCTAAGAAGCATTGTCTGTCAAGAGCAGAAGCTGCATTCCTAGCAGAAATCTGTTGGAAGGACATTTTTCTACTATCTGTCTTCTGGGGTGGACAACCCCTTTAAAATAAATAGTAGGAATAACTCAGTCTCAGATTATATCCCACACAATCACAGCCTCATCATAATATTTCTAAAAAAAAATCTTTATTTCTTATTTATTTTGGTAAGTCTAAGTCACTGTCAATAAACTCTTCTTTTTCATAAAATATGACATTCACCTTTATAAAATATCTCCCTGGGAATATTAACATAATGATTGATTGGGGAGAAATGTCTTCAAAGCCTCCTGAAGGTAGAGTGTAAAATGGTATTCACTCACTCACTCACTCACTCACTCACTCACTCACTCACTCACTCACTCACTTACTCACTCACCTAAAATTGCTGTTAACATGGCAGAAAGGAGATGAAATAAAGTTAGCTGCATTCTTCTGTCTCCATAAAGTTAAAGCAAACTTTGTCATCATTATTACTATTTCCTAGCAACTTCTGTGATGCTGCATCAGATCCAAAATGCCTCTGAAGCTTCTCATGACATAGTAACTATTACTTGTACTTATACTAAGCTTAAGCTATCTTTGCAAGTTTGTAGAATATGAAGACAAAACCAGAAAATGGCTAAGAAGCTGTGCATAAAGTTGGGAGTATTTCTTAGTTTTACCAGTTCTTCTTAATAGTTAGGACAGCTTCAGATAGTACTTAGTTTCCTAGATTCAATTTACTTTATTTAAACACTAGTAAAATTGACAGGATATGATGAAGGTATTGAGTGGTTTCCTGCAGAATCCAGTTATGCAATGATGCTGAACCATGGCACTGACCTGAAGGACAGCTGTGGAGTCTTTTCTATACACTGATAAATGGCAGGCTTCTTTTAGTCTCATCCAAATGAGTAATATGCTTCTTTCATGCAGAAAGTAATTTCTTACTAGAAATTTTAGATTCCAAAACTATTCAATGTACTGTTTTTGTAATCTCTTTATTTAGAGGTATTTCTTTGTTCTTACAATTTATCTGAGCACAATATGTCTGCTAAACTCAGGAGTTTAACATAAGAAACAGAGGAGATTACAGAGAAGAAAGCACCAAGGACTTGGGTCGTTCTTCAGACAATAATGACCCTTTTTGAAGAACTGTGCTTTACTGCAGCTGAGCATTGAATGCCCTTTTGTCTTTTTAGGTGTTAGAATTAGGTATTTTTAATTACAGTTTTAAGTATAGGTAATACAAGAGCATGAGAAAGACTTATTAGTTTTGAAAATAATCTCATGGGAAAAAGTATGATTTTACTTAGATCAAAGGAAAAAGATGGTGCAGTTATCAAGCATTTGGTTGAAACATACTGTGCAGAAACTTTATATATGGAGCACTGACTGCAGAGCTGGCTTCTGGTCTAACAGTCCCTCTCTACTTCCTCTGTGTTCAAAGATCTGTCCTGTATTTCTTATTCGTAGTTCAAAGTCCTTCATCTTCTTAGGTTTACTTGCCACAGTTTACCCACAGTTTCAATTTTTTATGCTCACATTCATGTCTTTTATTGGTGAGATGCAACTCAGAACAATATTGTTGCATAGACTTTCTGAAAAACTAGCCAGGTTGTTCTTTACATTGCTTGGCATCTTTGGCTATTTAGGTTATTCCTGATAACTGCATTTCTTGCATTTTGGTAGTATATAAATGACAATTACTGACTGCATGATCTCTGTTTCTTGGATTGTCATGTTCAGAGAAAAAAACCTTTGCAGTGTTTACTTAAGTGTAGGCCTACAGTTTACAGTTATCTATTTGTGAAAAAGGTTGTCTTGCTTTTCAGCTTAAGAAAGGAGATTATGCCATATTTTGGTATTTTAGGTATTTTGGACACTGTAAAACATCAAATTTGACTTCTCTAAGTCTTGGATGCCTCAGTTGTCAATTTCTTGCATGCACAAAAACTGCTTTGCAATATATACAACTAAATTCATCCCTGGTGCAACTTCGTTGACTTCACACTAAAATCAGCTTCTGTTAAATGATCCATATGGGAAATACACTGTTTGGTTAATCAAAGGCAAGTGTCCTTTATGATGTGTGTTAGTTTAATTCTGGTATTTTACTTATGCGTATTGCTTGTAGTTATTATGATTAAATATGCAAAAATTGACTGAATTTGAAGTGGTATAACTGATGATGCTGGCTAAATTGTATAACGAACTATATGTGAAGAAGTTGATGGAATGCACATATGAGTGAACTGTGGCGTGGTTTACACAACAACATAGACAACGGATGGATGTTGAGAATAACAAGAAGGATGTTGAGGCTCTGGAGCGAGTCCAGAGAAGAGCGATGAAGCTGGTGAAGGGGCTGGAGAACAGGCCTTATGAGGAATGGCTGAGAGAGCTGGTGTTGTTTAGTCTGGAGAAGAGGAGGCTGAGGGGAGACCTCATTGCTCTCTATAACTACCTGAAAGGAAGTTGTGGAGAGGAGGGTGCTGGCCTCTTCTCCCAAGTGACAGGGGACAGGACAAGAGGGAATGGCCTCAAGCTCCACCAGGGGAGGTTCAGGCTGAACATTAGGAAAAAATTTTTCACAGAAAGGGTGCTTGGGCACTGGCACAGACTGCCCAGTGAGGTGGTTGAGTCACCTTCCCTGGAGGTGTTTAAGGGACAGGTGGACAAGGCGTTGAGGGGTATGGTTTAGTAGTTGATAGGAACGGTTGGACTCGATGATCCGATGGGTCTTTTCCAACCTGGTGATTCTATGAAAAGGGGGAATCTTTATATCAATTTTTATTCTCTGTAGTTCAGAGTCACTTCTGGGAATAACTGTAGTTGTTTTTAATGAGTTTGCTAAATAATTTTATCAGTAATTGTGATGAAGTGAAAATTCAAATCCCCACTCAGCTACAATCTCCATGACAGTTTCATAAGGAAACCATAGAAAATTCCTGTGGAAAATGCTATAGATAAATCATGGAACTGTTGTCTCCTTTTATGAAGAAATGCTTGAAAAGAGAAACTCAATGAGTAAAGGCAAAATATCTCAAAGTATTTATGTGAAGTTCTAAATCCTGATTAAGGTAAAAAGTGAAAAAAAAATAGATCTACTGTCTTTAATGTCATCCATAGATTTAAATCTGTTACATCTGAATTAGTTCATAAATGTGTCGACAAAGGAAATATGACTTACAGGGAGTTTAATGTATTTCTCTCCACTCTTCCAACTTACCTTGCTCTATAGAATGAACCTCACTTTTTCTGCCTGATGAACACCTATATGACTTCCCATCATTTTATTTCTAAATGACAATTCAAAATCCCTAATTTAAAATTCTTCTTTCTAATTTTTATTTCTAAAGGAAGCAGTTATGAGCTTGACTCATGACTGAACAGAATTCAACAATATGTGATATTTTATTTTGAAATGTTATGCATCTTGAGGCCTATACAAGTATAAGATTTGATTGCACATACTTCCAAATAATACAGTTTATTGATTGATGTGGGAAATAGACACGGGTTCATGTTCTGTGTCTGTATGCTTTAAGAAGTTTTCAGGATGCTAGTTATGTTTTGTGAATTTGTCTGAAGTAGAACCAAACCTGTGCTTACAAAATGTATCTTTTATCATTCATTGTCACCCCATTTTCTAATAAAACCCATCAGATGCTTGCAGTGTCTGAATACATGCAAATTTTCCAACATATATTAGTAAACCAGTATTTTTTTCCTACAAGAATGTTTGTGACCTACCCTTGGAATCTTCCACCCAACTTTACACACAAGGTAGTAGCCTGATCTGAGTATATAAAGGCAAATTAAAGAAGACAAGGGAAAATTGTATTAATATGATGTCTTCATTTCAACATGCTGTTTTGATTAGTTGAAATACTGTAGAAGTTCTAGATATAGCTCTGTGTTTTGATCTATACTTCATCTTTGCAAATTGGTCTGTCTCCTGATTGAAAGTGCACATACATACCTCTTACTCTCTTATCATTTCACCTAAAAACTGGTTAATTCCATTACGAGTCTTATGCAAACTTATCATCTAAGCGTGCTTTTATCAGTTTGGATACAAATCTGTATACCCATTCCTCAGATAATAGAATCAGGCAGAATCATTCAGGTTCAATGGGTCCTCAGGAGATCTTGTCTTCCATATAAAATGGAATTGAGATGTATAAAACAAATAAATAAAATTCTGACTTTCTGACTTGAAGAGGTTTGTCTGACTGTGTAAGATTACTCTGTAAAATTCATTACTAATCTCAGAGAGAAAAAAGGGAGTGAATACATTCAGAAGGACTTTTAATATTTATAAATGGTTACATATAACCAGTTATCAGTATCATTTTTTATAATACTTGCTAAATAGGATCAGGGCAGTTTTGGTGCAACCTTATCTGGTATTAGAATCATAGAATCATATAATAGTTTGTGTTGGAGAGGACCTTTAAAGGTCTGCCTTGGACAATGACATTTTTCACTAGATCAGGTTGCTCAAATGAATTTATTAGTTCTTGCATATACAAGTTTTGTTTTAATTTATGTCTGTAGGAGTACATTTAAAGTTTTTTTCATTCTTTTTAAGGTGCTGGTGGCTGGTCTCCTCTTGTGTCCAACAAATATCAATGGCTTCAGATTGATCTTGGTGAAAGAACTGAGATTACTGCTGTTGCCACTCAAGGTGGTTATGGGAGCTCTGATTGGGTAACAAGCTACCTTCTGATGTTTAGTGATGGTGGACAAAACTGGAAGCAATATCGTCAAGAAGAAAGCACTTGGGTATGTTCTGGCAATAATGAGAATTAAGTTTCTGCAGAAGACTTAAAATACTTGTACTATACATCATTGCAAATATAAGGAAAATAGTGGAATATAAAGAACTACACTGAAAGTATTTAGATAATTAAATACACAAATTTAGCTTTTAACAAGATAAAAGGCTGTAAAAACTAAAGAAACATCAGAAACCTAGCCTTAGCACATCTCTAGCAGGAGTATCAAGGACATATTTTGAGGACTAAAAATGTACTGCATAATCTCTTTTGTGTTGTTATGTATGGTAAAGTAGTTTTCCAAAGTATTAATCCTAGTATGCTAAATTTGACTTTTAATTAGGATAAAAAAGAATAAAATATTTTTTTTTCTGGAAAATTTAATATCATTTTAAATAATAATAAAAAACAATGCAAAGAAATCAAAATCATAACTAAACAAATCCCAGTTTATTTGAAAACAAATAAATAATAAGCAATATTTAATTTTTTGCCATCTAATTCAGAACCTACTTTCTACTATTCTAATTCAATTGTTTCCTGCTATCTTTGTTGCTGATAATAATAATTAATAAGACCTGTTATTTTCATCACCTTCTAGTCACATGATTTTATTGTGAGCAAAGGACACACAATACCAGAGAGGCAATGTCCAAAATCCACATAAAAAATAGAATGATACAGTGTTAGACTAGAATTGCATATTTCCTTGATCCCCGATGATTAGCAGCTTGGACCAAAGGAAGAATATTGATACCTGCAGTCTGCAATTTCATCCTGCTAGGTTTCTTCTGTACTCCACATACAAACAGCTGTTTAATTTTAAATTTTACTAAGCTTTAGGCTTTGCTTGTTTTTTGCTGCAGTTAAATGTTATGTTAAAAAGTATTTCATTTTATGCATTTTAGTTTTGTTGACTTTTAATTCAAAATGTTCTTGTCACTCTTATTGTCAGACCCTATCTATGGTATAATAAGATTATGCATTGGCTTAGTTGTTGCATAATTATCCTTCTTTTTGAATTTACTACATACTTCTGCTTCAGATTATGCTTTCATAACAAAGAGAAATAAATGAGTTTCTAATCCATATGGTTGTGGGGAATGAGAAAAGAAAAACAATCTTCCAAATGTTAAATGAGAATAAGCTGTTACAATATTGTCTTTGTTCATTTCCAGACAGGCTGATAAAACAAATCTGAGAGATAGAGTTGCTTGGTCTTTTCAGTGAGGGGTCTTTTCAGTGAGGGTTCTTTCAAAATCCCATATTGATATTGCAAACAGTGATACAGATAGTTATTGAATATTGCCACTAGTAAAATACCAAGAAAATGTTCCAAAAATTGTTGAATGCTGATGCAAACATTGGGATAAGGAGACTGTTAGATCTGTAGGAGGGGGGCAAAATAAGGCCTTAGTTCCATTATCTCAAAACTTAATAAAAGAAATTATTACTTTAATGACTGCAATGCAGATTGGAAGTATGGCTTGCAGGCAGTGATGCATAATTCGAGGACGTAAACCATCAAATTCAAGGATAGTCTATTGATCTTTTTTATGTATCTTTATTTAGGAGTTCTGCTTCTAGGAGTATATATTTTCTCTTTTGTAAATGAATGCATAGATGTAGTCTCGGAATGAAACTCTTAAATCTCTATTTATTTTATAGATTTTCTCTGACTATTTTCTGTTTATGTCAAGTCTTTTCAAATGAAGTGCTATAGTTCATTTCAGGCAAGAATATCCCACATTTAATGATACCTGCTGTGTCATCTCTATCCTCTTTTTAACCAAGTCATTGCCTTATTCCAAGATTGCTTGCTGGAGGTAATTTTGATCCTTTTTTATCTTGACTAATACAGTGTATTAGAAAGACAAAAGGCGCACAGTTTTGAGGGTCTCGCGTTGCTCTAAGTACTTCAGCATTCACTGTATATAAGGATTTCTTTTGTAAGCACTCTTTCTAAACTTAAGTAGAAAACATTTGTGTCTTCTCTAAAATTTCACAGCTCCCTACTTTTCATCAACTGTTTCAGAAGTTAGTTTTGTTTTGTGTTTGTCATCTTATGGTTTACCCTGACTTAAAGTTCTAGAGTTTCTCTTGTCCATGGAGCTGATCACAGCTTTTTTACTGACTGTAAAATTTTTGTAACAGTTGAGATACAAAGAGGACCGTCTAGACATCTGCAAATGATCAAGTTATAAAAATATCTGAACAATCCTTCAAAAGTACAATCTTTTCTAAGGTTGGCTACTCTGACCTTGGATGTCTTTGGTAGGTTGAAATGAATCATGTGTGACTGTTATACTTCCCCCATCTATAAAATTCTTCATTGCCTAGTGGTGCTGAATTTGGATGTAGATATTCTAAAGTTAGGTGAGATTAACCTCTTTCCCCTCTTGTGGCTGCTAAATATGATTTGTTTTCACTTTTCTTCGTACTAGGAAATGATTTAGAGAGGATCATGGTGACTATATACCTTACCCTGCAATATACCTTTATCCGAGCCGTTCTCATTAATATTTTACTAATGGCATAAATGCATACCTTACTTGCTATTTTATACCTATAACGACATTATCTTTCACATAGGTTGTATTTATTGATTAAAATCCTTGTATTACTAAAGATACTTTTGAACGACTAACTCCATTACAGTTACTAGGACTACTCTCATTGCAGATTAAGTACTGTAAAGTATATTTAGGTATAGGGCTTTTAAAAAATTTTCTCTTAGCTTGAAAAATAAAAACCAACAATGTTTGCACACTAATTTTGATTTCTTTCTTCACTGACATGACTATCAATGCAGTTTTAAAAGATATTACTAAATCTTTTCTACACTGCTTTTGATACTAATATAAAGCCTTTTCAGGTTTTTTCCATTCCTAGGATCAAAATCAACATGTTTTTAGAAGTTGTTATAGTTCTGGTGAAGATATAATTCTCAAGTGAAATAGTTGTTATTGACAGTTGTTATTGACAGTAAAATACGTACTTTTGGACAGAGGAAAGACCAATTCAAATAAATTTTATGTTTTCCTTAATGTAATGTAAACATGTTTGAACAAGGAATGTTGTTGCTTTTCTTTATGCATATCCTCTTAAACTTATTCGTAATTTTTCCGTTCTGTAGTATAATTTCAGATACAGTAAAGCCCACCCTCCCAAGTCCAAGCTTTTGCATAGTTCTCTTTTAACCTCTAAAATTTGCATTGGTTGCACACCTGTGTGTGCATATTAAACTGTCAGCTTTGTACTCTGGAAAAGACAATTCTTTTTGCTTGTTTTCATTCAAACTTCAGGAGTTGTGTGGTAGAACATCACTAAAAAACTATGACAAACTTAGGCTTTGGTTCAAGAAGCATTAAGACAAGCTTTACGTTTTTCAGTATTACTTTTAATAGTAGTACTACTATTATTTTTTTTCTGAGCAATTTGTAAACTAGTTATTAGCACCTTAGCTCATTTTGTACTTGATAGTTTATATTATCTGTTTGGAGCTGTGCATATTTTTCCTGTGAGAATAAATTGGGAAATTTCTGACTATTTTTACAACATCTGTTTTAAAAGACAAATCTTTGCAACACAGAAGTATATTTATATCTCTGTTTGTATGTATATTTAAATTCTAGATCTATTTTCCATTTAATTTATCTTAGCTTAATTTAAAGCTGGAAGTTTGCTTTATTACAATTTTCTCAGTCTTGTGAGTTCACATAGAAGTAGTTTCTCTCTAACAGTTACTGCTCTGATGGTATAGAATAAAACACATGAATGCTGAATGACCCGTTGCACGTGCATTACTATACGTATTTCCAACTTCCTCTTTAAAAGTATTTGAATTGTTGTAGTTTATTGGAAACTTCCTGTGCTGTAAAATGACTCAACATTATGGAAAGTTCCAGATTAAGGAATACCAATTCTCGTATTCTGTAATAGTGACATACAATTCAAGAGTGTGGAGTTGCTTCACTGTTTCCTTGAAGCCAAGGGCTCTTCATAAGTCTCAGGGAATCACGTTTGTTGGAAGCTATAATCCTTTTCCTTAGAGAAAAATAAGAGTCACTCTTCTTGATAATAATCTGCTTCACTGTAAAAGCAAAACACTGTACCTATATGTTAATTAAGACTTCTCTTAATTACTTCTTTGAACTAAAACAACATTGTATTGACTCCTTTTGCAGCCCAAGGCATACATAATAAAAATGGGTACTCCATCACTACGTTTTTCTTAGATACAGATTCCAAATGTTGTGGATTCAGGATGCAGACTGATGTGTCACTTCTTCTGTTGCTACTCATGGAAAATAAAGAACTTTTTTAGCTAAGAATTAAAGTAGGACAGATGGTGCTGACTTCAACACAGTTGGTTCTAATGCGCCTGTATTTGTCATAGATTTTTCATCATTCACTTATCTTGCATTTTTCACCGAAAAAATACCAATAGAACAGCTTTAACTACTTGACTCAACTGTATAAGTCAAGGATATATGAAAACTTAGCTGCAACTGTTCTCTGTCTTTCTGCAACATGCTCAGAGACAAAATCATCATAGTTAGCTAGACTAAGTAATTCATATGTAAAAACTCCAAAGTGCACCAGTATGTAAAAAGCGGTTAAAAAAATATAAATTATCGCAGCAAAGTCAAGCTCCAGCTGCACCTTGGGCTTCCTGACCCCAGCCCTACAGAACCGGGTCCCTGTACTCTTCACAGGTTACTTGTCCCTGCTTGCACTGCTTGTGCAGTTTGCTCCTATTCTTCAGTTTGACCGGCAGGTCTTGACTCAGCAACACTGGTCTCTTTCCTTACCTGCCTGATTTGCCTACCCTGTTCTTCTCCCTTGTCTCAGAGGACTGTTTCCCAGGGGGTCTTACTGAGTAATTCCTTGAAGAGCTGGAAGTCTGCTTTCCTGAAATTTAGGGTCCTGACTATACTCCTCACTTGCTCCATATCCCTCAGGACCTTGAACTCCACCAGTACGTGATCACTGCAGTCTAGGCTGACTCCAGTCTTGATGTCACTTCTATCAGTAACCATCAGGCCCAGTGTTGCATCCCCTTGGGAAGGGGTCTCTATTAGCTAGTTGAAGAAATTATCAGGAGTCAGGGTGGTTGAAGTCCCCCTGTAGGATGAGAGCTTGCAAGTGTGAAGCCTCCTGTAGGTGGAGGAAGAAGACTTCATCAGTTGACTCTCCTTGATCAAGTATCCTGTAGTATACACCAATTACAAGGTTCCCATTGGTTCCTTGGTCTTTTATTCTGACCTACAAGCTTTCAACCTGTTCATGGCTAGTCTTCAAAGACAGCTCTTCACATTCTATCCCTTTTCTGATACATAGAGCAACACCTCCCCCACCTTCTTCCTGATCTGTCCACTCTGAGCAGTCTGTAGGCATTGATAGCCACACTCCAGTCATGGGATTCATCCCACCAAGTTTCAGTGATGGCAACTAGACGGTAGCTTTCTAGTAGCATGGTAACTTACAGCTCCTTCTGTTTGTTTCCCAAGCCTTGTGTGTTTGTATAGAGGTCCTTCAGCCAGGCTGTTGGTCGCATTGCCTTCTGAGTGGAAGACTCTCTATTTCCTTTAAGGTGTTTTGCGCAAGTTTCCTGCCTGGTACCTACAACCTCAGGAGCCTCCAGCTCATCTCCACAGGACTTCAACTGTGTTGCGACGTCCCCAGAATACCCCTGGAAAGCAGGTGGAGGGCCCATACCAGCACCCTGTCCCTCCAACCACTGTGTGTCCTCCCACCACTTGTCATAGGCAAGTCTGATATTATCCCTCTCCCCCTTCACATCTAGTTTAAAGCCCTATCAATGAGCCCTGCAAGTTCCTGGACAAAGACCCTGCTCCCACTTTGAGAAAGGTGGCTCCCATCTGCTACCTGTAAACCTGCTGCCACGTAGGCCATCCTATTGTCAACAAAACTCGAAGTTATTATAGTGACAGCAGCCATGGAGCCATGTATTAATAGACTGGACCCATCTGATCTTTGCAATGTCACCACCCTTAAATGGAAGGAGGAAGAAAAAAGGAGTGTGTGTTTTTTCGTGGTGGGGCACACATGTTTCTAATTAAGACATGAGCAGTGGAAGTGGGCTTTATTATCTTCCACTGAATCCATCCAAGATGTGTCCAAACAAGAATCTAAAATCTCATTTGACATAAGAAAAATGAAGCTCAGTGACAAAGGGTTGGATACTGGAATATTTTTTTAATTCAGTCATCTGAAATGTTTGCTTAGTCTGTTACTTCACTTGATGTGAGGAGGAGAATAGAGACGTGAATATTTCATAACTAATAATTTATTCTATGAATGTTTTCATTTTCTGCCTGAGAATTGTTTGTTGGCAGAATATGATTTTGCATAAGTGAATTAGTGATTTTCAAATTATCTGTAGAGTAGTACTTTTAAAAATAGTTTGTGATTTTTATTCAGCTTGCTGCAGTATTCAGGAACATATCTTTAGCTGTTCTCAATATGTACACAGATCACAGTGATATGTTTAAATTCCCCAGCTAAGTAACCTTGAGTGTTAAGATCAGGCTTTCTTCAGTAAAAGTTCAGAATAATGAATTGAAATGAATTTCCAGAAGAGTTCTGTACTAATTTCATGACACTGTGATGAATACATTTATAGTACCCCATGAACTCAAAAATTATGTGTAGGGAAAACAAATGAGATATGAAAATGGTTAAATTAATTTAATTTGAAAAAGATTATGAGGGGTCAGTTTTAATGTCTCCACAGTTCTAGGGAAAAAAAAAATAAATCCAAGCATCTCAATCCTGTTAATCTGGGTATTTCTAGTCACATCTTATTTCTTGCCCTTCCTCTTTGGCTCCACTGCAGCTACTTATCTTTCATAGTTATCAGAAATAGTACATTGAATAACATCTTCAAATATTTTTGGTTAACTGATGAAACACAAAATGAAACTGACCATTTTGTTTTCCCTGCAACCCAAGCAGTGTTTTGGTGTAGGTACATGCATATACCCACAACCACAAATGCAGATACATTCCACGATAGAAAACTGACTGATACAGCTTCTAATCAAGAGACTTTGCATACAAATAAATCTTGTATATATATCACTGCAAATATTATGGCAGTCCAGATCTGGGGGACAAAAATTTCATGCACAGAGTTAAAGAAGCCATATTTAACTAAGGGCAGCAAGATGCCTTGAAAATATGCAAATTCAGCAACATGTAGAAGTAAATGTTCTACTAGAATTAGACATGCACAGGTTAATTTTAATGTATGTACTACTACTGCTGTTATTAAGTTGTCTTAATGAATAAAAGCTCTGGAAACCTAATATTAGTGCGTTACTTCATTATTTTAAAGACAGCTGTCCATGTAAACTGTTAATTTAGAACTAGAGTTAGATTCTGGGGCAGATCCTGTAAAAAACTTCGGGGCAGATCTTGTAAAGAACTTCTTTTCTAGCAGTCACCTGTGGCATTGTAAATTTCTTAGAGAATGCAATAGAAGAGCAACTACTGTTTGCTGTATTTAGGTCGCAGGAGAAACAGCAAGTAGCCAGTTCATTGCTTCTGCCTTTCTTTGCAGTTTTAGTTAGTGAGTTTGTGCTATAAAAGCCAAAGCATTAATTTGTGCTTCTAATCTGCACAGACCTTGGAAAAAGCAGTACTGTTATCTTATTTAGTGACCCGCCTACTGGATAAGGTTGTAGTATTCTTGGACTTCAGTAAAGCCTTTGGCACAGTTTCTCATAGAATTCTGCTTCAGAACCTGTCAGTCTCTGGCCTGGACAGGCGCACGCTCTCCTGGGTGGAAAACTGGTTGGATGGCCGGGCCCAGAGAGTGGTGGTAAATGGTGTGAAATCCGGCTGGAGGCCAGTGACAAGTGGGTTTCCCCAGGGCTCAGTGCTGGATCCAGCCCTGTTCAATGTCTTTTATCAATGACCTGGATGAAGGCATTGGGTGCACCCTTAGCAAGTTTGTGGACGACACTAAGCTGGGTGGAAGTGTGGATCTGCTGGAGGGTCAGGAGGCTCTTCAAGGGGATCTGAACAAGCTGGAATACAGGGCTGAGACCAATGGCATGAGGTTTAACAAGGCCAAATGCCAGGTCCTGCGCTTGGGGCACAACAACCCTGTGCAGTGCTACAGAGTAGGAGAAGAGTGGCTAGAAAGCTGCCTGGAGGAGAAGGATATGGGGGTGTTGATTGACAGTGACTGAACATGAGCCAGAAGTGTGCCCAGGTGGCCAAGAAGACCAATGGCATCTTGACTTATATCAGAAATGGTGTGAGCACCAGCTCCAGGGAGATTATTCTCCCTGTGCACTCGGCACTGGTGAGACCACACCTTGAATACTGTGTTCAGTTCTGGGCCCCTCACCACAAGAAGAATGTTGAGGCTCTGGAGCGAGACCAGAGAAGATCAAAGAAGCTGGTGAAGGGGCTCGAGAACAAGCCTTATGAGGAACGGCTGAGAGAGCTGGGGTTGTTTAGCCTGGAGAAAAGGAGGCTGAGGGGAGACCTTATTGCTCTCTACAACTACCTGAAAGAAAGTTGTAGAGAGGAGAGAGCTGGCCTCTTCTCCCAAGTGACAGGGGACAGGATGAGAGGGAATGGCCTCAAATTGCACCAGGGAAGGTTCAGGCTGGACATTAGAAAAATTTTTTTGCAGAAAGGGTCATTGAGCACTGGCACAGGCCGCCCAGTGAGGTGGTTGAGTCACCATCCTTGGAGGTATTTAAAAGACAAGTGGATGAGTTGCTGAGGGGCATGGTTTAGTGTTTGATAGGAGTGGTTGGACTAGATGATCCTGTAGGTCTTTTCCAACCTAATGATTCTATGATTTTGTGATTTGGTTTAATAACAATTGTAGCTGTCCATTAAGGTAATTATTCTATCTTTACCTCAGATTATCTCTTAATCTACATATAGTGATGGTGTAACACCATATTTTTATGAAAATAATTCACTTTGATTTATGCTGAATTATTATTTAATTATTGGTTGTCTTAAGGTCAATATCTTTATAATATCTTGTTTGTGGAAAATAGTAAGTATTACAAGTAGAAATGAATGGTTTAGTTCTTTGCTTCTCAGGTGCTGGCTGTTCTAGAGTCATATGATACTGATCATATCATTCTCACACTAATATGAGCATTTTGTGCTTGAACACATTTTCTTGTCTGAAAATGAATTATGATGGATAGGAAATAAACGTTCTATGGATTGGAAAGCATTACCCCTATTTTCTGCAACAATGCATTGTGAACAATGCAGATAACCTGAGGAAATCAAGTTGTCTTTGAAAAAAAAAACAAGTTCATCTTCAAAAACATAATGGGATGTGTTTATTTTTCTCAAGGTCTGTTGAACTAGAAAGTAGTAGCACACCTCATATTCATCTTCTCTGTTTACCCCAGCCACTCTCTCATACGTGATAAAAATAGTTTAAGAAGTTGACTTCAGAATTCTTTTGGAAGCATGTCTCTTATCTATATGGTTTTCTTTTATGCCTGGTACAACCCCTGAAGTTTAAAGTTAGCTAAAGAGAAGCTCCTAAGTTTTCATGAAACTTTGATCATTGAACTTTAGAGAAAACCTCAAGTTTATTTCGACTACATACAGTCTTAAATCTGATATTGTGATGGTCATGCCATTGTGAGAGTATATTATCTTTACAGAGTAGTCATATATGTATAATCTTCACCTTTCCCTTCTAGGAACTTAAAATTCCTTTAGAAAACTTTTTAAACATTGAAATTATAGACGCCTAGAGGTTGAAATAGGAATTTATATCTGTATCTCTTAAGACAGAGTTCATAATGGTTAATTATGCAAGGAGAGCATCTTTTAGAGTATGTATGAAATTTCCATTGATTTTTGAAGTAAATATTCATTCAATATCAATGTCTTATTTTATCAATACCACTTTCAATTGATATTGACCTGACCAATATATTGATAAAATTTCCACTGTGCGTATTTCTTAGTTGACTAATATTGCATGTGATCATTGTATCTTCACAATTTGGGGGCATTGTTCCTGTGTAATGCTACAGTATTTGCTAAAATTTTACAAATTTGTACTTAATATATTTTCTATTCATTTTTTGCAAAATAAATCATGTAAAACCAAATGATATTAATAACCTATATATCAATACTGTTTGGTTTCTTGTTGTCCTATTTTGGGAATTTTTTCACAGATGGAAATGAATATTATTCCTCTACTATATATGTGCCTGCTTCTTAGCAGCATGTATTCCATATTTAATAATTATATTTTCCGTGGTAGACTGGTTTTTAATCCACTTAAATCTACATTCGCTATTGCCAGACAGTGGCATTTGCTGCCAGTTGTTTTAAAGGTCACAGATAAGTAGGCTTAAAATTAACTTTATTGTACATTTCATCCTTTGTGTAAAACTTGCTACAGTTAAACTGTGAAAAGAATATTTCAGTGTTTTAAATAAGTGATTTAGCAATTACAGCACCACTACTTACCTTATATTTAGTAAAGATTTCTATGAGATCAGTTCTGCTCTTTGAAAATCCAGTGAAAAGCTTTTCTATACGACCTCTTAAATTACTTTATTTCTGAAGGTCACCAACCCTAATTAAAATATCACTGACAAATATCCCTCAAGGTGCCTTTTTCTCTGTTTCCTTGTATAGTTAGCTCTAAGGAAATCAGCTGGAATCTCATGGGTTTTTGGTCTCCAGAAATGAGTGGAAAAAATCAGAAAAGCTTCAAGAAACATTTTAACTTATGACCTTTAATGCATTTGAACATGCATCTCCATTGTAAAAATATTTATTTCTTATACTTGTTAATTTACCTGAAAATTTTTCAGTGGATTTCCTTGTGTGAAGGTCAACTATTTTATTTAAGTGGACATATTTAAACTGTATTTGACATAGAATGCTCCGCAGGCATCCTTGACCCATTTCATCTATGAAAAAGTAAAGGAATTGAGCATATATATTTTTGTGTAGAATTCAGTAACTCCCAGTATTTCCCTTAGAAAACAACTGAGTTTTAATATTCCCTGTTAGTTAAAGTTATATTTGGCATAGTAAACAGGTCAAGGATGCTATAAATTTGTCTGTCTTACTATCACATTCACCTCTCTGACAGCTTAGGTTGTGAAAAACATCAGGGAATTCCTTATGGGACTCCATGGCATTTGCAATAATCACCTTTTTTTTAACTAACTGTCTGTGCAGATTTTTGCTCCTATCCCAACCTTTATTATTATTTATTAGAATTATGGGCAGGAAAATTTAGGAAAAGTCATAGTAACTTAACGGCATAATGTCCTGCATCTGAATCAGATAGCTGTGGGATTTTTCTTCACATTTGTGAACTATTATTTTGCCTTTATTACAGAATATTTCTAGTAGAAATACATCTCTTTAAACCTTCCATGGCAGATGGATCCTGTATGAACTACTTATTTTATTTTTGGGGAATTTCACTACATTACTTTTAATTTACATTTTAAAAAAATAATCCCACCTTCTATTTCCTCTGTTTTCTGCATTTTACTAAGGAATTAAAATAGTAATATGGTAAAGAGAAAACTGAAATCTGAAAGATTTGGTGAGATGAGTTGTGTAAGATGCATGTAATTATTAATGAAAAGATCTGTTTTCTATTCATGGTTTATGAGCTAAGGTTGAATATATGTCACGTCTTTTCTAAATGCCAATATATTTAAATATTGTGCAAATGTGTAGTGTTAAGCAATACATTCTTTAACTGCTTGCAATTGTGAGATGGGAACAACACTACAAAAAGGAATATGTAATTGCAGATAATACCAGAGGACAAAAGGTTTAAATCTGTTTTAAAGGAAGTTATTTTACTGAATCATGTCTAGGATAGAGGGAGATGAATTAAGAAATAAAACTGGAAGAGAAAGGAAAAATCATTACTGGCACTGGAGAGATAAATTCCATTTTTGTGGGTGATAGAGAATAACTCATTCTTTGTCTTCTGGTTTACTGTCTGATTTTTCAGGTAAGACCATAACGGAAGTCCTGAAAGCTCCCTCTGTGGACAGAAAGAAAATTTTAATGCTGTTTCAGTTGTCAGTGCACACCTGTTCCCTCCCTGTCTTCCAGTGCAGTATACAAGATATTGATTGTCTAATGATTTCAATTTGGATATTGATATTTTTCAGTAACGTTGATAAATATTTTTTTAAGTGAAAGATGCTATTTAAAACTAAAATATGATAAGCAAGGAAATCTATTTAATTCCTTCTTTCAGATGTTGATGTAAACAAGGAAAAGTTGGGCTTGCTTAGGCTAGAGAAGAGAAGGCTTGAAGGAGACCATATACAAGCTTTCTAGTACTTAAAAGGGGGCCTACAGGAAAGCTGGAGAGGAGCTCTTTATCAGGGAGCACAGTCATAGGATGAGGGGTTATAGTTTTAAGTTGAAAGAGGGGAGGTTTAGATAAGATATTAGGAAGAATTTTTTACTGTGAGGGTGGTGAGACACTGGAATAGGATGCCTAGAGAAGTCATGGATGCCCCATCCCTGGAGGTGTTCAAGGCCAGGTTGGATGAGACATTCAGCAACTTGGTGTAGTGAAAGGTGTCCTTGCCTGTGTCAAGGGGGGTGGAATTTGATGATCTTTAAGATCCCTTCCAACCTTCCTATGTTTTATGATTCCATGATTCTAAAAGTAATTTATCTGGACATATATTACCAAGGTAATATTAAAGAAAATTACTACTATGCTCTTTGGGTACTATGCCTGTTAAATTACAGAGATCTAGTATAAATATTTGCAGTAGTTCTGCAAATTCAGTGTTATAGAATTCAGATTTTTTTTTGATGAAAGCCATGTGAACCATAAAGTCTTTTCCATAGAATTTTACATTATTTGCATAAATATGAGAAATATTAATAATGAATTGGCTGATACCTTGGGAAAGATGTTGAAGAACTTTACAGAGGCAAATTGATGTCATCAAGGAACTGCTGATGCACACATGTTATATGAACCATCTTTTGTGATACATTATTATTTTTCAAAGTATACTCATGTAACTGAATCACATGGCAAATGTAGTATGTAGCTAAATGAAACAAGAAGTGACATAACATGAATGTAAAAAGAGTAACGCAATTTCTCATTCTGTGGACTTGAAGTTCTTCTTAAGAAACAGCTGAAGTAGGCAAAGCATGCTGATAAGGGATTCATAATGTTGGATAAAATTGCCAAAGTTAAGCTGTCTACTGAAATGGAGTTTTTTGTGGTTTTTTTTTCCCTTGTTACCCTGCTTCTGACCTGTTAAAAGAAGCAGAAAGATTTATCTATATTGTTATATTTGATTTGATAAACTTCGACCATATAAGATTATGCACTGAAATGTAGAACTATACTCACTATGTTAAAAACTCAGTGTTCTTATTCTTGCTAACATTTTAGTTCAGTTATGGAAACATATTTATATCAAGATTTTATGAGAGGTATACAACCAGTATTATGCTTACTGTGTTAGGCTTGCTATGTATTTGAGGAATTTGTTTCTCCAAACACATTAGTTCTTTAAGATTACCAAGCTGAATAAAGAACAAGAAATACAATAGTACAAGTTTGGCTTGTTGTAGGAAAGAGCATAAACCTTGATGATAAAGCAAGGAAAAGAAGAGTTAGACTAAAATGGAGAAGAGGGAGAGTTAGATGAGGAGGATGGCATAAGGAGAAACATACATGGTGACATAAGCAGGAGTGAGAATTAAAAGACAGCTCTGTGAGCAGAATGAAGCACTAAAGAGAAAAGATCTAGGAAGGCAACATAAATAGAAATAAACAGAAATTTAGGCTGGCATATGATTCTTGTGAACAAGGAAGGCTAGGACTAGAACTAAAGAAAAACTTGAGGAAACCAAAGGAAAAATCCATTAGATTAATGGTTATTTCCCTTTTCATAAACACAAAAATGATATGCATGGAAAAAAATTCCATTACTATTTTTTCAGTCCTCCTGTGTTCTTGAAACTTTGTTTGCAAACTCACAGAAAATTTAGCATGAAAAAGGTTTTATATTTCAGTTGAAAACAACATCAGAAAAGCAAGCAAACAAAAAAATTAAGAAAAAAATGCCAGTAGAAGTTGTGGTTTGAATTTTTTTTGTTTTATTTTTTCTGTTTGTTTTGTTGTTGTTTTTTTCTCCTGAGGAGCACTGTGGTACTGATGCATAACCATATACCTAAGGAAAAAAGACTTGAAAAGCATTACTTTTTCATTTTTTCATTGACTCATTAATGACTGTACGTAAATCACTTCTCAATGCCATAAAGGGGAACATTAAAATATATTCTATAGAAGATACTTCATTGTCAAAAAAGAAGTTAGACTTTATGAATGTCAGAGTAAGTTCAATAATTTAAACATATTGTTGTATACCGGAAGAAGAAAATTGAAGATATTTGTCATTGGCTTCATCTCTCCATTACTTTTGTTGGAACAGCTCTACTCTTATTACACGAGGGAATAGCTAAGATTATTCCTCGGTTGTTGTTGATTTACTACAATTAGAAGACCCAGAGAAAATACTAGTTGTGGGGATGGAATTCTAGTTGTGTGGAATCTGGAATGTAAACCTCACAAGGTATCCTGGAGAACTTTAGCATTAAGAATTTACTAGAAAGAAGATGAGGAGTTTGAAAAAATATTAGAAAGAATACTACTATGTTTACAACTGTAACATGAACCTAGAAGAAATAAATGGTCAACACCAAGGAAAATGAAATATAGAATAATGGAAATATAGAATGGTTTGTGTTGAAAGGGACCTTAAAGATTATCAGTTTCTAACCCGCCCTGTCATGGGCAGGGACATCTTCCACTAGCAGGCTGCCAATGGTCCCATCCAACCCGGCCTTGAACACGTCCAGGTATGGAGCAACCTCCTTGGGCAACCTGTGCCAGTGCCTCACCACTCTCATTGTGAAGAATTTCTTCCTAATGCCTAGTCTAAATCTGCCCCTCTCCAATTTACAGCTGTTGCTCCTAGTCATATCTCTATGAACCTTTGTAAAAAGTCCCTCCCCAGCTTTCTTGTATGCCCCCTTCAGGTACTGGAAGGTTGCTATGAGGTCTCCTTGCAGCCTTCTCTTCTCCAGGAAGAACTCTTACACTTACAACTCTTACAGCCTGTCCTTGTATGGGAGGTGCTTGATTCCTCTGATCATCTTTGTGGCCCTCCTGTTCCAACAGTTCCGTATCCTTCATGTGATGAGGGTTCCAGACTGGACACAATACTCCAGATGAGGACTCACAAGAGTGCAGTAGGGGGGCAGAATCACATTACTCGTGCCCCTGGCTATGCTTCTTTTGATGCAGCCCAGGATACGGTTGGCCTTCTGGGCCACAAGCACACATTGCTGGCTCATGTCAAGCTTCTCATAAACCAGCACCCCCAAGTCCTTCTCTGCAGGGCTGCTCTCAATCACATCACCCCCCTTCCTGTACAGGAACCACAGATTTCCCCGTCCCAGATGTAGGACCTTGCACTTGGCCTTGTTGAACCTCATAAGACTCACACAGGCTCACTTCTCAAACTTGTCCAAGTCCCGCTGGATGAGATCCCATCCTTCTGGTGTGGCAACTGCACCAGTCAGCTTGATGTCATCTGAAAACTTGCTGAGGGTGCATTCAATCTTGCTGTCTATATTGTCAATGAAAATAATAAACAGCACTGGTCGCAGTATGGACTTAGCACGAATCTCCATCTGGTTATCAAGCCATTGATCACTACTCTCTGAAAGTGACTATCCAATCAATTCCTTACCTACTGAACAATCTACCCGTCAAATCCATATTTCTCCAATTTACAGAGAAGGATGTTGTAGGGGACTGTGTCAAAGGCTTTACAAAAGTCCAGATAGATCACATCTGTAGGTTTTCATATGTCTACTGCTATCCCATCATAGAAAGCCACTAAGTTGGTCATGCAGGACTTGCCCCTGGTGAAGCTATGCTGGTTGCCTCTAATCACCTCCCCGTCCTCCATGTGTTTTAGCATAGCTTCTAGGAGGATCTGTTCCATGATCTTCCCAGGCACAGAGGTGAGGCTGATAGGTCAGTAGATCCCAGGGTCATCTTTTCTACTTTTTTTAAAAATAGGGATAGTGTTACACAAGCTTTCAACCTGTTTGTGGTACTCTTCAAAAACCACATCTATCTATGATGCTCAGATTATTTACTTCAGGAAATATGAATATATTAAAGGCAGCACATACAGGTATATAAAAAATGAATAGGAAAAAATATTTTCAAACATGAAGAAGAACATTCTGTGTTGGGCAAATGATCTTTTAGTGAGTAAAACCAATTAGTGTCGATGAGATAGTAAAACTTCATAGCTTCATCTGAAGTTTCAGAGTGCCATGATTAACTATTTTTTTATAAGACTGTTATAGTTGGATTTTTTTTTTTTTTGATAAACAGCTTATCTTTCTTATCCCTGAACTGTCAATAGATAACTTAATATTGTGCTGGAGCATGTGCAAAGAAGGGCAATGAAGCCCATGAAGGGTCTAGAGCACAGGTCTTATGAGGAGCAGGTAAGGGAAGTGTGGTTATTCAGTCTGGAGAAAAGGAGGCTGAGGGGAGATTTATTGCTCTTTGCAGCTACCTGAAAGGTAGTTATGCTTAGGCATGTGTTGGTCTGATAGGATGAAAGGAACAGCCTTAAGTTGCATCAGGGGAGGTTCGGATTGGATATTATGAAATTTTACTTCACTGGAAGTGTTGTCAAGCAGTGGAATAGGCTGCAGAGGGAACTGGCTGAGTCACCATCCCTGAAGGTATTTAGAAGATGTGAAGGTGTGGTTCTTAAGACATGGTTTAGTGGCCAGCTTGAAAGTTTTAAGTGTACTGCTGGACTTCATGATCATTCTAACCTAAATGATTCTGCAATTCTGTGAAAACAGATATTCATAGGAGTGTTGCGCGTTGTATTTCACTGGAAGCCAAGTATCTTCAGTATATCTGAAGCCAGATCCAGGAGTTTCATGTTCCAATACTGAATGTTTCTGTCTCTTCTTCTGTCATTTTTAATAGATTTTTAGTAGATGAAGACTGGAGTACAGTGTTATAGAAACACTGATCAGTCAGTCAAGTTTCCTAACAAAGTAAATAAAATATAATATAAAATCTAATTTCCCTGACTATGAAAAATCTTCCCTAACTAGAAAGCCTGAAAAAGTACTTACAGATAGACAAAACTAATAGAGACTTTCAGTTAATGAGTCAAGGAGCTAAACTGTTGGTTTTCAAATGACTTTATATTACAAAATATTGTCCATCTGTAATATACTCATTTCCTGAAAGATGGAAAAATTGATATACTAGTCTACTAGTCTCCACAGCATACATGCACCTTCAGACATGTGTGTTGAAAAACTTTCTGGAACAATGATAAGAATAAACTTTTCTTCAATACTAAGCAGATTCTTTAAATTATAATATTTCAAAAGAGGTTTCTGAGTGAAATACAGAGAAGCTGTATCTTCCAAAAGAACAAAAATAACAAAGCCATCCCAGAATATTTTCAGATCAGGGAAGCAAAGGGAATGTTCTGTAAGCACCTAAAAATGTTCATCAATTTAACATGCACATAGTTTTCCCTTTAGTATCTTTTTTCCCCTGTTTTTTTTGTAAGATTGAGACTGATGGAGTTCTGTGGAATTTCATAAATTCTGACTGAAAAAATTAAAATCACTCAAAAGCTGGATGAAGGCTACTTGCATGAAGCCCAACTCTGACATTTATAAATTTCTCTGTTCTTTTCATTGAAATGCACACACAGGGAACAGTTTTGAGAAATCAAAAAAGTCTGTAACAGCTGTTTTTTGGCCTACGCTATGGACAGAAAAATAGCATTCCACTGCTGAAAATGTCAAGCAGAGATGGTTTTACAGTGACTTGGTTACAACAATTGCCTTTTTGGTCTGTTTCTCTGGACCAGATTGTAGTCTTTGTTTATATATATAAAAAAAAAGTTCTTTCATGTTGAGTGAGAAATACACGAACTAAGAGTAGCCCTGAAGAGAAGGACTTGAATTGTTGGATAAGAAGCTTAACATGTGCACTTCCAACCCAGAAATCCAACCATATCCCCAGCTACCTCAGAAGAAGTGAGACCAGCAGATCGAGGGAGGCAATTCTCCCCTTCTGCTTCACTCTTGTGAGACCTCACCTGGAGGTCTCCAGAACTGCATTCAGTCCTCAGAACAGGAAGGACATGGATCTGTTAGAGCAAGTCCAGAGAAGGGCCACAAAGATGGTCTGAGGGTTGGAGCACCTCCCATATGAGGACAGGCTGAATTGAGCGTGTTTAGCCTAGAGAAGAGAAGGCTTTGGTGAAGACCTTATAGAAGCCTTCTAAAAGTTAAAGGAAGCCTACAGGAAAGATGTAGAGGAGCTCTTTAGCAGGGACTGCAGTGATGAGATGGGAGGTTATGGTTTTAGTCTGAAAGAGGAGAGATTTAGATTAGATATCAGGAAGAAATATTTTACTGTGAAGGTGGTGAGGCACTGGAACAAGTTGCCCAGAGAAGTTGGGGATTCCCCATCCTTGGAGGTGTTCAAGGCCAGGATGGATGAGACTTTGAGCAACCTGTGTAATGGGAGATGTCATTGCCATAGCAAGGGTGTGGGAACTACATGATCTTTAAAGTCCCTTCCAACCCAAACCATTCTGTAACTCTGATTAAACAGAAATTTAAAGCACTAATTGTATGTTGTGGAAGTTGCTGTATATTTGAGTATGATGCTAAGAGGCAAATACAGAAAAATCTTAGAGGTTTGCTTTTCTTCTTTGTAGTATCTGTATTGATTCAGTGATACCCCTGCTAGCTTGTTCTGAGAAAAAATTGACTTTCTGCATTTGCAGTAGATAGACTGCAGTTCCTTTTAAAACACCATATACCTGTAAACCAGTTCCTGGTGCAAACTTCAGAAATATTTCTGCCAGGGTTCACAGCAAACATCCAAGAAACTGCTAAGGCACTGAGTCAGTAGAAAGCAGTGGCTTGAAGCTAGTTTATAATGAAACTTAAATAAAAGTAATTGTATTGTTTTACCCAGAAGGTAGTATGATACCCAGATGAATAGTTGAAAAACAGAAAGCTATTTGGCTACTGTGGTTGAAAACTTCTGAAGTCCTTCCAAAGCAGGTCTATCACAGTGGGAAACAGAGCCCTGGTCATAGTAGCTACCTTTTATTAATCATGTATTAACAGACTACATTTTGGATTTCCTGTCATATTAGAAGTATTATCTATGGCTATATTCACTGTAACATAAATTATTTTAAAGAAGGTCATAATTCTAAGAAAAGTAGAGACCTGTAGTAGTATCTATTCTATGTTTTGTTTACTGTTGTACATAAGGGAAGACCGAAGCCATATTTTGTGATTTGATGACACAGAAAGTACCTACTTAGTCTTGAGTCTAGGCACGTGGGTTAATGTCTCTTAATTTCTTTGATTAAAACTGCTGTCTGAGATCCTTAATTCTGAAGAGGTCACATTAGTTCCCTAGCAGGATTATGTCCACAGGCAGAAGAAAAGAACCTAGTATAAACACAACAGTCTCTGCCTTCTCCTGCACTTTGCTAAGTGAATCCTGGCCCTGTGAACAGAGAAAAGTCAATTCAATTTAGCCAGCCATGTCACATTAGAAAAATCTAAGCTCTGTGCACTGCCAGATTCATATTATTGTTGATAAATCAGGAAAAAAACCCTGCCGATGTTCAAAACAACATTCAGATCAACATGTTGAAAATAAGAGTCTCCCTTAAAGGTTTTCAGATGGAGAGAGAAAGAGTTATTTCACTGAGGGGGGAAATATCTTTTGCTCTGTTTAAGTAAGTATTCAAAGCAATGACTTGTTTATTCTTTCACACATTATTTGAAGCAATATGCAGTTCTAGCCAGTCATCTGAGACCCAAAGGAAAATGAAGCAACTCTGTATGAGAAAATTTTGTTAATGTAAAACCAAAAAAAGATTTTTTTTCAATATTGGCAAGATCGTATAGCAAGTTTACAGATGTAATAATTAAAAAACTAAATCCCTTACATGTCCAGGAGTACTGAGAAAATAAATATTAAAATCTAATGTTTTGTATGTTAGCTAGAAATCTAATTACAGGTAAAAGTGGTGTACACAGATTCACTGAGAGCAACTAGTAGAAATTATTTTCAAATTATTAGTCATTAGGAAACATAAAAATAGTGGAAAAGCTTTTTAGTTCCTGTGCATGAATTTTCTAATTTAAGTGATTGTTTTGCCACAGGTATATGTATTTTAACATTTAAATTGCAAGTTGCAACAGCTGAGTCAATTCCTTTTATGAGTCAGTTCAATATGTTCAAGCATATGTTAAATTTCTCTTTCAAACAACTGTACCTGTCAAAACCTAAAATGTATTATTCAACCCCAGACAGAAATATTTGGGCATATCTCTCAGTCTGCAATAACAAAGAACCTTGAAACCTTGATATTAGTGGGAAGCAAAATTAATTAAATACACCCAAAAGAGTATTAGTATTGAACATCTCCTGAGATATTGATGGTTATGCTTTAATACTTATTTGGTCTTACAACTTACTTGTTTTTCCTGTTTCCAATGGAGATTAAGAAAAAATAGGGAGGAGGAGTATGTAAGAACGTATGAAGACATAGTCAGCTTCTACACTCATGAAATACAATGAGAGTTATGGTCAAGCTTCACCTTCAGTTGCTAGGGAAAAATGCAGAAGCTTATTTTGAGAAGTGACAAACAGTGAAAACATCCTGTAATTCTAACTGTTTGCTTGCTCATGGAAAGAAAACTACTGACTTCTTCATTTTCCTCAAGTGAATGAATCCTCCAAAGCATGCAGAAGTCATTTAGTTAAATTTTCTTCATTTTTCCACTGTCTAAAGTTACAGTAGAAGAATGTTACTAAGAGACCGTGGTCTTCACCACGACTGGTCCGCAGGCCATACACCACTGTCTTATCAGGAACATTTGTCCAGTGTCATTTTTTTCAAAGATTTGTGGGTTGACAAGGTATAGGATGCTAAAGTGGTAACTTTACACGATTTCCTCGCACCTCAGTCAACTTTATTACCAGGTAAGACCCTGAAATTAATTGGATTTTAAAGCTAGAGACATAAACACAGACTTCACTTCATGAATGGAAAAGACTGAATCTTAAAGGAGGGATTTTTCATGCTTTTTTGCCTAGCAAAGTCAAAATCAATTGTGGTCAAATTCTTCAAGTTGCGGAAACGACACCTTGATTTCAATTTATTTGGCCTACATTATGTTTAATTAGCATACATAACTTCTTCTGGGTTTGCTTTTTTAAGGCTGAGGGTAAGTTTGACAGGCCTATAACACTCATGAAAGTTGACTAAAAAATTTGTGATCTGCAGCTTGAAAATTCCTCCCTTTTTAATTTTTTCTTCTTGTCTCAATTCAGTATTGCTTTCTGTAAGAGCAGTTTGAAATAAATCCTGGATAAGAGATGAGGAGTTAAATATGTAGCAAAACTGAAGTTAATCTGTAAAACCATCTAGCTTGATTTAAGACATGAGTTTGTGATTACATTAATCTTAAGATGTCTACACTTCTCACACTTCCTTTTTTAAAGCTGTTATTTTAGTATATTGGAGAATGAACACAGGAAGTGGTCTGTGTATTTTATTTATTTGATTTTGCTGTTAAAATGTCAAATAGTGAAATTCCTTTCTTTTCTTCTTTCCTCTGAACAATTCCCTCCTCTTTTTTAGCTTAAAAAGTTACAATTTTTTTCTGAATGTAAACAAATACAATTTTTCTCTGAGCAGTAAGAGTTGTAGAAAGAGGCAGTTGTGGTGATCTCAACAGCAAAAAAATCCCCTTTTCTCTACGTTGTTGAGATTTACAAGCACTCTGGATTCTCTTCCTGGCTGTCCATAGATTGCCATCAAGTTCTGGGACACAGAGTGGGTGGTGAGAGTTGAAAGAAAGTGTATCAGGTCCAGGAGAGAAAATTTATTCTTCATGTTTACCAGATTCAAATAATTGCTTTCATAAACTCAGTATCCCCACAATCTTACTGTACATTGATAGCAGAGTAGTAAAGAACCCAAATCAGCAATTGTTACCTGAGATTTTCTCTCAGTGAAGGTACCTATCTATCAGTAGGGTCTGAACTACTGTCTTCATCTACCCATGTGTTTATCTTCTTGTTTCTTCTGTGACAAAACCCTTTAAATTAGATTTCTTAGTGAAATTCCTGAAGACAGAAGTCTTGAATCTGGGACAGAGTACTAACATTCCCCATAGAATATTATAACCGATAAAGATATCTGTGAAGAGGGAGAGGCAAGTAAAATGATTTTATATATGTTTATAATAATTGTGGTTACTAACATGACAAAAATTGAGAATATTGCCTGGATGAAGGATGTAAAATTAGAGATCTGTGTAAATCTTTTCTCTCTATTTGGCACTGGTCTGGATATTATTAGACTTCAAAAGTAAATAGTTGGTGGAGAATTCTTTTGGGTCAGCTATGCCTGTTCAAATGATGTTTTTATGTGAGGGAAAGAGTGTACAGCTACATGTGAGGTCTTGCTGCCAGGCAATAACAACACTTCGGTGTCACATACACAGGAAGTAAAAGTTCCTGAATAACCAGTATACCCTCAAATATTTTCAACCTTTTACAGAATCATAAAATCATTTAAGCAGCAAAAGAACTTAAAGGTCATGAAATCCAGCTGTAAACATAATGCTGCTAAGTTCACCACTAAACCATTTCCCTAAGAATGATATCTCCAGAGATGATGTATGAGCCAGCAGTGTTGAATATGAGCCAGCAGCATGCCCCAGTAGCCAAAAAGGCCAAGCACACCTTGGCCTGTGTCAGAAACAGCATGCCCAGTAGGACCAAGGAAGTGATTCTGCCCCTGTACTCTACACTGGTGGGGCAGCACCTCATATACTGTGTTCAGTTTTGGGCTCCTCACTACAAGACGTTGAGGTCCTGAAGCATGTCCAGAGAAGAGCAACAAAACTGGTAAAGGAGCTGGGGAACAACTCTGTTGAGGAGAGGCTGAGGGAACTGTTTGGAGGTTTTTGTGGCAAGTGATAGGACAAGAGGGAGTGGACTCAAGTTGCATCAGGGGAGATTCAGATTGGACATGAAAAATTTGTTCGCTGAAAGGGTTATCAAGCACTGGAACAAGCTGCCCAGGGAGGTGGTTGAGTCACCATCCCTGGCATTGTTAAAAAAAGACGGGTACACGAAGTGATCAGGGATATGATTTAGTAATGGACATGTACAGTTTGACTCGATGATCTCGGAAGTCTTTTCCAACCTAGTGGTTCTATGATTCTATAATGACTCCACCACTTCCCTGGGTAGCCTATTCTGATGCTTGATAATCCTTTCAGTTAAGGAATTTTTCCTACTCTCCAGTCTAAACTTCATTTGACACAACTTGAGGCCACTTCCTCTAATCCTTATAAACTGTTACTTGGCAAGAGGTGAATACCCACCTCACTACAACCATCTTCCACATAGCTGAAGTTTGTAAACTGCAATAAAGTCTCCCCTCAGCCTCCTTTTCCCCAGACTAAGCAACCCCAGTTCCCTTATCCACTCCTCATAAGACATGTGCTCCACAACCTTCACCAGCTTTGTTGCTTTTCTCTGGATATGTTCCAGCACCTCAATATCTTTCTTGTTGTGAAGGGCCCAAAGATGAACACAGTATTTGAGATGTAGCCTCACCAGTGCTGAGTACGGGGGGGACAATCACTTTCTTAGTCCTGCTGGCTGCTCTGTTTCTGCAATTGGCCTTCTTGGCCACCTGGGCACACTGCTGGCTCATATGCAGCCAGCTGTCAACCAGAACTTCCAGGTCCTTTTCTGCCAGGCAGCTTGCCAGATATTCATATTCAAGCATGTAGTGTTGCATGAGGTTGCTATGATGAAAGTGCAGGACCTGACACTTACCCTTGTTGAAACTCATACAATTGACCTTAGCTCATCAATCCAGCCTGTCCAGGTCCCTCTGTAGAGTCTTCGTTCCCTCAAGCAGATCAATACACTCGCACAGTTTGCTGTCATCTGCAAACTTACTAAGGGTTCCCTCAATCCACACATCCAAATTGTTGGTAAAGATATTAAACAGCACCAGACTCAATACTGAACCCTGGGGAGCATCAGTTGTGACCAGCCGCCAACTGGATTTAACTCCTCTCACCACAACTTTTTGGGCCCATACTTCCAGCCGGTTTTTAATGTAGTGAAAAGTATGCATACCTGTCCAATTCATGAGCAGCTGCTTCTGTTTTTCAGGAGAATGCTGTGGGAAATATGGACAAACCAGTGGGGAAGAAAACTAGACTGGACGAACAGGGAGCTTTTACTGGAACACAAGAAGAAAAAAGCTAGTTTGTCAGCTTTGGAAGAAAGGACAGGAAACTCAAAAAGAGTGCAGAAAACTCATTAGGCCATGCAGGGAGAAAATTAGAAAGGCAAAAGCCCAGCTCAAACTCAACCTGGCCACTGTTGTAAAAGATTACAAAAAATATTTTTACAAATACATCAACAACAAAAAGGTAATCAAGGATAGTATCCATTCTTTACTGGATATGGAGAGGAACATTGCTACCAAGGATGGGGAAAAGGCTGAGGTGCTCGTTGCTTTCTTTGCCTCAGCTTTCAATAGTCAGAGCAGTTGTCTCAAGGTATTCAGCCCCCTGAGCTGGAAGACGGGGATTAAGATAAGGGTAGCAAACTCATAATCCAGGAGGAATTAGTCAGTGACCTGCCATGCCACACGGACACTCACAAGTCTGTGGGACCAGATGAGATTTGTACAAGTAGTGGAAGCTGGCAGAGGAGCTTGCCCATCCACTGTCCATCATTCATCAGAAGTCCTAGTAAACAAGGGATGTCCCAGACTAGTGGAAGCTTGCTAATGTGACACCCATCCACCAGAGAGGCTGCAAAGAGGATCCAGGAAACTACAAATCAGTTCATGTTGAATGCACTCACCAGACACGTGCAGGACAACGAGGGGATCAGGCTCAGCCACCATGGGTTTATGAAAGGCAGGTTCTGTTTGAACCAATTTGATATCCTTGTATGACCAGGTGACCCACCTAGTGGATAAGGGAAAGGCTGTGAATGTTACCTACCTGGACTTCAGTTAAGCATTTGACAATGTCTCCAACAGTGTTATCCTAGAGAAGCTGGCAGCTCATTTCTTTGACAAGTGCACTCTTTGCTGGGAAAAAAACTGGCTGGATGGCCAAGTTGGAAGAGTTGTGGTAAATAGATTTAAATCCAGTTGGCAACCGGTCACAAGCGGTGTTCCCCAGGGCTCAGTGTTCGGGCCAGTCTTGTTTAATATCTTTCTCAATGCTCTGGGTGATGGGACTGAATGCTCCCTTACTAAATTTGCAGATGACACCAAATTGGGCATAAGTGTTGATGTGCTTGAGGGCAGGAATCCTTTGCAGAGGGACCTGGACAGACTGGATCAATGGTCCAAGTTCAATTGTATAACATTCAACAAGGCCAGGTGCTGGGATTTGCTCTCTGGTCACAAAAACCCAATGCAATGCTACAGGCTTGGAGATGTGTGGCTGCAAAGCTGCCTGGCAAACAAGAACTGGGGAGGTGCTGGTCAACAGCCAGCTGAACATGAGCCAGTAGAGTGCCCAGATGGCCAAGACCAGCAGCATCCTGGCTTGTATCAGCCATGGAGTAGCCATTAGGAGCAGAGAAGTGATGGTGCCCTTAAATCCGGTGTTGGTGATGCTACACCATGAACACTGTGCTCAGTTTTGGGCCCTTCAGAAGAAAGATATTGAGGTGGGGTAGTGTGTTCAGAGGAGGGCAATGAAGCTGGTGAAGGGTGTGGAGCACAAGTCCTGTGAGGAGTGACTGAGGGAACTGGGATTCTTTAACCTAGAGAAGAGGAGGCTGAGGGGAGACGGTATTTCTTTCTACAACTACTTGAAAGGAGGTTGTAGCAAGGTGGGTGCTGGCCTCTTCAACCAAGAAAGAAGTGATAGGACAAGAAGAAATGGTCTCAAGTGCCAGGAGAGGTTTAGATTGTATACTAGGAAAAAATTCTTTGCTGAAGCATTGGAACAGGCTGCCCAGGGAAGTGATGGAGTCACCATAGCTGGAAATGTTAAAAAAATGTGTAGGTGTGGCACTTCAGGACATGGTTTAATAGACATGTTGGTATTTTGTTGATGGTTGGACTTGACAATAACAATTCTGTGATCCTATGAGATCTGTTTAGTCCAACAGGATCTGTCTTTCACAAACCTGTGATGTCTGCTCCTGATCACCAGCTCGTCCTAGACATTCTGCATGTTGACACTCAGTTCTGCTCTGTAAGTATTCCCAGCACAGAGATCAGACTGACAGTGCTGTAGTTCCCCAGATCCTCCCAGCTCTTCTTGTAGATGGGCATCACATTTGCTAAACCAGTCAACTAGGACCTCCCTGGTTATCCAGGACTGCTGATAAATGGATGAAAGTAACTTGGTAAGCATTTCTGCCAGCAACTTCAGTACCCTTGCATACTCAATCATAACAAATAAAAAGTTTTCCACAGGCTAGAAATAAAATGGATCTATGATTTTCTTTCTGGACTCCAAAGTTACCCCTGAGACTTAATGGGCTAAAACCACTATTCCACATTTTATTTGTTTCTTAGGAGTATTTCACCACCATCATCAGTCATTTTTTTATGTGTGTCGTTTAGTAATCACTTTCCATATGTGGATTTGAACTTTTTCTTCCCTTAACTTCAAAATAAAATTATTTCTTAGCTTTGAGACCACAAATAACTTTATTTCTGTGAATAGCAGTGTTGTCTTGAGCATATTTACAGATGTTTTATTACATCCCTGAGTTTTGTCATTTCCCATCTATGTAAATGTTTTCTTATGTTCCTCATATGCGTTGTTTTAATTCTTGAATCTTCATATTATTACAGTGAGGCAGATTGTATTTTTACTTTACTTTTTAAAAGCATTTTGAATGAAAAGAATACTAATTCTTCTCTGTTTCTGCTGATTGTATTTCTTGCATTGTAGAATTGCACCTAGAGCTAATTTGACACTTAGTATGATGTGAAAAAATTACAAGTGCTTATTTTGACCATTATAGAGAACTAAACCCTTTGCTACAAATCTCTGGCACAGAAAGCCTGTAGCCAGTTAACAGGTCTGTTTGCTTAAGCCATCAACGAATGTTGAATTGGGATACTGAGAAGTAACATAGCTGTTTCTTCACACTCTCATTCAACAAACCACATCATGTAGCATAATAGAGATAATTGTTAGTAACATCCGGTAGTGCCATTACTTTTTAGAGCTGTCTAGATGTGGCAAGTGGTGAACACGTGGTTTTATGGATATGTCAGAGATGTCAGTTAAGTTAGAAAATAAAATTTTACCGTCAGTAGACAGAAGATTGGCTTTGAGAGTTGCATTTCTTGCTTTACCTGTTGCCTGTCCAAAATGTGATGCTATTCTTACATTACAAGGCACAGGGGAAAATACTTGGCCAGTATTCACTGATTCATTGGCCTGTTGTGGTTGTTCTAGCAAAATTATAATATTTGAATACCTTTGATACAAAGCCCTGTCTGTAGGCTGATATAAAATTTTGGTGATTTATGATTAGCCAATGAAAGCACAGTAAAATCATCTTCTTACCTCCATCCATTTCTGTTCTCTGGATCTATTAATCCATTGATAAATCTGTCTTCGTGTTCATGTCTGTATCTCTTCCTATCCCTCTAGACTGTCTTACATTGAACTCAGTAACTAATTCCTTTCTCATTTTTTTAATTTCAGCACTGCAGTCATGTACCATTTTTCCTGACTCTTTAGCTCATTATACTGTAGATAGCTTATACACTGGTCACATATATTATAAGGCTTACCTTTACATATGTAGCCTTTATTGAGTATGTGTTAACCAATGTTCAAAAAGGACTCCATGTGATTTCTTGCTCATGCTCAGCATTGAAAAAAACTTGAAATCCTTTGTTATTGAAGGTCATTTGTTTCCCATATTATTTGGGAGTATTTGGTAGTAGTACACTTCTTTAAGAGTACATTTTTTCTTGAAAACATTATTATCAAGACTAATATTTCTTTGTTCCAACAAATATTAAGAAAAGATTTATTTTTCATGGATTTCTTGTTCATGGGAATACAAGTATGGTATGGTCCTCCATCATAAGAAAATGATGTTCAGGTAATGGGATAGATTATAGATCTGTACTCTTGTTTTCAAATTCTTCATCATATGTAGGTAATCGCACTGTATTTATCTATCCTGTTACAAAAATTTATTTGTTTCATTTCATATGGTACTATTCTATACTGCAAAACAGAGACTGATAAATGAAAGAAGTACTTTTTTTTTTTACCCTTCTTATATTTTCACAACTCATCTGTCATCAGGAGAAGACCTGAAAAAATTCAAATTGATTCAAGAAACTGACTAAAGAAATTTCTTGCTCTGGCTTGTGGGAGAAGAAAATAAAGAGGAATGTACAGTTTAGATCAAGTCTTCTTTGAGGGTTGGTTTGTTACAATATTTACTTAAGAGTTTGTGATTGACATTGGAGGAAAAAATCTAGATGTGCTAATTAAATTTTATGTTATTTCATTTGTGTTGTCCTCTTAGAAGGACAAGAGTAACTTATAAACAGAACTGGATAACATTGAGTATTGGAACAGCGAGAATGAAGAACCAGTTAGTAGTAACAGAGAGATGGTCATTTGGAAGAAACTCAAAGCTTGTGTTTCTTACCTGGAAAATATTTGTGATGTGTTGGCATGGTTCTGAAAAAAAAAATAAAATATGTGTGTATGAGGTAAAACTTCTGAATGAAATGAGAAGCACTTGGATAGGAGTCATGAGTAAATCTCCACTTGTTACATTTGATGCTATATTAGTCAGGCATTATACAGGAGAGTGCAAACTGGAACAGATACAGAATGACTGAATATTGACTAATATATGGAGAGCCTATAATTTAAGAGAAGGCAAAAATATTTTGATTTATTTAGCCTAGCATGAAAAGCTGAAAATAGCTTTTGTTCACTGTCTGTAAATGCATCAAACTAAAAGGAGATAATTATTTAATAGAAAATGGCAAGAGGAAGCAAAAACCCCTCTAAGTTGGCTTAGAATCAGTTAAACACCTCTTGTCTATTTTTTGATAAAAATCAGGAGAAAAACAGCTGACTGACTTTTAGTCAGGTTCCAGCAATAGCTTTTCAGCTATTACATCTGCGTGTATCTTTCATTCCTACTAGTGCTACTTCGGTTTGACGGTGGTCCTAAAAAAAGACAGAAATGGCTTTTATGATAATTTTTCTTCTCTTACTCTTTTTTTTTTTTCACAATGAGTTACAGTTGGAACTTCATCACAATAATAAAACTTTCAGCTGTGCTTGTTTGAATCTATTTTGCACACTTAAGCATTTTATTTGGACATCTGTTAAGCTACTCTTTCTCAGTGCAGGAAATTACTTATTAAAAGTTTTTCTATCTAGTTTTTGAGGATTATTTAATTACTGTTTTCAGGAATTTATTAGATCTTTTAATCTTTTTCCATTATTTTTTTATGATCATATTCAGATCTGTGCTTGCACTTTTTGCAAAGTTTTTTTGGCTTCCTCTGGTCTAAATATTTCAAATCCTTGAGATACTTGTGCATCCACTGATCACCTGCGGATGTTCCTCTGAAAGTACTTTCTTTTTTATAGCAAAGTAAACTGAGACAAAAGCCTTTCTCTTTAAAAGAAAGATTTAAACACTTTAAGGATTGTTTTATGAGGATTATTGTGGTGGAAATGATAGGACATGCTTACTTGTGACTTGCCTTTCTGAATCAGGAAGTATTGGTGTTAATAACATTGTTCACACAAAATCAATATATAAACACAAATCAATAGAGTGTACATGAATGCCTAAATGTTTGCAAACTGGGACTATAAACTGAAGTCAGCACTAGCACAATTAAACAGCTATATCAATAAGTGCTTCAGCCACACCAGCCTAGTACCTAGGTAATTTTTGCTTGATTGTGTTCTAATCCAAGAATGTTCTATAGTAATGGAGGTGTTTATTTCTATATTCCTGCTAGAAATCTTTAAGAACAAGGGAGGAAGTCTGTAGAAAACTAAGTAATGTAGGCCTTTGCAGACAGTAGATCTGAGCAAATTGTCATTATTTCTCCAGCATATCCCTTTCTGGGGTTAAAGCCGAAGCTTTTCTTAGCATTATTTTATTTCGATATCTCCGTATCAAATAAGATTTCTTTGGCAGAGAAAGTATTTAAAGTGTCATAGAATCATAAAAATGACAGGTTGGAAGGGACCTCTAGGATCATCTAGTCCAACCTTTTTACATGATATATAGTTTATATGAGATGGCTCAGCAACCTGCCAAGTTGAGCCTTAAAAGTGTCCGGTATAGGGAAATCTACCACTTCCCTGGGGAGATTTCTAATGTTTAACTGTTCTCATTGTGAAAAATTTCCTTTTGTCATCCAATCAGAATCTCTCCGGGAGCAACTTATACCGTTATGCCTTCTTTTCCATGTGATTCCTTGTAAAAAGGGTGTCTCCATCCTCTTGTTAGACACTCTTTATGTACTGGTACATGGTAATAAGGTCTTACCTAAGGTCTTCTCAAGGCTGAACAATCCCAGTTCTCTCAGCCTTACACTTCATATGTCAGTTTCCTAGTCATCTGATCATCTTAGTGACTCTTCTCTGGGCCCTTTCCAGCCTGTCCACATCTTTTTTGAATAGTGGGAACCAAAACCGAATGCAGTACTGCAGTTGTGGCCTGACAAGTGCTGAGGAAAGTGGTATAATGACTTCTTTATCTCTGCTGGTGATGCTCTTCTTGATGCAACCCAGCATCCCGTTGGCCTTCTTTGCTGCTGCAGCATATTGTCCATCAAGCCCCCCAGGTCCCTTCTCCACAGAGCTGCTCTCCAGCCAGGTGGAACCCAGGCTGAGCTGCACTCCACCCAGGTGGAACCCAGTCTGAACTGCACTGCAGGGTTATTTATTTCCAGGTGCAATTTACACTTCTCTTCTCTTTACATTACACTTATCTCCATTGAACTTTATAAGATTCCTGCTAGACCACTCATCCAGCCTGTCCACGTCTTCCTGGATGGTGTTTCTTCCCTCTATAGTGTTAACCTCATAAGCTTGCAGTTAAGCCAAGGGATTCTCTTGCCCTGCCTACTTCCCTTGCCATTTGAGAGAATAAACTGGTTTTGTGCATGTAGGAGAGTGTTTTTGAAAAACTCTTGGCACTCACTCCTTTAATCTTCATGGAGGCTTTCCATGGGATATCTTCAAACCAAGCCCTGAGCAAGCTAAACTTTGCTCTTCTAAAACCTAAAACCTTGGTCTTGGAACTAACCTTCAGCGTGTGCAGCAGTATTTCAAACACCACAATATTGTGACCACTGTGGCCAAGGCTATCACTTTCACTACAAAGCTACAAAGCAGGTTTTCTTGGGCTGTAAGTAGTAAGTCCAGCACTGTCCAATTCCTGGATGGCACATCTAACATTTGTTAAATGGAGTCCTCTGTGCATTCCAGAAACTCAATGGATGACACGTGAACTGCTGTGTTGTTCTTCCAGCAAATGTCTGAGTAGTTAATGTCACCCATAAGAACAAGGTTTTGTTGACCTGAAGCTTGCTTAATTCATAGAATCATAGAATCATAGAATAACCAGGTTGGAAGAGACCCACCAGATAATTGAGTCCAACCATTCCTATCAAACACTAAACCATGCCCCTTAGCACCTTGTCCACCCGTGCCTTAAACACCTCCAGGGAAGGTGACTCAACCACCTCCCTGGGCAGCCTGTTCCAGTGCCCAATGACCCTTTCTGTGAAGAATTTTTTCCTAACGTCCAGACTAAATCTCCCCTGGCGGAGCTTGAGGCCATTTCCTCTTGTCCTGTCCCCTGTCACTTGGGAGAAGAGGCCAGCCCCCTCCTCTCTACAACCTCCTTTCAGGTAGTTGTAGAGAGCAATGAGGTCTCCCCTCAGCCTCCTCTTCTCCAGGCTAAACAACTCCAGCTCTCTCAGCCGTTCCTCATAAGGCTTGTTCTCGAGCCCCTTCACCAGCTTCATTACACTTCTCTGGATCTGCTCCAGAGCCTCAACATCTTTCTTGTGGTGAGGGGCCCAGAACTGAACACAGTATTCGAGGAGCGGTCTTGCCAGTGCCGAGTACAGAGGGAGAATAACCTCCCTGGACCTTCTGGTCACACCGTTTCTGATACAAGTCAAGATGCCATTGCTGGCTCAAGTTCAGTCACTGTCAATCAACACCCCCAGGTCCCTCTCCTCCAGGCAGCTTTCTAGACAGACTTCTCCTAGTCTGTAGCACTGCATAGGGTTGTTGTGTCCCAAGTGCAGGACCCGGCATTTGGCCTTGTCATTGGACTCTGCCATTGGACTCATGCCCTCATGCAATTGGACTCTGCCCAGCAGTCCAGCCTGTTCAGATCCCTTTGCAGAGCCTCCCTACCCTCCAGCAGATCGACACTTCCACCCAGCTTAGTGTCATCTGCAAACTTGCTCAGGGTGCCCTCAATGCCTTCATCCAGGTCATTGATAAAGACATTGAACAGGGCTGGACGCAGCACTAAGCCCTGGGGAACGCCACTTGTAACTGGCCTCCAGCTGGATTTAACATCAATTAACATATTAACATTATAAATTATATTATATTAACATCAAATAACATTAATTGACTCAAGTATTGCTCTACCAGCCTTGTCATCTTGTTTTGGGGGTTTGGTAGCAGATGCCTATTGCAAGGTCTCCCTCAGAGATAATCTTTCTGATTTTGACAGGGAGGCATTTGGTAAGGCTTCCACAATCAATACTTGACTTCCATAAATTAAACTTTCCCCTTAATATAGATTGCAACTCCTCCACCTCTTCTTCCTTGTCTGTCTTTATGAAACAGCTCATAGCCATCCATCACGATCCTCTAGTTCTGTCAGTTGTCCCACCACATTTCAGTTATTCCCATGATAACATGACTTTCTGACTGGCCATGGAGCTCTAGTTCCTGTTTCCCAGACTGCATGCAGTAGGATACATATGTTTCAGGCAGTTGATCTTTCAATTCTCATTTAGGCAAGGCACATTCTACACTTCTCTGGCTGGGCTGGTTTGTTCACCAATGGATTGTGGTGATGATGGTGGCATGAGCATTACTATACCAGGTCCCTTTTCCCCAAGTATTTCAGTTTAAAGTCTGCCTTGGCAAGCTGGCCAGCTTACTGCCAAAAATCCACCTGCCTCAAAGAGGCATACCATCCTAGCAGACTGCAGTCTTTGTAGAAGGTTCTATTGTTATAAAAGCCAAAACCCGTGCAGCAGCACCCTTGCATCCTGCTGTGTAGGTTGTTCAGAGAAGTTTCAAGTTGTACAAAGAAATTTAGGGGAAAATATCTCATCTGCCTGGACAGACAACATACAAGTAGATATTGAACTCTTCATTAGTATATCTTGACACGAAGGAAAAAAATGAAGACAGGAAATGTGGAACATTAAATTCCAGTTTTCACAAGCTGCTATATTTTGTTGTTTGCAAAGATATTGAAAGAATGAGTTTGCTTAGGTCAGGAACTTAATGGCATTCAGAAACAGTTTATAGTGAAAAGAAAAGTTTCCTGGTACACCTCATAGATCACTTGTTCAATTTAGCTTTATAGTCTTGCTAAATTTCTGCTAGGTGGAAGTATTTAACTGTGAATAAATATACATTACACATATTTTGAAAAGGCTAAATTGTTTTTAATCTATATGTAAATGTGCTTTAAATGTATTGTGGTGTTTGTTCTACTTTATTATGTTACTGATGCAATAGATAACATACTAAATGCTAGAATAACTGAAACCTAAAAATTGTTACAGAGGAATATAGGCATTCATTATATTTAAAATGTAGTATGGCAATGAAAATGATAATGCCGTTACTAAAAGGAAAAAAAATTAAAGAGGAATGTTTTCATCGTAGTAATAGCAAACGTGTTGAGTACCTTGATCAGATTCAATAAATTACTTACAATATATAGAACCGACACACTGAAGTACTGAACAAAAGTCTCAAAAGATCCTTTAAAAGAGGATTTTTACATTGTGTAAGCCAAGATTTTTACTGTTGTACAAGTAAACTGGCCATGGTAGATAACATAATTAAGCTGTTTCCTTGATTTTGTTTGAAAAACTAGAGTTTACTTCATTATTAAAATACAAATGAGAAATAAAAGCACATGAACTTGGTTCAGAATAATATTTTTGTTTGTAGTTTTCAACAGAAATATTTTCACCCTTTCTTTTAGCAGTAGTTCAAAATATTTGATCTAGATCTGTTTTTTACAGATTTTTTTGCACTTGTTTTTTGTTTGTTTGTTTTTTTTAACATAGTTACATTGCCCTTCAAATCCTTCTGATAGTTTGTATCTCAAAGGGCAAATGTGCTTCTTGGAACTAAGACTACCTCACTTCTGTGCTGAGTCTCCTCTTATCATTATGGCCCATGTAGAGTTTGCATACAGGCCCTGAGGTTAAAAATGAAGGCCGTAAGGAGTTACTTACTTATGCAACATGTTTCAGTTTTATGGTTGGTTTACAGAATATGAGGGGACAGGAAAATAGATGGCTGCTATTACCATTATTATTACTTGAAGAACTTCTTTTCTGATCCTTTTTAAAAAAATCTTTCATTATGTGTTATGCCAGCATATTTTCCTATTGCAGGTGCAATTCATTCTCTTGAAAGGATGTAAAATACAATTCTTATTATGTCTTCTGTCTTTTTTTACTTCAAAAATCAGTCAGTAACTGGAAAATCCCATTGTCTCTCATTAATGTGAACAGATAATGGGTAGTTAGTAACTTTTAAGACATTTGGCCAGGTCAGCTGGGTTATCAAGACTTAAATCCTGTTATGTACTAGTTAAAAATTTAAAGATATAAACAAGTAAGAAGGATAAAGCTATGTTCATGTTTCTAAAGTCAAAGCTCATTTTCTGAACTATTCCTCACGCTTGGCTTTTTTAAGGAATAAATTTTCCCTCCTTCTCGCTCTGCTTGCCTCCCTCTCTTTCCTTCTCTCTCTCTCTCTCTCTTACTCTTCTGGTGGTTTAGAAAAACATGACAATGAAATCTAAGGTGCCTGCATTCTCAGAAATCTGACAAAAATGTATTACCCTTCGTCAGTTTATGTATTTGTGATTTTGTACCTTTTTATGGTCTTGGCAAGTTAATATTGGAGTAAGGTAATATGATTTTCTTTCCATGAACATTAACATGTTCAGATACTTCTCCTTATAAATGTAAAGGTCATTTTGTACCGAGGCACTTTTTACTAGACCTTTCTAGCAATGAGGGTTGGCTTACTGCCATTGACTTAAAAATCATTGAATCCAGTGCTGCATGAACCTGTGTTACAGCATCTATTTGCACCAAAATTCATCAGCCATGAAAATGATGAATTTCTGTGAAAACCTCAGACATCTTTGGATAAAACTATTTCTCCATAAGAGTAGTGCTGACACTAAAATGCGTTTCAGGCTAAATAAATTTAATCTATTTATCTCAAATGCATTCAAACTCAGTAAATTTTAACAAAAATATATTTGAGTTTAATTTCTTTATTTAAAATATTAGGAAAAAATCTAGTTTTAAGGTAATAAATTTTATTCATATTTTATGTTTCATGTAAAATCAGATCAACAGAGAACTTGTAATCTTATGTGAAGAGGAATTTCTTCAAAAAACCATTCAATTGAAAATAAATTTAATGAGCTCAGGCTTACTAGTGGAAATACATTTTGTAACTAGTTGATAATAAAGAAATTATCTGGTCCCTGAACACCTCGAACGTATTTCCAGCCATAACATTTTTTTTAAATAAGATTTTCATGCCAAGACACATTTTCAGCATTTCAGTATTTAAATTCAGTTCCTATGAAATACTAATATTTAATGTAATTTTTTTAATCTTTTTTAATATTCTTACAACGATCTATACTTTACCATCAGCTATGATTCTATTAGCAAATAAATGCTGTTCTAAGTATTGTTGAACTCTTCAAAGAAGTTCAAGTATTTTCATTGAGCTCCTTAAAAAATATTTCTGAGAGAGCTATCAATTTCGGCATTTGCATTTTGTAAATAATGACTTTGTATCAGTATGTGTTTGTTTCCAATGTGTCTTTGCTATTCATACACTAAAAATGAAAATTCAGAGCTGTGTTGTTGGAATAGGACTAGGCAGAATTGCAGTAACCAGCACCTACTTCTCTTGCCTGTTACTTCAATGGGCTCAGCTGCTTAAATGTCAAATATCATAGGTCTCTTGGAAGTCATTCATGCACAGAAATTGCTGTCATGCTGAGAACAAACTAGTAGCCTTCTGAATTATATGCATCCATTTTTCATTTTATGAACAAAGTCACAAAGCAAAAAAAAGTGGGTGGTCTGTTGAAATGAAAAGGGGAGGGGAGATGATGTGGGTAATACTATAGTTTCAACATCATTTAAGTTTATTATAGTTTAACATAATCCTGGTCCTGCTTATTTCAGTGATATTGGACTATATGACCTTTAAAGGTCCCTTCCAGCCTAAGCTATTCTATGATTCTGTGGTCAACCCTGATCAACCCCAGCAACACCTCTGATTTTCAGGTGAATGTGTACACCTTTTAGGTTACCTCTTGAACTTTCTTGTGTCTTTTAAAGTGATTAAGTTAATGACCATTCAGAAATTGTGTGTATAAAGTTATGCAATTTCATTAAAAGCAATTGCTTCTCTTTCTTGTAGCGGTATTTTAGATTTGACAGTGAAATTAAAAAGCTTTGTCTTGACCTGTTAAGTAAGACAGAAAAATTGGAATCTCCCATTAGAAAAAAAAATTCCGTTCCGGTTTCATTCAGGTACTTGAAGACATAACATTCCTTTTCCAAACACTTTCTACAAATCAATCCTCTATCTTCTTAGCAGATCTAATTCCTTGTAATGTGGAATTCAGGATGGGGAGGGAAGAAGTAACTATCATATTACTGTTATTCTCCTGGAACGTGATATAGATTATTTGACTTAATTCCTGAGCACCAAATTACTGCATAAATACTCAGTCCTACAGAGTGCTATTTAAAAAGGAACTGCAGTAGAATTATTTTCAATAAAACCATTTTAATTCTCCAAAGATGTTCATGAAAAGAAAAAGGCATTATATATAAGGGCATATGGAAAATTCTGCTATAAACAACATTCCACCATTCAAGAGCTTTATAAACCACTTAGATTTCTTTTGATCAGCTTAGAATTTAAGCTATATTTATTGCTTTTTATAACAGTACAGGATAACTGGTACTGTAGGGTGTCATATACTTTTAGATCTGCTGTCTTATAAACCAAGACCAATTTTATCAAATCCTGAAGCTCACTTCAGAGAAAAAGATTAAAAAGCAGAATAAAAAAATGTAGTACCTGTGGGATGATAAAGGTTTTTAGTTCCGGCAATCTGATATGAGGGATATTGAAATTAAACTTCAGCTGTTCACAATATAACCAAAGTCCCTTCCACAGGATCATAACATCAAAAATGTTCTCGATACTAGCTGAAGAAATCTTTCTCTTGATATTCACTAGAAGATGTTTCTCTTGATAATATGCTTGAGAATATGCATCTAAAAGAAGTGAAATATGCACATATTCTGAAACTAAATAAGCGTAAACTTATCCAAAGCTGTAACGGGAGTGGTTCTTTGGATGCAACATACTTTTAATGTGAAAAAGCTGTGTATTGGATGGAACAATAGCAAAGTTCTCATCTAAGTAGATTAACTTAGTGATGCTTAGATTAAAAAGCAGACAAGACATTTTATTTCAAGCCTTCTACTGTTTGTCTTAATTTTATTTTCAAAGTGGAAGAGAATTACCATAAGTAAGGTAATTTTTTGTGTAAAATTTGTAGGTTATAGTTAACTAAACATCACTAACCTTGAAGGAAAAAATAAGGTAATTACACAGTTAATGCTTTTTAAAATATGTATATATATTTAAGAAAGAGTTTCTCACCTGTATATTTCATATTTACATAAAGGAAAGAAAATTAATCTTAAAACCAGAAGTATTACATTATTCCCATTGTACATAAGTTGATGAAAACAAATAGAAATCTACAGCAGATCTTCTGTGTCCTACTCTACATTTTTAAGTTCACCAGTGTTATCACCAAGATCTTGTAAAGTAGTGTTAAGAGCATATATGTGTAATATGTAGTGTGCTCAGCAAAAAGAGTAATTATTTTTTACTACGTGGCAACAGGACACAGACTAAATAGAGAATCTACTTTCATTCTACTAGACCTCATCATTCCTAACATAGAAGAATCCCTTCCATCAGAGTACGTTGTATTGCAGTTTCCAGTCTGAGATGAAAGCTGATGAGACTCAGACCACAGGGAATATTGCCAGACTGTTTTGTAGTGTACAGAGTGCTAGACCTTTCCACTAGGAACTGAAGTAACATCAACAAAATCTTTCACATAGGTCATCAGACTGTCTTTAGACAATGATATTCAGTCACTGCTGAGTTGCAATGACTTTAAACTGGTCACCTTGAAATGAAAAGCTGCCTTTCTCAATTCTTACTCTCTGGAGTATTTAAATTCGCACACAGCCTTAACATCTGTCCTGGGTGAGATGTACTGAAGAGTGATGATTTCAATATGTGAATTAATTGGGCTCCTGACAGACACATTTAAAATGAGGGCAATGACTTAAATGTTATGGAAATAATTGTAAATCTGAAAAAGGTACTTCTATCGAGTTATAGTTCATTTTTGTTGATTTACTTGAGTGCTTGTTGAAGATATTCTTCAGACGTGTGCTAGAAGCTGAGAGAGTTCTACAATAAAAGTGATATACTGTGAAACAACAGCTATTCCTCAGCTGCAGTCAAGAAGGAAACTGTTCTGTGCTGTATTTTATTCTGTGTGTTCTCTTTGTGGACCACCTTTGATTTTGTTTTGCACCTTATATCCTAGGATCGCTTTATACTTAGAATGCTACTGGGAAACCTCTGATACCTCTTGCCTATTTTCTCAGATCATGTGATGCAGTATACTGTATGTCCTAGCCAAAATTACTTCTCCTTTTCGGTTTTTTTTTTAAACAAAGGTTGTGTTTGCAGTATCTGCCAAACCTGAATTATTTTTCTAAAACTTTCTGTGTTAGAAAACTGCCTCACTCTGAGGTTAGGAATGGAGGAAGATTTTCAAATAAATCTAACTGTTCACTTCTAATGATGATAAAAAGAAAAAAAAAATCTTTGCTTCCTAAAAGTGTGCTCTTTTTTTTTTTTTTAGAAATTATGATATATCTATTATCTGGGACACAAATTCTAGAAACAGGTACATCTTTCTTCTGCCCCTGGCTAGACCTCATCCTTATTAAAGATACTGTACTAGAGACTGTAAGTTAGGCTCCTGATTTTTTTAGTTTTTTTCCAGTGTTAGTGGAAGAAACCCATCCCTCCTAAAATAACGATTGTTTTCTACATGTACATAGTTATGTCTGTGTTCAAGCCATTTTATCAAGTACCCCAAATATGTTCTAGTACCCAAAAACTGACATTCTGGACATGCAGTCACAATATTATTTCCAAGAAATATTGCCAGAATTAGAAAGTGTTGTTATGAATATTCTTCCCACGTACAAAACTTACGAGACAAAACAAGTCTGAACTGTGGTTTCAGGATTTGCAGTGTTCAGCATCAGAACATGTGTCACTTCCTTGTAAAACCTTCTCTCATAATCATGAATAGAAACTTTCTATTCACTGACAAATAAGATTTTCTTCTGGAATTGCCATGTATGAAGAGCTAACACTTTTGTAAGCACTTCATTTCAACTCCTTTTGCAGTGACCCAACACTGCTGGGAAAACTGATTCATCAGGGACAGTGTACATCCAGGAGAAAAGGCTTGCTCCTGATTGAACAGGCACTGAAATAAATTTTGTAGTCTATCTATAAACTTAGTCTTCAATGCAAAGTGTCACCCACCATTCCCTCACTAGGTTAATTCTTCCTTTCCAAAAGAAATGCTTATGAAATGCATGAATAGATATAATTACTACTTACATGCTTGGACTTAATATTGTGCTTTTGATCTATTGAGAAGAGTTAACACTGTAGTCCCTTAGAACCAACGGTATCTGTGAACAGCCACAAAAATTTTCTGGAATATTACGAATATATCTTAGATAAAGTACAGAGATTTAACATTTTAATTGAACAGTCAGGAGGAAGAGTTTCTATAGTTTAAAGTTAGCTTATTGATTTAAATGCAGGTAGGACATGTTTTATCTAGGACTCTTTGTGTTGGACATTGTTACAGATTAATATTGCATATTAAGAGGTTTTAGCATTTTAAGAGTATTTCCTCATTTTTAAGACTACAGTGGAGTTCATATATCTTATATTTACTCTTAATTATTGACTAGTAGTTCCTTGTTATTTGCTGTAGATCTGTGCTGAGATTGTAACATAACTTACTGCTGTTAAGACAGATGATTTACCTTTCTGTTCTTTTTAACAGCAAGTTTGACTTCATAGGAGGAAATAAATCAGAAATCTATAATTTTTGGTAGGAATGCTGAGAATCTTCCTTTTTACCTAGACCTGAACAATATGCTTAAAAATATTTTGAAATAATTGTGTGATGATTATCTTACAGGACATTTAATGCAGTGCAATTAAAACAGTTAGATATTAGGCAGTAGTGCTACATAGTGTGCAAACTGAAGGTTTTATATGATCATTTGTACTTGTATTTGTAGTTTAGGTAGCTTTAATCCCTTTTATGGAAGGCAGTTCTCATAAAAAGTTTGGATAGCAATGTTATCAGGATATCCAGCTACAGCAGGTGCAGTGATGTTTTTAGTGTTACAATTTATTATCACTTTGGACTATAGCTTTGTAAACAGATGGACTTACAAAACATTTTCTTCTACAGAGAAGAACGAGCAGGTTTGTAATTAAAAAAAAAAATCTACATGTACGAAGACATTTAAAAGCTGCTCTAATGTGGAAAATTTACAGTCCCTTCCTCTTCAGCATTGGATTTATTTTTTCACTAGATTCCTGAAATTATTGTTTCATTTAATTCTTATTAAATTCTTATTTAATTCTTATTAAAAAATAAATTATTATTTGATTTTAAATCAATTACATTTCTGATTAAAGTTGCCTTTCCTGATTTTTTTCATAGATCTATTACATTTACCTGAACTTCATTACGATTTCAGCCTCAAATTCATTACAAGCGCTTATACTATTGCTCCTGCCCATACATTCCAGACCTTCAAAAAGTATTTTTTTTTAATTTGGTCATTCATTCATCTTTCCACAATGAAGGCTGTTGACCACTAGAATTATTCTAAGCTATGCTACAACTGCAGCTGCCATTGTGCAATTACGACTAACTGTAATTTTTCTTCAATTCTTAGGTTTAAAATAGTTTGGGGTTTTTTTTTTAAAAAAAAAGTCCTCATATGCTTCCTACTTCTGCTATTCTTATTGTATCATCATGTTTGGAGTTCAGTTGTCTTTCTCTTCTAATCTGCCTCTTCTATATAAATATCTTCCTCCTGTCTCTCCCCTAAAAATTCCACAGATACTGGATAATCCAGAAATACTGTTGAAGGATCAATAGTCTTCAAGTCATCTGTAAAAACTGTTTGTACTTCATTATAGCAAAATATTTTGCTGTAAGGCATTCTCAGAAATTTCCCAAAGTAACCCAATAGGCTCATCTTTTCATTTTGCTTAGATAGTATTGTTCCTGAATGTACCTTAAGAGACCTTCCTCGATTTACAGCAGTAAAAGAGTGAAACAAGAGCATTATTCCCCTGGTTCTCCAATGATGGATTTTCCCTGGGCTAGGGAAATAAAAAGTATCACAGTTTTGCAATGAATGATGAATTAACAACAAGTAAAGTTTTGTTTTTAAATTTAATATTAGAGATTTGCCACTAAGATATTGTTGAGCATGGTGAGATACGTTATTTCTTTATAGCATCCTTGAGATTTTATTTTACATTAATTCAGCCAACAGACAAAAAACAACCCAAACCAAACAAAAATCAAACAACCGAAACAGCAACCACAAAAGAAAACAGAACAATAAGTCTTCCATCATATGACAGTGAAGATGCATCACGTATTATTTAATGGGAGTCTGAATGCATTTTAACCTCCCTTTTCTGGGTCTAGAATTGGATATTGAGAAACTAAATGTCATTGAACAATTTTAATATCAATAGTGTTACATTATTATCATGACTAAAGGTATTTTCAGGGATTCTGAAAAAAATAAAATCATACTTTAAACATTTACTTTGGAGAAAATGTACTGCTAGGGTTACCTGAAATAGTAAGGATTTGATGAAAAAAAGAATAAGAATGTTTGCAATAATTTTATTGCAGTTACTTTTGATTGTCTTAATATAAGAATCTCAGCAGGTAAAATGCAATGGACAGCTTGATAAGAAAACAGTGATTTCAATATTTTTTTCAACAAAGTCTTTTGAAAAGTTACTATATGGAAGTATGAGTTAATAAAGATGATGATCACTGTCAAAAGCAATCATTGAAAGTGCTGTAAGTAACATAGCACTATATATATGCATGTTCTTATACATCATACAATATATAACACAATATTTTATATAATATGGAACCATATTATAATTGAATATTATATTATATTATATTATATTATATTATATTATATTATATTATACATTCATATTATATACATTAGACACTAGTCTTCTGCAGATTTATGTTAGGTGAACAATAGAAAAAACGGCGAAGATAGTATTTTGAAAATCGTTATAAGGAGGTAGATTAAAAGTTTCTATTAATTTTTTCAATTTGATTAATCCAATTCATTTGCATAATTTTAAAATGTTACTTGACATTTTTAGTATGATATTACACTGATTAGCAAGATCCCAGTTCTGAAGGGTAAACCAAAACAATTAAGCAAAATGGATAATAGAACTGGGTGTTACTAATTGTATCCTATGTGTGTTTATCTCAGCCACTAGAAATTTAGAAAAATTGTAAAAGGAGGGTAATTATTCTTCTTTCAGTTTTGATGCTTAAAAGTATTTTATGTAATGAAAAACATATGCATTATCATCAATCATTTTTCCTCCCTCAAAAGGGCAATCACTTTCAGATGTGGCTTGTTGATTTGGTATTTTGCAGTGCACCAGTTCACCAGTCAGACGAAAATAATTACAAAAAATGTAGAAAAAGAATTTGGTCTGCTTGCATTTCACTGTGAAGTGCTCTGTTTTGATTAGTGACAAAATTCTGTGATTTGAATAAGTCTTAGGCATTTCAGCCAGTGGCAGACTGCAGGTGGAGATGTGTATTTTTATATATAAAATTTATTAACTTTTTGATATGCCTAAGTAATGAAAATAAACAACTTTTCTTTTATTAACAATGGTTTTACTGGCATCGGTTTCACACTGTTTTGTTGATACATGAAGTAATGCCAAGTCTGTTTCCATTCTCCGAAGATGCAGAACACTTAATGCAATGGAGCTGGTAGAGGTGTACAAGATACTTGCTCTGTTGTAAATTATGTGAGCTGGTACTGTCATTAGTATTTTGCGAGCATACAGTGACAGATAGAATGTGACTGCAGAATTTAAGCACCTGGACTATGGATGCTGAGGTTGTAAAACAAACCTGAAAATGAGGCAAAAATTTATGAGTAGTTAATATGTTTTATGTGTTTTAATTATCATGGTATGAATATATATTTAAAATCTTAAAATTAGAAAGATAATGCTATTTATTAATGTCGTATATTATTAATATATTAGTACATATTCATTAAATATATCTGAATTCTCACATTTTTTTCCCCCCTGTTTGTAAATGGAGTTTGGGAATTGAATGTCATAAATTCCAAATAAAATGGGATTAATGATTCGTTTATATTTCCAGGAAGCTGACAAACCAAATGGTATCCTCAGAGTACTTCTGAAGCTGTTAGCTTTTAACAGATAAATAATAGCAAGATAACATAAAATCATGAGATATCTATTTCAGCTATCTTCAGAGAGATTTTCTGCAATATAAAGTGAAATTATTCTGTTGACCTCTGCCGTACTTTGTGTGGTATCTAGACTGTTATCATGAAACGTAGAGCTTCGCATAAGTGAGTTCATCAAGAGATGATATACTTCAGATCTTGGAAAAATCAAAACATTAATAAGCTGACATAAACTGAAAGAGTTTCTAATTATGCGCTCTGCTTGTCTCATTTCTTTTCTAACTTGCTCTACCACACAGTAAACCCATGACAGTTAATATAACTGACATTAAGCAGGCACTACGAAATGGTATCTTTGAAAAGTAATTCTTAATCTCTGCAGTAGCTGCTTAGAAACACATCTTAAGTGTACTTCAAGATAGCCCTTTGAGATACTTAAAGCACCTAGAAAAGGCTTAGCCCTTTCAGATCACTTTAGAAGTCCTTAAAACTTCCTAAAAATTCCAGACAAATATAAAGCCAAGCTAGTGGGAAAGTCCTGAGTAGCCTTATCTGACCTAATATCTGACTTTGCTTTAAGCAAGAAGTCAGATTGAATGACCTTTCCAACCCAAATTGCCCCACGGTCCATCAAAACGGTATTCTTTCAAATTATTCCTGAAGTTTACTTTACTGATTCATCTTTCCTTCTTTTTATTTTCCATTTCTCTATACTACTACTATTTTGTAAAAATACTGAGATGATGCAGAAATATACAAAAACATGCTAACATTTCATTTAGTTGCAGTGGAAGCAAGATGGTTTTAACATTGCATGAACTGATGAGCTCTCACAGAATCACAGAATCACAGAATAACCAGGTTGGAAGAGACCCACCGGATCATCGAGTCCAACCATTCCCATCAAACACTAAACCATATCCCTCAGCACCTCATCCACCCGTGCCTTAAACACCTCCAGGGAAGGTGACTCAACCACCTCCCTGGGCAGCCTGTTCTCTCATAACAGTCCTATTCCTTGTCTGAATTCTCAGTATTGAACTGTCACAGATTCATTGTCAAATGCCATGTAAATTAACAAAGATGATACTTTTATTCATATTATACACATATTTGAAAAGATTCCATTTCCAACAATGAAAACCATTAAATTCTACAGGTATTCTTACATGTTCACCACTCTCTGTTTCTTAAATACGCATACAAACTTCAGCTCCTAGTACTACCTTTGAAAAGGGTATGTGAAATTTTGGAAGTATGTTCCTGAAAAACATGACTTTTTACTTTTTTTAAGTAAACCAAATAAAAGTGTAAACTTTTTTTCATGAGAGAAGGGTGACAACCTTGTGCTAAGCAAGCACACGAAACTAAAAGTTGGCTGAAGACATCTCTTTATCACAGGTACAAAATATGCATTGCAGTGCCAAATGCATAACTAGAAACACATAGTAAATAGTAAAATTGGTCTGTTCAGTTTCCAGATGTTCTAAATTTGCCCATGATGTCATTCACGTTATCTTGCCATTTAAAATTTTCTCCAATATGATCAATGTATTAATTTCTTATTGCCTTTTTTTGGTACCATAAATGTTGGATAAATCACCCCTAGATTGAGTTATGGCTTAGATTTTGGTCTGGTGCATTTATAAGCTTTATATGAAATACTGTAGTGAAACAGAGGAAAAAAATCTGGCTTCGTTGATAACATAATGTACATGGTAAAAAAAAAAAAAAATAATCTTCTCCTCCAGAAAAATAACTCTGTCCTTCCGTGTTAAAATGACTGCATGTGGGCTGCCACAATACAAGAGTTTGGGACTGTAAACTGTGTATAAATATAAGCTGAATCCTCAGGAACAAAAATGTGAATGGAGTTTAAGAATTATTCAGAAATGAGACAGAAAACCTTATCACCTCATTGTGTAAGTATGTATTATGTTTGTGTTCAGTGCAGACATGATCACCCATTAAAAAAATCGTATTATAGAACTGGAAAAGTTTCAGGGAATGATAGTTTAAAAGATTAAAACATGGACAGCTGACATAAAAGAAATGACTAAATAGACTGACATTCTGGAAAAGAGGTTATTTGGTATGAATGCAATAGAAATCTCTAAGCACAGTGGCATGAAGAGAATGGAAGACATTCATTCATTGCCTCTACCAGTACAGCAGAGCAGGAATCATGTACTGTGCTCATGACTCAAAAAAAATTCTTCACTTTGAGGATGTTTGTTCTTAGTAAGCTGCTTAAATTTGTTCTTTGAAGACTTAATGAGGGGTGCATCTCACATTACAGAATGCCTAACCATTCCTTGTACATAATGAATTTTGAAAAGAAATTGATCTAATTGTTATAGCAATATCTTTATAGTGATGAAGGTAATAGTATTGTCACTAAAATAAAACCTTTTTATATGAAAGGTCATATATATGTTCTATCAAAGAACATATATATGCTAGTTTGCTAGCACAAATAATTAGGGACGTTGGTTATAACAAAACAAACATTCTGTGTTTGATAGTACTCCTAAAAAAAAATTAACTTTTCCTTTCTTTCAATTAATTTTATAGAGGATTTGTATCATAGGCTAAACCCGTTCTTGATACTCAGTTTTGGATGTTTGAATAACAGATAATCACTCTGTGGTATTTTCCATGGCTCTTATCTGTTTAGACAATATTTATCATAATGCTATTATAATTTGTTTGAAGACCGATTTGGTTGTTCATATGGAGTCTGGAATACAGTTTGGTTAATAAGTGTAGTGTAGAGATGAAATTATATTTGCATTTCACTATATCATACTGAGAATGCAAATATTATTCAAGCTGGAAAATCTTGCAGAGAAAATATCAAACATAGGAAAGAAAATATTTTGAAGCAGTAAAGAACTTGTAGTAACTCATGTTTAGTAAAGCCAGAAAATCATAGTCCTCGGTAAAAAAAGAATAGATATGCTTTTTCTGGACCCAGATAGCCAGTATAGTTATTGTCTTGCATGTAATAAAAAGCTAAGATTTAAAAATAAATAAATAAATAAATAAAATACAGAGTCAGATTTATTTTAGTGAGGGATCTAATCTTTTGAACAATTGTGACCCCTCCAGTTCTATTTGTCATAGTGAGCCTTAAGAACATGAAATACATTGCCTTTGGTGATGTAGACAGGAGAAGCTGAAAGCTGTAAAGGTACTTTTGTGAATGCCAGCAAGAAAAAGCTTCTGCGGCTTCTGTGAGACTGGAAAATTTATATGGTTTCAGTTATTGCAAGTCAATAATGTAAAGATTTATACAATATAATATAAAAATATATAAATGTACATGTAAATAGAGTGTACATAAGATTTTTTTTTTATTTCTTGTTGGAGTGAGGAAAGCCTCAATAATGCATGGTGCAGCTGTACTTTATCTTAACCTATAACTTTTTTAATGATAAGAAGTTGAGTCCACCAGTATGTTTAATTTTTTTTTTAAGGATGGTTTAGTCAAGTCAGTTAAATTAATTTTCATATTCAAACAGATTAGAGGTAGAGACACAGATATTATTTGGCACGGTAAAAGAAAAACATACATAACTTTTTAATGACAATTCAGCTAACTTTAATTGATTTTAAATTATTTTTATATGTTTATTAAATCATTTTTATACATTTATCTTAATATACTTAAAATTACCGGGAACAATATGAAACACGAACATTTGCATGTGTGACTTTACCTTAGTTTCTATTCTTTCATATATAATAATGAAAGAAAGCTTTCCAAATGTAGCCTATTTAAAGAGATTTCTTAAAAATAATTAAAAATAGAAAAGTAAATACACTTGCTGTATATTACTTGCTTGGCAATAATAAATTGAGATTTTATTTTAAAAAGTGTATATTTTTTTGCTCCCGGTCAAAAATAGTGGAAAAATATACAGTTCAGAAATGCTTTAAAAATATAAATATAAATAAATGTATATATTTTTTTAAAAAAATAGGGGACCAAGAGGGGAAAAATAAAATTAAAACAAAACCTCCTAAAGCTCAAACTGACTTTCTGAAAGTATGGCAATGAGAAATAATTAAGATTGCCAAATTCTAGTTTACTGGAGTGAAGCAACAAAAACAGTTATGTTCCTAATTGGATTAAGTATCCATAGCTAATGTTCTCAGAAAGAGATTTTATTTAAGAAGAGCTTGAATGGTTGATTAATCTTGCATTTTTTCCTCAGTCTGGATAAAGCATACTGCAATAGATCTAGCTTACATTATTATTTTACTATTACATATTTTCCACATTTTTTTTATTTCATCTATCATGTTTTCCTTTCTATTTTTTTCTAATTTCTGTACTGAAAATTTATATTTTAATACTTAAGCTGAAAATACTGTCCTGAAAAGAATGATTTCGGAATGTTGTGAAACATTGTGCCCTTGCTTTGTTTTAAAAGCAGTCCATTCAGGTGAAGTCAGTGGAATTATGAAGGGATGTTAAAGCTGAGCAAAAATGATCAGAAACGTGTTAGAATGTTAAACATTATGGATTTAACAAGCAGGTTTTTATTGTTTTTTTTTCTTATTGCTTCTACACTCCAGAATCAATGTACCTTCACAGAAAGCTTCCATTTATCCTGCTTTCTGTCACTGACAGTGCCCATCATTAATTTCCAGGCTTGGTTTTGCTCACCTATGGAGGTTATTTCTAACATAGCAGGGGTATTTCTTATACAATCCTATTTCATGACTTTCTGAGGGAGTACATAAATTCTAATAGATTTTTGGTGATATGAATTCAATTTCCAATCATAACAAGTATGAGATACTCAAAGCTTTGAGACATTTTTCCCAGCTTGCATGGCTCTCATGAGTTTTCTGTTAATTTGGCATTTCTGAGCTGGAGCTGGATTTCAGTTTCTTGGGCCATAGCTGGAGAAAACTACAGAAATGTCTATAATCAAGTTAATGTTTAGATTGGCAATACTGCTGGTAGATTTGGCTAAGTAATTAGAAATGTTGTATGTGGGGAAAAATAGAAACTGATGATTCTGTTCTTATTCTGGAGAAGAGAAGGCTGAGGGAAGACCTAATTGCTCTCTATAAATACCTGAAAGGAGGTTGTATAGAGGAGGGAACTGGCCTCTTCTCCCAAGTGGCAGGGGACAGGACAAGGGGGAATGGCCTCAAGCTTTGCCAGGGGAGGTTCAGGATGGACATCAGGAAAATGTTTCATGGAAAGGGTCATTTGACACTGTAACAGGCTGCCCAGGGAGGTGGTTGAGTCACCTTCCCTGGAGGTATTTAAAAGACGGGTGGATGAGTTGCTGAGGGGAATGGTTTAATGGCTGATAGGAATGGTTGGACTTGATGATCCTGGGAGTCTTTTCCACCCTAGTGATTCTGTGATTCTGTGTTTTCTGTCAGAGACCTCGGAGCAAGCTAGATGAAGGAATTTACTCCTTTGTGAAAATGATAAAAACTATGCTGTAAAACCAAGGAGCAGGGTAGAATTTGAAGAGAAATGCAATTTCTGAGTGATGATCCTCAATCCGATAAGGTGTAGAAAGTGACTTACTGAGAATATAGGCTGTCAGGAGACTTCATAGGTCATGACCAGAGAAAGAGCCTGGGAAAAAAGCAAGTCATAAAAGTTAGGTATTAGCCTAGCTCTCTGCAGATGCAGCCTCAGGTGGGAGCAGGTTGTTCGGGAATAGCGGGTGCTGTACCTAGAAGAAGCCTTGCTAAAAATTTTTTTATTTGTATACATCTTAAGCAACATGCAGTAGACCCATAATGCAACAGCAGTTTACCTCTGTTGTGCAAGAGAACTAGCTACAAACTTCATGGAAGATTGCTACAATTTCTGGTAAGATTACATAGAACTTTTTTTTATTAGCATTTAAAGGTGTTCTTTACATTCTGCACTGTAGCTCTGTGTGGGGTTTTCATGGATTATCCCCAAACTTAAAGCCAAGGATTCAGAAATTTGGACTGAGTGGTAAATGAGGACACACAGGAGTCAATTACAGGATCCTTTACAGCACAATTTATTATTTCCAAAGATTAACAACTATATACTTTAACAATTCTGATAATAAAATACACTATTGCATTTTTTATAATAATCTTCTCTTAAGTCTTTGTTATGTTACACACAGGTACACACAGATAGGTGCAGATTGGGACAGACTTCTGCTGCAGAATTTTCTCACTATATCTTTAGCAGCTAAAAGCTGTTAGAGCACCTCAGACCTTAGGAGCAAGCATTATTCAGAAAGACTTGATTTATCTGTCTAATATGATGCTGATGATAATTATTTTGGGCCACTGGCTATTGGAAAGAAAGCAAGACACGCAAGTGGGGATCACCTTGAATTACTTCTATTAGATTTTTTTTTCCTTTCTGTTTAATTACACGTGATCTGTGTTCAAAAAAGCAACTTTCATAACCTTCCATCAATAATAGTAACAAATAAACTGCACAATAATGATCTTTATGTTTTTTCTTCCTGTTAACTTACTAGCTTCAACAAGCCCAGCTCCTAAGTATAGTCCTAAAATTTCTTTAGTGTCTGTAGCAAAGCTTTAATTTCCTTTCTATGTCTCCTACCTCTTTGGCAAGATGAGTAAGACTCCTGGTTTGCAATCCCACGCATGCAAAAAGCTGATCAGTGCATAGACTTGCAGTTTTGAGAATGGCCTTCCTTCTATGAGAGATGCTAATTTAAATCTCTTTCTTTACCAACTAACTAGAAAAGACCAGGCAGACTGGCAAGCAGCATGATCGCCTAAGTCTTTTTACATATGACAGAGGTCTGAAGAAGTTTTATGCACTCTTGGTGATTATTCCTCTAGTAAGATTGCTCTTATGATAAGACTTCATACAGACTTAATGACGGTAAAATTTTTCAAAGACTTAATGAGAAACCAAATAACTATACGCACTGAAAGCAGATTCTGAAAAAAATCAAAGTTCTCTTTTTTACTCTTTTTACTGTTGTCAGTTTTGGTTGATAATATTGTGGAATAAATAAATGAATGTAAAAATACACGTCTCATAAAACCTTATGTTTTCAGCTAACATATGTAGCTTAAAAATAACAGAAGTATTTTCAAAATGGTAGCTTATTTTAAGTTATGTTAAGAAATTACTTAATATCTACTAAATTCATGTTTGTGATTAAGTCCTACTCTTCCATAATTGTATTGTGTACTTATTGATTGTTATTTTTTTTAATGTGTATTTATTCTAAATGTTTCTAGGGAAAACATTTTAAATACATCTACCAAACTCTGATATTACTTGTAAATATATTTTTTCATTGGCTTCTTTTTTTCTGGTATGGAAAAATGAATTTACAGCATATGACGTTTATTAATATTTTAAATACAAAACAAAATTACACTTTTAGTTAAAACATATTAAAAATTGTTTAGTCACTCTGTGTCATGTGAAGAAAATTTAAAATACCTGAAGAATTATTTCCATATTCTGACAGATCTAAAAATATATTCAATCGATACCCTATCAAATTTTCATGTCCTTTTCCTATACTTATTTTGACATCAGCTCTGATTGCCAAGATGTTAATTTGTCAAGCAGAAGCAGTCTTCTTTTATAATTAGCTTGATAGTTGATTTATTCAGTGATGACAAAGGTTTTTAGGAGCAATTTCTTGTTTCAAAGGGAAGGTGCCTATTATAAGTACTAAGATGTATCATAGAATAAATGCAGTATTGGTTTAATTCAAAACAAAACAAACAAACAAACAAAAAGTAGTGCGTTATGTAGCTGTCATGGAGAAGGACAGGATCAATTTTTAAAATAAACTAGGCAATATTTGGAAACTTGGATTAAAAGACCAGTTAACTCCAGCTGAAGGCCGGGCACAAGTGGTGTCCCCCAGGGCTCAGTGCTGGGTCCAGCCCTGTTCAGTATCTTCACCAATGACCTGAGTCATTGGTTGCATTGAGTGCACCCTAAGTAAGTTTGCAGACAACACTAAGCTGGGAAGTAGTGTTGATCTGCTTGAGGGTAGGGGGGCTCTCCAAAGGAATCTAAACAGGCTGGACCGATGGGCTGAGACCAATAGAGTGAGGTTCAACAAAGCCAGATGCTGGGTCCTGCACTTGGGACACGGCAACCCTATGCAGTGCTACCAACTAGGGGAAGAGTGGCTGGAAAGCTGCCTGGAGGAGAAGGACCTGGGAGTGCTGATTGACAGCCGACTGAACATGAGCCAGCAGTGTGCTCAGGTGGCCAAGAAGACCAATGCCATCTTGGCTTATATCAGGCACAGCATGGACAGGAGGTCCAGGGAGTTTTTTCTGCCCCTGTACTCAGCACTGGTGAGGCCACACTTCAAATACTGTGTTCAGTTCTGAGCCCCTTGCTACAAGAAGCATGTTGAGGCTCTGGAGTGTGTCCAGAGAAGAGCAATGAAGCTGGTGAAGGGGCTGGAGAACAGGCCTTATGAGGAATGGTTGAGGGAACTGGGGTTATTTAGCCTGGAGAAGAGGAGGCTGAGGGGAGACCTTATTGCTCTGTACAACTACTTGAAAGAAAGTTGTAGAGAGGAGGGTGCTGGCCTCTTCTCCCAAGTGACAGGGGACAGGACAAGGGAGAATGGCCTCAAGCTGTGCCAGGGGAGGTTTAGACTGGATATCAAGGAAAAATTTTTCGCAGAAAGCACTGGCAGAGGCTGCCCAGGGAGAGGTGGTTGAGTCACCATCCCTGTAGGTATCTAAAAGATGGGTAGATGAGGTGCTCAGGGCAGATAGGAATGGTTGGGCTCAGTGATCCTGGAGGTCTTTTCCAGCCTAGTGATTCTATGATTCTGTGATTTTGTGAATGACTAGAGAAGAGATGGCTCTGGGACCTTATTGCGGCCTTCCAGTACTTAAAGGAGGCCTTCAGAAAAGCTGTGGAGGAGCTCTTTATCAAGGAGTTTAGTGATAGGACAAGAGGTAATGGTTTTAAGCTGAAAGAAGGGAGATTTAGATGAGATATTGGGAAGAAATGTATTGCTGTCAGGGTGGTGAGGCATTGGAATAGGTTGCCTGGAGAAATCATGGATGCCCCATCCCTGGAGGTGTACAAAGCCAGGTTGGATGAGGCCTTGAGCAATCTAGTGTAGTAGAAGTTGTCCCTGCATATGGCAAGGGAGTTAGAACTAGGTGATCTTTAAGGCCCCTTCCAACCCAAACCATGCTATGATTCTGTGAAAACAATCCTCAGTAGAATTACTTTTGTCTGATGCAGTCTGCATTTATAAAGTGAAATAAGAACACTTTCACTAATATGCATCTCTACAACTGTATCTTTCCTACATTCAGTTGAGGAATATATTTTAGATGGATTACAGTGTTTGTTACATGAAACACATGTTAATTTGGTTTGGCTTTTTTTGAAGAGTCCTTATAGGAGATATAAAAAAAAATTAAATAGGAGCCTACTACTAGAGTTCAAATTTTGATTTGTATCTGAATTCCATCAAGTTATCAGATAGTTAAATCTCAGTTGAAATGCATTTCAGAAATATTTCATAATCAGTTTAACAGTTCAGATGAATTGTTTTCTCTAGGTATATAAGGCTAACTCTCTGTTCTCTTCTTCCTCTAACTTAGTTTTTTTCCAGACATATGGAATAGATAGGGATGACTGGCAAATTAGAAGTATACTCTTGAGGCAGCTTTATTTATACCTACTTCACAGCATCTGTGTGCACCAAAGACAGTTTAAAGATGCTACAATGTAACTAAGATCCATTAGGTTGTAATATTACAAAAAGTCCATGGCAGTAAAATTTGATGTTTCACACACTTTAGTACACACTACTTCAGCCCTCTATGCATATAAAACCAATCTAAAGTTGCTATTAAAATTATTTTGAAATTAGAACTCTTGTTTCACAAATATATAACCAAAGGTGTAACATTTTTATTGTAAAGATTCTTTACAAGGAAAGAGGATTTTATAGAGCTCTAAGCTCCACAAGCAATGTCTACATTTTTTTAAAAAAAGGAAATATAAAATAGTAAAATTCCATTTTTCTGAATATAAGGTATTACTTTCTTTCATGCAGAAAGCCATGAGATGATATCCATCCCCAGTTTCAATTTAAAGAATGAGTTTAGGAGCAGTTTCAATGCATTGTGGAATCCGGGTGCTTCTCTTAAAAAAGCTATTCCCACACGGTCTATTTAGAATACCCGGATTAATGAAATACAAATCAACATCAAGACTATACTTGAGCAAAGAGAAGATTAACTGGAAAAATGTCCCTATCCATGTACCTGTAATCATTTGATCACAATTTCCAATTTTGCAATACCCAAATGGCTCTTGCTGCCTCTCATCCTTCAAGCTTTGTCATGAATGTTAGACATAAAAGGTACTGAATATTCAGGAAATGATGATAATAGAAGCTGGGAAAACTTGTACTTCAGCAGAGCTGTGTGGTTTTGATTTTGGTTCACAAACATGTTGCTGGAACAATAGCCTCCTGCTAGGGGCAGCATGTAAAGCAAGTGAAAGCAATTCTTACTTTTACTTAAGGATAGTCATTTTTAACATAAAGAATTAATATTGATCACATTTCTTCGATTGCATTTTATGCAGTGGGAAGTCAATAATTGAAAGAAAATGGTTGAATTTCTAGGGGTAAATATCTTGTATTGTGGACTTCATAATGCTTGCAAGCCCCCACTCATTACAAACATTTTTCTAGTAGTCTGTATTTTAACTTTAACTTTCATTGACAGATAGACACATAGAGATGCGATTATTAATAAGCGCTAGGTGTGATTACATAAACTAAAGAGATTAACATGACAAGTTGCCAGCAGTATTCCCATATACTCAGTCACCTCCACTGAAGAAGCAGACTTATGGTTATTCATGTTGTGCACCAAATGGAATTTATTTCCATTAACCCGTGTAAGATCTGATTCTTGATTACTGGAGCTTAAACCCCTTGAAAGACCCTTGAGGTCTCAATTGAGTGCTATGCCCCTCCTGTTGTAACAATGAGATATTCATACGCTTGTGTATTCTCACTTCAGATTTCTTCTAATGCATTTCTCTCTTGCTTTAGCACCATTAGAGAGGAGCTAGATTTGACAATATTTACAGTAACACTAGGAACTATGAAACAAATATTTAAATGCCTATGTTTGAGATAAATCAATGCCAGTGTGAGTTAGGCTTATAAGTGGTATGTCATTTGACATGACTGCATTATGTATTTTAAAACTTGGGAGACAGCAGTTGAGACAATTAAAGTAAAATATCTCCTAGTGCAATTTACCTTTTTTTTTTTTTTTGTTAGCAAACAGAGAAGTTGAAGTAAAAGGTTCTGTAAAGGAGACAGGATTAGACTTCAATGACACTGATTTGGTTTATCTTGTCTGCACAAAGTAATGTATCAGAATTATTGTAAATACTATACTAGTACCTTACCGTATGTCATATTTTTCCTGTGATTGGTGGGGTTATTGAGATTTATATTTAGAAAGAAACTGTGTCACTGTCAAAGAATCAAAGGTATGCCTGATCTGCAAATTTGCCACAGGTTAACACATCTCTGAGCAGCAGCCACAAAGGCCGAAATAGTTTTCTCCCATCTGTATTTGGAGATCCTTTTGTCATCTGGGGTCAGCTGTCCCAGCTGTGTCCCCTCCCAAATTCTTGTGTACTCCCAGCCAACTCACTGATGGGGCAGCATGAAGAGCAAAAATAGGCCTTGACTCTATTGAAGCACTGCTCAACAGTAATTAAAACAACCCTATATTATCTATAATATTTTCATTCCCATACAAGCTGCTTTGAAGAAAATTAAAGTATTCCAGCCAAAACCAGCACACTTTTCCAGATACTTCCAGACTTTTTCCCAAACATAGAAAATTCTTTCTTCCTTTCCCCTCACTCCCCCACCTCAACTTCTCCCAAATAAATGAGTCATATTCTTTGAAACTATTCTGCTAAAACAGGATACACCGAAAGTACTCCTGGAAAGCCAAGAGACCTTTTACTAAATTTCATACCATTTCATTCCACAGATGCCAATTGCTTTCTTTTACAAAACTTTCCTTGCTTTGTTTAATTCAAGTTTCTACACCTCTTTTCTGCTGCTCTGCATTTCTGTACAGCCTCCAAACAGACTCCGTACTGAACTATCTCATACTGTTACCACTTGCAATGCTGACAGAGAATTTCTTATTAGTATTAGCAGCTTAACGTGGGTTGCTTTAACCTCTTGTCTCTGATTTTGAAGGCAGGACTTTATTTTTATTATATATCCTTATGAACAGCAAAGTTCTGCACTTGTGAGTGGAATAAGACTGTGTTCTATGATATCTCTGTCTCTTCTGCTTACATTGCATGTGTTTTTAAGCATCGTGTTCACTAAATTGTACCAAGAACTCATTCCACATTTAGGCTTATTTACATTGTATTCACGAATCACAAGAGGTTGCAACACAAACGTCAAAGTTATAAATCAAATCAATTATGAAATATGAACCTTCCTCTAAGAAGGAAGTAGTAGTATTTTCAAGCTTTCACAAATTCTAATTTAAGCTATGAGGATAACTGTGTTAGCTTAAAATATATGTGGGGTTTTTTCTCTGAAAGCATGAAGATTAAAAGTCTACTTTATTTTGACTAATGAATACATGAACAACTGACATTCTCACATAACTAATCAACTCCAGGAGCCAGGTTTTTCCTCTGAATGCTGAATGCTTCATGTATCAACCTACCCATGTTTTTCATCCCAAACTGATGAAGAAAGAAGAAAGATAACTTGATGAAAATGGAAGCCTTACACAGACGTAGCATCTGAATGATCATTTCAATATCTGTATCAATTAAGTGTGGGTTTGATTTTGCTTTGCCTTTTATTTCTATAAAAGTCTATTTTATAGTCTTCATCTGTTTCAATGTCTGTGAGGTATATAGCTGAAGAATAAAAGTAGTCAGCTAAAAATCTGGCAAGCTATATGAGGGATAGTTACAGAATGTCATCAGGTATCTTGAATTTGAGGAGTTATCCTGTTGTCCCAACTATTTTTAGTGTGGCTACAGAAATATTTTATACTTTGCATTTAATTTTTCTGAGTTACTGATAACTGCTGCTGAATGCAGCCTTAATATAATACATTTGCTGAACATTCTTCTAAAATTTAGTACAGAATTAGTATACAGAAAGGTCTTTGAACCTTATTGTTTACAGTCTGTTTGAAAAGCTTAATCTCTTCAGGGAGTATCTGTGGGGTTTAATTTCATGTATCTGTCAAAAGAATAAGGCACTGAAATGCCACTGATTTCTTTGGTGAGTCAAGTGAAATATTTGAGTAAATTGGAAACTGTAGTGACATAAGAAACTGATTATTATGTTAACTTGATGTGTGATACACTATTGCGAGTCCATAATGATGAGTTACAGAAGAATTAAAATACAGCCATTTCTGTAAAGTTAGAAATGGTATAGACTTTTCATAAACTTCATATATGAAAAGCCACATAAATAAATTTAATAGGAAGCCTTTTTATTGAATTCTTTTATTGCCAGTGAACCTCAGGACACAATAGCTACAAAGATTTGCTCTGCGATTCATATGCTTCATAGTGAATGAGGTTTTCTTCCTTTCTTTTTGGTAATTTAATTTCATTTCAGAGCAGTGTGTGAAATTGTATGCAAAGAAATGTTGTACTCTAATATTAGGACAAATTTTCTATATGACTCTGAGCAAACAGGATTCCCACATAGTGTTTTACATTTCAGTGCATGCACTGCTGTTGCGTTATAGCTATTGTACGTATAAATTACCTGAACTATCTTTATTTATTATTTCTTTCTGGTAGTGTCTGTGCTATGTTATGTGCTCTGGCAGTGTAATCATGAATCTTGATTCCTACGTAAATTTCATTCAAATAGAAATATACCATACTCCCAAATTTTACAAGTTTTAACAGTATATGGAATAAATACATTTAATACGTTATTGCTTTTTGAAAATATTTCTTTACATTTATGGAGTTTATTATTTCTAAGTATGTTAATGTATTTGATTTGACAATCAACATTAAATAACATTGGCAAAAACATTTCTTTATCCAGCACAATAGCAGTTAAACTTCAAACAGATTTGAAAGTAGAAAAGACAGTTACACTGTTGCTTCAATACAAAATTTAGTGTGTTCATATTTTACATATTAGAATCATAGAATCATAGAATATCCAGGTTGGAAGAGACCCGCTGGATCATCGTGTCCAACCATTCCTATCAAACACTAAACCATGCCCCTTAGGACCTATTGTTTCAAATAGATTTACTGAAAAAAGTGCAAATAAGCTTTTGCAATACTTTGATTAAAAACTACATTGCTTGCTACCCTTGGCGATCATCACAGATACCTTAAGAATATCAGAATGCAGATTCATGGACTACAACTCCATATTTTAAAAAGGTATGTGTAAATTAATTTCAGAGAAAGCATTAGCTAATCTTTAAGTCATTGTGGGTAAAGATTGTTTAGAATTCCAGTAATACTATTATGAAACACGTTCTCGTTTTAAATTTTCAGATAATATCCTTAAGGTACATGTACTTACGTATTAATAAATAAATAACTAAATAATAAATAAAGCAGTTTCATAATCACATATTGGGAATTAATAAAGATGAATTGTTATGATAATTTTTAAGAGAGAAATAAATAACAAACTTTAATGTTTTGCCTAACTGTGTTAATACAAAGGCTCCCTCCAAAGGCGGCAAGTTATTTCATACTACAGAAGGATAAATGAAATAAAATATGAGGTAGATGGAATTATTGAAAAATATAGTTGTCTCTGGTGGTTTACATTAAGACATGTGTAATGTATACATTAGTCCCTATGCCATGACATCTAGACAATGAAGTATTTTTTCATTTCAGATCTTCTGAATGACTAGCAATAGCCATTCAAGGGCCCTAGAATCATTCCCTACTGACATAGTCCATCAATGCCATTGAGTAAATGGTGTTTCCAGCTGCTACTGCTGCAAAAAGAAATGAAACCCACAAACTTCTGTTGTATCTTATTTTTCAAATATTAAAATCTTTCTCTTCTATTCTTGTATGAAAGTAAACTGTTTTAAACAGCAAATGAGAAAGACAGAAATGGTTCCTGTTACTGGGTCCATTCACAAAAGTTAGCTGTCACCTTTGATAAATTACTTGGTAAGTGCAGTTTCATTCTGTCTTTACCTCCTGCTTCTAGAGCTGATATCTTATGTAAAGGCATGCTGATAATCCACCCACACAGTGAAAGGCAACAAAGAGAAAGAAACATGACAAAATGTCCCAATGAATAAAACACTCATCTAATGTGAACAAATAACAGAAAGAGAGAGACTAAAGGAATATTGATACAGCTTACTCCAGTATCCTGTTTGTGACTGACAGTGGTGGAAAGCAGTAAGAACAGTGCAAGGATGTAGTAACTCTGCAGCAGGTATTGTGTCCAAGCTAGTTGTAATTCACAGCTTATTAAAGCTGTGAATTTCTCAGGAAAAGAAATAGGTAGAGGTCACAGCAATAGTGCAAAACTGCACCACCATCACCAACTGCATACACCAGAAAATCCAAATTGCACATCATTAAGATCAGGATTGAAATAAGAAGTTTGAAGTGTAAAGACAGGTCCAGTATTTTTACAGAAGAAAATCAAAAATTTGGGTGAAGGAAAGAGAAGAGAGTCTTAAAAGGGAATGTTTTGAATGTCAAATATCAACTTAACATTCAGAGAGTATTGAAGAGAATGTGTATCTTTGAGGGATGAGTTGTGTGTCAAGATTTTGGTGCACTCCCTTGCATTGCATTGGAGATGTTAACAGCAGTAGTCCATAAAATATGGAGGAGTCTGAGCCTTTCAGGGTTTCCACTGGGATTTCAGTCTGGTATCATGTTATGAGCTCTATTTTTTGCCTCCTAATCACCTGGCTCAAAAAACAGTCCACAAAAGGCCTCCATTTTATAATGTGAATTCAAATATCACAAAATCATAAAATCGTTGAGGTTGGAAAGGATGTCTGGAGGCCATCTGGTCTAATAATTCTGATTAAGCATGATCATCTAGAGCTGTTTGCCCAGGAAGATGTCCAGAGGGCTTTTGAAGATCTCCAAGGATAGAGACTCCACAACTTTTTAGGGTAACCTGTTCAACCTCTCTGAAAAAAAAATACTGTTTTTATTTACAGTAAAAGGTTTTCCTTATTTTCAGGGAGAATGTCCTGTATCTGAGTTTATGCCTATTGCTTCTTGTCTTATGATGGAATACCACTGGAAAGAGCATGACTCCACCTTCCTTGTGTCCTCCTTTCAAATATACATATTAATAATATCTCACCTGAGCCTCTTCTTCTCTATGCTGAACTGTCTCAGCTCTCTCAGCCTTTCATCCTATGGACAAAGCTCCAGTCCCTTCATCATCTTTGTGGCCCTTACCTGGACTGTCTCCAGTATGTCCATTTCTCTCTTATACTAGGAGGCCCACAACTGTACACAGTACTCCAGATGTAGCCTCACTAGTGCCAAATAAACACTTCCTGGCAATACTTTGTCTAATTCAGTCAAGGATACTATTAGATTTCTTTGGAATAACAACACATTGCTGACTCATCAATGTCATATGACTCTGGCCTGTCAGGTAGCACACACACACATACACATACCAGTTTTGTGTTATCAGGAAACCTGCAGAGGGTGCATTCTGTCTCTGGAGATGCTAAACAGAATTGGATCCAATATTGACCCCGGGTATGCATCATTCATTCATGGGCTTCAGCTAGATTTTGTGTTGCTGGTCACCATCCTCTGGGCCCAGCTGTTCAGCCAATTTTCAGATGTAGCAGAATTAAAGTCACCAGTGGAGTCATGCTTTTACTACATATGTACAATAGCTCAGTGTTTCTTTTGCATCTGATTAGAGTAACTAGTAGCTTGTATAGCTAAAGGTATTAGAGAACTGTCTTACAGCCCCATAGTTCTTCTTTCATACACTCTATTTAGGCATTCTGTTCTGTTTTGAGGTTTGATGCATTACTGTCAGTAAAAGTGATAGAGTGAGAAAAGCCTGTCAAAAAGTCACAGATGAGAAACTTTCTATATAAAGGATGGTGCTAACAGTGATATACAGCCTGTCCATCTGATTGCTGTGTCACTTTGCTACACTGGAATAACATGTTCAAAATTATTTGATTAATATTATAACAACATTAATGATTTTCTTAGCATTAACATTGCTAGGCTTTGGTTGCAAAGTAAAGAATTCAGTGACAAGAGTCTTAGCATGAAGGGTCCACAGAGATTTTTTTGATTAAGAAAGTGGAGTTTCTGAATTTCACCTTTTATTTATATTGAAGCTTGTGATATTCACCTTTTAATAAAAATTGCAGGGAACACAGTCATCCTGCTTCTACGTTACCACTGCCAAAGAGGAAATTGCAGTGATTTAAGTCTTCAGGTGGAGATACAGTTTTATATAGAAGTTTGACCTGCTGTTTCACAGTTTGCTGAACATTTCACCTGTTTTTTCTCAATTTTCCTCTCTGAGAATTGGTGATAATAACAACTACTTTTTCAAATGTTTTGACATTTCTAGAGGTCTCATTAGTTTTCATAGTTGCTGTTTGCTTGGTTCTCACTGTTCTCTAGAATGCGTTTGCAAATGCTTTTCTTTGAGGCTGTTTCAAGTTCATCTATCTGTTTTAGTTAATATTATAGGTAGAACATAGATTCACTGTTTGCATGAATCTATGTCCTGACCGTCTTTTTAAGGAGAATATGATCAGCAAAAAAAGTACAAAAGTAGAATGAAAAATAAGATGGCATGAAATACAATCCAGTTCTTGGTAGAAGGTATGTCATGGATTGCTGATGCTACGATTTTATTTTAGAAGCCTAAATAATTTGTCTTATTTTGGTTTTGATGTTTAGCTGTCCTCAAGCACTTTTAGGTGGAAGATAAATCTAGTTTAAAAGCCCTTGGGAAAAGTTCATTTTAAATGATGTTCAAAACAAAGAACTGCAAAGTTCTTTGAGAAGTTGAATGTAGTTTTTGTATGTCATAGAGGAATTCCACTAGCCATATGAATTTTCTTACTGATCATTTTAATTTTATGATGAATTTCTTTTATCCGTCACTGTCTGTTGTCTTTTATGCTATGGATTCTAGGATTTTTTTTTTTTTCTGTTTAAATCCTGGAAAGCTTTCAGAACTGTTCTATCATTTATTCAGTTTGTGAATTCTACAAAAGAAAAGAAAAATAAAGAGCTTACAAAAGTTAAGATGATTGAATAGCCAAATGACAGAACAATGTAACAAGATATGGCTATGCGCTAGTTAATATTAATATGAGCATAAGGAGATTAAGTTTTAAGCCTAAGAAGACACATCACTAAACAGCAGAGGATTAGGTCATGGTCATATTGGTCAACCAGTTTAATGAAGGAAAGCATTCCCCCCAATATGCTGCCATAAACAGTAAAAGGTGCTACTGGTAGGAACTGTTACCTTCTTCTGAAATGTTTCAAGGAATACTTTTGGATACTGAATAATTTCAAATTGCTATCTATATGTAGAAGCAACAGTTTTATTTCTTCAAATGATACCCACTTTCTTCCTGCATTTTGTCATAATACACAAGAATCACTTTGAGGTGTTCTGCAATGAACAGAGACACAGTTTAGTAACTTCTTATGAAAGGAAGCTATACATGATAATTATGTACATTGTAGTCTTTAATTAAATATATTTCCTTTTTACATTTCTAGCTTATCTTGTATTAAACTATTAGTGATACAGTTGCAAAATAAATAGTGGGTTTAGACATTCTGAAGAGCACTTAATAGTCTGGTTTTGCCATCTGTAATTTTAATAGCACTCAGAGATGAATAGTAATTAAATAAGCAATTTGCATCCCTCTTGGTAAATGAAATGATTTTTATAAGAAAAAAAATCAGTAGTATTTTCTGTGCTAAAAGCTACAAGATTGTGATTCTGAACTTTTGATATTAAAGTAGAATAAATTATACTTTAACAGAAAATTCTACAGTAAAATGAATTAAGAGTTATTTAAAATACAGTCTTGCATGGTATTCTTTAAAACATTCTTAATGGACTGCAAAAACTAAGTGAAAAATATAATTATAGATGAAGTAGTCTTTTCTTTCAGGGAATTATTTTTAATTTGTTTGGTTGGTTGGTTGGTTTTGAATAATATTGTGTTCAAATAGAATTGTGCTCTGTGAATCCCATGCCTCAAGTTTAGAATATTAAATGATGAAATCAATATGCCGTAATATTTTAAATAATTTAAGCAAGCACATTAAGAATATTTGTATCATAAGGAAACAGACAAGCAAACATGCCCAAACTCCACTGTAAGTAATGAAAGATGGTAGACCAAAGGAACCAAAGAATGAAATAGCAAACATAATATCTTGTGCATGACATCAATATACCCAACACTAATTGGTCATGGTTGCAGTATGGCAATGATTTTAAAATACCTCTTTGCTTGGAAATTGTGTTATTGCTATAGCTGGTCAGATATTTTTCTTCTGACCATAACATTGGTCAAATGATGGACACAAAGTGTTTTCAGAGTGAAAGACTTTCATATTAATCTTTTTCATTTTAGCCAAAGAATTCCTATCTATTGACTTTCAGGACCAACTTCGGGAGACTAACAATAACTTCTCACAGTGGTAACAGGATGAGAAGGAAGAGTCTGAATGTTTGGGTTCCTGTGCAGTGAATAATTAATTGATGTTGATGTTAATTGTACTGTGTGCTAGGTTAACTTAAATAGGCACACATGATTATTTTGAACTCCCTTGCTCTCAGAAGAGCTCAACTACTAAACTTCATCTTCTGACAACATTGTCCATGTTGAGGTCCTGCTCACATTCTTGTCACAGAATCACTGAATGGTAGGGATTAGAAAGAACCTTTGGAGATCATCTAATCCCCCCTCCCCTTGCTAAAGCAGGTTCACCTGCAGCAGACTGCACAGGAAAATGTCCAGGCAGGTTTTGAATATATCCAGAGAAGGAGATTCCACAGCCTTTCTGGGCAGCCTGCTCCAGTGCTCTGTAACCCTCAAAGTAAAGAAGTTTTCCCTCATGTTCAGATGGAACTTCCTGTGTTCCAGTTTGTACTCAATGTCCCCTGTCCTACCACAGTGCACCATTGAGAAGAGTCTGGCCCTATCTTCTTGATACCTGCCCTTTAGTAATTTATATGCATTGATTAGGTGCCCTCTTAGTCTTCTTTCCAGGCTAAACAGGCTGAGCTCATTCAGCTTCTCCGCATAAGAGAGGTGTTCCGGTTCCCTAATAATTTTTATAGACCTCTGCTGGACCCTCCCCAGTAGTTCCTTGTTTTTCTTGATCTGGGGAGCCCAGAACTGGATGGAATACTCCAGATGTGAACTCATTAGGCCAGAATAGATATGGAGTATAACCTCCATTGAGCTACTTGATACAGTCTTCTTAATGCAGCCCAGGATACAATTGGCCTTCTTGGCCATGCAAGCACATTTCTGGCAATGGTTAACTTGTCCAGCAGAACTCCCAGGTCCTTCAAATTGCTACTTAACCTGTATTGGTTCAGGGGGTTATTTCTCATGAGATGCAGATCTCCACACTTGCCTTTGTTAAATTTCATTGGGTTCCTCTCCAGCCTGTCCATATCATCATTCTTGCCCTTTTTGAATATTGCAGTGATAGAGCTTTTCTCCAGTCCTCAGGCTGTTCCTGTTCTCCATGATCTTTCAAGGGTGATGGAAAGCAGCTTAGCCATAACGTCTGCCTGTTCCTTCAATACTTGTGGGGGCACCCTATCAGACCATGGATTTGTGTTGTGTCCTGTTTTCTTAGATGATCTATAATTTGATCTTCCTCAACAAAACGACAGACAGTCTTCCTTTCTCCAGACTTTCTCTCTTTCCCCCTGGGATTCCTGAAGGCTGACTTTAGCAGTAAAGACTGAAGCAAAGAAAGCATTCAGCAACCCCACCTTCACTGCAACCTCCATCACAAGGGAATCCACGTCATTCAGCAGTGGGTACTCATTTTACCCAGTCTTTTTGCTGCTGGTGTCCTTTGCCAGATTTAATTCTAAGTGGACCTTGGTCTTCCTTGTTGTATCCCTACATACTCTGACAGTGTTCCTGTAGTCCTCTGGAGTAGTCAGTCCTTTTTTCCACCTTCCATGTACTCCTTGCTTCCAGCTGAAGAAGCTCTTCTTTACAGAAGCTCCTTGCTCATCCATACAGGCCTCTTGCCTCCTTTGCTTGATTTCTTATTTCAAGGGAAGCACAGATCTTGAGACTGGAGGAAGAACTGTTTAAATATTGCCCAGATCTCTTTGACCCCCTCTGCCTTCTAGAGCCCTATTCTACAGGATTTCTCCAAGTAGTTCTTTGAATAGGCTAAAATTAGCTCTCCTGGATTCGAGTTTGTAATCATGCTTATCACATCTGTTTATTAAAATCCTGTTTATTTACTTCTTCCGTGCAGGGTCCTGAACATCACCATTTTCTAGTTGCTGCAGCCAAGGCTGCCCCCAGCTTCCTCATCACCAACCAGACCTTCTTTTTTTCATACAAGCAGCAGCATACCTCTCTGCATTAGGTCCTCCACCACTTGTGTCAAGAAGTTATCATCAATATTTCGTATCTCTTGGACTGTCTGTGCCTAGCTATGTTTTCTTTCCAGCAAATATCAGGGTTGTTGAAGCCCCTCATGAGAACAGAGGCCTGTGATTTTGATACTACTTCCAGTTCCCTGTAGAAGGCCTATTAAACATTATTAAACATGAAATGACAATTTGCATCTAAGTATACTTTGTTAACATAATAGTATTTACATTTAATAGGAATATTTATACTAAATGTTGTTTCTCGCAATACACAATAATGTAAAGGTATTGTGCATATTATTATACTAAGTATATATTATATGTTATTACAATATATTTTTATTATAAATATATATGTAGTATGTTTCATATGGTATATATAGATAGTGTATTGTACAGTACAAGCTGCATTAGTAAATAAGTTCATCTGTTCTATATGATCTGAAGTATGGCTCAGTGCACACAGTGATGTCTCTTACTCAGCTTTACCTATGTGGGACTTTAGTTAACGAAGTTAACATGGTGCTGGTCTTATCCCTGGTCTAAAAACACATTTACTTTCTAGATGGAGACTGAGGAGAGAAATAAAGAATTTCCTTTTTACTTTATCTTGATGTAAGCTTGTCTTCACAATGATTCTACACTTGGTTGTATGTTTCCATGCACAGGATTTAGCTCTAATAATACAGTCTGGAATACATGTGTAATTTCTGATGCCATAATGAACTGAATAATTCTGTCTTCAAAGTAGGTTACAAATAGCTTGAGGTAAAGAAACTGCAGGGTTAGAAATTGAGTAGGAGAGTTCAAATGAGTTTGAGAGGAGGCCTTCATATCAGGCTTCGGTACGGCCCAGGGCACTCCTCCTTCTTGGAATAAAATAGGCTGTGAGGAGCTGTCTATGTAGACTTCTGTACTGCTGAGTGTCCTTCTACTGTTTGAGGCTAAACTGCAATATACTGTTTCAGTGTTTCAAAAACTGAATTCTTTGAGAAAGATTGTATATCTTTATGCTATTAAAGAGCCCTATAACATAGCATATATAAGAGCATCAACTAAGATTCAGTAGACAGTTATACTTGAGGGGTTAGCTTTACAACCCGATTAATATTTATGCAAGCAATGCTTATTATATCCAACATTCATATTTGCTGAGGGTCACACTGAGTCCTTAGTCCATATCAGATACCTGTATAGATTTTGAGGACTTTACATAATGTAGAATAATGACATGTTCACTTTGAGTGATTTGACACAAGAATGAAGTGACCTGAACAGTCTGAAGAAGGCAGAGACTAAGAAAGGAGCTCATTATATGGTTGTAGTTGTTATGTATTTAAATGATTGCTGGACTGGGTTTGTTGGACTAAATTTTCTTCTACTGTAAAGATAGGAGTGTATCCATCATGTTGAATATGCTTCCCCTCCAAAAAGCCTACAAGCAACTTTCACAGGCTTCAGGTATGCCTTTAGTGCTTGTAGTCTGGAGGAAAAGCTGTCTAAGTACCTCCTCTTTCTCTTTCTCTTTCTCTTTCTCTTTCTCTTTCTCTTTCTCTTTCTCTTTCTCTTTCTCTTTCTCTTTCTCTTTCTCTTTCTCTTTCTCTTTCTCTTTCTCTTTCTCTTTCTCTTTCTCTTTCTCTTTCTCTTTCTCTTTCTCATGAAAAGGTTTAAAACTGAAACACTATATATTCTAACCTTAAGAACATTTAAAATCAAGCAATAAAGACCCAATTAATACTCAACTCAATATTCCGTAAAATGTGTTCTTTCCAGATAAAAGCTGTGTAAAATGACAGTCAAAAATATTGATTTCTAAATTGACCATTCTGAATGGTCTAAGGGGTAGTTTGAATTACTTTCAGGCTGTTACTGAAGTGAAAACTCTAATTTTAAATAGAGAACATAAGGCCTAAGTGTGCCCTGTGGTAAAAAATCGAGCAATATGTATTCTGTACTCAAAACTTACAAGCAATTCTCATGCCTTTAGAAAACTGTTTTTGAAAAACTTTAAATATTAACCAAACACTTCATTTGCTCACAGTGTTTAAACTTCTGGAGCCTGCGTTCTGGTTCAGTCAACAACCTAATTGGAACTTTCATTGGCAGCTACATTTGTTACAGACTGCAAATAAGGATTTGAAGGGACAAGAGGTCTGGAAGAGTCTCACCCTCCAAATAGTAGCTCTTCTCTGGTGTTTGTTTTAGCCTGTTTCCACCTTCACCCATTGTGATAGTGAAATTATGAAGCATAAAGCCTAAAGTAGTGTGGACATTCAGAGTCACTAACTCTCACTGTTTATTCCTAGCTTAATAGGCTAGCTGTAATGAGCCCATTCACTAACTGTTTTCCTTTTCTTTATTCTTTCTGTAGCATGTTCAGTTATTAAAATTTGTAGAAATTTTACTAGCACAGGGGAGGGAAGGTGCAAAGATTCATGTACAGGAATAACGAATGGATTGAAACTCACCTCTGTTTCAAAAACTTATGCAAAGGGAAGCTGCACACCTAAACATGTTGGTTTCTATGTACTTCTGCAATTGCAATGTCTGTGGCTTATGGCCATAGGAGCAATAGTGTTCCCATATAAGGAAATGTATAAGCACGGAATCACAGAATCACGAGGTTGGAAAAGCCCCCAGGATTATTGAGCCCAACCATTCCTATCAATCACTAAACCATGTCTCTGAGCAACTTATCCACCTGTCTTTTAAATACCTCCAGGGATGGAGACTCAACCACCTCACTGGGCAGCCTGTTCCACTGTCCAATGACCATTTCTATGAAAAATTTTTTCCTAATGTTCAGCCTGAACCTCCGCTGGTGGAGGTTCACCCTTGTCCTGTCCCCTGTCACATGGGAGAAGAGGCCAGCTCCCTCCTCTCCACAACCTCCTTTCAGGTGGTTGTAGAGAGCCTTCTGTTCTCAGGGCTAAACAACTCTGGCTCCCACAGCCGCACCCTGTAAGACTTGTTCTTCAGCCCCTTCACCAGCTTGTTTGCTCTTCTCTGGACACACTCCAGAGCCTCAACATGCTTCTTGTAGCAAGGGGCTCAGAACTGAACACAGTACTTGAGGTGTGGTCTCACCAGTGCCGAGTACAGAGGGAGAATAACCTCCCTGGACCTGCTGGTCACACCGTTTCTGATACAAGCCAAGATGCTATTGGCCTTCTTGGCCCCCTGGGCACACTGCTGGCTCATGTTCAGTCGGCTGTCAACCAACACACCCAGGTTGTTCTCCTCCAGGCAGCTTTCTAGCCACTCTTATCCTAGTCTGTAGCACTGCATAAGGTTGTTGTGCCCCAAGTGCAGGACCCAGCAATTAGCCTTGTTGAACCTCACTGCATTGGTCTCAGCCCATCGGTCCAGCCTGTTTAGATCCCTTTGAAGACTCTCCCTACCCTCCAGCAAATCGACACTTCTACCCAGCTTGTTGTCATCCGCAAACTTAATTAGGGTGCATTCGATCCCCTCATCCAGGTCATTGATAAAGATGAACAGGGCTGGATCCAGCACTGAGCCTTGGCGGACACCACTTGTGGCCGGCCTCCAGCTGGAATTAACTCCCTTTACCAACACTCTCTGGGCCCAGCCATCCAAACAGTTTTCTACCCAGGAGAATGTGCACCTGTCCAGGCCAGAGGCAGTCAGTTTCCTAAGCAGAATGCTGTGAGAAACGGTGTCGAAGGCTTTACTGAAGTCCAAGAGGGCTACATCCACAGCCTTTCCCTCACCCAGTAGATGACTTGGTCATAGAAGGTGATCAAGTTATATTGTCAAGACCTGCCTTTTGTGAACCCGTGTTGACTGGGTCTGATCACCTGGTTCTCTTGCATGTGCTTCATGATAGCACTCAAGATCAACTGTTCCATGGAATTCTCCCCATCAAAATATTTCAGAGAGCATTTTCTATCTTGTTTATCGTATATATAGATCCAAAATGCTAGAACAAATTCTTTCTACTTCACATATTACAAGCAGGTAATGAGGGAAAAAATCCCTGCACAACAATGGCCATGTAACCAACAAAATTATGATTACATCTCTTTTTTTTTTGTTCTTCCTTACATTTGCTTATGTATCTTTATGGTTTAGTTATGTAACAAACAATGAAACTAGTCTTACTAGTTGAATACTACATTTTTTTTTATGTTAATAATTTACTTTTTTGTCAGTTATCTGGGAAAAAGGTTGAAATTTAGATTTTTCTTTTTCAACAGAACGTCGAATTAAAATATTTTTACAATACTCTGGATTCTTTCACTGGAAACCAGAGCCTTTCCAGGCCATGATATATCAGTAAAAAAACTTACAGAATTCAACATATTATGCACCTAAAACACAAGTTTGCAATGAAATTTATCTTACCTTTTGGTAAGAGGAAATCATAGCTCTTACTCTAATTCTTATGAAAAGATATTACGTGGTACAATATGCTGATGTGCCAGGTTGTTGTACACGTTTAGTGAAAGGAATGGTGGGTTTTGAAATGTTTCATTCACTTAAATTTTAGAAGGTGAAGATTTTTCAGTAAGTGTTGTGTCAGTAATAAATAGGCAGATAACAATACGATGAATCTATCCATTGTCCAGAGGAATAGTCAAGATTGACTGGGCAATCATTCCAATGGAATTAACTGACCATTATATTTTATTCCTGTGCTTGACCGTTTGCCAGATGAGGATATACAAAGAAAAGATTAGCATGACTTCCATATACTTCTGTATTCAATATGGATGTGGCTGATCTCTTTTTCATCTTCTTCCAGGCCTTTTCTGGAAACACAAATGCAGATAGTGTCGTATACTATAAGCTTCAACATTCCATTAAAGCAAGATTTCTCCGTTTTGTGCCTTTGGACTGGAATCCCAATGGCAGAATTGGAATGCGCATTGAAGCCTATGGATGCACATACAGTAAGTGTTCTACTGAATCAGCTAAATGAAACAACTTTTCATCATTCATGTCTTTTGCTACCTAAATTGGACTTGAAAGGACATTTCTAAGCTTGAATTTTATCTTGAATAAAACTGTTTTAAAAGGTTTGTGTGCAGACTTCACTGTTTCTGCATCATCTAACAAGATGTGATGCTTACTTTCCAGTTCTTTCTCTGTAGGAATGAATAGTGTGGATGTAATTCAATAACTAATTTACTGCAAACTCTTTTTTTATATACTCTTAAAACCTACATCTTAACAAGGTATGGTATCCATCTGAAGGGTGAAATGTGGAAAATGTTTTATATATATAAGGTCTCAGTCCAGAATCAAGAAGAATACAAATAGATAGACCCACAAATACACAGATGAAGGGTATTTGTTGTTATTAAGGGATACTATTAGAATGCTTTTTGTGCCACTAATAAAATATTAATAACCCATGTAAGCATTTGGAAGACAAATGCGTAAGTATTATGGCTGCATTGATTTGCTGGCAATGTAAATTTTCCTGTTGTCTTCCTGTCACTGTTCTTCACTGCTGGATGTTCTAAGAAGTATTCCTTTTATCAAGTTGTTTTTTCCTTTCTAGTTTCCATTTATTTTTCATAAGGGATATAGAATTTATTTTAAGCATCCTTTTTAATTACTTGTTTTAAGAACTTTTATCTGTTGGAGCTTTATTGTAGGATTTTTTTTTCAACTCTCGTGCTTAAGTCATGCTTTAAACAACTAATCTCTTCTGAATGGTCTCCATAAATGTCTCTTCTATATTCATTCATTAGTATCTGATCTATTACTTAAATCAAACATTAGTAGAACACACTTCTGGAGTTTCTGCCTTAAACTTGACTTTATAAAATGAGTAAAAGACCGTGAACTAAGGATATTGAATATTTCAGTCTGTTTGGAGGAGGTCAGGCAATTTCAGAAATTAGGGAACTGCCGTATCCTAGATAATAGACAGACAATGCCAGGAGAATGGTGTGAGAAGGTAAAACCACACAGAATTCCTCCGTGACACATGCTTGGAGACTGGGAACATGACTTGTTAGTTCTAGAACAGTCTGTGACCAAGATTCAACTTACCCTGCACTATTTTAAGAGCCCAGACTACTAACGATCAAAAAATGGAGGTTGAACCGATGGCTTCATAATGCTTAACTAAGAGGTCATCTGAGTTTCTGATTTGAAATGTTATCATTGTGATACCTGATGAGAGAACATTCTTTTCTGCCTTTAAACTTAAGTGAAAGTGCATAAGCTTTGCTTCTTCCCAGTGCTTTGCCTTGTGCATTTGACAATGTTTAAATTCTTACTCAAAGTCTTGTTCTCAAGCTGAAGAGCTCTCTTTTGCACATTTCTGAATCTAGATATTAATTAACTGTGTTAACTGATATTTTGTCTATCACACCTTGCAAAATATCTTATTGATCTCTTCTATGATACAGCTACTGTCACATTACCTGCAGAAACTATGAGTCTAAAAAACAAGAAGAGGACAGTCCATGCTATTAAAATAACAAAACATGTAGAATAAGCAGTTACACAGCTGAAATATTTTGTGTGTGGTCAGTAGCTACTTTGGGGGAAGATTATATATTTTTCTGTATTTTACTTATCTATGGATAAGCTTATGGAAAGAATTTAAAAGGAATATTTACTTCATTTGTTATCCATTGTAATGCAATAGGTAAGGACTGTGCAGTGTTAAAGTATGGAAACATTTTTTAAAGCTGGTTGAGTTTTTCTCTGTATTATGAGTTCTTGAAATGCTTTTTTTTTCTATTTATAAATGCATTTATTCCAAATGAATTGCAGATTGTTTATAATCTCTTCATTATTTTGAACTTCAAGAATTATTGTGTGCTTTTGTAGTTCAATTCAGTGGTTGCTGTTGAAGACAAACCAGGTGATCATGTAGTCTTATAGTCCTAAATAGAATTAATAATTTGAAAGATTAATTCTTTCTTCTTTCTCTTCAGTCTTTTCTTCTATTTATCAGACACATGTAAGACACATACAATATAGCTATTGTTACACTAATTGTGCCTGTCTGTTCCTGAATTGCTATGTATTTTTCCAGGCGGGACCAGAAAATAAAGAAATGCACAAATGCCAATGTTACCTATTTATTTTTTATTCACACTGTCCATATTTCTCATTTTGCATTCTTTCCTTCAGAGACCTCTCACTGGGCCTTATATTGTAAGAGTAAGCAACTCTCTTTCCATTCACCACCAAATAAGTGCACTGTGTCCTGTAGTCAAGTGCAAATGCAGTATTTTCTTCCTTCAATCTATCTGTTTCAAATTGTGAAACCAAAAATAAAACTGCAAGAATATATAAAGTTGAACTCACTGTTTCATAAAGTGATACTGAAAAATGCATGTCTGTTACATCCAAAAGCAGTCATTACTATCAAAGTGAGGTAATACTTACAGGGCAACTATGGCAGTACTTTCAATTTGCTTACTCTGTTATCTGCCAGCTAAATAACCTGTTCTAAATAACTTAGCCTAGTATGCTCAGAACAAGTGTTTCATCTTTAATTAAAGTCTCAATGAGATTTGGTAATATTCATGATAGATGTACATAGCATAAATCAAGTTATTGTGAGTCTAATTTACTACTTACTACAACTTTTTAGGCAAAGGACTATTGCATTGTATATATTTGTAAAGCATACATCTACAGCAAATCCATCCATCCATCCATTTCGGCCTCTTAAAACTTATGGAAGAGATAAGCTAAATAAGTATAGTTAGTCATGGAGTTCTGTGAAACTTTAATAGAGTTCCCCTGTATTCTTTGTGTCTAGTTCTTCTCACTCCTCACTCTGTTAACTCTGATATGTTCCTCAGTTCACCCACTCCAGTTCTATAGTCTTTTTCATGTAAGAAAGAAAGAAACATGGTTTCGATCTCTAGGTGACCTCCCTGCCTTCATGTGTACTAACAAAATCTGCATCACTACACAACAAACACTCAGTGCTGCCAAAAAAAATCCCACTCCAGAATCTCTCTCAGCCTCTGCTTGATGGTTCTTCCTATACAGTATGTGTAAAGACGGTCACTTCCTGTATCATGTTCCTGAAATGTCAGATTGTGACGTTAAGCAGTCTAAAATAGAGTTCAAATTAAGCTATACTCTGAAACTAAAAAAAAAGGAAAATTATAAGCCTCTCTGGCTTACTCTTTCCTCCCTTTATTACAGTGTTCTCTTCCTCATCCCATCCTCTGAAAACTAGTAGAATTAAAAAAAAAAATGTTTCTAATAGACAAAAAGAATCATAGAATAATAGAATCACTTGGTTGTAAAAGACCTTTGAGATCATCAAGTCCAACAGTACCTGTCCACTACTAAACCGTATTCCTGAGCAGTTCATCCAACTGTCTTTTAAATACCTCCAGGGATGGAAACTCAATCACCTCCCTGGCAACCTGTATCAATGCCTGATAACGTTTTCAGTGAAGAAATTTTTCCTAATGTCTAATCTGAACCTCCCTTTGTGCAATGTAAAGGCAATTCCTCTCATCCTGTCACCTGTCACTTGGGAGAAGATACCAACACCCACATTGCTACAACCTCCTTTCAGGTAGATGCAGACAATGATAATCCTCTTTTCCTCAATCTCCTTTTCTCTAGGTTAAACAACTCCAGTTCTCACAGCCACTTCTCATAAAACCTTTTCTCCAGCCCATTCGCCAGCTTCGCTCCCCTTCTCTGGGCACGATCCAGCACATCAATGTCCTTTTTGCAGTCAGGGACCCAAAACTGGACACGGCGTTTAAGGTATGGCCTGACAAGTGCTGAGTACAGGCGCAGAATCACTTCCCTGGTTCTGCTGGCCACACTGTTTCTGACAGAAGCCAAGATACTTTTGGTCTTCTTGGCCACCTAGGCACACTGCTGACTCATATCCAGCCATCTCTCAACCAGCACCTCCAAGGTCCTTCTCTCCAGGCAGCTTTCCAGCCACTCTTCCCCAAGCTTGTAACACTGCACAGGTTTTTGTGTCCCAGGTGCAGGGCAGAGCACTTGCCCTTGTTAAACCTCATGTGGTTGGTTGCAGCCAGTGATCCAGCCTGTTCAGATCCCTCTGGAGAGCCTCCCTACCCTAAAGCAGATAGACACTTCCTCCCAGTTTAGTGTCATCTGTGAACTTACTAAGAGTACACTCAATCCTCTCATTCTGATCATCAGTGAAGTTATTGAACAGAACTGAGCCCAACACTGAGCCCTGGGGAGCACAACTTGTGACAGACCTCCAATGGGATTTAAGTCTATTTGCCACCACTCTTTGGGCCCAGCCATCCAGCCAGTCTTTTGCCTAGCAGAGGGTGCCCCTGTCCAGGCCAATGGCAGCCAGTTTCTCAAGCAGAATGCTGTTAGAAATGGTGTCAAAAGCTTACTGAAGTCCAGGTACACTGTATCTACAGCCTTTGCCTTGTCCATTCAGCAGATATCCTTGTCATAGAAGGAGATCAGGTTACTTTGCAGGATCCACCTTTCACGAACCTGTGTTGACTGAGACTGATGACCCAGTTGTCTTGTGTGTGCTGTGTGATAGCACGCAAGATGACTTTCTCTACAACCTTCCCTGGCACTGAGGTCAGACTGACAGGCTGGTAGTTCCCTGGATCCTTCCTCCAACCCTTCTTGTAAATGGGCATTACATCTGCCAGCCTCCAGTGAAGTGGAACTTCCCCAGTCAGCCAGGACTGCTGGTAGATGGTGGAAAGGGGTTTGTTGAGAAGCAATTCTGCCAGCTTCCTTAATGCCCTTGGGTGGATCCCATTCAGCCCTATAGACTTGTGGACGTCTTATTGGCCAAGCACATTTCTAAGCATTTTGTCTTGGATTGTTGAAGCTTTGTTCTGCTCTCCTGCCCTGTCTCAGGAGGTTGAGTACCCAGAGGGCATCTTATCTGACTATTAAATACTGAGGCAAAGAGGACATTAAGTACCTCAGCCTTATCCTCATCCTTTGTCACTATTGTTCCCTCTGCATCCAGTAAAGGATGGAGATTCTCCTTGGCCCTTCTTTTGTTGTTAGTGTATTTGAAGAAACACGGAAAAAATGAATTTACATGTGAAAATGATTGTTGTAAAAGCTGTGGAATAAAGATGACTGGAAACTAAATGCACACTGTACTTTAAAACGTTGCTAGATGCAGTGCCTAACAACAAACACTGCAGATACTGTAGTATGCAAACCCTCCCCCAGAGCCCTCTAACATTGTTAAATATCTTGAGGCTTTTTTAGCACTCCCTTCCTGCCTGGAATACATAAAATCAATGGCACAGTTACATGAGTCAAAGAAAGGGCTTCCCATCGTTTTTAGAACTGGGGTAATGCACTTTCAAGGGCTTGATGTGAATGAGATTGTAAAAAAGATAATTTTAAAGGTGTTTGACTATGAACATTTTAACATGCCCTTTTTTCCTCCCAATGTGTTTCTTTAAAGTTATTCCTAAGTTCTAACTTACCTATAATTTCTGAACACTGCTTACATTTCCAGGTCCACTTTCCCAAATCTGTAAAGGGCCATAGAGTAGATTTCTCATTTTAATACAATTAGTCAGGAGTATCTGAAGACAACTAAAAAGGCCAAGTAGTTTCCACAGTTTCATTTTTTTTCTTAAAAAACATTAACATTGATTTAAATTAATTTAAAGTTCAACAAAAATCAACTCGCTTTCAAAAAAAGATATTACGACCAAAATTTTTGCTCAGGATCACTAGAACTCTTGATCCTATGTTATGTGAGGAGGCTTCCAGAACTTCCAGTTGCTCAGAGGCATTTCATCACTTCCAAAAGGTATTTTTATGATATCCTAAGGATTTATATTGCATTAATTTGAGAAAGTGCCCTGAGTTCAGCTGAGATAGAGTTAATTTTCTTCAGATTCTTATATTGCTGTATCAGTGAAAGGGCAGGAAGTTCACAGGAAGCTGGGAGGGAGCATAGGACTAGCTCCAGAGCAGAGCAACAAAGCTGATGACGGGGCTGGAGAACAAGTCTTATGAGGAGCGGCAGAGAGATCTGGGGTAGTTTAGCCTGGGGAAGAGGAGGATGAAGGGACACCACATTGCTCTCTACAACTACCTGAAAGGAGCTTGTGGAGAAGAGGGAGATGGCCTCTTCTCCCAAGTGACAGGGGACAGGACAAGAGGAAATGGCCTCAAGCTCTGCCAGGGGAGGTTCAAGCTGGACATTAGGAAAACATTTTTCACAGAAAGGGTCATTGGGCACTGGCAGAGGCTACCCAGGGAGGTGGTTGAGTCACCTTCTCTGGAGGTGTTTAAAGGATGAATGGACAAGGTGTTTAGGGACATGGTTTAGTGATTGATAGGAAAGGTTGGACTCGATGATCTGATGGGTCTTTTTCCAACCTGGTGATTCTATGATTCTATAGTGATGTCATTTGAGCCAAATTGGCCAATGGGATATTCCATACCACATGAGATCATGCTCAGTATATAACAGTGGAAGTCAAACATGAAGAGGGGTGATTTTTGCTTGGGAACAGTCTGGACATCAGTTTCCAAGAACAATGAACAATTTGACTGTGCATTACTGAGTTTGTTCTTGTCCATGAGTTTTATCTTTCTTCTTTTCAATTCTCCTTCCCATCCAGTCGTGGAGGGGCATGTGAGTGAGTGGCCACGTGGTACTTAGTTGCTGGCTGGAACTAAACCTCAGTAGAAAGACATTGTAACTTGTGAAAATGAAAGATGAGTTTTCACAAAGGAAATCAACTTTTTTAAATTTTCCTTATATACAAAAGTGAAGTAGAGAAAATCCATAAAGTCTGATGTTCAAGTCCAGGGACTGTTAGAAACAGAGAGCAGTTGGTAAATATGAAACAGGAAGATAGTATGGCACCCTGTGTATCTGGGCTCATTCTTTCTATACTAATAACCCTGAAGGACCCAAGGTTTATCACTCACAACTCTTTCAATTTATTTCTAGTGGTGATGCACAGATGGTATAGACAAAATATGTGTAAGAAATGTAAGAATTTTGATTAGGATCTGCAACTCTTTAACAAACTTCATTTAAGCATGGCGGTGGGGAGAAGCTTTGTTTTCATTAATCTTCCGGATTTGGACAGAGTAGTTTTTGCTTCACAGGATCTAGTCCTGGAAATAATAAAAGGGATTTTGGAGAACTCTGATAAATGAATTTATGACCTTATCTCAATAACTACTAACAAAAGTATGTTCCCAATGAAAAAAAACAATGTTTATTAGTACCTACTAAGAATATATCTAGTTAGCTGGTTTGATAGATACATAATGATGTATAAGCTCTATTATTGAAATTTTTAATGAAACTATTAAGCTTCACATGCGTAATTTAAATTCAACATTGATTAATACTTTTACAGTCCATATTTACTCAATGAAATGATGAAGTAAAATAGTCAACCTAGGATCCATTTTCAGGTAGAACGTCATAGTTATACATCGTATATTTTGTTAATGAATTCTTCATAAGTAAGAAGTATGTTATCATGATGTAAAGAAAGTCAAGAATATGTATTTAGAAAACATAGTTTCATTCACTTGACAAGAGTTTTTGAAAATAGAGTATAAATGACTGACTTAAAATACTGTAATTAATTTTAGTTGAGTTGATTTCCATGCTGAAATTGTGAAGAAATATTTTTAGTGAAGTTAAATAAGGTTAGTAAATAGATAATGGGTTTCAACTGACTTCCAAGAAGTCAACCACTCAATTGAAAAATAACTTCAAATTTTATTGAATGTCCTTCATTTCTTCATTTATTTCACAAATGTAATGTTCAAGGGCAATTATCTTTTTTCTACTTTACTTATGAACTGTGAATATTTATGAGCTTTTTATGGTATTACCAGTTCCTTTGTGTGTGTCTTGTTCATCTTTACTTACTTTGACAGATATTCTTTTGAATTATTGGTATAAAACTGGTTTGGGCTTTTTCTTTTCTCCTTTTTCCTCTCCTCTCATGTTCCACAAGAAACATTGTCCCTACCTTTTAGCACAGTCATGAGAAGTACAAATGTAAGCAAATGCCTCAGAAAGCATGCGTTCATAACATTATAATGAAAAATCCTCAGTGTTTCTCTTTACTTTATCTGTAAAACTGTGGAGTTTATTATTTTGTTTATTATAGTACAGAATCAAGCAGGCCAAGGAAGGTAATTCACCTTCTCTGTTCGACTCTCATAAGACCCAACCTGGAATACTGTGTCCAAATCTGGAGTCCCCAGCACAAGAAAAGTTAACACACTGGAGTGGGTCCAGAGAAGGGCTACAATAATCATCGGAAGGGTAGAACACCTTTTCTGTGAAGAAGAGTTGAGATAATTGAGGCTGTTCAGGCTGTGGACGACAAGGCTCTTGGGAGTTCTTGTTTTGGTCTTTTAATACTTAAAGGGGGCTTGTAATGATAGTGAGACAGTTTTTTACACAGCCTGTGGTGAGAAGGCAGTAATGGTTTTAAGGTGAAATAGTGTAGATTTTGATTGCACATAAGGAAGAATTTTTATTTAATTATTTATTTATTTTATTCTGCTGTAAGACTGGTGAGGCACTGAAACAGGCTGCCCTGAGAAGTTGTGCACACCCCTTCATTGGAAGTGTTCAAGGTCAGGTTGCATGGGGCTTTGAGAAACCTGATGTAGTGGAAGAAATCCCTGTCCATGGCAGAGGCATTTGAAGCAGATGATATTTAAAACATTCCTTCCAACACAAATTATTGTATGATTCTATGCTATGAATGTGTCCCTTAAGTTGTGTCCCACTTGTCCCCATTGCAGATGTTGTACGATACCCTATCTGTCTTCTTACCTGATTTCTAGGGGGTTTGCTGCTTGCTAGCAACTTGGATCTAGGGCATTGTGGATAGACATTAAGTCTTGTCCAGACTTCAGAATATTCCCCTCTGCTTCTCTTCCATGTAAGCACCAATGATATTGCCAGGGGAGACCTGATGTGTATCAAATCTAGTTACAATGCTTTAGTGCCAATTTAAGTGCCTTTACACAAACACATATAGCATGGGAAATAAACAAGAGGAGTTAGAGATGTGTGCGCACCTGCAGAGCTATGATCTCATGAGCATTACAGAGACATGGTGGGATGGATCTTATGACTGGAGCACTGGGAAGAGGGATACAGGCTTTTTCCTAAGGATAGGTGGGAAGGATGAGGAGGCAGTGTCACCCTCCCTGTCAATGACCAGGTGGAATGGATGGACCTCCACCTGAGGATGGACGAAGAGCCAATTGGGAGCTAATGGGTCAGGACTAAAAGGAGAGCAGGGACAGGTAATATTAAAATTGTGGTCTGCTACAGGCCATTGAACCAACAGTAAGCGGATGAGACTGTCTAGGGATAGGCACAGCCTCATGTTCAGAAGTCCTGATTTTCATGGGGGAACTTCAGCCATCCTGATATCTATTGAAGGGACAACACAGCAGAGCATAAACAATCCAAGAGGTTTGTGGAATGGGTTGATGATAACTTTGTTCTCCAAGTGACAGAGGAGACAACAAGGAGAGGTACTATGCTGGACTTTGTTCTCACTAACAAAACTGGGCTGTTGGGTAATATGGAGCTCAAGGGAAGCTTTGGCTGCAGTGATGAAATGGTGGAGTTCCAGATCCTTAGGGCAGTGAGGAGAGCGTGCAGCAAACTCAACACCTTATTGTTCAGGAGAGCAGACTTCGAACTCTTCAAGGATCTGCTGGGTAGGGAACCATGGAATAACACCCTGAAGGAGAGGAGGGCCCTGGAAATCCGATTAATATTCAAGCGTCGCCTCCTCCAAGCTCTGGAGCAATGCATTCCATCAAAGAGGAAGTCAGACAAAACCACCAGGAGGCCTGCATGGATGAAAAAGGAACACCCAGACAAACTTAAGTTCAAAAAGGAAGCTTGCAGAAGGTGGAAGCAAGGATGGGTAGACTTGGAGGAACACAGAGGAATTGTCCAAGCAGCCAGGGACCAAATTACGAAAGCTCAAGCCCTAACAGTAGTAAATTTGGATCAGGACATCAAGGAAAAGAAAAGCTTCTATAGGTATGTCAGCTTCAAAAGGAAAACTAGGAAGAATGTGGGCCCTCTACAGAAGGAAACGGGAGACCTGATTACCCAGGATATGGAGAAGATTGAAGCATTCAAAGAGATTTTTGCCTCAGCCTTCACTGGTAAGGGCTCAGGCCACACCGCCCAAGGCACAGAAGGGAAAGCCAGGGCCTGGGACAATCAAGAACCAACTACCATGTTCTTGTGATGGTGACTAAGTCATAGCTATCCTACTGCAGAATGGCTTCCAGCTCCTTCAGTTTGTAACCCATGCTGCATGCATTGCTGTACTACTGTACAGATATCTGGATTTATTTCAATAGTGGCTTAAATCTACAGTCTGCATGACGACCCTGAAAATAAGTTAAAAGTGATGGACATAATTTTTTCTTCTATATTTTGATAACTGGAAGTTCTTGTATTTGGTAAGAATACGGTAAGAACTGGTTAGTCCAAGTCCTTCATAGCTCTGAGGAATGGAGGACCTTTCAGCATCTGAGATTAACACTACAGCAGAATAGAATTCAGATATCTTCTGCTTTATTACCTGGTGATAGCATCATAATGAAAACAGGATAGTCTTAACATTTGTGAAAGAACAGGAATAGCAGAAATAGGGTACATTTTACTGGCACACATGAATCTGGGAATATTTGAGGTGGGACTTCATATCACATTAAGTGATATACAACTGTTTGTTTTAGAGACAGCATTACACATTACCTTTCATTTCTTTACTCCTAGGGTCCGAGGTGGTTGGCTTTGATGGGAAAAGTTGTCTAATTTATACATTTCATCAAAAACCCGTGAGTTCACTGAAAGATGTGATTTCTCTGAAGTTTAAGGCAATGCAAAGTGATGGAATTGTCCTCCACAGAAAAGGACAAAATGGAGACCACATCACCCTGGAATTAATTAAAGGGAAGCTATCCCTACTTATTAACTTAGGTAATACCTACAGTCTCATAAAATCTAATAAATTTATTAAATTTGACTAAAACCTCTTTTAATTTTGTAAGTTGATTGTAAAGTATAGTATATGATAAATTAGCAGAATATATTTGAATAATTATATTTTTATATGAAATTAATAATTTTTCCTTTCTTCTTTCAAGGTGATTCTAAAACACATCCTTCTAATGCCCAAATTACTCTGGGAAGCCTTTTGGATGATCAACACTGGCATTCTATTCTCATTGAGCACTTTAACAATCAAATAAATTTTACAGTGGATAAACACACACATCATTTTCATGCAAAAGGAGAATTCAATTATTTTGACCTTGATTATGAGGTGTGAAAATTACTTTCCCTTTATTATATTTGTTGACTTTGTTTTGTAAATGCAGTGAAACTAGCAAAGGACTTACGGAAGTCTGTAATGCTTAAGACTACAGGGATTTTCTGTCTTCTTAAGGAATTAACCAAAGAAAAGGAGGTGGTGTTTAGATTTCTAATGTTCCAGTAGACTGGTGACTAAAAATTTTCAGTAGATCATCTTTTTAAACTCAGACTTCATTATTTCAATTTTTTTTTACAATTATGTTACAAATGCATTAGACGGTATACAAACATAAGGAATGAGTCCAAATTAAAAGTTATTGTTTTATGGATTGATGAAATGTACCATAAATCAGTACAAAAACATTTTAGAAATGTTTGGATTAAGACTTAAATTCCTGTTAAATCTAGCAAATGTACTGTGAAAAGATGTTGCTTACACAAACAGTAGATTCATGAAAAGCAGTCAGTGTAATTTGCTATGACTGTTTCTCACCTATGGTTAAAAATACAATTATTACACAGTTGTAATGTGATGACTGGGTGCTTTATGTTTGCCCCTGTTCTGTTTGATGGATGAAACAATGAATGATAGAGCAGAGTGTCTTGAACTTGCAGGTCTGAATTACTTTCTTCTACTCACTCAAGTTTATAAGCAGTTTGAAATAAGATTTCATGCTGTACTGTATCTGCATTATCCCACTTAGAAAAATATCGTTCACAAGATTAGAGTCCTGATTCTGCTTAAAGTTTCTGAATCTAAACAACAATACCATGGCTGGGAGTATCATATCAATTTAAAAAAAGACAAAAAAACAAGAAGCAACAAATGTAAATTAGAAAATAGATTTATTTTACTAAATAAACCAGTATTGTGTGATAACTTTTCCTCTTTTTCACATACTGTAGTTTAAAAAATGTGTTACCAATACTAGGTAGAAAGGAAAGCAGAAGCTTGATAAAGCCTAAAAACATCCCCAAAACCCAAAAAGTCTGGACCAGTGTGTTTAGAATTGCATTTTTTACTATAAAAGCCTTACAGTTTAATTAATTAATGAACCATGATACATTTAACTTAGGGGATTTTTTGATAAAGTTTTTTAAAATATTATGTTAAATTTCAAAATTAAAAGATAAATAATTTATTCTGACCTTCTGTACAATATCAACCAGAATAACTTTGGAATGGGTGAGTTCTAAAGTTCACTTAAACTGGTGTCCGGTTTCTGATGGCACCCAAGAGTGGAAACAGACCAGAATATATCTCAAGTCATTCTTGTGGCTATGATTTTCTAATATAATCTACTGTTTTCTAAATGTTTCTAGCTCAGGGACTTATTAAGACAGAGTTATTTTCTTGAATTTTATAGCTCTCAATGGATTTTTAATTTTATTGAATTTTCCAGTCTCTTTCTGAGCCCAAGTAAACCATGACATCAAAGAACTGCATAGCCTAACTAAGGATTTTAAGAGGGAAATAATATCTCCTTTCATATCTTTTGAATCTTACCTAGAAATTTTAGGTTGGTACTCTTTTATTCTCTATTACAGTAGTTATGATTTGCACACCATGGAGAAGCCAGGCTCGAATTTCCTATAGAAGTTGTTAGCAGATTCTCTTCTCTCCTTTTATAGTGTTCAACATGGTCTGCATTTACTAAGCCTTTTCCTTCTTGGTTTTGCAGTTCTAGTGGACCCTGAAAACTGATGACTCTATACTAAGTAACTCTTAAGAGGCATCCTCAGAAGAAAAAAACCCAGGCATTTCAGAGTATCTAAATGTACCCATATGACTTGATACAGCCTAATTTTTTTTTACATGTTCTTTTAATATGTAGATGTGATACAAGGAAATAATCAATAGTAGTAGCTTCTTTATTGGGCAGTTCTTGACTTCTGCTCTTATGCTTTTCACAACTTCTTTCCTTAGAAAATTACTTAATAATACTATTGATTTCTCTTCTCTTTCTAAGCTCAGCTTTGGAGGGACCCCAGTGCCTGGAAATCCAGGAACATTGTCACACAAGAACTTTCATGGGTGTTTTGAAAATATTTATTATAATGGAGTGAATATTATTGACCTGGCCAGAAGGCATCAATCTCAGATCTACTTTGTGGTAAGAGATTCATAATTAAGATACAAAAATATGTAAAATAGAGAAAATAATAAGACTACAGCCACTTTCATATGCAACTTGTTAACGCACAGTTCTAGTAAAATCTATGTTGTATAATAAATTAAAGGTCAAGGAATCACCTAATTGAACTGTTTTATACTTAGTACTGTACAGGCTTATTCAGTAGACAACATAGGATGCATTTTGTTCTTCAGCTCTTTATGTGGTGCTCTGATGTGTGTGATATCTCACTGCTATTTGTTATCTTACTGTTGTGCATATACATAAACCAGTGGGCAAAATATAGAAGTCTAAAGTCACTGAAGCTTATGCTTTGACTTCTGTAATTGACTAGAAAGAGGACCAGCAGCGCATTTTAGAAGCTTTCTATTGCTGAGGATAGTGATCCACTCTGTTTTCTCCAGAGCATTATAATTTTGATAGACAAGTTCTGTTTGTCAATTTTTACTGCCCTTCCTCTGAAGAGCTGTAGTTTCAGTTGGTGGGTTTAATGCAATTATTGTGACACAGCCAAGAGCTATACTAGACAAACCTCTATCGTTTAGAAAAATGGTTCCAATAACAAACCAATGTTCTTCTGTGTTACAGAGGGTTTTCTATAAATTTCAATAAGTCCTTTGTGGTTTGGTGTTGGGTTTTTGTTGGTTTGGTTTTTGGGGTTTTTTTGTTTTTTATTTTTTGGGGTTTTTTCCTCCAGTAGTACAAGAGCCATTTCTGTTTGCGGCCTTTGATTATTTAACAGCAGGAAAAAAAGAAGTATGATGGAAACAATCAGTTCAAAATAATTAATAAATTGTTAAATCCTTTCAAGCTCCAAATCTTTGGATGTAGATTTCAGTTCAGAATAGGAACAACCAAATTTGGTTGCATGTCCCAGAAAAAATGGGTGATGGACATCTATTCTCATGAGAAGCTCATCCAAAATATTCCAGAATTAACTGAACTGATACCTGCATATAATATCCTGTCCATAATGCTGATGGATGGTAGGGAGAGGAGAGTTACAAGAAGCTCTGTGTGGACTGATGATAAGGATATTTTGAAATTATTGTCATAGGAAATTTCATCAACTTCAGCTCAAATGATTTAAACTGTTGTGCTACTTTTGAAACTATTTTGGTAATGTTTTATAGCATAAATGTGCCAGAAAGTGTCTATGTTACCACAGAATTCTTGTTAAATTACCACTTTGCTGATCTGATACCGTATCAGGCAGCTGTCCAAATGAGATGAAGGGGGAATCTGCAGATGGTAAGCTTTTATCATTTAACAAGGTTTGTTAATCTGACAATTGCCTTTTCACTATAGGTCAGTTTAGTTGACTATTTATTTCTTTACAGCTGAGCTCATAAGGCAGAGCTTTTATTTATTTATATAGATTTTCTTTGAAGAAAATGGAAACAGATAAACTTCAATGTCTTATCTTGCCAGGGGCTATTGACTACTTTTCTTAGATTGATTTTTTAGATTTTTACTATAAGGTCAAAGTTTTATTTAAGTTCAAAAGTTTAAAAGCCCTTTGTGTTGAACAGAAGTTTAATGCACTTTTAATTTTAATGACATTAATCTTTTAGTAATTATCTGTACAGAAGAAATTATCTGTAGTTCACATGGTGCCAAGAAGTCATCAAATCAAAGCACATGTTGCATCACTCTCACAGGGCATAAAGTATTACCTAAATTTGATGCCAGACCCCAAAAAGTGTTCTGTTCCCATTCCAGTCTTCTTATTTATGCCATCCAGTACAACCACAGCTGCAGGTAAAGCTCAGAGTTTTTCAATGAACTTATATGCAAGTTTATTTAGGTACATGTGATTTCAGAAAGAGTCAAGCATAAAATAAAGGCCAGGTGCCAAAACACAATTCACGATGCAGTCCATATGGGCCTGCTTGCACATGTGTTTTCTTTTGTTTTATGAAGCATGTATTTCACATTGGAAGAGTTCATACATGGAATTTTTTCTAACTCTTTTTGAAAACAAAAACTGTAGTCAGTGTGCATCTCCAGTTACATTGATTTGAAAAGGTTTCTCTTTAGGCCAGTAAAATGATTTTTTTTTCTCAAATTTAAGACCTCCTTAAATGATCAGTAGCCATGCTTAACATTTTTGTCTGTGTATAGGCATTTAGACTCAAGTAAATATATGTAACAAACTTTGCTTTTAATGGCATTTCATCTGACATTCAGAAATCTGTCTCGACCCTAATGCTTCTTGAGGCTAAGCCAAAATGGAAGCAGAGGAGGTTTTTGTCTAACTCCTGAAGTACCATTAAATCACCCATGTAATTTAGGATCTTATGTCATTCACTTAAAAGTCCTCGCCATTCTTTGTTTAGGCAGATATGCCTGTTTTGTCAGAAAAAAATAGGTAAATATTTCTGAAACTGTCTATGTTCTTAGTTATTCATACTTGATTTTAAGACTAACATGTTCAAGTACTACAAAAAATTGGTTCTCTGCAAGACATTTTGAAACTGTGTAGTTTCAATACAAAAATTCGCATGACTGTTTTCCCTTAAATGTTCCTAATGCTATATTTGTTCAATTTCTTTCTAGGGCAACGTGTCATTCTCATGTTTAGAGCCACAAGTAGTTCCTGTTACATTTCTAAGCTCCAGTAGTTATCTGGCACTGCCAGGCACATCAGAGCAAGATGAAGTATTCATCAGTTTCCAATTTCGCACCTGGAACAAGGAGGGACTTCTGTTGTCTAGTAAACTACACCAGGGTTCAGGTGGCTTCCTCTTATATCTAAGTAATGGGAAAGTTAAAATCAATCTTCATAAACCAGGAAAATCACTGAGTGACATTACTGCAGGTAACAGAAAGATTCCTACACATAAGAATATATAGGTTAAAGTCACTTAAATAAGTGCCTATATTCTTGACTTAGTTTTATGATTACTGTGTGTATAATTGTGCTTTATTTGTGTGGATTTGAATCCCAACTGGTTTTAAATGCTTCTTCTCACAAGCATGTATATATGTTTTTTTTCCCCATGACCAAGTACAAATTACTTGCAACAATATAGGCTGAAAATCTGAGTCCTTGGCTTTTCATACATACTGTGTATAAAGCTCATGTCTATTATCCAGAAAAACTGAGACATCTCAATGACTTTCCGTTATGGAGTGCAAACGGGTGAATTTCTTACTCTGCCAAGCTACGTCATTAAGATGCTTTTTACCATCTGTCAGATCCTTCTCAAGTTATCAAGTAACTAATTTTAAGTAACTTCAAGAACTATAAAGTTCTACATTATTATAAATATTATGTGTGTTATTTCCTATAGCTCTCCATAAAATGTGAACAGAGGATGACTAATACCAGGATGTATACCCAAAAGCTGGGACAAGTTTGAGTCTGCTTCTTTGTTTTTGTTTGGCCTTTTGTTTGTTTGTTTGCTTGTTTTAATAATTTTTGGAGGACTACAGTAAATTGAAGGACTAAATAACTGAGAGCTAAAGGGTCACTTTTGTAGTTAATCACTGAATTGAGACTAGATCACCTACTTTTGCTAATGTGCATTGCTAGGCAGTCTTCAAGCATACCCTCTAGTCTTCTTCTGAACCACTGTCTTGTTGGTAAACAAATATATAAGGACAGAATGACAAGGCAAATATAGTAAGATACAGTCATACTACAGATATTCAACTGGAATTCTGAGAAGCATCTCCCAGCTTTCATTTTCATTCACTTTAAAAGCAAAGGGACTCCTTGTTTCAAAAAATACCAACCATTCTTCAGTTTTTCTGAGTGCTGTTAGAACACTTGATGTGAGAACATCAAAACAGCTGCCCCATCCAGGAGTCTCCTTCAGTCATGAAATATGAAAGCAGAACTGAGACAATAACATTTCCATCTTCCTTGGATTTTTTAAAAAATGATGAGAAGCAGTAACATCACCATGTGATAGTATCAATACCTTCACATAGCAGTGCTTTGTCAGTAGTATACTATGCTCTGACACTCTATACATCACAGCTGCCTCAGAGTTCCTCATCCTATATGTGAGCAAAATGAATTTTACACCTTTCTTGTAGAAGGATAAAAAGGTCCTTACAGTATGTGTTCTCAGACAGGAAAAATAGAACTAGAGAGATAAGGTGGATAAATGGAATTTTGAAGAATTTATGAAGATGAGAAAATAAGGCTGGGATAAGGGTGGTTTCTGTATGGACAAAGAAGAGACCATTAGCTGGGAGAATATATTATAGACGCAATGTGTAATTTGACTGCATTAAACACAATGTTGATATCTGAAATATCAGTTGATCCTAGATTTATTTTGAAGCGTATACAACCATAAATCTCATGTTTCATATTTCAAATTCATGAAGCAGGAACATTATTAGTGAAAAAGAAGCCAAGTTAATTCCAGTAATGTCTTGTGTAAACTGAGGATGAGGATGATGGCTCCCACAGCCTAGAATCTTTCCCTAGGCTGTGCCATCCTCAGAAAAACATAAAAACATCCTCCATTAAGAAGAAGAGGAGAGTGATTATCCTAGGGGATTCCCTTCTAAAAGGAACGGAGGGACCCATCTGCAAACGGACTCGCTCCACAGAGAGGTCTGCTGCTTACTGGGGGCATCAGTGAATGAGGTAACTAGAAAACTTCCTTCCCTGGTCCAAGAGATGGGCTATTATCCTCTGATAGTATTCCAAATTGGTAGTGATGATACAGAGAACAGAAAGCCCAAAGCCATAAAAACAGACTTCAGGGCTCTAGGGAAAATGATGGAGGGCTCTGGGGCTCAAATAGTATTTAGCTCCATTCCAATGCTAAATACAGAGGAGCAAGAAATCAAAAAGAAGAAATTGATTAATGCCTGGCTCCAAGCCTGGTGTGAGGAGAGAGGATTCAGTTTCTTTAATCATGGGATGACCCACACACCCCAAGGCTTTCTTACTAGGGATGGGACATACATATTTCCTAGGGGAGCTAAAGCCCTTGCTAAAAATCTAGCTAGGTTCATTAACCGAGCTTTAAGCTAGATGTGAAGGGGGAGTGGAATGAGACCAGGCTGGTTGGGAGTGAGCCTGGAAGTGGGGTACCAGTGACTTGGGGATGGTGTGCTGGTGAGGACCACCAGTACATCACCACAGAGCAAGTGGGGGTGATTACACCTGATGATGGTAAGGAGGAAACTGGCACTCTGGCATTAGCTTGTCCAACGACCAGACAATTGGAAATAACCTGTATTCCCTCTATGAGGGCTGAAGGTTCGGCAGCCCAGCTGAAGTGCATTTACACCAATGCATGAAGCATGGGGAATAAGAAGGAGGAGTTGGAAGCTGTCATAGGGCAAGGAAGCTATGATGTTGTTGCTATCACGGGAACGTGGAGGGATGACTCATATAACTGGAGTGCAGCTGTGGTGGGGTACAAACTCTTCAGGCGGGACAGGAAGGGTAGGAGAGGAGGCGGGGTAGCCCTCTATGTAAGAGAGGACTTGGGTACCATTGAGGTGGATTGTGGTGATGAGGAGATCGAGTGCCTGTGGGTTAAAACCAGAGAAGCCCAAAAGAAGGTAGATTTTGTGATGGGAGTCTGTGACAGACCACCCAGCCAAGAAGAAGCAGATGATGAGCTCTCCTATAAACAGCTGGGGATAGTCTCTAGACTGATGCCTCTTGTGCTCTTGGGAGACTTCAATCTTCCAGATATCTGCTGGAAGTACAATACAGCAGAAAGGAAGCAGTCCAGGAGGTTCCTGGAGTGTGTGGAAGACAACTTCCTTGCACAACTGGTGAGCGAACCAACAAGGGAAGGTGCCCTCCTGGATCTACTGATTGTGGACAGAGAAGGCCAGTCGGGGATGTGGCGGTAGGAGGACGCCTGGGACAAAGCAATCACGAGATGATAGGGTTTTCTGTTCTAGGTGAGGTGAAGAGGGTGGTTAGCAGGACAGTCACATTAAACTTCCAGAGGGCAGACTTCGGACTGTTCAGAAGGCTAATTGGCAAAGTTCCACGGGAGACAGTCCTTAAGGGCAAAGGAGCCCATGAGGGCTGGGAGCTCTTCAAAAAGGAAATCCTAGCAGCTCAGGAGAAAGCCATCCCCATGTTCCAGAAAAAGAGCTGGCAGGGGAAAAAAACCAGCTTTGTTGAACAGAGAGATCTTGAGAGATATCAAGAAGAAGAGAAATGTCTATGAGCTTTGGAAGAAGGGACAGATGTCTTGTGTGGACTATAGGAGGGAAGTGAGGTCATGCAGGGAAAAAATCAGAAGGGCTAAGGCCCAACTAGAACTCAGGTTGGCAAAGTCTGTGAAAGATAATAAAAACTCTTTCTATAAATATATTAACAATAAAAGGAGGATGAGAGAGAATATACAATCCCTATTGGACACAGAAGGAACAACAGTGACAGGGGATGAGGAAAAGGCTGAGGTACTTAATGCCTTCTTTGCCTCAGTCTTTAATTGTAAAGGAAATTGTTCCATCTATGTACAAACCCAGGAGTTAGAGGAGTAGAATGAGGCTCCCATGATCCAAGAGGAGGCATTTAGAGAGTTGCTTGCCAAGCTAGACACCCACAAGTCTATGGGGCTGGATGGGATTCATCCAAGGGTATTGAAGGAGCTGGCGGATGTGCTTGCCAAACCATTTTCCATCATCTTCCAACAGTCCTGGAAGACTGGGGAAGTTCCACTGGACTGGAGGCTGGCTGATGTTGTGCCCATCTACAAGAAGGGTCGCAGGGAGGACCCAGGAAACTACAGGCCTGTCAGTCTGACCTCAGTGCCAGGGAAAGTCATGGAACAGGTGATCTTGAGTGCTGTCATGAAGCACATGCAAGAGAACCGGGTGATCAGGCCCAGTCAACATGGGTTCACAAAAGGCAGGTCTTGCCAAACTAACCTGATCACCTAATATGACAAAGTGACTCGGCTGCTGGATGAGGAAAAGGCTGTGGATGTGGTCTTCCTGGACTTGAGTAAAGCCTTTGACAGAGTTTCTCACAGCATTCTGCTTCGGAAACTGTCAGCCTCTGGCCTGGACAGGCGCACGCTCTCCTGGGTGGAAAATTGTTTGAATGGCTGGGCCCAGAGAGTGGTGGTAAATGGTGTTAAATCCAGCTGGAGGCCAGTGACAAATGGGGCTCCCCGGGGCTCAGTGCTGCGTCCAGCCCTGTTCAATGTCTTTATCAATGACCTGGATGAAGACATTGAGTGCACCCTTAACAAGTTTGCTGATGACACTAAGCTGGGTGGAAGTGTGGTGTGGATCTGCTGGAAGGTTGGGAGGCTCTGCAAAGGGATCTGAACAGGCTGGACCACTGGGCTGAGACAAATGGCATGAGGTTTAACAAGACCAAATGCTGGGTCCTGCACTTGGGACACAACAACCCTATGCAGTGCTATAGACTAGGAGAAGTCTGGCTGGAAAGCTGCCTGAAGGAGAAAGACCTGGGGATGTTGATTGTCAGACAACTGAACATGAGCCAGCAGTGTGCCCAGGTGGCCAAGAAGGCCAATGGCGTCCTGGCTTGTATCAGAAACAGTGTGACCAGCAGGTCCAGGGAGGTTATTCTCCACCTGTACTCAGCACTGGTGAGATCATGCCTTGAATACTGTGTTCAGTTCTGGGCCCCTCCCCACAAGAAGGATGTTGAGGCTCTGGAGCGAGTCCAGAGAAGAGAAATGAAGCTGGTGAAGGGGCTGGAGAACAGGCCTTATGAGGAACGGCTGAGAGAGCTGGGCTTGTTTAGCCTGGAGAAGAGGAGGCTGAGGGGAGACCTCATTGCTATCTACAACTACCTAAAAGGAAGTTGTGGAGAGGAGGGTGCTGGCCTCTTCTCCCAGGTGGCAGGGGACAGGAGGAGACAGAATGGCCTCAGGCACCAGGGGAGGTTAGGCTGAACATTAGGAAAAATTTTTTCACAGAAAGGGCCATTGTGCACTGGCACAGGCTGCTCAGGGAGGTGGTTGAGTCACCTTCCATGGAGGTGTTTAAGGGACGGGTGGACAAGGCGTTGAGGGGTATGGTTTAGTATTTGATAGGAATGGTTGGACTCAATGATCTGATGGGTCTTTTCCAACCTGGTGATTCTATGATTTTATGATTCTAGAACAAGTAGGAAAACTATTTTGCATTGGTACTTAGAAAATAAGTTACATGTTTGATTGTATGAAGGATATAATGTTATATGGAGTATATGCATTGTAGTGGTAGGATCTAAGTTAAAGCAATTATCAGAGTAATTTTCAAGGCAAAAGTCTCAATGATGCTATTTTGTGCTACTTCATTCTGAACAATGACAAATACAGTAAGTAAATCAAGCAATTACTGAAATAAAAAAAAGTATAAAATAATTACGATAAAATATTAAATCCTCAAAACACCTTTCGGACACCACAGAATTAATAAGTTATGTGAAACAGGGAGAAAATGTCACAAAAAATTATAATCACTTTAAACATAAAAGGAGAATTGCTTATCTGTAATGTTCAGAAATCATACTTTGGCAGTTTAAGGGAGAAAATAAGAGCAAAATAGAGCCAAGCAGAGCAAAGCAACAGCCACAGGATTTAAAGATGAGGCCTCCTTAATCTTTGTTCTGTGCCCCTGTTTCTTTTAGATTGATTCCTTACTTCAATTCCTGATATAAAATGAAAATTCCTTTGAGGAGGAGAAAAAAAGCGAAAACAGAATAAGTAAAACATGATTCTGAAGCTCATTATATTTCTACAAATATATAATGATTAGAAGTAAGATTCCAAACAGTTGATTATTTTAATCCAGGAAAAGACTGTAAACCAGTACTGACCACAGATAATGTTGAAATTTACATAAATACTTTGATCCTCTTACTGTGACTGATAGTACCATCAACCCTGATGTTGGTTATAATATAAAATAACTGATGCACAGAGAATACTATTTTAATGGCAAGTTTCCCATGGCTCACATTTGAAAATATCAATTCTTTAGTAAGAATGTTAGTGGTGTGTATTTAACAGTGATTAATTGACTTTTTAGGAGCTATTTCAATTACAGTTCAATTAGGTGATGTATGTTAAAGAAACTGTTGCCATGCAGCATCATTTTAACAGACCAGCTGAAGGTAGTGGAACTTCTAACAGCTGTAGACTTGCATATAGAACAATTTATTTAGTTGCAAATTTTCAGTAGAATACATTATATTAGCAGAAACACCCTAAAATAAATCTTGACACTAAACTGAAACAGAATTTAAAGTCCTCATGCTATGTTAAGCTTACTTTTCATAGTTTACCAGCAGGAATTCTATTTGTGAAGACCAACTACTACAAAAACATCTTATTCTTTTCTGAGCAATAAGTTAGCTAACAATATATTATGGGGAAACCCTTTATTAAGTTTTTGAAGTATTTATTATTATGCTTACTAAAGCAATTCAAGTCTGTGTTTGGAGATTGAGTAATTAAATTATGGATCGTTGTACAGATTTGTTCCCCTATAGGCAAAGACTTATGACCTGGCTTTCACAGACAAACACAATATTTGATGATTAATTCAAAGTGCATAGTTCTTAAATGGATTATCATCTGTTTTTTAAAGACTTTTGCAACCATGTGAAAATGGAAGAGAGAATTGCATGATAATTTATGAGTTATTTAAGCTTTACTGTTCTTTTACTTAATAATCTCTGAATATCTTGCCTTTGTAGATCCTTTTGCAAGCTAGTCCTCAAATATTCACAAAGAAATAACATAGATTAAGAAAATCAATTAACACAAGGTTAATTTGTGTTAATTTCTATGGGTTTGTGATTACTAAAGTGGATTTGTGTTGAATGATGAGACCAAATTGAATTACAACATATATAAATGCTTGAGGTCTTATCGCAGTTTCTTCATATGACCCTGTCTTTCTATGCAGCTTTTAATTTCTGTGTAGCTTTTAATTAAGTTATGTTAGCAGACATTGCATTTGGTGGTTATGCTTCAGAGCAATCTGTAAATTACTTTTTCTAAACTAGTTTTTTTATGTTTCATACTGCTTTCCTAGTAAGATATATATATATTGTCTTTTTATGCCTGTGCTCTTAAGGTTGAATGTTATTGTTCTGCAAGATGTCCCACAAATCTTTTTTTATTACTTAGATATCAAAATTATGAAGGCGCTACTAATGAGAATAAATTATTGTCTTGTTTAATAGCTACCTTATTATGAGCTAAAAGTTTAATTGCTATTTGTTCCTCACTTATTTTTTCATAAAGCATTTTTAAAACTCCTAGTGGAGCACCAGATAATGTAATTTTCAGATGGAAGGGAAATATTAGCAGTCTATTGGCCTCCACCATTTATATGTTGTACCACTCCGTAGTGGTGCGAAATTCATTTAGTCATTTTTCCAGTAACTAAAAGATTTTTCTACTTCAGTCATTCATTCAATCTCCCTTATGTTGGGACATTACCTTATCTACCCTGACAGTCAAATGTAGCAATATTTAGAATATTGTTTTCTCCTAGAACAAGGGAATACTGAAGTTGAGAAACTAAGAATTAAAAGCAAGTTTCCTTGCAGCAACTGAAATGAAATTGCAGAATCTTTTGTTAGATTTAACATCTTCAGTAACTACATAGATAGAAGGATTGAGTACATCCTCAGCAAGTTTGATGACACCAAGATGAGTGGTGAAGTTGATTCACCAGAAGGAAGGAATCCTAGGCAGTCTTCAGGAGTGGGCTCATGAGAACCTCTTGATGTTCAGCAAGGCCAAGTGCAAGGTCCTGCATTTGAGTTAGATCAATCTCCAGTATTAATACAGACTGAGGAATGAGTGGCTTGAGATCAGGTTGTGTATATAGTGAGCATTGTGATCTAATAAAAGAAGTCCCTGCATGTGGTGGGGATGTTGGGCTACATGATCTTTAAAGGTCCCTTCTAGCCCAAAATATTCTATGATTACTAAAGGAAAAAATAACATATTACAGAGAAACAATTTAGAAAAATATAATTTACCTGAAGTACCTATAAAAATAAAGAAACTCCTTGTTTAATCTTAAGGACGGTGTGAACGAAGCTGGAGCTTTTGGTAATGTAAGGTTAAGGGTACTGCTCCTGTTAGGATTTGGTTTCTTCTTATGTGGTCCTTAATAAATATAGTGGTTGAAATAAGGAAACAAATTCTTAAAAATATGTGTAAGGCTTATGTAATATTCAATGTATTAGAGATATTTTCTAGATGATAATTTATCTGAATTTATAATGTGATTATAAGATTTATCTCTTGAGTGCATGCTGATCTTTAGATTACACTGTGTCAGTTAACTGTGTAAGTATCCTAGTTATGATGTAATTTAGTTGTTTGAAACTTTCTATCTTTCATTTTTTTTATGGTGGACTATTTCTTTAGAATATACAACTCATTCTAGAGAGGAGTGTATAAATACATGACATTTCAAGGGGTAAATCACACATCACAAAACATAAGCACTCTGCTGCTGAGAAAAGACATCACATAATTCAAAGGATTTATTCTTTGTTCTTCATTGAAAAAGTATCTTTGTTCTGCAGAATGCTCAAGAACGTGATTGACTCATGTAAGCACAATGTACTTACATACTGCCCTGTATAGAATTTTTTAAGGATATACATATGCTTTCCAGGATCAGAGCTTCAAGTTCATTGGTTGTTGGCACCTTCCACGTACAAAACCAGAGATAATGTAAATTGATGTTAGAAGCTAACTCACAGAAAAAATGTCACATATCTTTCCAATAAAAAAGACAATTGAAAGAAAAATAATCCTCTGACATTGACATGGTGGTTGCTGAAGATCACAGTGATAGCTTAATGATAACCTCCTCAGACTGAGTGTAGTTTACATCATCACTGCATTGAACGGATGTATTACTGGTAAGAAGTATTACAACAGTAAGGCCTATTCAGAGAAGTAATTTTATATTTTCTTATCATATGTGAAGCAAGGCAATGGACAAATGCTCTGTCTTCACAAAAAACATTTGTTCTCTTTCTTATTTTTTTTCCCTTTAATGATCACTTGGAGGTTTTATGTGAGCTCTGATTGCTCTACAGCTCTCTCCTCTTTTTCACTTTATAACATTCAGGTAGTATAACAAGTAATGGGCATTTGTTCTTATTTTTTCTTTTTCTTTACCTTCTAGGTTCTGGATTAAATAATGGCCAGTGGCATTTGGTATCCTTCTCTGCTAAAAGGAATCGAATCAGTGTAATAGTAGACAATGATGTGACCTCATCTGCTCACAGCTCCATACCTCTGCAAATTCATTCAGGAGGTGCTTTCTACTTTGGAGGTGAAATACGTTGTTTATTTATGCTGGCAATATCCCGCTGTTAAACATAGTTATTTCCTAACATATCTAATCAAGTGGTGAGCATTATTTGACTTGCCTCAAGTTTTCTTTGCCTAGCTTGGATATCTCTCAAAGGATCTGGTTTTCATGCACTGCCATGATCTTTTTGAGTTTGTGTTTCCTTCAAGTTGTATAACATGGAGTAGGATAAATTCCCATCCTAAATCTTTGGTCACTATTTGAACATCATTCTCTGATATCATGCTGTTATTATTGAATATTGTCTGGCAGACAGACAGACAGAAGACGGTCTCTTGTTGCACACTTACTGTGTTGCTAAATCAATTTTTTGCATCTTCCACTGGGATAACCTCAAGTTTTAACCTCATGTGAACAGTTACTTACTTATGTAAATATCCTCTATACATTATACATATTTACAATATTTTTTAATTTTCTTTTATGACAGTGACGCAACTTTCCTGTGTATGGAGAATATAACTTCTGCCTAAAACCTGCGTTTTGATATCTTCCTTTCCCTAGACATATCATGCATATTGTTACTGATAGAGTAACACCCCTCAGCTTCCCTGATTTCAGCTTTACAGCTGCTGAAATCAGCAGTTTGTGCATGTCATACAAACTTGGAGAAAATTAGTAGAAGGTTTCTTAGTTTAGAAAAATTGTTTATTAAAATTCTATGTCATATACCACTATCAAAATGCAGACAATGCATTTTGACTTTCTTTCTCATATACATGAATATTTACCATGTTTCTACATGCTGAGTGTTGAAACATAAATATCAGCCTTCCAGGAGAGGTGTCCTGGGGACATAGTGGTTAGTTTGCTTGTTTTAATAAATATGTGTATATCTAACTGGAAAAATATGCGATAAATGCAAAATTTCTAGTCGTGTTATCATCAAGTATATACTACCCCTCTGAGTTCTTGGAAAAAGAGCAAAAAGAGATTATTTAATATTGCAATAAGCACATAAGGTAAATAGGGGAATTTTAATGGATTTTAAATTATTTTAGTGGATTTCTTCCTATCTTTAATATCTGGCCTGCAGTTATAAGGAATCCCCATTTCATTAATATTAATGATGTTGACTTTTCTCAACAGAACTGGAAGACGACACAGCCACAGACACAATGAAAAATATCAGAGACACAATTCTGCATGCCATCTAGATGTAAAAGTTTTTCTGACTTCTCTAGCTTTTTTTTATTGTTGTTATTTTAATATGATCTCCACTGGAAGTACCTAATTCAAATGAATGTCAGATTTTTCAGCAGAAATTACAGAATTGGTTTTATCATTTTATTGTAGAATGCTATAAATAATGTGATTAGACCTATAATTGATTTGCTTAAGTACATGTGGTTCTGAAAAGTTACTGTGCTTGTGTTTGGAGTTTTACAAGTCTGCAGATTTGTTGCTCTGAAAGCAATATGCCAAGCAGATAATATGCATTTCCTTTAGACATAGTAACGGTTACTAACAGTTTGGTTCCTCACCAGATTAAAACACACTGAGAATTTATTTCGTTTCAGTTTTTCTTCATTTTCTATTGCATAGTTCTTAAAAACATATCTTTAGTATTTATATTATTGTACCATCACTTGAATAAATTTACTAGTTTTCACTATCATTTTTCTCTCCTGTACAGTAAACCTCAACACTGTCTTTACAGGACTTCAGAAAGTACCTGTTATCTCTGTGGAACAGAGAAGCGTCTTGAAAGTACCTGCTTCCTAACATCATGAAACAAGGCCTTTGAATATTGTGAATCAGAATGCACTATTTTCTGACTAAGATCAAAGAATGGCCCTTGTGCGTACTTGCAGAAGCACTACAACTCTTTGGAAGAAAGTCAAAGGAAAAAATCATTTAGGCATATTTGTTTATACAGTGTTGGGCTGCTGTTGGGAAAACTGTTGAATGGACATAGTTTAAATCAAATCAGGATCAAAGCAGTTTATTGCTTTATTAACAATGTTTAATTAGTGAACAAGGCATTTCAGGATCAGTAGCACATCAGAAACCCCACAATATTAGATACTTACAGAATGCTACTCATAGGCTGGGTACAATATCCAATTGCCTAGCCCAATTCTCTGTTCTAAACAAGTCTGATTAGGTCAGGAAATACAGGACAGTGACTGCTCAAACCTTCAACAGCTTCAAGGATGGATATCTCAGACCCGAATTCAAAATGGTTTTTTGTCCCACTACTGTGAGCTTTTGCAAAAAGTCTGGCTCCATCTTCTCTGTATCATTTTATCACGGAGTTTTATCTTCTGTTTCCAAGGCTGAAGAGTCCAGATCTCTCAGAATCTCCTTATACACCCTGTGCATTCAGCTCCCTGACTGCATTGGAAGCTTCTGTTGGACTCACTCTAGGATGTCAATGTCTTTACTGGGCACTCCGGAATTACAGCACTTCAGATGTGGTCTCGTAAGTGCTACTTAAAAGGAAGGACTACTTCTCCATATCTGCTGGCTGTGCTCTTGATAATATAGCTCAGAATGCCATTGACTTTCTGTGCTTGCAAGGACTCATTCCTGGCTCGCAGTCCACCTGTAGGCTACCTGGAGCTGAGGCCTTTCTCCCTGGGTCTGGGTATTTATCCTCCAGCTTGGTACCAGTGGTACATGTACTTGTTCCATCTCAGATTAAAGACCTTGAAGTTGTTCTTATTGAACTGCGTGGCATTCCTGTCAGCCATTCATACCAAAGTCTGTAGTATTGCAGAGGATTGTTATGGCCCAAGTACAGGACCTGACACTCAGATTTAGAATCACAGAATCATGTCGTCCCAGCATCATAGAATCACCAGGTTGGAAAAAGACCCACCAAATCATGAAGTCCAACCATTCCTATCAAATAGTAAACCTTGCCCCTGAGCACCTCGTCCACCTGTGCCTTAAACACCTCCAGGGAAGGTGACTCAACCGTCTCTCTGGGCAGCCTGTGCCAGTGCCCAATGACCCTTTCTGTGAAAAATTTTTTCCTAATGTTCAGCCTAAACCTCCCCTGGCAGAGCTTGAGACCATTCCATCTCGTCCTGCCCCCTGTCACTTGGGAGAAGAGGCCATCTCCCTCCTCTCCACAAGCTCCTTTCAGGTAGTTGTAGAGAGCGATGAGGTCTCCCCTCAGCCTCCTCTTCTCAAGGATAAACAACCCCAGCTCTCTCAGCCCATCCTCATAAGACTTGTTCTCCAGCCCCTTCACCAGCTTGATTGCTCTTCTCTGGACTCGCTCCAGAGCCTCAACATGCTTCTTGTGGTGAGGGGCCCAGAACTGAACACAGTATTCGAGGTGCAGTCTCACCGGTGCCAACTTGTTGAACCTTATACATTTGGCCTCAGCTCATCAATCCAACCTGTCTAGATCCCTCTGTAGTTCCTTTCTTCCCTCAAGCAGATCAAGATTCATGCCTAACTTGATACACTTTGACCCTCTAATTTTCTCCCTGCATAACTTCATGACAACCATGTAGTCTTTATTATTTGACTGTCCCTTCTTCCAAAGGTCATCAACTCAGCTTAGAAAGATCTTGTTCAGGCATATTTAGCCTTGAAGCTGAAGTTACATAGTTACCTTCTTGTCCTTCACCTATAGAAATGCCTTCTAAGAAGATTCACTCCAGGAAATTTCCAGGGACTCCAATAAGGCTGACTGGCCTCTACTTTCCTGTGCCTTCCTTCCTACGCTTCTTGAAGATAGGTGTATTATCTGCCTTTTCCAGTCATTAAGAAGTTCACCAAGGTTTGGGAATTAAAATTATAATGGTTTCACAATGACAATAAAAATTGTTGCTATGACACTGGTCAGCTCCTGCAGCACCCTCAGATGCCATTTGGACTTGTTCTTCCATTATTGTGAGTAGTGCTTCTCTTGTTCATATTCTGCTAGAACATTTAAACCCTAAGCATTAATTTTGCCAGTGAAGACTGAAGAAGAAAGGCCTTGAAAAAAACCAACTCTTTTCAAGCCTTTGTGACTAGCCTTCCTGACCCAAGGAGTAGCGTACCCATGATCTCCTTAGCCTTCTTTTTGCTCCTGTCATACCTATAGAAAGCTTTTTGTTGCACTTCACCTTCCTTGATAGTTTTAACTCCACCTGAGGAGTTAACTCCACCTGATTCCTGTACTGCATAACTAGACATGCAGGTAACATCTTTGTATTCCCCTCTGGATTGCATGTCCCTGAGTTTTGTGAGCTTGCTTTCTGTGTACTTTTCCTTTTGTGTTTGCTCTCACTCAGGATCTCTGTGTTTATGTTTGCAGATCTTCTGCCCCACTTGCTCAGTCATTTTGATATTGCTACAGACTATTCTGCTCCAAAGGCTTTTTGTTCAAAAATGTCCAGCTGTTTGCTCCCTAGCACACTTTCCAATCTGAAACTCAAAACATCTCCTTAACAGACCAACCTTAGCTCTTCTGAAATCTAGGGTTCCAAGTCTGCTTTTTTTGTCTTGCTCTTTTCTCTGTGGGTCATAAACTCCACAGCCTCATGTCTGCTGTAATCAAGACTGACCTTGATATTGACATTTTCAACAATTTCTTCCTTGTCTATGAGTAGCAGATCCAACGGAGTGTCTTTCCTAGTTAAGTCATTGATGACCTGCATCAAGGAATCATCTTCAGTGCTTTCCAGAATCTTTTGGACAGCTTGATAAATTACTGTACTTTGTAACAACTTTCTGTCTTATTTGACTTCAGTTTTGACTCAAAACTTTACCAAATCATGTGCATCTTGTCTTGTAACCTAGCACTTCATGACTAAGGTCAGTCATCTGTTCCATCTTGATTCTATTGATTGATTTGGAACTGCTTTTTGAGTTATGCCTTACCCAAATTTTTAGTGATGATTTTGGATATACTTTAAAAATATAAGACCACAAAGAAATATTTATTTACAGTTGCACCACTATGCCTGTTCGGGAGAGCTTCTGGCTAAAGTGTTCCACCCACAGAGCTTACCTGGAAAAAATCAAAGTTCAGCCTACTTCTGGAATATAAAATTTCTCAAGAATTTCTTTTTTTCAGCTCATGTTTCATGTTTTTTTTTCCCAGGCTGCCCTAACACTGGAAACATTTCTGAATGTAATACTTCACTTTCTGGCTTTCAAGGATGCATGCGCCTCATTTCCATTGGCAACAAAGCAGTGGATATGATCTCTGTTCAGCAAAATCTTTTGGGCAATTTCAGTAACCTACAGATAGATTTATGTGGCATTATAGACAGGTAAGAAAATAACATTTACTCATTTATTTATATATTTGGATGTTTTGTTTTCAATACTGAGTTAATGATAAAGAACAAAATGCTTACAAAACAGCATACTGCTTCTTTGGGAAGAATTCTGAAGTCTAGAATAAGTGCAGCATATATAGCACAGCAATTAGATTTCCATGCACTGCAAATAAAATAAGAGTAACTGGAATTACGGTTATTTGGTATTTCTAACAAATTTTAAATATCTTACTTTTTTTTAAAGTAAAGCTAGAGACACACATCCCCTCCTGTGACATGTAGCCCTACTCACTTTTTGCAATAATGTGTTCTTACAACTTAATGCTGCTTCCTATATTCTATGCATCCAGAAACACTTTAGATAGAATTAATCACAGTGAATGAGAAGTCTCTTTTCAGCTATGTTCTGAACTAATCAAATAAGTTTCAATATATATTATTGACATCTATCTGAAAGAAAGTGACTAGTTTAAGTGGCTATGCAGGGAGGAAAGTCTGTATACCTACCCTGAAATAAACCAAAATACTTGATTGAAAGACATTGCTAGAGTCCAGTATGGAGAAGGTACAGGTTGAACCAAAACTGGTTTTGTGGAACAGCAGAAGCTGCTGAGAAGAGAACAAGAAGGCACACAAGGAGGCAGTGGAAGAAGTTTTCTGCCGTAAACTCATGAGAATGCAGTCACAGGCATCTGTGCAAAGTCTGCTGTAAGCCGGGGATTCTTGCTTTGAACCAAGAGGAAAGTCTGTAATGGCTGATTAGGCAGTAATGAAGTGGCACAACCAGCAGGGGAAAGATTGGGTTGTAAATACTTCTCCTCCACTCCCTAATTTTTTTCTCCTTCAAAGCTAATTATTGATCTAAAAAATCCTAGCCATTGAATTAAAAGACTTCTAAAAATAGCTTACTTTGGGGAAAATAGTGTAGGCAGAAATCTGCTTCAAGATCACAGCCAATTTCAGGTTCAGTCACACAGACATATTTCTGTGACATGCATTCCATGCACAGAAAAAGCACTGTGTATTGTCTATCCAGGTTAATGTTTTGAAGAAAATCACAATGCCTTGTAGATGTAAGACAAAATTAATACTAGTTCTTTACCTAATTGTGCACAAAAGTTGACAGAGGAAAACCTCCAGAAAGAGGGTAAAAAAATCTGCCTGCAATGTGATCCTTTCAGTCAGGTCGTAATGTGTCTTCTCAATAATCTTCCTACACCTATCAAATTTTAAAAGCGTATACTGTTGGGTATATATCATTCTTTTTGTTAATTTATCTCCTACTGAGTTAATTCTGACTTTGCCATAGCCAGTAAGTGGAATAGACATGCAACTAAGCAGAGTTAAGCCTCAGTTAAAACTTTATCATAGAACTTGTTAGGGATTTGTATTTGAGATGCAACATACATTTACATTTTTTCTTAGTTTTCTTGCACCCTACTCCTTTTTACCCGTTTTCTCATTTTTCACTTATTTCACTGTCTTGTTTTTGTCATCTCTGACAGAACTCATGACACTTTCTTCCAGCTTCTAAAGTACAGTATAACTGTTGGTTTTTCAACACTGAAGTTGAACTTAGTCCACTTCTATCACTCTACTAGATATTTTTGTTTCTGGTAAAGAGGCAACATCAGGAAAAGAATCAGGCCAAAAAAGTGTAATGTGGGCATCTGCATATTCTTTCATCAAACACATTAAAGGAGAGCTAAGCAAGATTATGAATGGAAAACATTACCAAATTGACTTCTATTGTAATTTATTTCAATTACTGTCTCCAATTTATTGTGGATTTTTCAACGTATAATGTAACTGGGGACCCCTCAAAATGCACATCTCAGAGCTGTGATTTAGGAATAATCTCTTCCTTCATGAATGCAAGAATGTTTTACCTAAATTTTTTAAGGAAGATGGTACGTATTTGCATGTAGAGATGCCAGTTCTTTTCAGCTTTTGAACAGCCATAGTATGTTCAGTGTTCATGTGCATTTTCAAAAAGAATTAAGTGTGTGCAAGTAAATATAAGTCACTGTAAACCTCAGTATATAGAAATCAGGCACTATTTACAGTATTCCAAATGTCATAGCACTTGTATCTTATTCACTACAACTTTATTTTTTTCAGAATCCTTTTTGATTTTAAGCATTATACCAAAGGGGTTATATTTATATATATCTATATATCTCACTCCCTCATATTTTTGTCTTCTTGAATTTTTATAACATTTAAAGATAGTTACTATAATTATTTTTCATTAACATTTTATATTATGTCAGTATGACTGCCATCTGATTTTATTTTTTGATGCCAGTATGGATTTGTGTAAGACACTAAAACTTCCCAACCTTAGTCATTTTCAAATTGTTTTTACTTCTTTCTGAGACTGTGAATGCTCCTTTATTCGGGTTTATGTTACTCTCATAGTTTATCAACTATGGTTTCCCATGATCAATGATACCGAAGGGTGAAAAAAAATCTTTTTGGAAGGTTTTATTTGGTTCATTTTGTTTTCTTTAAAAGTTGCTGAAGTTAAGTTATGTTTTCTTATATCTTGACAATTGCACCTTTCTTGGAGTAACTCTGCCAGATTTAGTTTTCAGGACTCAGCATGCTTACCATATGTCTTCCTAACTAATCAAAATAGAACTGTAATCCATACATTTTTATCAATTTCACTAGTCTTTATATTTTATTTCAAAATATACTGTTTTTTAAAAAGCCTTCCTAGTCTTGAGTTAGCTTGCTCCAGAGACTGTTTCTTTCCTGTTGCTTCAGACAATCTCTTTCCATTTGCTATCTACAGCTCATCATATGGAATGAACTTCATGTTTCTGTGTATCAAACTAATTCTATACCTCACCATAAGTCCCCATTGATACAATGGATCCTTCTTTGCCAACATTAAAATTGCTTACGTGTTAAACAACTTGTAACAAACTAATTTAAGGGAAAATATTTTCTTCATGCAATGAGTGCTGTATGTCGTTAGATACCCTAAGCTAAAGTAATCAGCATTTTTTCCACTGTGCTCCTAATGGTAGATATTCTACCTCCACCTAAGGGCAAACAAACCACTTTTTCTGTCTAGGAGTCTTCATGGGTGTCTCTGCATCTGCAATTCCAAATATTGAAGCACTACCCAAGTTCTGGAGTTATTCATGACTTTTGCAGTAGAAACAGTGGACCACCGAATGTATTGATTTTACACATTTAAAGTGTCAGAACACAAAAATTGCTTTTTGCATAGTGATCTGAATTTTTATGCAATAGTAGATGAACTGAAAATAATTCTATTTTCCATTCTTTACCTCATATATGTATATTTTTAAGATATATAGAGTATTATTTAATTTATCAGGTTTACAATCCTCATTGACAGATGAGGATAATCATTAATTTATTTGTTGTGATATAATTTATTAACCCATTTGTTGTGTAAACAAAAATTGCTGTACAATTTTCCTCTTTTCTTTTTTCTGAGTTCCATAAATTTCCTTCTCCTATGCTTAAATTATTGTGATTTTTTTCTAGTCATTGCTCTTCCTATACTCCTTCATTTAACCTTTTCATTGTATAATATCTCCGTATTGTTTCATAGCTTATATAGCTCTTGGGCATGCAAATAACTCTCTTCATATATTTCTCCTTAATATATTTTTGCTCAGCTCCTTTATCACAATACACTGGTTTAATAGATACTAATTTTACATAAACCATTGATAAAATAACTTTAATGGACACAGTAAATGCCTTACAAAGTTAGTACTTTTAGTCTCTGAGAAGAGAGTTCCAGATGCATGTCTTATAACTAAATCAAGCCCAACACAGAAATTAATGGTAACTTACCAGGAATTACTACCTTTGGTGTCATGGCCGCAGTCTGTTTTTAAAAAAACAAAACAACAGACTAAATGGTTTTATATGGAAAAAAAGCAAGAAAAGGAAGGGAAGGGGAGGCAAGGCAAGGCAAGGCAGGACACTGGCACCACAATAGTTTTCCAATATTTTCCCCACATTTTAAGAATTGAAGAAAGAAAAGTAATGAAATTGCAGCACTTATTTATTCTTTTAAAATAACTTTTGACTATATCTAAAGTATATTCAGGTTCTGTACCAGTGTTGTCCCTTGAATATTATCTTGTTGTTAGCCTGCTGCCTTAGTTTTAAATTGTATATAATTGTCAGATGTCATGCACTTAAAAGCCTACTGTCAAGTTACATGTGGTAAATGCTTAATCAGCTGGGTTTGGTTTGTTTTTTTCTGATTCTTGGTGATGAATCAGAAAACTACTTTATACAGACGAAGTATTAGAAATACATTTTCATTAGAAGTATTTTTAATAGAAAATTTGTCTTCTCAGAGAAAGCACTGTTCTAAATCTTGCTTTGGATATGGTCATAGCATATAATACATTCATAGGTTCATTTTGATGTAGCTAGTGGCTACTTTACATTATACATCCTGAAACAGAGGGGGGAGGTGAAAAATTTAGTGTTAAAAACGGTTAAATTAAACCAAGCTGGTTCCACATCTATTAAATTTAGTTCAAGTGTCATCAATTTCATCTAAGCTTTTCATCTTAAGAACACTATTACAAAGATTAATTAATATGGATAGAGGGTTTACACAAAGAAATACCATGTAAATCACTTGCAGTTTGGGAATAACGATATCTTCATCTTAAAGAAATAAGATGAGAAAAACTGTCATTGAATTGCATGCAACAAGAGCAGCTGTCAGAGTGTGCACTGAAAGTCCAGAATGGTACTTTATGTTATAGTAAATGTATACTTATAAATAACTGATGTCTAGTCTAACCTATAGAAAGCTAAATTAAGCATTTATCCTGAGAATTATTACTATGCAAAAATACACAATTCCTCCAAATACAGTATTTTATGTCTAAGTGTTTGAAAACCTGATGCCAAAAATTCATATTTGTGTTCCAAACCAGAGTTCATTCAGACACATGGAACCTACAGACTTGTCTTAGAAATATATTCCATGAGTGAGGTAATAAATTCAAGATCAGCTCTTTCAGTGGCAAGAAAGTCAGTTATTTCCTTAAAAAGGTGACCTGTATCACTCTGCTTACTTTACCTACTCTTTCTTCCCCCTTCCTTCCCATCTTTGAAAACCTTTGCTTATCTTTGTTTATAAACATGAAAGAAAGATAAAATTCTTTAAGAGTCAGGAGGAGTGAATGTAAAACGTCCCTAAATTATTCGTAAGGTGGATGTATGAAGTACTGGACTTTCTACAATCTTAATACCCTCCTAAAATTTCTTAAGTGATTTAAGAGGCGTTTTAAGGTCCTGTGAATATTAGTGGGCTTGTTTTTCTTTTCTTTAATATGAACAATAAAGCCTTTTTATACTTTCTGTGCTATATCACATAAACATAGATATACACATACAATCAATGCATTTACAATATTAACTAATTTCTAAGGTTAAAAGCTGGTTAATAATTGCTTAAGGTGTGCCACTATTTCAATATATTTACAGTTCTGTTGAAAGACAAATTTTCTGGTTTTCATCTCAGGCAATATTTTATTACATAAAACCTGAATCTTCAGGTTTCTGCTCATATCACCAGAACGAAAACTGGTTTTATTCTGTTTACGCGTCTTGTGATGGAACTGACTGAATACTGAATATTTTACTCTTTCTAGAATGGGAAGTAAACATGGTTGCAGAAAAAGATTTAGCTCTCAGGTGCTATAGACAGGTTGTTTTATTTTTATGTGACTTTTAAAAGAAAACTATTATTTCTAGAAAAGCAAGAAAAAATCTGTTTTGATGCTTCTTTGTCATGACACATCTTGTTCAAGAAATCTTACTAGATGCAAAATTTACCAGTGAGTTATCAGCATATAAATCTTGCATTGTTTTATTGTCTGTATTGAATTGCAGATCACTGAATGACAATAAGTAACAATTAGTCATGTTACACTTTAAATTTGTTCTCACAGGCTTAATGCATAATTAATCTATTATAAGCCACTGGAATAGTGGGGAGGATGAAAAGAAGTTTTCTAGTAATCATATTGACATCTTCTCCAATAAACTTGAAGACTTCCATTATGTTATTATACTTCTTTTCCATGATTTTGTATCCACTGATAAATAAAAGTAACATGCAAATGAATGGAAAAGAATGAAAATACTCCTTGTTTTTCATTTTAGGTGTTTGCCTAATTACTGTGAACATGGTGGTGAATGTTCACAGACCTGGAACAGTTTTTACTGCAACTGTGCCAATACTGGTTACAAGGGAGCTACTTGTCACTATCGTAAGTCTAAGATGCTTTCTGACAATGCTTTTATTTCTAATTAACTTTTTCACCACAAAAAATATATTGTTGTACTGATTATTCATATTAGAAGATTTTTCAATCATGTAAATATTGACAAGTTTGTTCAAGGAAAGGCCTTGAGAATTCAGAATACATAGCAAAAGAAACTAACTGAAACTTCTAATACTCCGTTTCACATTTTTCAAAATTTACATGAAATGGTCAGTAATATCCTCTTCCATCCATATAGTTCTACTTTCTGAACCAGTAAATAATTTAGAAATGTGTTTAATTCATCTTTATACATCACAACAATTTTTTTGAGGCAGTGGGACTACATTCTTATGCAAAGGTCATTATGTATTAAGCTTTAAACATGTTTATATAGTTTGTTGAATCAGACAGTAGATTAAGAGAAAATTAAAAAAATAAAATTGAAAGTGAAGTAGCTAATTTCACAGAAATTGCTCAGCATTTGTACCATTTTACGTATATTCTGAGAAGTAGAATATATGATTACTCTGGCCTTTATTATATGCATCTAATAACTAGTAATTTATATGCAGGTAATAACTAATTACTTTATGAATCTTTACAGATAGTTTTATAACATTCCAAACACCACTCTAATGATCAGATAAATGATTCTGTCTTTATAAATTATTCTTATAAAATCAGTACAACCTTTGTACAAAGATTTTATGAGAAGAACATGTACCTACAAAAGTGGGATTTTTTGAGAAATTACTGATTTGAGAAGACTGCCTATTGAATCTCACTGTACAGAGTCAAAAAGTGATGACTTTTAATTTAATACCTTAATTGTAAAGAACATAATGGCTGAAATAAGAATTTTATGAAAATTTATGTAAAAAAGAAAGGATGACAATAGTACAGATGCTTTGAATACCGGAGTGTATAATGTAAAACTACAAGACCAAAGTGAACTTGAAAGTGATTTGGTTCATTATAATTTGAAATATCATATGATGAATTAACAAATGATGTTTGTGAGGACAGGTTGAAGTTTCCCAGTGATTAGGACTCCATGAGAAATGTAAAAATATGATAAGAGTTATTAAATTCTTGTCCAAGATTTCTCTTCATGATAAAGAAAATGCTTTATCTATGGATATAAATTGGAAGTATTAGTGCTTGATTCTAGTGATTTCAATAATGATTTCAGAACAAATCCCTAAGGTAACTTTTTGTATTATTTCAAAAGAAAATAATGTCCCTTGAATTCTCAAAGAGATGTTCTTTTTGTTATAAACCTAGAAATAAGTTACTAATCTCAAAATATTTGTATACAAACTACCAAGTTTATAAAACAATGAATGAATGATTGAACCTCTTTTGCTCTGTTTAAATTTAACCAATAATTTACTGTAAGGAACCATAAAATTCCATTGAAAATGGCATAAATTGCACTTTCTGAATATTATATAGAATGTCAGTAACCATCAGGCAGGAAATACAGAGATCACACTCTTCCAAAAACCAGCTTCTTTTTAAAAAGCAGCACCTCTTTGGGTTACTGTACTAGTACTTTACAGTCTTTTTTATATAATTTAAATAATCTAAATTTATATAGGTGAAAATCTTCTGGATGTTATGATGGAGTCATCTATTTATTTGCATAGCCCTTGTAACTATTTTTTTTTTCTGAATCTAACAATTTGTCCTTTTTGTTAGTGTTTTCAAGTTCGGCTAATAGCTAATAGAGCTCACAGTCTAATTTTAGAAAGAAAGACCAGAATATTGTGACTGCTCTATAACAATGTAGTTGTTAAAGAAGTTGACCTAGTGTGATCTAGCTGTGGCATTATCATAATTTGTTCCTGTCTATTTAATTAGGACATTAAAAAGGACTTATAAGTCCTTTTTCTCAGGTTTGTGATCATAAAGAAGTCATCTCAAAATTTTCTTTAGGCCTTGACTGATATAAAGTACACATAACATGCAATCTATAATCTATCATTTTGTCTTTGCTTATTTAGTACTTTTAATGCAATCTCTGACAAGTTCTATGCCCTTTGTTTAGAAAAGGAAGAACATAAGAAGTTTGAAAGCTAAAAAATGCCAGGAGACAATTACAATGCCTAGAAACACTGTCTACCTTTTGTTATATATAATAACAACAACTAAACTCTGTTTTGGTTGAGGAAGGCAGTGTTTTTTTCCTCAAAATATGATCACTGGAGTCTAAGTAAAACCCTTGGCATTCTCATTACTTGGAAGTACTATTTACTCACGCACATTTCATAGTTTCCTCCCTGAAGTTTCCAGCTTGAAATAAATAAGAAAATGCTTGAAAATGCCCCTTGTGATCTCTCCAATAAATTTAACCAGGTGCGCATTACAAATTCCAATGAACCTTAATAATTTTGTGATTCTATGATTCCATAGTTTTGATTATGTGTTTTCTTCTGTATTCTTTAGCATTGAATGCATAACTGTTTTCCTCATTGATGTACTCTTTCTGCTTTTTTAAAAAAATTCCTGAGTTAAATGTAAAATTATGCCATTACATTTCTGATATAATGTATTCTTTTACAGCCATCTATGAGCAATCTTGTGAAGCCTATAAGCACAGAGGGAATACTTCAGGCCTCTACAATATTGATTCAGATGGAAGTGGCCCCTTGGGACCGTTTCTTGTATATTGTAATATGACAGGTGAGGTGATAAACTTCCTTAACTCACAAGTAGATTTGTATGTATGCTCATTACATTGGAACATGAGTTATCAAATAAGAAGACTCTGTAGCTTGTGAGTATAATGCATACATGCACAACTGAATTAAAGTGACTCCTTATCACTTGGAATACTGGGCAAAGAAATTCAAATAATAACATTCATTTTTGGGGAGCAGCTTTGTTTTCAATACAGCATCTTGAGGAGATTTGAGATAATGAGAAATACATCATGTTTTCTGATAGAATTTCTTATTTTTCCCAGAAGCATTCTAAAATGTTGTCATTCAGAACTGGCCTTTATTATGTGTAATACAGACATTAAGCTTCATCTATAAAACTGCAAGTAGATCTCTTAGGGAATGCAAATGCAGCAAGTAGAATTCTGCACCCTGCCTCCTTCTCTGCACCAGTTCTTTGAATCTAACTGTTTATATAACTAGGAATTTTGTATGTCAGAGTTAGTTGTCAGTCTGTTTTTTTAACAAACCAGTTGATGTTGTCTGTGTATTTCTGGTAGTATATGTCTTTCTAATGAGGCTTTCATTTAAATGGTTTTCTGAAATCTTTTTTTTTTTTTTATGTGCATGCATCCCCTCCTTTTCACTCAGCCTTTATTTATTTGAATGGCTTACCAGCCAGTTTGACAGCTGACCTGTTTGTCTTAATTTTTATGTTCTATATAGCCCTGAGATATATTTGTGTCTGTGTGTATGTGCATGTACAGAAAGAAATCTAAGTTTGCTATATTTTCAGCCATCTGTTTTTTGGAACATAAGCTTTTATCTGCCACCAATATGTAAAGCAATTCATATTTTGAAGAACTTGAAGGAAATAATCTTTGTACTCCCAAGCAGAGTGTCTGGTGTTACTTTTCCTTATATGCAGAATGACCACTGTACTCCTGTGCTGTAGTGCCAGCCAGTGTTACCTTTCCTGTGTCTTGGTGTGCAGGAAAATAATTTTTCTAGTCTCAAAGTAAATATGTAGTGTACTGTCTCTAGTACTGGGCTGCACCGATCACACACTGGCAGAGTTTAAAGTCCTGAGGGATAAGGGACTGGCAAGGAGTGTAGTCAGGACCCTAATTTTCAGGAAAGCAAACTTCCAGCTCTTCAAACTGTTCATCAGTAGGACCTCCAGAGATATAGTCCTCAAGGACAATGGAGCAGAACAAAACTAGCAAATATTTAAGGATGCTTTCCATAAAGTGCAAGAACACCCAGTCCTCAGATGCAGAAAATGGGGCAGGGAAGGGAAGAGAACCATGTGGCTGAGTTGAGACCTGCTGGTCAAACTGAAGAACAGGTGTGAACTGCACGGCAGTGGAAGCAGGCACAGGTAACCTGGGAAGAGTATAGGGCTGCTGCACAGTTGTGTAGGGATGAGGTCAGGAATGTCAAGGAGCAGCTGGAGCTGAACTCAGCAAGGGAAGTGAAAACTAATAAGAAGGGCTACAAGTGTGTCAATGAGAAAAGGAAGGTTAAAGAAAACTTATTTCCCTGATGGATGATAATGGTGATCTCGCATCAACAGATAAGGAGAAGGCTGAGGTACTCAACAAATTTTTTGCCTCAGTCTTCACTGATAACCACTCTCCTCACCTCTCCTGGGTCAACAGACAACAAGAAGGGGACCAAGGAGTTGCAGTCTGTCCTACCATAGGGGAGGATCAGGTTCGTGACCACCTGGGGAACCTGAACATATATAAGTCTATGGCACGTGATAAGATGCATCCCAGCGTACTGAGGGAATTGGCCAATGTAGTTGCCAAGACACTCTCTATGATATTTGAAAAGTCATGGCATGGATGTAATCCATCTGGACTTCTGTAAAGCCTTTGACACAGTCCCCCACAACATCCTTCTCTTTAAATTGGAGAGGTATGGATTTGATGAGTGGACTGTTCAGTGGATAAGGAATTTGTTGGGTGGTTACATTCAGAGAGTAATGGTAAACAGTTCAATGTCCAGATGGAGGTCTGTGACAAGTGGTGTCCCTCAGGATTCTATACGGGGATTTGTTCTCTTTGGTATCTTCATCAATGACATAGACAGCAAGATCAAGCAGCCTCAGTGAGCCTGCAGATGACACCAAGCTGAGTGGTGCAGTTGCCACAGTGGAAGGATGGGATGTCATCCAGAGGGATCTAGACACTCTGGAGAAGTGGGCCTGTGTGAACCTCATTAAGTTCAACAAGGCCAAGTACAAGGTCCTATTTTGGGATTGGAGTGATTCCTGATTTTAATACAGGATAGGGGACAATGTGTTGAAACCAGCCCTGCGGAGAAGGCTTAGTGGTTCCCATTGAAGAGAAGCTTGATAATTGCTGGCAATGTGCACTTGCAGCCAAGAAGGCCAACCGTGTCCTGGACTACAGCAAAGCAAGCAGGGGCAGCAGCTTGAGGGAGGTGATATGTCCCTCTATTCCTCTATTGTGTGATTTCATCTGTGTCCAGCTCTGGAATCCACAATATAAGAACATGTGGAACTGCTGGAACGGGTCCAGAGGACTGAAAATCAGAGAACTGGAGTACCTCCCATATGAGAACAGGCTGAGAGTTGGGGTTGTTCAACCTGGAGAAGAGAAGGCTCCGAGGAGATGTTATGGTGACCTTCCAGTACCTGAAGGGGGCATACAACAAAGCTGGAGAAGGACTTTTTACAGGAGCATGTAGTGATAGGACTAGGGGAAATGTATTTAAATTGGAAGGAGGAAGACTTAGACTGGACATTAGGAAGAAATTCTTCACTGTGAGGGTGGTGAGGCACTGGCATAGGTTGCCCAGGGAAGTTGTGGATGCCTCCTCCCTGGAAGAGTTCAAGACCAAGGTGGATTGGGCTGTCAGCAGCATGGTCTAGTGGGAGATGTCTCTTTCCATGGCAGGGGTTTTGGAAGTAGATGATCCATAAGGTCCTTTACAACCCAAACCATTCTATGATTTTAAAGTAGCTTTTAAAGTAATGCCTTCATATAGGTATGGTAACACAAGTTTCAGTTCTTGATTTTTGTAGGCTTGCATTGCAGTAAGTTTTTATAATTAATAGTGCTTTACATAATTGCTGTAGAAAGTGAAAAGAAGACTTTTAAGGAAAGAATATTTATGAAGTATCAGTGTAACAGGAAAGCTATTGAACCAATTTGATCTTAATGTAAGCAATATTGCTCCAAACTGGAGAAAGTCTGTTTCACAGTAGATTGTATAGCTTAGCATATACCTTTTATAAACATGTAATACGTTGTTTATTATTCAACAATTTGAAATATATGTATATTAATATGCAAGTCTTTTCAGCTCTTCTAGTAAAAGTGCCGAACTTGAGAACATATTTTTCTAGAAATAATGTCTGAAGAACTGAATATTTACTAGTGATTCATGGAAAAAAGTTTGCCTACATAGTTCAGTTGCTTCTGGAATAAATATTCAGGCGATATTTTCATGCCCTCAGTTACAGAAATCATAAGGCCTGTCTACACAGTGCAATGAAGTACATTGCTTCCATATACAGCAGTATCTGAGGTAAAAGTGGATTTAACAGTGGTATGTGTTTTTTAAGGAAATGCAGCTCTCAGTTCTGAAATAGTATTTCATCACCTTACAGTACTGAGTCAAGTGGTCATACTGTGGTAGTTGAAATAAATTAATATTTTGACAGCTGTTTGTAAGCAGCTTTCTGTTGAACCTTGGAAGCTGTGATTTTTCAGTCCCTGACTAAATACAGCTTTTGAGTAGTAATTCAAATCACAGAATCACAGATTTTTTTCTGTTGGTGAAGACTTCGAGTTCCACTGTAATACTAACACTGCCAAGTTTGCCACTGTGCCATGCCCAGGGATAACCTAATCCAGGTCACTGATAAAAGATTTTAAACAGAACCATCACCAATACTGAGCCCTGGGGGAAACCACTTGTGACTGGCCACCAAATAGATCTAACTTCATTCACCATAATTCTTCAGGCTTAGCCATCCAGACAGGTTTTAACTCAGCAAAGAGTATGCCCATCCAAGCCATGAACATCCAGTTTCTCCAGAGGAATGCTGTGGGGAACAGTTTCAAAGACTTTACTGAACTCTGGGTAAACAACATGCACATCCTTTCCCTCATCTACCAAGTGGGTCACCTTCTCACAGAAGGAGATCAAAGTAGTTAAGCAGGACTTGCTTAAACCCATGCTGACTGGGCCTGATCACCTGGTTATCCTGTATGTACTAAATGACTGCACTCAAGATGATCTGCTCCATAACTTCCCCTCAGAATAGTGACTACTATTTGATTTTAGATGGCTAGAATAACTCACCTTCATAAAATCTGGGTTTTATAGTAAATGTAGTATTTGGAAGCTACTTTTGTTTCTTTGTGTGATAGAAAAGGGCTGTAGACCATCTCACACAGAATAAATAATTCAAATTACAGTAAAATATGCTATGTAGCTAGAATCTAGGATAGATTTTAGTGTTCTAATATAACCAACTTAAGCCTCAGAAAAGTAACCATACTAAGTATCATTTCATTCTGTTCTTTCACTGCAGATTGCCAAGTAAACTCTAATTTGAGAGATAATTATTTGGGTGCTATCATTTACTGTTTCATTATTCAATAATGACAACAATCTGAATACCTGTTACAGTCATGCTATAATAACCTGCTTATAAATATAAACACTGATTAATTGTTTTTAATTTTTGCTCAGTGATTTATGTCTCTGTTTCATGTGCCCAAAAGCACTTTTTGTGATCAAAGATGTAACCTCAAATTTTGGTTGATTTCATCATACAATCTCTTTGCATTACAAATTTCTGCAACTACTTCTTATTCTTTATTACTTTTCACATGTGTTTTGAAAGATACAACGTGGACAATTATACAGCATAACAACACCAACCTAACTAGAGTCAAAAGTGCTAATCGAGAGAACCCCCATACTGTGTTTTTCAAGTACTCTGCCAGCTTAGACCAGCTTCAGGCTACAATTAACCGTGCAGAGCACTGTGAACAGGAGGTTGCTTACCACTGCAAAAAGTCAAGGCTTTTAGATAAGCCAGGTAAGTAAAACAGGTGAATCTTTTTATGTTATATACTGCATTTTATTTTACTGGCTACTAAAGGTATTTATTTCCATCAACATTATGGTATTTTGCTACTATAGAGTTTGAATTATACCAAATATCTAATACTCACATTCCTATAGGTTGCCAAGAGATACTTGAACCAAAAAAACCTAAGTGTCAATTTGTAGTGATCTCCATTCGGAGAATTAAATGCTCTCAAATTTAATTTCTCTCATAAGCCTTTTAAATTAACAAAGATTATTATTAATAGATCTTCTGTTCATTTTCCTCCCAGGGACTTTTAAATTTTAATGAAGGAATTACTGGGGAAATGTCTCTTTTAAAGAACACAAACTAGTGCATAGATACCAGCAGAAGTTTATGGCTGAAAGTTTTTAAACACTTAATGTGCATATTATGAATGCTTGACAAAAAGCATCAATAGCATTAACTTTCCACTGTCCAATATAAGCATTCATAGAAAAAATCCCAGTGGTGAAAATGTGGGTTATTGACAAAAGTGTAATTGTAAGAGAAAAAATAATGGAGATATTCTGATGTACTTAAAGAAAAATGAAATTATATAGTCAACTTAAATCTCAACTCTCACTACATACAGCTGGTGTTAACAGACTTTACCATGAAAATTCAATCTAAGTAGTCTGAATAACGGGGAAGTAAAAACCTCAATTGTTTGCTGTCTTTTTAAAAACTAGGTGGTTTTTTTCTACTTGTCCACCAGGAAGTTTGAAACTACTCAAGCTTATTTCTTGTCATTCTTTCCTAGTAAGCAGAGAGTAGGCCTCTGAGTGCAACAGTCTTTGGTTGTGTCTCTAAACTCTTTCTTTACATATACTTTCTTCTTAATTATGTCATGGATATCATTAGTAGACTTCTTAGATTAGAACTCACTCTTGGCAGAATATCTGCTTGAAAATGTCTCTGCAGTGTAAAAGATGAACCTACTGCTTAATATGTCCCACTGAACCTGCCTTTTACCTGCAGACCCCCAATTAAACTTATGATTAGGTGTTCAGAAAGAGAAAGCTCTGAGGAAAGAGAAAGTTAGGATCTAGTGACAGTCACCCTTGGCTTCTGCAGTGAGGTTGCTTAAACAAAGCAACACTGGGTTTTATGGTATAGGAATGAAAGAACAACATTCATTAAAGAGAATGAGGGTTTATGTTTTGCCTTCTGTTTAAAAGCAGACAGAGCTACATTTTTACAACTGTTCAGAGGATGTATTAACTTTGTCTAATCTTTTTTAGCATTCTTAATTAAAACAGTTCTTTAAAATAAAATTCAGATTTTCACTTTCCAAGATTTTAGATACCTTCAGGGATGGTGACTCAGTCACTTTCCTCTGCAGCCTTTTCCAGTGCTTCACAACCCTTTCAGTAAAGAATTTTTTTCCTACTATTCAATTTAAATCTCCATGGCACAACTTGAAGTCCATTTCATTGCTCTCTACATTGCTTTCTACAACTACCTGAAAGGAGGTTGTAGAGAGGAGGGTGCTGGCCTCTTCTCCCAAGTGACAGGGGACAGGACAAGAGGGAATGGCCTCAAGCTCCACCAGGGGAGGTTTGGGCTGGACATTAGGAAAAAATTTTTCACAGAAAGGGTCATTGGGCACTGGAACAGGCTACCCAGGGAGGCGGTTGAGTCACCTTCCCTGGAGGTGTTTAAGGCACGGGTGGACGAGGTGCTAAGGGGCTTGGTTTAGTGTTTGATAGGAACGGTTGGACTCGATGATCCAGTGAGTCTCTTCCAACCTGGTTATTCTATGATTCTATGATTCTATGATTTCATCTCATCCTATCATTTGTTACTTGGGAGAAGAGACTACTAGCTGCCTCATTACAATCTCATTTCCAGTAGCTGTAAAGGGCAATAAGATCTTCCCTCAGCCCCCTTTTCTCCAGAATAAACAACCCAAGTTCCCTCAGATGATCCTCATAAGACTTGTGCTCCAGACCCCTCACCAGCTTTATTGCTTTTCTTTGGAAACGTTCCAGCACTTCAGTGTCTTTCTTGTGAAGGGCCCAAAGATGAACACAATATTTGAGGTGTAGCCTCACCAGTGCCGAGGACAGGGGGATAATCACTTTCCTGGTCCTGCTGACTACACTGTTTCTGATACAAGCCAGGGTGCTTTTGGCCTTCTTGGCCATCTGAGCACACTGGTGGCTCATATTTAGCCAACTACTGACCAGCACTCCCAGGTCCTTTTCTGCCAAGCAGGTCTCCAGCTACTCACCCCCCTACCTGTAGCACTGCATGGGGTTGTTTTGGCCCAAGCGCAGGACCTGACAGCCTTGGTCCAACAATCCAGCCTGTCCTGATCCCTCTGTAGTGCATTCTTTCCCCTAAGCAGATCAAGACTCCTGCCTAACCAGGTGTGATCTGCAAACTGAGGGTGTACTCAATCCTCATCATCCAAATAGTTGATGAAGATTTTAAATAGAATTGATCCCAGTACTGAGCCCTAGGGTTCACCGCTTGTGGCCAGCCACCAGCTGGATTTAACTCCATTTATCACAACTCTCTGGGCTTGATCACCTAGCCAGTTTTCCAACGCAGTAAAGACTATGCCTGTCCAAAGGTATGAGAAGAAAGTTTCTCCAGAAGAATGCTGCGGGAAAATATAAGTGATACATATGAGTGCCAATACATTTTTTTCAGGAAACCTGATGATCATATGTCTGGAGTATCTGTTGATATAGATGTTGTTTTGAGCACATCAGCAGCAAAGAATTTGCATTTATAGAGTCTTAAAGTAACAGAATCACAAATCACTTAGTGGCTGAGGTTGGAAAGGACCTCTAGAGGTCATCTCATCCAACACCTCTGCTCATGAATAGCCAACTAGAGTCAGTTGCTTGGGACTGTGTCCAGACAGCTTTTGAATTTGTCCTAAGATGAAGACTCGACAATCTCTCTGGTCAACCTGTTACAGTGCTCAGTCACCTTCACAGTGAAAAAGTGTTCCCTGATATTCAGGAATAACATCCCGCTTTTCGGTTTTTGACCACTGTCTCTCCTTCTGACTCTGGGCAGTACTGGGAAGAACCTGTCTCAGTTGTCTTTACACCCATCCTTCAGATATTTATATATGTGTATGAAGTCCCCCAGAACCTTCAGGTTTTCAGGCTTAAACCATTTGTACTCTCCCAGCCTCTCCTCACAGGAGAGGTGCTACTGTCCCTTAATAACTTCTATGGCCCTACGTTGGACTCCTTCCAGTATTCCCATCTTTTTTGTAATCAGGATGCCAGAGCTGGACACAGTTTTCTGATTCTAGCCTCACCTGTGCTGAATGAAGGGGAGGGATGATCCAGTGGGTCTCTTCCAACCTGGTTATTCTACTCTATGATCTCCTCCTTCAACCTGTTGGGAACACCTCAACCTCCCAGTGCAGCCCAAGATACCACTAACCTTCTTTGTAGCAAGGGCACATTGCTGGTTCATATTCAACCTTATGTCCACTTGGATCCCCAGGCCCTTTTCCATCACACTGCTTTCCAGCTGTGTGGTCTCTGGCATAAATTTGTGCCTACTGCTGTTCCTCCTCAGGTGCAGGTCTTTGTGGTCCCCCTTGCTGAACTTCTTGAGGTTCTTGACAACTCTTTATCTTAAGCCTGTCAAAGTCCCTCTGGAGTGTCAGCCACTCCTTCTGAAGTCTTCATGCATGTAGGCATTCAACATGTTTGATAAGTGCTGGAAGATTAGTATTATATTTGCATAGTGATCACTGTAGTGGCTGTAGTCATACCTGTAGAATACCTGACTGAATCACCTTTAAATATCTAACTCAGAACAGTGCTGTAATGCAGAGCTATTTACAGAATTAGCCACATCAGTATTGCTTTCTCAAAGACATCTGTAAAGTCTTAGAAGCAGACAAGCTATCTACTGTTAAGCAAACATCACAATGTCTAGCTGAGCCCCTGTTAAAACTGGAATGTATCTAAACTGACAACAGTCAATGCGTTGTGAATATATGTTAAAACATTTTTAGTCTGGTAAATATTTTTAGTCTTTAGCCACAACAAAATGTAAGCCCAGCTCTGAGGCTGTGAGAGAAAGTTTTTCAAATATTCTCCAACGCACCATATTTTTCTTTCTACAAATATATACATAGTACTTGCTGATATCACCAGAAGGGAGAATTCTATTATCTTTTGAAAATTTTAAGGTTATGCCACCCCATTAAGTCTTTCCTTCTTTTATTTCTGGAATATCGAAGAACTGGGAGTGGGGGGAAAGTGGAATTGAGTATTCTCTCCTTTTTCATGTCTTTTTATTCAAGACATATCTTTCCATTGAAAAGAATGGAAAGAAGACAGAGTATATTACTTTTGTTCTCTAAAAAGTAGTAATTCCATATTTAAAACTGTTACCAAAAAATCTAGTTCTATAGCTTGGAGAGCTTTAGAAATATATTTTTCACCTATGTGAAACATAATTTCCAGCTTGCATTCTAACTTCAAGTGTCTCAAGTGTCTTTGAGTGACATGGTACCATAAACTTTAGAAGTTTCATTAGAGATTTTTATTAGTATGTTGCAAGTGTAAGTGTGAATTATAATAAAATGTTATAGAATGCCTAGACTATTTAGAAGAGCTCTGGGAGCTGAATAAGAATGCTGTTTGGAATGCAAATGCTTTAAAAAATTGAGGGATGTGTAGGAATGTAAAGGGATCTAATTTGAAATTTTGGACTTACTGACACAGTTGTTATTTCATCTATTTGGCATCCAAAGATAACCTTCAGCAAGATTTCCTATTTAAGATCACTCTTATGTTTTTGCTTGATGAGTTATATATGTGGTTCTTTTTATAGTCAGAATTACAAACAAACAAAAATTGCACACAGATAATAACTAAAGCATACGTGACATTGAAAGAAAATTCAAATAACATTTCATTGAAATAACTTTGTTTCATTTCATTTATTATGAACACAATGAAATATCGGAATTTAAAATGTAAACAGGTACAATATCAAATTGCATGCATGATTTAATCCCTCTCATTTCTGCTATCTGTAACCTCTACTAACTATGTCTGACAAGTACAAAATTTGATGATGGTCACATGAAATATGTTTTGGAACACACAATCCATGTAATATTTCTTTACTGACTGTATTTTAAAATATTCAATCAGCCTGGACAGGTTTTACAAATGATATCATTAAAGAAATCACCTGTTAATACATTTACATGATTATTATGAAGCGATCTCTAATAATTAATAATTTAATTTTGATTAGGCAATATCTTCTGTCAAAGCAGGATAACAGTCTGGTGTAATCAGTATGAACTTGGATCATTTCAATAAATGCTCTGTCCCCTCCCTGCTATGTGAACAAACAACTGAGACCAGCTTTTAAACATTTCCCAATGGACCTAGTGAAAGATTGGGAATATTAATTCATTACTACAAATCAAAGCTAAGGTGTGCTGTTGAAACAGCAGAAATATTCTGCCTTTTACAGTCTTAGTTGTTGGAGGCTTTTTAAAGTATTGTCTGATAAATTATTTATATACTATCTCCAAGGTTTCTTCCTCCTGCGATGGCTTGCAAACACAAACACTGATATTGAACATTGATGCCATTACGCAAGTTTGACTTTTCAAGAAATTACTCATGCTGGGTTTTGCCCTGCTGGGCTGAAAGTTATGTGGTTATGAATCCAGTCAATGTGTCTATGATCTGAGGGATTGTCAGCCTAACAGAGGTCTTATCTGACAGCATGGTTTAATAAACAGTGGCAGTTGTAAGTAAAGAGACTGGAAAAATGTCAGCTTCTTTGTGGGGGTCTGCTGCTGAAAACTTGGAGCTCCAACGGCAGCAAAAAGAAGTGCAACTATAAGAAACTATAATTGAACATTACTTGATTTCTTCTCCTGCCTTGACTCTCATGCATTGCATCTGCCACCCCGCTTCCTTCTAATTTGAGGTGGACTATCTTTATACTTCATATCTTTTAGCTATTATTTCTTCTGTATATATTGTCTGTTGCTTGGCAGCATCTTTAAACTTAATCTGCAGCACTGTAACTTTAAGGAACATCCAATTTTATAATTTACTACAAACAATACTGACTGGGTACATGACACAGAGATGTTATAGTCCTGGGAAACCTAACTTCTGCTCACCAGATATTTCAACTTGCTTATGGGAGTGCCATAGACGTGATTTCTGCTGTCTCTGAGTACATAAATTCTGAATCGGCTGTCTGTGACCTATCAGCTGTCTTTGGGCATTTCTGATTAACACCACTGCTCAGCTTCTTCACCTTCATCACAGATAGGGGTAGTACTCTGTAGTATTCTTGATAGCAAGATGAGACTATTGCTTCATAGCTTTTCTATAACTCTTCTCATTCTATTGCTGGTAGTTCCGTGATATGATCAAAAAATTAGGAATATAAACTACCTTGATTTTTTGGAAGATTGTATCTCCTTTTTCATGGGCCATTTTAAAATGAATTACATAAATGGACTGCTTAAGACAAATGATTTTAATATCATGGCTGGCTGAGCTAGGGACTGTGAGTTCCCTTTTCTACTAGTGCAAGAAAAAGCTGTGACAATCATTTAATACTGGATAATGAAGTATTAAAATGAATGGTTACTTATCAAGTAAAGGTAGTTTTTTTTTCCTAACTGTTTTTTTAAAGATTTTAGATGTAAGGGGGCGTGTTTGTCTGTGCAAACTTTTGGAAAGTTGCTTGGATTAGAAAAACTAGAAGTAGGAGACAAGATAGGGTACTAATTTTCTCTAACCTACATTCTAGATGGGATGCCTCTGAGCTGGTGGATTGGAAGAACCAATGAAACACAGACTTACTGGGGAGGTTCCTTGCCTGCTGTACAAAAGTGTGCTTGTGGATTAGAGGGAAGCTGCATTGATTCACAGCATTACTGTAACTGTGATGCGGACAGAGATGAATGGTGACTTTTTACTGTTGCTTATACATAACATTTTTTCCTGGGAAATACATAAAGAAAATAGGCAGGCCTTGCCTCATTTGGAACACTAAGGCAGTTGTAAATTTAGATTGTCACAGTGTCACCTGCTTCTTTGATATAGAATGCATTTTCCTACAAAATTAGAATTATGCACATTAAGTATTATTGCTAATTATTTCACTTTGAATTCTGGGAATGGTGTAATTTTATACAGATACTTTCTAGTTTGGTAGTATATTCCATGTTGGGCTTGATTACTTTCACGGTCCCTTGCAATCCAAAGTATCCTATGATTCTATGTTTTGTAATAAGACATTAATTCTGGCCTTTAGTACAACTTCAGATATTAGGTTTTGAGTACTGAAAGTGATTAAAATTAAAACAAAACTTTCTGGGAAAAGATCACTTAATTTATAGCATAATTTTAACTACACTTTTAATTTTAGACTTTGTATCCCCTTTTTTGTTATCTCCAACTTAGATAACTTAATTTGAACACCCTTTTTATCAACTAAGCAAAGCACTCATCCAAAATGCTCTTCTAAGGTGTTGGAAAGTTTACTAGCATACAGATCTTCCACTTGTACTTGAGATTCTCCTGTGTTGTTTATGATCTCAGTCAAATAAGTAACTTTTCAGTTTGTATTACAATGTCAAATCTGAACCTGTCTTTCAATTAAGATGATCGGATAAAGCTTTCTCAATAATAGCTCCAGTGCAGGACTGTATAAAGCAGACAGGGACTTTTCAAATGAAAGTTTTTCTGTTGAAGAAAATTCTAAGCTTTTAAAATTATAAAGCATCCTTAACTTAAATAAATCTAATTCAGCGCGTAGGTTAATATATGCGTGTTAATAAAGATATCAACACCCATTTTTTTTTGGAAATAAAAAATATAAGGAGGTTACTTAGGAAAATCTTGTGTGTGCAAAATGAAATTTCTTCTCAACCTGGATATGTACCCTTTGTTTAAAGGAACAACTAGTGAATTTGTTGCACATTACTTATTCTCTTATCGTGAGCAGAGAACTCAGCAGATACAGAAATGAAAATACAACAAAGGACTAGTCAAAGAACAAATTTTAACTGGCTTCAAAATTTTCTGTAGAAAAATGATTTATACCTGCAGTAAAAGTCACACAGTGATATGTGCTGTGCCTTTTCCAATAAAGAGGTTGAAAAAATATGGAGAACACTAGGAATTTCCCCTTTATTGTGCTGCACAAAAATACAAATTTGGATTCCCAACAGCAAAGTAAGTGTTAAAAACTGAATGCATTTTGAGACAGGATTTTTGAGTAAATGCTAGTATGTATACTATATTCTTGATTATTTTTGTTACTCATTTAATACATGCTCACATACATAGGCCTATTTATAATAGTAACATACTTTTAAGTACAATACATAGAGCATGACATATATGTCTTCGCTATAGCCACTTTGAGTAAATTGCATACGTTGATGAGTGTATTACATTGAAAATATAACTCATACTACATTGAAAATATAATCACTCCTGGTTAATATTTCTGCCTGTATCAATTTCTAACATTTTAATCTTCATTTTAAGTAGAGATATATCCCAGGAACTCCAATATTATCTAGGCTATGTTTACACTTACTTTGGTAGTTCTGCTTAATGTTATGTTTGCTTCCCTAGAGACTACTGGTTTGAATCACTTCACTCAATACTGTTCCTAGGGTAGAAAAAGCAGGTAGAAGTGGTGCTTGTTTGTGGTGTTGTCTAAGCACAGAAAACCAGACTTACACACTGTGGTTTCAAAAATATAGTTTTTATATCGCATTTTAATAGTGAAGTCTGTTTTACCATAGATTCAGCTCTAAAACTCTTTGTTTGACTAATTGAAACCTGCAAGTCTCTAGAAGTCCAAACAAAAAAAAAAAAGTTGTCTTTAAACAATTCTATTCCTAAAGATCTACAGAAATGCAAATTCTTTCTGCAGAATTGGTAAGCTAGTTTCTGTTTGGTTTCCCTTTGCAGCACATTTTTACTGAAGCAAACAGTGTCAGTGTTTTGAGGGTTTTCCAGTTGTAAAGTAGAAATCTGCAATAACTTATATCATCCAAACATCACATTTTTTTTAAAATGTTTTCCATTCTTCACATAAGCAAATGATTTCATAAAAAAAAAAATACATTTGTGTTCACTGTCCTTCAAGATACATATGCAGAAACTATATGAAGGGAAAAGCTGATGATATTAGTAAAGCGACAGGAGAGAAGAGGAAAAAAATCACTAGTTTCATTCAGCACAGGGGTGGAATTTCTTCCTTTTGTTTCACTCCCAGTGCATGATGTACTGAGAAAAGGTAGTGCTAAGCGCAGTGATGTTCCCAGAGAAATGTGGCTTGATTGCTGAGATGTGTGCCTCATATTTAACTTCTGAGCAGTGTGGTTTCCAGATTACCTCCTCTGTCTGGGTTTGTACTATTGTCTTTGAGCTATGTGCCTTACCCATTTAAGGAAAGATTCAACTATATTTATATGGATTGAATGGACAAATTAAATTTTTGAGAATGGTCCTGAGTGGTTGAAGATTTCGGCAGGTTCAGGGGAAGCAATTTTAGGAACAAAACTTGTGTATATGAAATGTTGAATTTAATTTCTGACACTTAGCTAAGAAAGACATTAAACAAGGAATTTGGTGTAAGATTACAAGTACTGGGATTGTGCTCTGAGTGCTAAGTTGCATATTTCCATTACTGTGAGTTGTGTAAAAAACATACACTGCTTTTTCTGTACACTCAGCATGACTTCGTGAAAAAGGGAAAAAAGAAGTTAGGTTTATACGAAAGTTATACTAATCTATTTCCTATTCCATAATAAATACAGGTCATTATAGATACAGTATATCCTCAGCAACATAAAATTACTGACATGGGTATCAGTTTAGGCAGCCAGTTAGGTACCCATTTATGTCAAAGAGTTTTCTCATGCATATGCAAACAAGTACAACTATAAAAGTACCCACTTCCTACAAAAATATTTCAATCCTGACAAATGATCATAATGTGAATGCTAAGCCATAGAATCTTTAAGGTCATCAAGTCCAACCACCAACACAACATCAACATGCCTACTAAACCATGTACCAAAGTGCCACGTTTACATGCTTTTTGAACACCTCCGGACACATTGACTCCACCACTTCCCTGGGTAGCCTGTCCCAATCTTTCATCTCTCTTTCAGTAAAGAATTTTTTCCTAATATCTAGTTTAAACCTCCTCTGGCACAACTTGAGGCCATTTCCTCTTATCCTGTCACTTGTTATTAGCAAGAAGAGATCAACACCCACCTTGCTACAACTTCCTTTCAGGTAATTGTAGACAGCAATAACATCTCCCCTCAGCCTCCTCTTCTCCAGGTTAAAAAATTCTAGTCCCTTCAGCTGCTCCTCCAGCCCCTTCACCAGTACATGCCCTCCTCTGTACATGCTCCAGCAACACAATATCTTTCTTGTAGTGAGGAGCCCAAAACTGAACACAGTATCCAAGTTGCAGCCTCAACAGGGCTGCACACAGGGGCACAATCACTTCCCTGCTCTGCTTGGCCACAACCTTTTTTACACAAGCCAGGATACTGCTGGCCCTCCCAGCCACCCAGTCATATATTTGTATTCACAGTTGCTTGTATTACTGACAGAGTTATGCAGCACTTTTTTCCAGAATTTAATTATTTCTTTTTCCCACAGAAATGTATAAATTATAATGAACAAATATTCAGGAAAACTGTGAGCTTTCATTCTACCTTTTCAGGACCAATGATACTGGATTCCTTTCCTACAAGGAGCATCTACCAGTGACTGAAATTGTGATCACAGATACTGAAAGACCAGGTTCTGAAGCAGCTTACAAACTGGGGCCTTTGCTTTGCCGTGGAGACAGTAAGTAACAACTGCAAGAGTTTTGCTAAGCAGCAATGGAGTTTGCCTCCAATGCATTTTAAATGTTGTTTACTAAACAACCTAATGTGAACTTTTTTTAAAAATTTTCATCCAGTTGTTTTAGAATTTAGAAACTGGAATTATAAAGGGAAAAGGCAAAATGCTATAGCCCAGTGCAAATGAATAAGTCAGTATAGTTTTCAAACAGATATTTGAGTACAAAATTGAGTGGTTTTGCACATTTTGAATTAAGTTTTGAATAAAGGATTTTATGAATGGGAATACATGAGTGGTTACGATATCATGGGATAAACATACCCTTCAATAGACATACATGCTTCCATCACCAACCCTTCTGCATATTAGCTTCGCGGAGTATTTGTGCCACTAGAAAAACTATACTATTGGAGATTAATTCAGTACATGCAATATCTCTAAGGAAAATTTTAACTCCATATAAGAAAATAAAATTTAGAATGTATGCAGTAATCCAAAACATAAAGTTTCTATGTACTGAAAAACTTAATGTGTCAAGAAATCATGTAGAGGTAGTAAGACAACTGGAGCAAAACTGATACCTTATCAAAGATTTGTGATGAGATTTCTGATTTCATTAATTTCCATCTTCATTGGTAAAGAAAACAGATTTGGTTTATGTTCAGTAGCAACCAGTTCCACAAAATACTGTGGCTAATATTGTTCGTAAACAAAAGTGAGGAGAAGTGATGCTACAGATCATACTGAAGTACTTAACTGTTAAATTGAAAGATTTTTTTCTACAGTTGAGTAAGAGGTTTAAAAATTAAATAAGTTTAATTTCTTTACATCAAATCTACCCTATGAGTTTTTATGAACTTCATTATTGTTTCAAGTACTTAGAAATTACTGGTTTTATTCTTTACATGATTTTTCCTCCTTCATTATATAGTGTTGTGTTAGTTTTTCAAATTTCTTCAGCCTTTATGAATAGGAGGAAATCAATACCAGTAAAGAAACTTCAATCTGTACTTTTAAGCTCACTCAAGAGACTGCACATATAAATAAATATAAATTAGTATGTATTTATTTTTATCATCTCCGCTTTCATTTCTGTGACTTGTTACAGTAATTGTGCCTGGAAGGTTTTTTAACAGATGTGTCTTACAGCAGCACGTTCTAATTTTCTTATGAAAATTTATAAGACAGGAAGAAACCCCTGTTGGGTAATTCCTTTTCGCTTGTCTGTCATCTGAGTGTGAGCTGATCATTCATCCTACCTATAAAAGAACTGTTAAATCATGGGGTTATGACATAGGAATATGATATGATTCAGAGTGGAAAGCACATAAGGAGGTCTTCTTCATACAGTAGGAATAGCTGTGAGCTCAGACCAGATCTGTCAGGGCTTTGTCAACTTGGGGCTTAAAGCCCCCAAGGATGAAACCAACGTTGCTTGTCCGGGCAGTCTGCTCTGCTGCTTTATTGTCCTCACTGAACATTTCTTTTTACTTAGATCAAGTGTGAAACTCTTATTTGAAATTATACCCATTGTTTTTTATACTTACACCTTACACCAAAGCAAAGAACCTGGCTCTGTCTTATTGGTGATTTCACCCTAGGTTTCAGGGGCTGTTGTCCCTCCCTCAGGCTGAACCAGCCCTTGTCAGCCTGAGGGGCAGTAAAAGTCCTCAAAATCTGAACATCCCAGTGGCCTCCACATACTCATTCCTGTTTATAATTTTTTTTCCTGTGCTGGAAGTCTTGAAATTAGAGGCAGTATTTAGATGTCGTCTTACAAGTGTTGAGCAGAGGGATATAACCATGTTTCTCAATAGACTAGCCATGCTAATAAAGCTGATGATGCAGCAGGCCTTCATTGTGGCCAGGGAAAATGAAACCATGGATAATGACAGCCTTGCAACAGAAGTATTTACAGCTCCTGTAGTACTAATAAGTGGGCAGAAATTAAATTTCACTACCCAACAAGTTCCCAACTACTATTAATTATAGAACCTGACCCTACTTATCACAAATCTTAAAACATGGAAGCCAACTAGCTTCCTTGGGTGAATCATTAAAACATGCAGACAATGCTCACACACATTGATCTCCCTGCTGTATTTGATTTTTCCTTAGTCTGTGTGATTGAAATAATGCAAAATTTTACACTGGTGAAAAATGATCACAGTATTTCTAGACAAGCTGCAGTACAGAGCTCTAAAATATCATGAAGACAAGCACAAGAAGTCAAACTCTGAATGTCAGAGAAAAAACTTTGTAATGACAGGCAACATTATAGAATTTGACTTCAGAAAGAAGCAATTTAGAACTGAAATAATCTCACTGAAAAGACCTTTCAGAATATAAATGTTAGCAGTAATAAAACAGCAAATACCTTGAGAAGTAATGTTCACTTTGATTGTTTAAAAAAAGCAGTAATTATGCAATATTTCTCAGCCATTTATATAAAAAAGGCAAAGATGGTAAGGAATGGTATGCTTTTAGAGAGGTAAGGACTAAAATTTGAGAAAATGATACAGGATTTCTGAATGAAAAATAAATGTTATATCGCAGAAATAAAGCACAAGGTATTGTGTAAAATATTAACTGTATAATATATGTAATAAAACATATGAATATGAAGCATCGCATATATATATGCATCATATATAATATGTTACCTGTGTTAAACTATTATGATACTGTCTTATTCTATATATTTTGTAGCATAATAATATATAAAATGCATTATATCTTATATAATAGATGATATATTAACATCTTTTCTCATATACAACACAATAATGTGTATTTCAATAAACATTCTATTGTTTTAATCATTATATTGGGAATGAGCAAGCGTTACAGCTTACTAGAATTATCTTTATGTATCAGCAGTGGCTTTTATAATGAAAATTTTCTTTAAAGTTCAGTTTTTCAGAAAATATAAAAAGCTATGAGTTGGAGTACATTTTGATTTCAATGTGTTACATTTTGTACTAGTCATGATAGATGAAGTAAATGTAAACTCACTCGTAAGATCAACGATTATATGCTAGTTGCACTTTGAAGATGCAAGAAGCAAGCTTTCCGTTATTAATGTGTTTTCTAATCTGAGGTTGCAGACAGCCATGAGGGTCTAATTAAAAGCATTTTAACGACACTTACTTTCTCCTGTGTCTTTGACTAGGTGGTGAACACAGAAAAGGTCTAGTAGCAAATATTCATTTCTCAAAAGTGCTCTCAAACAAGGGAAAATAGATTCTTTTGCATTACTGTACCTGGTTTCTTTATGTTGACTCACTTCAATGAAGCATGTTACTTCAAGAAAATCAAACCATATTTTCTAGTATAAAGCAGGAAAGAGTAAACTAACATAAGAGCAATAATATCAAACCCAATACCAGTATATTTCTTTTTATGTATAAAGTTCCATTCAGATATTAATGGTTGCCCGCAGCATTCTGATAGACTTAGCTATCTATATTTCTAAAATGCTTAAGTGCAATGAAAGTAGTAATGCTATTCTATGGAAATATGGTCATTTAGAGTTATTAGGTCATAGGATTTAGTGACATTCACCTCTATACATGATTAGTACTCACTGATTTCTGTCACTTTAAAATATATTACTGATTCATTTCTATATACCCTTTTCTGATGTACAATACATTTAAAAAATTGTATGCCAGTGCTGTTGGATTGAAAAAAGATGTCTAAATACAATGAAAGTTAAGACTCAAATTAATTTTTATCTATTGAGTAGTGTAACAGAAAAGATTCGAGGCATATGAGGACAGAAGAAAACTTTGGGCCGTAAATAGATAGAAATGCCACGGTTTTCATGAAAAAAAAAGGCTTCTCCATTATTTTTTGTCATTATTCAAAATCAAATCCAGACATTGATTAAATTTTGATAGACAGACAGTTAGTATAGCTAGATTTTTTTAAAAAACCGCACCATTCAAGGGTGAGGATAGTGTTGTTTTCCTTGCAAGAACTGACTAGAGATACTCCAAGTAATTACTTTGAAGTTCGAGTAAGTATGAGAGTTTATAAATGCATGCAGAACACTGAGAGAAAATGAATATGACAAAATTATGAGAAATTAATGGGTAATTATAATCTGTCAGCATCAGACTTGGCCCAAAAATATAAATTACATAGCTTTTAATTAAATAAAATATAAAATGAGGATAATGCAATTCAATGTAAAGATAATACATCATTCAGCATGAGTTTATAAAAAGTAAATTTGGCCAGGCTTTTGAGGGTTTTCAGTGCTAGTAAAGGCAATACAGATGAGGTAAGATACTTGCAGTCTAGTAAGTTGTTTGACCATGTGTCACATATCAATGCACAAATTCAACTGCAAAATTACAATATAAATGCAAGCACATAATCCACTGAATGTTAAGTTCCTAGTTTGACATCTGAACAAAAAAGAGCAACCCTATTGTGAGCTTTGGATATAATAATTTAAGAGATAAACTCTATTAACAGATCATTAAAGCAGCCCAGTAAAGTTTTTTAGCTGCACAATATTAAATTCTTTCTGTCCTGACTTCAATCTGATCAACATTATTTTGATCCTTTTTACTGCTTCCTGCATCACACAGAAGTTAAATACAAGTCTGTGGTTGCAGTTTTACACTATATGAAAAGGATGTAATGTTAAAAGATTGCATTAAAGAATTTGAGATGCATTTTTTAATGAAAGTGTCTTAAGCTTATTCTCTTTACTTAGCTCAGGCTAAATCAGAGGTGATATGCTCAATTTAAATTGAGCTTGATTAAGTAAGAAATGATAATGTTTCTGAAAGCAGGAGAGAAAATTAGAAAAATATCCAGTCAGGATTTGAATTTAGTCCAATAGGCTGAGTATATGCACATACATAACTATATTTATAAATTGTCAGCAAGAGCTTTTGGGACTTTTCCATAAATGGACAACTTTTAATTGAATTGGTGGAATATTTTCCCTAGGAACAATACTGTTTTTCAAACAAGAATTGATTCAAGAAATGTATTCAGTCACTGGCATATTAGAGGTCAAAGTGGATGATCACAGTTTTCCCTTCTGGCCTTTTAATCTATGAATCTTATAATAAGTTGCAATGTAGCGAAGCTGGAAGAAGTGATACTAATGGGGCAGCTGAACACTGCAAATTCTCAGAGGCAAACGGCTGCCAGCTGGTCAGACTTCATAACAAGAGGAGAAGAGTTTTAGAAGAAGCAGTTTGCACACTTCTTAGTAATTTTGGCCTCCTTTTTTCTGTGCTAGATGAAGGAAAGATTTTCCATGTAGCCAAACTGACAGAAATATTGGGCATTTTTGAAAAGCAACAGGTGCAACAAAAGCATGTAGTCAGTAATGATGGGTTTCCTGCTTCATTCTGCTCAGCAGTAAAGTGAAGCAACCCCCTAACACACTTATCCCCTAAACCCAAATGATACCAAACCCAAAGAAAACAAAAATACAATCAAACCCGTTAATCTGCAGTTAACAAATGATCACATAATTTAAAGAGACATTTAAAAGGCCAAATAGGGAGGAGCAAACCGAAGACAACACACAAAATCCTGATCAGCTGCTAGTAGTTTAACTGAGATCAGATAACCTCATAAGTTCAATTAGACAGGCTAAATCTACAATTTGCAATGAATATGCTTTCTACAGTATTAACTTCTACATTAATAGTACTATGCACTTATAATCTCATCACAGTGACATTCCAGTAAAATTCAAAGATCATATTGGTGTACCAAAGACCAGAGGCTGGCTCTTACGAAAAAGAGCACTCTCTGCTGGAAGCTTTCTTGGTACCTTTTAAGTGTTTAAAAAAATACCTGGAAGAGGGAGAATATGGGAAAGATGGAAGGTTCATTAAATGTCATCTTCACAAAGCCTACAAACACATTCAAAATAAAACTAGCAGCTCTAGATTAAAAGCAGTGTGCCTTAGCTATATCAGTCTATGTTAGAGATGGGTAGTATTTTATGTGTCATGTAAATCAGAGAATTTTTTTGTTTGAGGAAGAGCGGAGACTAGTTAAAAAAAAACATATACAGAAAATGTTTGACCACATAAGATCTTTATTATCTCTGCCTCACTGCTTACTATCCCTGCTGGAGTTCCATGCTGAAAGAATGAATGGTGCAACACTTCTTGATACTTAGGGGTATCAAGAAGAATAGATCGAAATGATAAAAAATATCAGCTTTGATTAAAAACTTGGGGAATGCTACTATGTACAATTGCACAATTATTTTGAGAGTTGCTTTTATTATCTTTGCAACATTAAAATGGCTACTCTATCAGCCTTGTTCTCATTTCTTCCTTTTTCACTTTAAAATTTAAAGTTGGTAAGACTAGTTCATATATGCCAAAAAAACTGAAGTAACTTTCACAACATAAAACATGATTGACTTGATGACCCTGGGGGTGTTTTCCAACCTAGTGATTTGGTGATAAATATGATGGTGTTCTATTTATGAAAATCAGGATCTTCTTTCTTTACCTATAGGAAGACTGCAGTCTTGCTACTCAGATAAAATGCTAAGTATTATTGGTTCCTGCCTACACAGTGTTTGGCAGTTACAGGAAACTAAATAGGAAGCAAGCCAGATGCCACATAGTGAAGAAATTCTTTTCTTATCCTCATTTGCAACAGCAGAAGGTACTTTGTAATATACCTTTGCTAGATCTATACTCAACCCCTTTATTGATACAGTAGCTTAACATCCATAAATCACAGAATTTCCAGAGCTGAGAAAAAGAACAACTAGATAGGAGAAAACAGGAAATTAGGAGAGGAAGAATAAAACTTCCTATCTCTGCCCTGCCTGAGGGGTTCCATTCTGATTTACAAAGATCATTCAAATGCTTCATTGAAGCTAATCGTATCATTACTCTACTGGACTGCTACTGCTGCTATTGTCTCTCTTCTAATTACTAGCAATGTTTTACCAATTTTGTATAAATTACTAGTATTAAACTTCCCATTGTGTCTGAATTACTGATAACAGCCAGCTCATTGTTTTTTAAATAGCTGTTATATCCTTGAGTCATAACTATGGTAACGTTTGCTCTGTGGGAGCCATGACCTGAAACAGTTGAGAAATAAGGGCTTAAACTTGATCTCAATATGTAAGGGTACTGCCCTTGGTTTACGACACTTTGCACAGGATGGTAACTCTGAGGAGCCCATCAAGCAGCACAGGAGAGCGAGGTGCAAAGCTATACTTTCCTCTTCCAGCCTCAGCCATCTGTTCACATCTCTGCCCTACCATGTAAAAAGTTATCCTGTTGACTGCTTTAACTTGTGATTGTTGGCAGCACTCCCAAGAGGCAAGTGTCATAACAAGCAATTGCCAGAATACATATGAATCTCCTGCCACACTGCTTTTCTAAGTGTGGGATCTGAATCCTTATTAAAACTCTGCTAAAAAGTCAGAAGGAATGAGTGAATCATCTTCAATTTTACTTCACCGTGCTGTCAACCAGACCTCTGTCTACACTGTTTCATAGAGTTCGATTTTACAAATAAGAAAGAAATTTGCAAATCTACACCCACTTCCACCCTTAAAACCAGAGGGCACCTGGAGCAAAAGTGATAGTTTCATGTACTATTTGGGCTAAGATCAGAGCATTATTGGGAGAATGTGTAATGGCCTTGTTCAATTAAATAGGAAAGTATGGAATGCCTCATCTGATCTAGAAGAAATATAGCTTACTAAAGAAACAGAGATACATCTGTAAGAATTCAGAAATAATAAGGTGATTCTGTTTAAACACCATAAATGCATATTATATTCCTAACAGAAGAGGGTGGTATTGGAAATTTTACATAATCTTTTTAATAATCAAGAAGAAAATCTAACAAATTCTGACTGAATGCCAGCCTAAAAAAAAATCAATCCAGCAAAATACCTGTTTAATCTTATAAACTTTTTTGAGTAAAACTGACTGACATTAAATTTATCATGTAATAGAATGCATATGAATTTCTAAACTGCAGTCAACTAACGAAGATACCTTTATAATATATATGCATATTTTAATTTCTTCTATAATAATTACTGGCAACTGTATCGTAACTTCTTTGTGATATCTGGTAAAACTTCACTGGGCTACAACAATAACACTGTTTTCCTTGGTTTTGAGAAATATGCGTAACAACTGCCAGTTTAAACTAGCCAGTTTAGTTACAATAGTTCATTCAAAGTTGTTTTGTTTTGTTTTTCTTCTTAAAAGGCTATATCACGCCCTAAATGGACCGTCTAGCTGAGTTGCCAGGCATTTGAATTCCAATGAATAGTTTTTTGGTTGTCTGAACTAAGCATCTTAATTATTCTTTCTGAATAATTTTTCTTTGTCTGCAAGAACACCAGTTTTTCATTTTATAGACTAAGCAGGAGACTTCTTTGGAAATTAGACTCTTCAAACATTGCAGACCCTTCCTAGCCCTGGGCACTTTTGTTTGTTTAATTGGTTATAAAACTTATACTGGCAATGTTAGATAACACTGTATCTATCACTTAATCTTTCATTATAACAACTAGGGACATTCTGGAATTCCGCATCCTTCAACACAGAGATGTCCTACTTGCATTTCCCCACCTTCCATGGAGAGCTCAGTGCAGATGTCTCATTTTTCTTTAAAACTACTGCTTCCTCAGGAGTGTTTTTAGAAAACCTGGGAATTCAAGACTTCATAAGGATAGAGTTATACTGTAAGTAATACGACTGATGGTTATTGTTCTTTTTATGGCTTTCAATAGGACTAATTTAGCATTATTTTAAAGGGAAAACACTTTAAAATTGTTCTCTAGCATTATTACTCTCATTACCACTATTGTAGCTTTATCATTCACCCAGAAATCCCAGAACTGGGACCATACATAGATCTATTGAAAGATAATTTCTGCTCAGAGCATTCTTAATCTAAGAGCACAGCAATTAGACCTTAACTGCTCAGACTGTTACTTCTTCCTTGCTCACTGCCTCCCTGCCACCAAATTCTCTCCCTCCAAATTTTAAGGTCAGGCATTACATTTGGCTGCTGGGAGATTTGCTCAGTCACAATGTGTGACTCACACCTGTGGCAGAGTGTGCTAGCTTAGTCACACTTTCTTAGCACTATTTTATTTTTTAAATTTTCTTTGTATATACAAAAACCTTGAGATTTTTACACATTCATAAATTTTTGTTGTACAAGAGAAAATTAAATGCCTCACTAAATGCAGTAAGATGACTAATGAGAATGAAAGCTCATTTATTTAGTCTTATATTGGTGATTATTAAAGCAAAACTTCTTAAGAGCATAAGTATTGTTTCGAAAAATATTTGGATTCAATTTAAATGACACATCAATTAAAAAGTTTTGTACTTGACAGGTGCCTCTGAGAGTTCTTTATATTTCTTTTTACCTTATTTTTTTACAGAATAATTGTGCTATCACACTCAAGTATAAAAATAAATATATAAATTGCATAATACTAAATATTACAATAGATGTGTTAATGCATTTTCATCACAAAGTAAAATATTCAGCTTGCATGGGTTTTTTGCCAATGTTAATGACTTAGATGATTGAAACAAACAGGAAAAGGCCTACTATGTTCATCTGTAGGCACTTTAATTATAGAATCTTCTTAAATACTTAATCAATTTGGTTTTGATTTTCTCAAACCGGCACTGTTTTTGAAAGATAGCCTGCTTTCAACAGTGGCTTTGACTTGTTCATTGACAGTATGAACTGCCTTCTGTCCTTCTGGTAAAATTCTTTGAACAAGTGAAAGAACAGTAGTATTATAAACTCAGTGTCATGCAATACAGAGAATGTACTGGGTCAGCACTTCAGCTGAGAATCTCTGAAGCAATGATGATATTCTTGTTTGATAAATTATTTTCCATTTTCAAAATAAACAGTTAAATTATGAAATCATTAAAGGAATACTTCTGAGATGTAAATTTGTTCAGACAGTTGGCAGAAGACCATAACTCTTTCTTCAGAATAATAATGTGCAGACAAACTTATTTCACTTGTCCTATTAGTTCATAAGTTTCCAAACTGCTGTATACTACTGAGGCATAAGAGAAAGCAAAAATCTGAATTGGTCTGTATTTTCAGTATTTAAAAATTTACTTAACCCCCCCCAAATTTACCTTATTACTGTCTAGCATGTGAAGATATTTCTTCAATTCCAGAAACATAAGTGAAATTATTTTTTATATGTCGTAAGTAGGATTGTTTGCAGTGGACTCAGAGTCATATGCTTCCACTGAGAGTAATACCAGTTTAAACTGAGAAATATACATTTTCATCAGAAGTACCATTCTCTCTCTCTCTTTCAAAATCATTGCATAGGATCATTCAGATTTCTTCATCATATGCTATTTTATAACTGATATGAATATGAATCACCAGCCAACACTTTATATTCTTTTAATAGTTCCACATAAATCAAAGCCTTTATTTGATTTGTGTAATAAATAATAAATAACAATAATGAAATGTCAGGTGTCAGTGTTTAAGATGGGGATGTATTAGAGATTATTGAACACTTGTTATGCCTTTAATATTTGGCATTCTCTACTTGTGAATAAAAATGTTTTTCTTGGCTCTCTATTGATTGATCTCAAGATTTATAATTCTTTATTTATGACACAATAATCTGTAGATCTTTAAGTCTAACTTTGCCAAAGCAAAAGTGTCAGATCAAGACTTTTAATAGGAAAGTTTAATGCTGTTTGTTTGGTTTCATGAAGTTATAAGCATGGCAGTGCATCTGTGTGTAATGCTCTAGAAAGTTGTTACAAAAATTAAGGTGTAAATCCTAGCTGTGTTTTAAAATACAGAGGAAGTGTGTTGTCTTGAAGAAGATACTTGATCCTTTTTTCTTATCTTACAGAATAAGAATTATAATTATTCAAGTCTTTGAATTTTTGTTTTAGTTCCTGTAATCTTCCACAGAAATAGTGGTTGAAAGGAACAAGACTGACTGAATTGTGAAAAGTACATTCTGTTAAATACTTGTATGACCTCAGGTTACATACTCTAGCCAAAAGTCTGAGCAAGTATTTTATCTAAAAGCAATGATTTAAACAGAAGTTTAAAGTAGAGTTTGGAACACTACAGTGTATTCATTAAGAAGGTCTTCTGTGATTACTTTGGATGTAGTTCTGAGAAGTCCAATTTGCAGCTGCTGTTGGCCTTCATCTGCTCAAATTCTCAACTTGTTGTCCAGGATGAATGGAATTCGATAGTTTCCTGTATGAAAGTGCTCAAGTTTCGTATACTGTAGTGTATTATTTGGTAAATACTTTCTGCACCTCTGTGTGATACTCATCGCTGATACTCAAAATTAATCTCAATGACTGTGCCTTCTGTTATTCATTTTAGCCATGGCTAGCTACTGACCCCTCTCCATGATTGCCATCAACTGCATCTTCTGCTCCACTTTGCCAATCTATAGCTGTGCTTTGCCCATGTATTAATACATTAGGGCCACAAAAGTCCCTGAGGGGTTTGGAAAGTTTTTGGGTAACACAAGTAGGTAGGGCCCACAATGTATTTTTTGAACTGGAATAGAACTTTTGGTTACGCCCTCTCCTCCTGCCCATGAAATGACCAAAGTTCTCTTTGCCTCAGTCCTTTGTCACAAGAGGACAAATTTTAGAACTCAGTCAGCACCTCTCTACATCCTGTGGTGTACCTTCCACAATGCTTATAAATGCCAAATTTCTTCCAAATTTGTAGTGTAGCTGCTTTTAGTAGAATTATTTAAAATATTGTAAAATATCAACTGATTATATTTTTGGCTTTTTCTGACATATTCTGATTAGACTACAGACACTCCAATGGATGACCATACAGTCATCCTTGCTGTCTGGGTCTCCATCCCTAGAACTTCTGGGATTGGTTCCCTTTTTTCAAGACTGTAATACTTTTTTAGTGGTACTAACAATATTCATTATTTCAGGCATTATTTCAAAACTTTTTATTATGTTTTTTTGCCTTAAAAATCTAATGAGCAGCATTATTTATCAGATCTGTTATTCTGATATGCTATTTAATAGGCACGTTCAGTGAGTTCAAAGCAGAATTTGTGTTTTCAGGCTTCACCCCAACAGTATCCAGAGGATTACAAAGACCTCCCTGCAGAAGGTAACATTCAGCAGAAATTCTCTTTACCTAATCACATGGAGTTTCTGTTGCTACTGTGTGGTTCATTGGTTTCTTTTTCTTCTTGTACCCCTCTGTAAGGGGAGACTGAGCTCTTATGGTGACCAAATTAAACAATTTTACCTTAAATTTCATTTACTGAGGAACAAATTTTAAACATCAGTTACTTCTTATTATTGTATAAAACATTGTTGATTTTTAAGCAGAAAAGAAAAATTATTACAAAAGGAACTCTGTTCAAAAATTTGCTCCACATTATGCCTTATTTTATTTGGAAAGTCAAATACTTTGTATATTTTTCATTTTACTTTTCACTCTCATGTTCACCTATTACAGCAAAATACATTATAACAACCAGATTCGTGGCTTATGGGATTGCAAGCATGTGGCATTACTCAGTCTAAAGGTTGGACAAAGTGGATCTAAAGATTATGAAGTCTAATGTACCTTTAAAAAGTGAAAATAAAATAAAATAAAAATATATAATTGGAATCTTTTTTCAAAAATTCACTAACTTCATCTTTGAAAATGTTATTTGAGGCTGATTTATTCCTCTTGGATGCTTCTAATTGTTTTGCTATTCTCTCAGAGTCCAGTGACATAAATGGCAACCTTACTGTTGGATTCAAGGAACCTTCTCAGACCTCTAGTACTTTAGTAAAGTTCTTAATAATTCAAAATGCTGGTAATCCTGTGCTTAGGGATTACTTATTTTCATACATTATTGTCCTTGAATATATAAAAGAAACAATTTCTGAGAGAATATTCATAATTTTCAGATCTTCAAATTCTGGCATGTTCCTTCTCTGTTTATTTTTATATGCAAAGATTCAGTTACAAGTTTCCAAGAAAACTATGAAAATGTGTAATGCGAAATTTTCTTCAGAATGACTTAGTTTAATTCACTGTATACATAGTTTTATAAACCACAGCAGAATTTGCCTTCTGGTATTTATAGAACTTGTGAGAATAAATAACAAAAACAAATAAACAGTAGAAGATATTGATTGGATTATAGTGGTGATAATTTAAATATATCTAACAATAGTAATCAATTAGCATGTAAGCAGGAGATGCTTTTTATCCAGTCTGAAAAACAATGAAGCTAACACATTTCACTGTTTCTCAACTGCTCTCTAGGAGTCCACACACAGTTTGATTTCTGTGCTGCTGGTAAATCATTGTTCTCACTATCAGCGACTGTCAAGAGACAACTTTGGGGATAAACCCCCTGAAGTAAATTTTTCCCCTAAAACAATCAGCTTTATCCCATGAAATTGTAGGCTAGACCTTATAGTAACTTATTCTGCTACTTAATGATTTTGTGAGCCAATTAACTATGAAATAATTTGAATGTCCTTAATTACTGTCCTCTTTCTAGCTGCATCTGAAGTGATTTTTTCATTTGATGTTGGAAATGGACCTAGTGAAGTTACAGTGCAATCGCTCACTTCTTTAAATGACAACCAGTGGCATTATGTGAAGGCTGAACGCAACATCAAAGAGGCTTCCTTACAAGTAGATCAGCTTCCTCAGAAGTCGCACATGGCTCCACCTGATGGGCATATTCGCTTGCAGCTCAACAGCCAGCTTTTTGTAGGTAGGCACTCAATTAATAGAAACTTTCCCAGTTATCATTATGAAAATATGAAAAGAAAAAGGAAAAGAAAAAAAAAAAGAGAAAAAGATGGCAACGGGGTCTTCTGAAAACAGTTTGTATGATGAGACCCTCTCTGAAAAACCCATGGAGATGTAGCTCTGTTTTGATGTTACAAATTCTGTGCCTAAACCAATAATTACTGCTGGATAGGCTTTCAACAAAACTTTTCTTCTTTTGAGATTTGTTTGAGGAACAACTAAAGGATCCCCATTTGTACCATTTTTTTAGTAGAACGTAATCTGAAGTTGAAGTTTAAAGGAAATTGTGTCATCTGTCTTCATCCACAGATTCTCAAGTTGCCTAGAAAAGTTGTGAATGCTCCATCATTGGAAATGTTTAAGGCCAGACTGGACAGATTCTTGAGAAACCTGATCTAATGAAAGATGTCCCTGCCCATAGCAGAAGGGTTAGTCTAGATGGTCTTTAAAGGTCCCATCTGCACAAATAATTCTTTGATTCTATGATCCCATGAACTACTCCTCTGCCCTTTGCTACAATATTTAATGAAATAATCTGACTGTGTTTACTTAGTATTGGAAATGAGAGAAAGGGACTATTCTTTAATTTCACGCAACCAGGGTCTAAACTGTGAAAGCTTCAAAGGAAGAAATTTAATACTTGTGCCTTTGTACTTTAGCAGATGTGATATTAATATATTTGGATATAACACTGGAAAAGCAGAAATAGAATAGCAGAAGTTTAATCACTGTTCATTTAGCTGTTAGGCAGAGTTAATGAGGAGCTATGTGTTATGTACATGGTAGTGTTCTTACTGTAATATTGTTATATGAATTTATTAGTTTCTGGTGTATGTATATGGTATACAGTATCAGGTCACATAGTCTGCCCCACTGTTAAATAAATCTTCGTCTAGATCCGCTGTGAAACACATCATACCAAATGAATATATGTTTTATTTGCTGTGTATTGAGGAGGGTTGCAGTTAAGGGAAGTTACAAAACTGTAGCTATAGAAACTATGCCTCCTTAGGAAAAACTTAAAGCGGGGGGAACCCTTGTATGTTAGTTTCAGAATTCTGACCTATACCTCAAAGGGCATGAAGTGTAGTAGATGGATCCTAGACCAAACATTGAAGAATTTTTTATTTTGACTAAAAGCTTGGGAGAGGATGCTATGATAGAGAAGATATCCAAGATATTAGCTATAGTGGAGTAAGGAGAAGTTTTAAAATTAATTTATATTCATGGTAATGAACTAGAACTGCTAATGGAAGGAAGAAGAGGTTTCTGTTTCCTGTAATGCAATAGATAACATTGCTGTTTCTGACTTGACTTAACATGTAACTGCTATTATATGAACAGCTGAAATTAGATCTATTTGAATTTGTTCTGTGAAGCACGACTAAGAAAAGTCTAATTCTACAGGTGTTTGTGGTAGTATTAAGTCTAAACAGTTTCCTAATTATTTTGACAGTTAATTGATCTCTAGATCTTCTGACCCTATTCCCAAACAACGTAATACTATACTAAGCTTTATTGGCAGTTACAATTTCTGATAATTTTTTTTTAAGAAATTTGCCATTGAAAATAATTGTGGGTTTTTTTGTCAAATACTTTGACAATTTCTAGCAAATTTATGTACATTCATCTCCCATATAAAGGTGACCATTTAAAAACTGTTTTGACTTATCTACAAGCAAGCATTCTAGCTTAGTTTCTTCAGAAAATGTTCAGGTGAATAATTGTATTAGAGACAACTATTTTACTACTGATGGTGTGGGGATTTTTTCTCTCAGGAAATCCTTGAAGATCCTGGGAGTAAAATGAAATAAACATTCACTATTGCACGGTGTACCTTGAAATCCCATATGAATTTGTGCAACTATTTTGAAATAATTTGGGGCACAGCTGATAAAAATGGCATTTGTTTAATTTTATTCCACCAAAACAGTGGTTTTGAAGTGTGTCATGGTAAGTAATGGTGATTCATTTGAATCATTTACATTATACATTTCTTGTCAGCCCAGACACCAGGTGTAAGGTGTCACGATCCATACCATGACTGACAGACACACAAGTCATTTCGTCAGTCATTAGTATCTTGAAAGAGGAAAACTGTACAGCTCATCATTCTTCCTATCCCTTTTTTCTTTTTTCTCTTTTATTTCTCCTCTCCTCTCCTCTCCTCTCCTCTCCTCTCCTCTCCTCTCCTCTCCTCTCCTCTCCTCTCCTCTCCTCTCCTCTCCTCTCCTCTCCTCTCCTCTCCTCTCCTCTCCTCTCCTCTCCTCTCCTCTCCTCTCCTCTCCTCTCCTCTCCTCTCCTCTCCTCTCCTCTCCTCTCCTCTCCTCTCCTCTCCTCTCCTCTCCTCTCCTCTCCTCTCCTCTCCTCTCCTCTCCTCTCCTCTCCTCTCCTCTCCTCTCCTCTCCTCTCCTCTCCTCTCCTCTCCTCTCCTCTCCTCTCCTCTCCTCTCCTCTCCTCTCCTCTCCTCTCCTCTCCTCTCCTCTCCTTCTTTAAAAAAAAACATAAAAAACCAAAACACTTAATTTCTGGTTGTTCCTCCTTTGTGAATTAATAGAAGTATGCAACATTGCTTGGTATCTTACTGTGCAAAATTCTTGTTTCCCACTAAAAGCTTCGATGATTTGCTGTAATTACTTGATGGAATCAGATATGCTTCTAAAGCTATTTATAAATATTTTCACATGCATAGGCTTGTGTCTTGAAAATTCAAAATAAACTGTTCAGGGGCGTAAAACATAGATTTTTACACATCAGTTGTTTTAAGTTTTTAAAAGCTCATATGAATTTATTTCAGGTGGAACAGCATCCAGGCAAAAAGGATTTGTGGGATGCATTCGTTCATTACAGTTGAATGGGATGGCCTTAGACCTGGAAGAGAGAGCAAAGATAACACCAGGAGTCGAACCAGGCTGTCCTGGACATTGTAGCAGTTATGGTAACCTGTGCCATAATGGTGGAAAATGCAGAGAGAAATACAGTGGATTCTCCTGTGACTGCACTTTCTCTGCCTATGCTGGGCCATTCTGTAAGAAAGGCAAGCATGTGTTTTAGCTTCATCAGTTATTGAAAACAGAGTCATACAGTCCATAATAAGATCTTTACAGCACTTTAAACATATGTGTAAATGCTTGCAAAATATTTATGTTTTACTTAACATTCAGTTGAACTTGTCCATTAATTGTAAATTTTGTTAAATACTGTGTTCTAGAGATATGTTCAACATTTTTGTTTAAAGCAGGAACCGCATTACCTGAGAGCATCAGCTTATTTTCTTTAATGCTATGCAACTCTTTTGATTCTTTTATAATATACTAAGGACAGGAAATATGTCTTTATGAGTAAACCTTTGAATTTCTGTCTTTCAAGTCTTAGTCCTAAAACTAAGACTGAATAGGAAAATAAACCATGTAGCAGAAGAACCTTAAGCTTCTTTTTACTCTAAGAAGAAGGTGAGATTATTGGAAACATGTCTGAGACCATATTTTCAGCCATTTTAAAGGAAGTTCTTTGGTGATGGTGTCATACTGGTAGATGATCACAAGTGGTCAAGTTTGAATGTAAGGACTGAAGTTTATCTAGAACTTTGGGCATTTGCCTTTAAATCTGATCAGCTAAAAATTACTTGCTTCTTACATGTATTAAATTAATTGTGCAAAGTACTTAACAGCTTCAGTTCCATAACTTATGCCTCTAAATTAGTGAGCACAACATTGGCCCAGACACCCCTGCCACCACAAGAAAAACGAGACACTTGAAGTGCTTCCATACTCATCATTACTGAGTGTGGAATGGTACTTTCCTCCTCCCCTGCAAACAGGTATGTTTCAGGTATGGCCAGCTGTAATCAGTAAGTTAGGATTTAAACTGTTGCACCTATTTCTCTGTAGCAGCAGTATACATGCAAGACAGGAAACATAGAGCTTGAGGACATAGATAAACAAAAAAAAAAAAAAGCAGAAATCATGTTCAAAACTAGGCAAAAAGAAGTGCTTCTTAATGCAACAGATAGTTGAGATACATGCCTAACTGGGCTTTTTCTCTGTCCCAGGTTGTGCCTTATTTTCCTCTATAGTTCTAAGTAGTAATCCCATTTATATTTCTTCTTCTTCTTCAGCTGCATCATAATAGTTAAGAATACATTTCATTTTGTCTTGGGGCAGAAAAAAAGAAAAGAAGTATTGTTTGCATGATATTTAAAAACTTAAATGCTTTTTGTTTCAGAGATCTCTGCCTATTTTGGGACTGGCACTTCTGTGACATACAATTTTCAAGAATACTACACCTTAGCTAAAAATTCCAGTTCTCACGCATCTTCTTTTTATGCTGACAAGACACTGAACAGGGAAGAGATTTCATTTGCCTTCCGAACAACACGGACACCAAGCTTACTTCTTTATGTCAGCTCCTTCTACAAGGAATATCTCTCAGTCATTCTCACCAGAAACGGTGAGTGCTCAGATGAACCATCTGGAAACACTAATGAATGTCACAGCTGCTAAGTCAGGTTCACTCTGATACCCAGACCTGAATCACAGACTAAGCATTGTCCTCTTGTTTCTTTAAATGGTATATTTATTTTTCAGCTCCACCAAGCCATGTTTTCCAAATGAAAAATATTCCTCCTAATGTAATTCCAAGGAGGCTTATGTGTGTTTACAAAATTACTTGTTTCTGAAATCTTTTAGAAATGCAGTAAAATATTTTGTATTAAATTTTATAATAGTTTGAAGTTAAACACAAATGTATATGATCTATCTGCTGCTCACATGGGATATTAATTGCCATCCTCATGATATACAATGAAATAACCTACATTTTGAATGTGTATTATCCATTTTCCAAATTAACCCAAGGTCATTTCATAAGGTAGTTATATAATTATGAAAATATGCATAATGAAAATATGCATATATGTGTAAAAATAAACGTAACACAACTGATATTTCCATTTAAGGGGAACTTTTATTTTATTCTTTCTTCTACAAGTAGATTTTTACTATTTTTCAAAGCCCCCACAGACTGATTTGAAACTCTGCAGTCACAGTGTTTCTGTGTTCAAAGAAGATTCTGAGGTTTTCCAGATACAGATTTGGATGTAGAATAACTGTAATACCCTCCTGTCATGTCAGTTGGAACATATTTTACACATGACTGTGTAAATTGCCTCTGTGTTCTTCTGTGATACAGTCTACGTGTGTACAGATAAGGTGCTAGAAATTATTGTCTGCATCCTACTGAAATGTCAATTGATCAGAGGTTTACAGGTCTGGATAGCGTAAGCATTATGTCAGTTCTCGGTAGTCAATTCCTTAAATAAATCAAACATTTGGTTTGCTCTTCAAATACACCTGTGAAGCAGGAGGCATTGCCTATTGTGTATGTATTGTACTATACCTTTTTGTTTTGTTTATCCCTGCAGGAAGTTTACAGATCAGGTACAAGCTAGATAGCCATCAAGATCCTGATGTCTTCAACATCAATATGAAAAGCATGGCTGATGGACAACTGCAACACATAAAGATTAACAGAGAGGAGGAAATGGTGTTTGTAGAGGTAATTCAGTTAGGCAGAAGAGTGTGTTATCATTAAAAGTAGAAGATCCAAAGCAAAATGAAATACATAATTACAAGGCAATTACCCCAAATAAACTGTATTTTATTATCTCAAGTAAATTTAGCAAGGCTTAGCAGACTCATAATGCAGAGTGTAAGTCTGCAGTAGATGATTCCTTTGGCATTCATCTTATGTATTTCAAGAGGTCAATACCTCATCACCATTTTATATGAAAATTCAACAGATTTTTTTTATGACTAAATTTCACAAGTTGTGATGTGTACAGCTGCTGCAATTTGTTTTGAGTCTTGTATTTTGAGGGTTTTTTTGTTTCAAATTATTTATGAACTACAGTGTAAATATGTTTCCATCAAGATAATAATTTAAGCCTATGTGCCTAATTTTTCTCTGGTCTCTTTTACATCAAAGGAATGCGGCTATTAAGAAAAATATATATAGCTTTTGTGCAAATTAATGATAAAACTGAAATGTTTGATTTGCTAATAGTAGATGCTAGCATATAAAAAAGTCTTGTTTTTTAACAGTTAAAATTTAAAAAATCTGGATCCTTCTAGTTCACGTTTTGAGGCTGGAGCTGTGTTTACATAATTCTGCATTGGTACAAGGCTTGAAGGCAAGTAGTTGTAGAGATACCCTAAGAGCAGAGTATTTACAGTATATTTGATCTTTATGAACTAAATTTTGAGAGTCTTTTTTAATGAAAAGAGCTTTTTTCATGTTTTTGAAGGTTTGCTATTTGTTTCATCTTATAGCTTAAAAAGAAAGAATCGGCCAAGTCAGTAAGATAAATAAAGCATTATTAAGTGGATTTCTTAAGTATCAGCTATAATGAGTGATATGATAAAACTGATTCATAAAATCATAGAATCACCAGGTTGGGAAAGCCACCGGATCATCGAGTCCAACCATTCCTATCAAATACTCAACCCCTTAGTGCCTCATCAACCCGTCCCTTAAACACCTCCAGGGAAGGTGACTCAACCACCCTCCTGGCAGAGCTTGAGGCCGTTCCCTCTTGTCCTGTCTTGTTTTTATGCTATAACTAATAAATGCTTCTCTCAACTCCTTTTAATTTTAATGATTTCATATATCTTTTTTCAAACTTTAACTAATATCTCTTTTGTTATTCTACTTTATTGTCCACTATATCATTCTGCAGGTTAACCAGAATGAAAGAATGAAGTTCATTTTGTCTTCAGGCACAGAATTCAATGCAGTCAAGTCTCTCACACTTGGCAAGATTTTAGGTAAGTGTTACACCACACAGTTTCCTAAAGCATAGATCAAAATATCATCAGAACATATAAGAAAAAATAACCTTAAACTCATGGAAAGATATTTGTTGTCTTTTATTTAATTAAACCCTGAGTCACAATCAAGGTAGAAACTTCAGTCTTGTCGAAATACAAATATAATTATGGTTAAGTACTTCCTGAGAATGATAAGTGTGTTCCATTGAAAATAATTTCACGCTTCTTTCTCATTTTGTAGTCAAGCACTGTGAAACATATTTTTTTTTTCACTCTCAGGAAAAACATATCATTGTGGAATCATACACAAAGGCCATAGAATACTATTAATCATGTACTATATTTGAAAAAATTTTCTCTGATTAGATTTTGACGTAAATAGATATGGACAAGTTAATGTAAGCAAAAAAAATGTAGGATTTATTTTAAAAGCCATGGCAAAATAATTTGTATAGCAGTGACTTATCAAAAGCTGTCTATTTCTTTGTAGTAATGATCAGAATGGAATTTACCTATATTTTTCAATTTTTTCCAATTTTTTTAAAATACAGTAGCCTTAACTATTACTCTTATGATCTTATTATTTTCGTCTCTGTCACATTGGGAAAATTCAATGATAGAGAAAGATGTGGTGCTGGCAAAAAGTTAAAGGATATCTCTCTTTAAAATACTTTAAAGATGATGTTGTTTCTTCCCCATACCAAGGAAGGGCTCATTTCTGCTTTGTTCCTCTAACAGCACTTTTTGTTGCAGCAGCATGAAAACAGAGTTGCTATAGTTTGTGATATATAGCAACTAAGACTACACTGAACTTTTCACCATGTTGTAGTTAGACTTATTATATGCATCCTTCTACAAGTGGTCTTGGGCTAAATGTAGAATAAATAGGTTTACCAAAATACAGACTTTTGGAAAAGATTTGACCTAAATTTACAGATCTTAATTGTTTATAATTTCATGCGGCACACAGGTTCTCACTATTACTAAAATCAATTCTATTTATTTTAATAAAAGCCTTTTTTTAACAGAAATTATGAAACTAACAAATGTACTACCTCCCTCTCTGTTTGGTGCTTGAACATTTAGCCAGTAAGATGCCTGTAAAGGAGTGATGGTTTCCCATTCTTTAAAATCTCTTCAAATAATCTAAAGTGTTAACAAAGGCCTTTTGCAGATATAAATTCAGAAAACTATTATATGTGACATAAAAGAAATTGAGTTTTCATCTCAACTTGATATAGAAAATATATTACTTTATCTTGTTCCTCCAGGCTTATAGGAACTATTTACATGTTTTATATAAACCTACCCTAAAGTAAAAGTTCAAAGAACTGTTTTCTCTACATTCAGTTGCATATGGCTTAGTTTAGAAGAATTTTACTATTGTGTGCCTGAGATGCCCCTTCAGGATTCGTATATCTATGACTTTTTGTATAGTACCTTTGGGAATACCGTAACAGCTTTGATAAATCAATGTTTCTGCTGTTGCAGTAGACCCAGAAATACTGTCCTGGCTGCGATGGTAGAAAATTCTGTTATGTTTTCTTAAAGAATCTTCTACTCACAAGCAAAACATTATCTGAAATAGTGCATCATGCCTCTCGATAGGAGGCAGTAAGTCTCCACCAAGTTCTGTCTGACCTCTATCTACTTTCAAATAATCGAAATCCAAATCCAAATGTGTATTAAATCAGTTTTCAACTCTACTCTCAATGAAAAATATAGGGGTTTTTTTTCTGTTACATATAGTTGTGCATAAACACACATGCATACACACAAAAGTCATCTCCATATATATCTTCTCCTATATCTTAGATAGCAAAAAAGGACTTAATGAAATTTTCAGTTCAATTTTACTACAGACAAGCACAGTTAAGATGATTTCTGAACAATAATTGTTTAGAAAAGTTTGGAAAAGGAGATTAACTGAGAAAACTTGAAAGTAATATTTCAAGTGTAATAGGCTGATGTGTAAGTTCATAGAACCACAGAATGGTTTAAGTTGGAAGCAACTTTAAAAGATCACTTAGTTCTAATCCCTGTGCCATAGGCAGGGACATCTTTCAATCAGTCAGAGTGCTTAAAGCCCCATATAACTTGACCTTGAACACTCACAATGATGGAGTATCCACAAATTCTCTGGACAACATATACCAGTCCAACCACCCTTATCATAAAAAAAAAGCAAAAAACAAACCCACATTTTCCATATGTCTAATCTAAATCTACCCTCTTCCTGTTTAAAACTTTCACCTCTTACCCTGTAATACAGACCCTTGTAAAAAAATTCTCTCCATTTTTTCTTATAAGCTGTTTTTAGATATTGAAAGGCTGCAATAAATTCTCCCCCCCGACTTCTCTTCTTCAAGCTGAGCAACCTCATCTCTCTCAGCATATCTTCATAGGAGAGCTGTTCCAGCCTTCTGGCCATGTTTGTGGCCCTCCTCTTGATGCGCTTTAACAGATTCACATCTGCCTTTTACTAGCAACCCCAGGGCTGGACACAGTAGTCCAGATGGGGTCTCGTAAGAGTGGTGTAAAGGGGCACAATCACCTTCTTCAGTGTGCTGGCCATGCTTATTTTTGTGCAGCTGGTCTTCTGGCATGTGAGCACACATTTCCAGTTTATATCCGGTTTTTAATCCACCCATATACCCAAGTCCTCCTTCTCAGAGCTGCTCTCAATCCCTTCATCCTCCAGTCTGGAATGATATTGAGGATTGCCCCAGAACAGGTGCAGGACCTTGCATTTGTCCCTGTTGAACTTTGTGAGCTTCACGCTGGCCTCAAGCCTGTCCCACTGGATGGCATCCTTCCCCTCTAGTGAATCAGCTGTATTGCTCAGTTTAGTGTCATCCACAAATTTGCTGAGGATGCACTCAATCCTACTGTCTATACAAACAGTAAAGATATTGAACAGTAATGGTTTCAGTGTGGAGCCCTCAAAGACACTGCTTCTTATTGATCTCTATTTAGACATTGAGTCATTGCATGCAACTATTTGGATAATGCCATACAGCCAGTTTCTTATCCATATAATAGATGGTTGTGGTTTTCAGTTCTGAGAGTGTTATCTAGAAGAAGTGGATGAATAATTTTGAACATATAACAGAATTAATACAGTGATAATTGCTTTCATAATTATGGCAACCAAATGATAAGTAGCTTAAAAGTATCAAAGAATGACATTTAAAGAACAAATTACTAGGCTTTAAAAAAAACCGTAATTGTTGTTTAGTTGTGATTGCTTGGAACAGTCTCAGTGTGGCTGATCTGTTTTCTTAATGAAAAAATAACTAAGGACCTCTAACACAAACAGAAATATGTGTTAGTTTTTAAATGCAGATTTTCTGTATAGAACACAAAGCCTGGGAAAGCACTGGTATGTAAATATGCACAGAGGGTGGAAAACAGAGTGATAGTTTAAGCATAACTTTAAAGCAATATTAGCTGACATATGAAGTACTAGAAGACAATGATTTAAAATATTTCAAAACTTCACAAACCTATGATAAAACCGAATCAGGAGTTTCTAGTGTTTTAAAGTGTAATAGTCCATAGTAGTTACAGTCATGTGAGTTTAATGCTACATTGACCAGTTCAGAAATAAAGGTTTTATTGTTTGTGTTGTGAAATTCCATATCAAACTTGCATAAATTTACTTAAAAATGTATTCCGACAATGTAACAAAAAGCGTATGTCTAGGCAAACAGCAGTCTCTTTCAATCAGGGCCAATGTTATTTCTTCCAAAGAAACCACACTGTTACAAAAGTTCAAAAGTAGGAATTTTCAGTTATATGATGGCTTCATAGCGTCCCAGTACTGTGAAGCGTGGAATTGTGAACAACCTGCAAGGGTATCAGCCCACTTTAGCTCAGGTTACTGGATCTGTCATGAAGAAAATATATATTATACTTCTCCCTCTTTCAAAAGAAAGTTGCTATTGAAGAGATGCTTTTTCTTTTATAAATCTGACTGATTGAGGACCTGCTTCCTATGAAGGTATGTCTAGAGATGGAAGGAGACTTTGTGAAGGCAGTGGAAAAAAGTAATGAGTGTTTGCTGCAGTGAAGAAGTCTAAACAGGAGTGACAACATACAAAATCGTGTATTTCATGTGCTTTGAAATGTTGTTAGGAAAATCCCACACATTTTAAAGTGGGCTAGAAAGGTATAGATTTTCTAAGAATTATCTTCAGTTGGAGAAGCACTTGTCTGAGCTCTTCTGCAGGTATACATAGCTTAGGGGCTTTGATTAAAGAAAATCTGAGGGTTAGCTGCTGAACTGGTTTTGAATTCCAGGAAAAAAATAATCAGTATTCTTCCTTAGTTCCTAGAACCTAAGACTTCCAATTTAAATACTTCTGAATTTATGTTATGCAATGTTGTGACAGAATAGTCAGAGAGTTAGGCTGTGTAAGGACTCAGCAAAATATGTGAAGGTTATGTTGTGAGAGAAAGGAAGAAGAAGCACAGTCAGCCACAGAGTTCACAGGATAGAAGCCAAAGGTCTTCTTATGGTTTTTTATTCCTTCTAAGAATGCAGTTTCTCTCAAAACATCCAACACTTCAGGAAAGCTGTAGAAACCTCTGTTTTTACAGCACCCTACTGGGGAAGTAATTTACTTCTGTAGAGCAAAGCCACATTTTCCCAGGATAGAGCTTCCTAGCCTTCCCTAGGAGGACGCTGGCTATAGAAGAAGTTTTTCTTCAGTGGCAGCTGCTAACCTTTCCACTCCAACGGAGACAAAGATAGGGTTTCAGCATACTTTATTTAGGTCTGATTTTTAACAGCTTAAGAGAGTGTGTGATTTTAAGCTAATTCACTTAAACAAAAGTATACCATTGAATGAAGACATCTTCAACAAGATAAAAATGGGTTATTTCTCTGATAAATAAAAAGAAATTTTTGCTAGACTCTTAATAACAAGGCCTAATTTAAACCAGTGGAACATTTTGTACCCACATTTGAAATGGAGTTTATGTGTGATCAAACAATTCCATTCTATTTGTAGTGAAATTGTCCTTTCTTATATTGGTTCATTTGTCGCTGAAATGATAGGACGGTATAATTTAGTTCTGTCTTTATGGAAATATCTTGGAGGATAATTAATATCAGCACAGGTTCTTTAATATCTTTTATTATTATAATTCTATTGGTAAAGGAATGATAGAATTCCAAAACTCTCACTGTGTTCCACCAATATGTAAAAATATAGTGTTAACTCATCCTGTTAAGTGAAAATCAGCTTTTTAAAAAAATAATCTCTGTGTACTTCCAAGCAAGTGTTGCAGTGATGCTGCATGCTTAATAATAGTTGCTTTGAAAATATAGGTTTCTTTTTAGGCAGCTTTTTCTGCTATATGAATTTGGGAACTGATGTAGAAATAAAACAGTAAAATTCAGTCTTTTAAAGCTGATTTAGAAAAAACTTTAATATAAGACTGTTAGTGTAAGATATGAAGTTTTACATAGCTCCCCAGATTTAAAATGCATATAATTGTACACCAGCAAATTTACACAAAACATTTTCTTTATTTTTTATCAAATTATTAATTTAGTCAGCTAAGCTTGTCAAGTCTTGCTTCCAATACAGGAGCTTTTTAGGGTGGTTAAGTGGAAAAAGAGAAAATTTCTACAGTTTTACAATCTTGGGCAAAATACTTGTGTTTAAAAAATCAGTTTTCAGGTATTTTGTCGACATTATTTAGTTTGATGAAATGTTTCTGTTGCCGACATATTTGCCTTAAAGATCTTTATTTTAAAGTTTTTTTCTACTTGGTCCCAGCAGTGTGACAAGTGACAGTTCCACAAATAACATCAATTTATGACTCCTGATTACTGGATTTGTATTGTTGAAAAAGCAGAACAAGTCTCAATGGCAGAACTATCTATTACTTCATGTTAATGTATTTGCTTTCTGTACTGGCGCTTTTGTCAGCAGTAAAGTCTTGAAACGAATAACAAAGTAAGGAAAAGGGGCCTGGACTGTTTGGGAGTGTTTTTAAATGATATTCTTTTGTGCACAAAAATCAGAAGAATAATTGTTCAGTGACATATTTTTCAGTACATTATCTCCTCCTGTTTTCTTCAATCTGAATCATAAGTAAACTGTAGTAAAATAATGGTTTATTTCATTGTTCGTTTTTTTAATTAAAAAAAACCAACCAAACATGACAGTGAATAGCATTTATTTGGTCACATATTAACCACAGGGGAAAAAAAAACCTCAACCAGTTGACCACATATTATTTCCCTGAAATCAGCAGGTGTATAGATGTAATTAGTTATAACTGTAATTAGCACTTTTAATGCAGAAAGTCTGTCCATAATAAAAAAAATCATACCAACACAGGCTTGTTGCACATATGTGACTTGCACAAATGGTAGTCCATTCCAAGCACATTGTTAGTACCCCCATCTGATAATTTAACTGTGAAAGTCAAATACGTATTAATTTTTTCTACTGGGTAGATTCAAAGAATCATAGAATCATACAATACCTCAAGTTGGAAATGACCCATGAGAAACATTGAGTCCAACTACCTGCTCGTCATAGGACCACCTAACTCTAAACGATACCATTAAGAGGATTGTCTAGATGCTTCTTGAGTTCTATAAGGCTCGGTGATGTGACTACTTCCCCAGGAAGCCTGTTCCAGCAACTGACCACCCTCTCAGTAAAGGAATTTTCCTATGTCCAAGCTGGAATTCCTCCGATGAAGCTTCATTCATTTTCCTTTTGGCCTATTAGTGTTTACCAGAAAGAGGACATCAGCACCTTCCCCTCCACTGGTCTTGAGGAAGCTGTAGACTGTAATGAGATCACCTCTCAGACTTCTCTCCTTCAAGCTGAACAAACCAAGTGACCTCAGCCACTCTTCCTGAATATAGCCCTTGAGATCTTTCACCATTTAGGTTACCTTGCTCTGGACACACTCAGATAGTTTGCTGTTCTTACACTGGGGCACCCACAACTGCGCACAGTAGATGAGGCTGAGTCACACCAGTCCAGTGTAGAGTGGGACAGTCACCTCCCTCAACCAGCTGGCTATGCTGTGCTTGATGCATCTCAGGAACGGTTGGTCCCTTTGGCTGCCAGGGCACACAGTTGGCTCATAATCAACTCAACATCAATTCAAACATCCAGATCTCTTTCTGTGAGGCTGCTCTCCAGCCTCTTGTCCCTGCATTTGTGTGTATAACAAGGATTACCCTGTCCCAGGTACAGAATCTAGCACTTCCTCTTCTTAGATTTCCTACTGTTGGTGATTTCTCAGCTTCACGTCTAGCTAGATCTCTCTGTAAGGCCTTTCTACCTTCAGGGGAGTCCACAGCCCCTTTTAATTAGTACTACTAGCTTACTTCCTTAATATACATTTGACTTGTGCACCCAGATTATTTATGAAAACGTTGAAGAGCTTTGGCCCTAAAACTGGACCCACAGAACCCCACCACCAGCCTGATGTAACCCCATTTACTCTAACTCTTTGAGCCAAATCCATCATAGAATAATTGACCCAGAGTATTATGGACTTGCTGATTTTGAGACAAAAACCATTGTACTTGTAAAATTTTGAAAACTTCAACATCATAAAAGTGGAAATGTCAAAGATAGTCTGTTGATTGCACATTTTTTATCTTAAAATATTCTGTTAGGAACTGTATGTCTGCTGACTTTCAGTACTACTTTGCAGAGTAAATATGGCTGAAGCAGAATTCAAGAAAGAGGGTTACTGAGTTTGTTTATTGCTTTTTGGGTTTCTTCTTCTTGAAGAAGGTAATGTAGGTGGAATAATTTTGTATTTGCTGAAAAAAAAATTGAGTACACTTAGCAAAGGAATTGCTATAAAGAGGTGTAACTGCAATTTATTATAAAATACATTCACATATAATTTGTGTGTGCCATTTTCAATCAGTTAAATTTGACTTAAGCACTAAAGCATTCTATCAAGGCACACTAGCCTGATTTTCACTACTAACCTGATTGTATTGTGGACTGTGTTGTACTTTGATATTTAAAATTGTTTTTATAACTATAGTAAAGATCACAAGTCCCTTCATAGGTTCTAGGATAAGATGAAGGTGGAAATGAATGAGACAAAATTCTTATTTTATTTACACAAAACTTGAAAACTTGATTCCTTTAAGAATCCTCTTTGAATAATTATTACTTCCAGAGTTTTTCTTAAATTAGAACTGTCAGAGTAAATAAAGTGTTCTCCAATGCCAAAGTAGTGTATTAGAAATCCTTGGCTGGTGAATAAATAGAAAGCTTTGACAGGGTACATATTTGTTTTGTTTTGTTTTGTTTTGTTTTGTTTTGTTTTGTTTTGTTTTGTTTTGTTTTGTTTTGTTTTGTTTTGTTTTGTTTTGTTTTGTTTTGTTTTGTTTTGTTTTGTTTTGTTTGTAGGAAAGATAATGGTATCATGTTTAAAAATGTATAACAAATTGGAACAACATTCAGTTTTTAGAATTTCGCAGAAAATATTTTGATGGATTTCCAAGATCTGAGGTGTTCAGAGAGTTTTTGTTTTGACAGACTTGATGGTGATCAGGTGGAGTAGCTATATGAATCTAAGGAAAGATGATGATTCAATAATGTCCATATTTATGAGAAGAAATCTGATAAAATATGTTTTTTCATGAATGCATAATTCATCCTTATCTTTTTGAACAATGATTGCATTTTAATTTAAATATTTTAGTTATATTTGAATATTTTTGCTTTGGAACTTGTTGTTGTAAGTTAAAAGCATTTCCTTCAGCAGTCTAGCAACTGTCACCTGTAAAAAAAAAATCCAAACCCATTTGAATGTATCTGACTGTCTTTTCATTAAAGATAAACGACAAGGAGATTCAGTGAATCTAGATATATTGCTGTTACTCACATACACTCAGAGGAACATAGTTTAATTATTCACTTATTTTTCTGTCACTTTATTTTGCACATTTGCACTATGATTAATTGTGTTCTGTTCCTTTTGATTAACAGAAAACAGTGATGTAGATGAACAGACTATGAAAGCGAGCTCTCAGGGGTTTATTGGATGTCTGTCTTCAGTGCAGTTCAACCACATTGCTCCTTTGAAGGCCGCCCTGCACCACAGCAGCTCAGCCCCTGTCACTGTAAAGGGACGCTTCGCTGAATCCAGCTGTGGTACTTTAACTGGCACTGACTCAACATCAAGTGAAACGACCCATTCATTTGCAGGTGACATATGGTTATCACTTGTACAGATCTCTGAAACAAAATCTAAATAGAGTACTCTTGCCCTGAATCACAACTGGTTTGTTTTTTTTTTCATGTGGGTTAACATCTCAGGAGTAGTTTAAAAAATAATTCTCTTTTATATGAACTGAATTCCTTTCATCTAGCCTTTTTCTTTTCCTCTGAATACTTACATTTTTATCTTCATGTCTGCAAAATGTTATCTGTATCACTGTTGTTCTTCGCATGCTTACAGACCCACATTACTGCCACTGTACCATACTGTACATGATTTACCACATCTAAGAACTTCTTGAAAATGTTTCTTTTACTTGTCACTTGCCTTTTTTTCTGCTGCAGATCACTCTGGACCAATAGATGAGGGAGAGCCCTTAGCTAATGCAAACAGAAGTGACTCAGCAGTCATTGGAGGTAATAAGAATAATACCAACTCCACAGGAATTTTTTTTTTTGAGAACTGTGAGTGTTTCAGTACTGGGTGAAGTCAGTGTTAGTACTGTGTGCATAAGCAAGCTAGTAAAAAATCTTGATTTTATTCTGACTGGCAGGCAGACAAAAAGCAAGCATTGTTTTAAAAAGCATTCAATATCTCTCATGTTTTCTTATTAAATAAATTTTTGCCAACAGTGTTGCTAGAGATTGGAACATTCTGCTGAAACAGAAGATATTAATAACAGGCTTCCAACCTACCTAATGTTAGTGTCTGATAAAAAAAAGCACTTGGATATGTTGTGACAAATACCATATGTTTAAGAAAAGAATAGTCTTTGTTCCTTGACTTTGCCAAAAAAATGCATTTTGCTGCACAGTCAAGTTTAAAATATTCTTTAACATATCTAAGCAGCATGGTATTTTTCATGAGAAAATGGGATCTGACACTGGTTAAATCAATCTTTTAACAGACTGAGGAGAGTTTAATTTTGGTTCCACATTTGGAATGCAATGTACTGTTGGGCAGACCATCACTTGCACTGGGTAACAGCTTAGAAATAAAATGCAAGTTAAAATAATAATAATAATAAATAATAATTGTTCTTCTGAGATACCATTTTCTTACTATTTCTTTTGGCCACTTTTATCAGCTCAAATGATCCTCCATTAATTTTTTTCAAAACACTTACTTTTAACAGTGGAATAAAGGAAGAAATATGTACGATTGCTCCTAAAGTGATCACGGTGATAATCCCTTTATTTTTTATGCCTATCAGAACAAATAGAGTGCAATGCTTCTGACAGATACCTTATGCTTGAAGTAAAGGACTGGTAATCAGGATATGCAGGTTCCATTCCTGTATTGTTGTGACTGACCTTGAGCCGAGATCCATCTCTTTTGTAGGGGGAAAGCCTTATAGTTCTGTTTCTTTAGTGAGACCGAAGAGTATTCAAGAGAGCGTTAATCGGGAGAATTTGGGATTGAAGGTCCACAGGAGAATTTTAGCTCCTGTAACCAGTACAGAAGCAAGTGTATGGCTATGTCAGTTCAGTAGTTTTCTTTCAAAGAATATTATTGTCTCTTGTGACAATCTTCTCCTGTAAGAATTTCTTGTGGTATTTCTTCTCTTGGGAGGAGGTGAGCGAATGAAATGTGTTTTCACGTATGAGGATAGCATTGTCACAGCATAATTCACTACTTAAATTTCCATTAGCTACTTCAACAGAAAGAGGGCAGAGAGAAGGGAAAGCTCATACTCTCCATCTTTTAAATTCTGGATAGGTTTCCTTTTTAAGGGTTTTGAAAGACTCAACAGACAAATGATACAGTGGAATTTAGCAGAAAAAAAGCTGCCAAGGTTTCTCACTGAGGATAAAATCATTTCGGTTTCTGGAAGATGGAGTTAAAATAAGAACCTGCAGTTATCTGTACAACTGTTTTTTAAATAATAATGGTACCTACTGCAGTCAGCCCATCCACATTGTCAGTGACCTTTAAGATGGTAGTGCTAAAGATACTAAAACAGGAAGTGATAAAACCTAGATGTTTCCTAGATGTGTAGTGATACTCATGTCTGTATATTTTTATACACACAAGCTTTCAGAATTTTAACACTGAATTCAGTGACGTCAGAATTTAAAAATATTGTTTCTGAGTTCTTTTACATGTCTAACTTTGTCAAAAACTACTTTCAAAAGTAGGTATTATTTTACCTAAGTTTCTGTACATAAAGATCACTTTGTGTGCTAGGTAATTTAGTGTGGGTGCAGATTTGTAAGTGTGCAAAAAAAAAGTAATTTTTTAACTTCAAGATACTATAGTTCAAGTCATTTAAAGATAATAGTAACCTTACAATTTTGTTGTTGCAAAGCACATTTGGGAATATGCGCACAAAATTTTTCTACTGCTTAATTCTCATTATTAAATAGTCAAAGTAATGCACGCTGTAGAACACTTAATAAAAGGTTAATGAAGGTACCTTTAAATCAGTATAACTGAGAATTGTTCCAATTCAGCTACTTCAAACAAGGCAAGTTTATAGATAGGACCTTACAGAGGACGTGCGCTGTGACTATGAAACAAAGGAATGACTGTTCTATTTTATCTACATAAAAACTGACTTTACTCATATTATAGAGTCTATTCCAGAGAAGATACCACACACAAAAAAAAAATGTATTTCTTTCCTTAGGGATATCTGCTCATAATAGAGAATGAAAAAATATTGACAAGTGCTGAATTTTGGATCATCTATTTTTGTTTACATTGCTAGGGATTGTGTATTTTTTTGTTTCTTGCAGTAGTGGCCCAATCATGCAGCAAATTGTTCCTTCATCTTTTTTTTTGTTCCTGCATCCTAGCCTTGCTTTCTGCTTCTTTGATAAGCACGTTTTTTCTTCCCTTCTGTTTCATTTCTCCTTGAATTTCACTCCTGCCCAACCTGTAACTCAAGAACGTGAGGGCCTAAGACTGTCATGAGAGGATGAATGAGGAAGAGGGGAGATAAAATGGAAGTCTGTATGGTCATGCTTTTCCCTGTGGGAACTATCTCTTTCCTTACTGTTCCTAATCAGGTGCACCAGGAGTAGGGTGCCCTGGTAACAGTTCAACAAATCTTAGTCACCTTTAAAACTAAGTGCTCATTCCATTTAATCTCGCATGTGTTAGGTATGTGGCACATATGGTACCTGATGAATACCCTATATAAAACTTATGCTCCTGCTCCTTTACTTTTTAACTGATCAGCTATAACACCATAATGCAGATCTGCGCTGATTATGATTTAACCCTACCAGATGAGGCTGTTAAAACTGCTGGAAAAGTAAGCTTGCTCACTACCATCTGTGTAGATAGGGGTCTTGTTTACTTATGAATCCAAGATCCTGTATCCATATGAAGGAAAACACAACTAGGATGTCAGAACAAGTGCCATGAACCTGAAGGGAAGGAATAAAAACTATTTTATTTTACCCGTGACATGAAGTAGGCCTTTATTTTTTCTATTTTAGTATTTTAACTAGTATCTATTCATTACAACGATTCAGCTACGGAAGTGTGAGCCCTAGCTAATGTAGATAATGAAAACTTCTTCACTACATTATTATGTACCACAAGCAGTCAAACAGAGCTGAGCTTTTCTTCCATAAGACAGAACAAACATTAGATTTTCTGTCCTATTTGACATGAAGATACGTGACTATAAACAAAGACCAGTTCCCACTGGAGTCTTTATGATGAACTGGTTTACATTTTCTTTAACAAATTCTCCTCATAAATTGTATGGTTTAGTCAGCACCAATCATATGTGGTCTGACCTAATTTGTGTGGAGTACTGGATATGAATGGGACTAATTCTGTGTAACAATTTTACTGCAAAGAGTCTGAGATTTAGACTTCATGCTGTAGACAGGCAGGGCTCGTAGAAAACCTGGTTAGTAATTCCAGCTAGGTACTTTTGTCCTCAGCCTGTTTAGCTCTGTCTCTTTTCAGCAGATTCCTTCCCCAGACCTGCAGCAGTGATAGGAGAGACGACTGGAAGGTGAAAGCTGCTAATGGGACATGTGTCCCCTCCCCTCCTAATGACATGTGGCTTGATAAATGGTCCTGAGTGACTGAGGAAAGAAAGTATTTACAGGAGGTGTGGGAAGGTGAAGGTCATAGCAGTGCCCCTTGTATGACATGGAAGTCCCAGGAGAACAGATCCTCAAATCTGCAGTAGCTTGAGTTCCCAGCCTGGCAGGGAGCTAGGGGCTGATGGTAAACAGGGAAAAGGCACTGTCTTTTCTACAGTACCCTAAGGCCTCTACTAGTCTTAAATTTAAAAAATTATAGTATTCTGTGGTATTTATTTATTTATGTATGTATTTGTTTGTTTGTTTGTTTGTTTTGCTGTGAATTGTATGCAAGATAATCAAAATAATCAATGAAGCTTATGCTGCATTGATGTTTCTGGTTTGAAAGCAGCTGTGGCTTCCTATTTCTCCCCCCTGTTATGTGACAGTCATTCCTTCTTTGTCCTACTCTCTGGCCCATGACTTATTATTCATCTGTTCTATCGCTTGACTTTTTTCTCTTTTCTTCTCCTAGGTGTGATAGCAGTCGTGATATTTATCCTACTTTGCATCACTGTCATAGCCATACGCATTTATATTAAGAAAGGCATATACTCAAAAAATGAGGCAAAAGGATCTGAAAATGAAGACAGTGCTGAATCTGCACTGAAGAGTGAGCTCAGCATGCAAAACACAGCCAATGAAAATCAAAAGGAATACTTCTTCTGATTTACATTCATGATTTAATTTAATATAATAATGTGACAGTCTGACTTTCTCGCTAAGCCAGTGGCTCTCAATGGACAGAAAAAGCTCTTGCACTCTACAGTAAATGCAATGGATTTGAGACTTATTATACTGCATATGTTCAGTCTCAGTGATTGCTATAGGGGGTCTCTTTAAATTACATGCATTCCTTAGCTATTATACTGTAAATGCATTTTATGTAACAGTGAATTAGATATTGTAATAAATTTCATTGTTGGTAGTTTCCAACTGTTCTGATGTGACCTTCTACAACTGAAGTTTAACGCACATGCTGAATATGATTTTTGAATGGGAAAATTCTTATGAACTTATTCCCATGTTTTTCTTTCATATTTGATTCTGGAGTTTTGGTCAAGGTGAAAGATGGATTCTAATACTTTGTGTTACTGAAGAAATTCTTCTATGTAGCATTACTTCCTCAAACTGAAAATGCCTTTTGAACACTGTTAGCTAATGTCAGCTTCTGCTTGCGAGCCATGGAGTCTAGCATCCAAAACAAACTGTACTTCTTTCCCCTTAGATGTGGCCAACGTCATCACTATGCCTTTTTTTTTTTGGCACTTCTGTCTTAAAAACTGAGAGCATACAGTGTCTTGAAGTGCTGTTAAATCTCTTTTGTAATAGGTTTTTACTCATGGTCAAGTGGTGACACTGAGTTGGATTCATGCACATTCTAGGCATTTTAAATAAAATTGGAACTATAAAAGACAAGATATTTGCTTGGAAAGATCAAGTAATGCATTAACAATGGTTAAATTTCCATGAGTGAAAACACCAAAAGATGATCAATGTTATTATCCCTGGAATTTAGCAATGCTGCTTCTGTCAAGAAGTAGTGCTCTATCTTGGATGTACTCTCTGGAAACATTTTGTCTATGGTCTGCTCTAGACCTCGAGATTAAGTTGTTCTAAATTATAGATATTATTGATGATTATTATGACAATGGAATTAGGGCATTTAGAATCCAGTACAGTGGTTGGTTCTTCAATATTTCTGTTCTTCATCCTTAATAGTATATACTATATCTCTACAAGATAAGGTCTGATGATACTTCTCAAAACAAGTGCTTACTATCCTGACAGAGTAAATGAGATCTGTCTGTGATCTTGTATAAACAAGGTATCATATATGAAGTGTAATTTTAAGTTGTCTAAACAGAATATTTTAAGGTCACTTTAAACACCATAGAGTACCTGGAATGTTCTTGTGGCCTGGTGGGAGTATCATAAATTCTGTAGAAGGTATGTCTCTTTTGGAAGAGACACCTAGGAATCAGGTCCAATGCCCCAAGGCATTGAAAATGGCACTAGATGTCAATATTTAGGTAACTGACCCTTACACAAAGGGTTTTTTTTTGTGGTGGTGGCAGTGAGTTTTTTCGTCTTTCTCTAGACAGAAAACTGTGATCCTTGAGCTAGAATCTGAGAAGAGGATCTGCAATCCTGTGCCCTTGTGGACTTGAGTTTAAAATTTAAAAATCTTTCAAAACTTGACTTACATTTGCTCACACTGAAAGTAATGATAACAGTCATTGCTTTTCTCCTTTTTCGGTGAGGAGAATCAAAGAAAGACCCTGTACTGCAAAATCTAGAAAATGTTTATCATAACATTATAAAGATGTGGAAACTTGACATGGTGTACCAAGACTTCTAATATGTAGATTTCTTTACATAAATGGTATTTCTGAATATAAATGTCCATCAGACTTTGTCTTTTGAGGCTTATTTACTTCCATCAATCTTTACTTTCCAGGATATTACAATTCCTTCTCTGTTCCTTCCTGTACATCGTTACTTCATTTCCAGGGACAAATTATTTTCTTTTGGTACCTGGAGGCTCTGCAAGCAAAGATTTTTCAGATTAAGATGCACAACTTTTTGTTCATTGCATTTCTACAAGTCTGTGTGCAACTGTGGTAGATTAATCAGGCTGAGGACCCAGGATTAAGAACTGGGTACCCATGCCATGTATGTGTTTGCGTATTCACTACTATTGTTTGCACCATAACAAAAGGTCATTTTTTAAAAAGTCAGAACATGATACTTGACTGTTCCCCCTAAGTGAGATGGATGAGAATACTCTCAGTCTAGCTAGTTACTCTGAAGCAACAATTATGACTCCTCCTTTTAAAGGGTCTGACCTAAATTTAATTCGAGAGTCTTTCCATTGAATTCTCTGTAACACAAACCATATGAGTCTCAAGAGACTTCCCTTTCCTGCAATAGACATATCCATATCCACCTTTTGTGTCACTTAGATCAACAAATCTATTGACAGTGATGATTCCCAGTCAACTCCATTTTAATCGTCATGGGATGTAGTCACCGTTGTGGGAAAAACTTACACAATGGCATGGATCTTTAGATTCAATGATAAAAGACAGACTAGTCATATGAGAGTTAGCCACATATTGATGTAGTAAATCCACAGGGTACCCACACCAGAACAAGTTGGAAATAAAGAAACCTAACTTTTCCATCACTTTGTTTTATTTCTAGTTCTTTCTTAATTTTTATTATGTGCCTTGATGGAGTGCAGGATCTCATCCCTTATTTTGTTTCTTCTAAATGAATAATTATTTTCTTTCCTTATTCTTTGGAATCTTTCAAAGCAACAGGAAGGGAAAAGCTGAGTGAACCACGTATTTCATAAACTAATTAAAAAGAAGGGGGAGGGTATAAATGCCTGGGTGAATGGCATATTACATTATTCAAAAACCTTTTAAAGGTATTTTATTATATGAAGTACTCTAAGGAGAAAAACAAAAATGGATTTTGTTGACTGCACATCTATCTGCAGATTTGTAGCATACAATAATTACATCTCTCTTAAGATGCAAATGCTCATTTTCATCTGTAGGAAGAGTGGTCATATATTCATCACCTGAATCCAAAATATGCAGGTTCATAGTTGATGAAGCAGCATTTTCCATTACTTGCTGCATTTCTATGGGTAAAAAAAAATAGTGACAGGCAAGTGTGCTGAGACATCATGCATCATGTCCCTTTTTTGATTTGCTGCTCTTATGTGTGACCTTTCACCTGTCTGTTAATAAACTCTTTTTAAAATAAAGTGAGGAAAATATTTTTTTAAAAAATATTGTATCAAAACCTAAAAATGGCACTAATATACTGATTTTTTTTTAAACAGTAAAAATATGTAGAAGTGCACATAATGTATTGGTGAGTGTGGTTATTTATAGATATTACAGAGTAATAATTCAACAAATTTACTACACATTGACACTTTTTCCATGGCAGATATATTTTTTCTTTAAGTACATTTAGAAATAAATAGTGGCAGATATACTGGTACATTTCTAAAGCTTTGTGTGGGTGCTAGCTACAAAGAGCTTTTAATTATTTATGTACATTTAGCACTGAAATATGATTTACTTAGTTTTTGGAGAAACATTTTCCAATTCATCCATTGTTTTGTAGATGAATAATTTGTAATAACCTAAGTGCAAAATTGAACATTAAATGTACTAACAATCAAAATAAATTTACAGCACCGTTATTCATGGCAGTGAAGCACATGGAGAAAAAACGTGTGTAAATAACAAAACAGAATTCCTGGGTGGAATCAAATGCATAGGTTAGAGTTTAGACTTAGATGCCAGAAAGCCTGCAGGACCAGTGTGAGATATAAGCACAAGATGAACATGTTGCAGGTCAGTAGAGGATTGATAGGAAAATATCATTTTTAATAAAATTAATTACGTTGAGAACTAACTGCGGCAGCTTACATCCAAGACAGAGTTGTAGCTGTATAGCCAGTGTGAAGTCACCAAGGAAAAATATACTTTGTAATAGAAAAATATTTACCAAGTCAGAAAACTTAGTTCCCTGGTTTCTGGAGTGCAATGCACACTCTCTTGACTAAGCATGCAGAAATGCTGTGTAATTTTACCTAACCAAGCTTCTAGCTCTGCAGACAAAAGTACAACAAATCCATAGTTTTTCTGATAATTTAATGAGATTGTGCATTATCAAGAGGAATAAAAATGAAAAATCCTATAGAAATTAGAGTTGAATAAAAAGGTAAAGGTAATGAAGGTTCTGAAATAATTTCAGTGAGGTTTTTGGGTTTTTTTTTAAGTAGACACTGAAACAGGCTGCAAAGAATAAGGATAAGGAAGTTGTCTTTAAATTTAATCTTTTCAGGCCCTTCCCTTGGGACTTTTTGGTGGTAGTGGGAAGGGTTTTATGGGTATGTGTACAGAAAGTGCTAAAGCCGCAAATACATGAAACAGAAGCAAAAAATCAAAGGTATTTATAAACTGTGCTTTGCTAAGAAGCCATGCTCATCCTCATTCTTGGAGGGCTACCTGAAAAATATTTTTTTTAATAGAACTAGCACTGTTATTCGGATATATTGTCCAAACATCTTAATCTTTGATCTTGTGCCTTTTTAGAAAGGAATCAAATATCCCAATAGCATTGCAGGTAGATGGATACCTTTCCTTCAAACACTGGCATAAAATTAATATGAATTTCAAACTACCATCTATGATGAAATTCTGATGTTATTAATATTTTATATAAATAACATTGAATAAATCATGCCTAAAGACTGTATTAAATAGTGTGGTAAATCCACAGTGAAAATCTCTATATGTATATGAGCAAAAGTACATGCACACAGGCACAGACTCTTATGCACATAAATTACCTCTGTAGTCATAGCTAAAGTTCTTCAGATTTTATCATTTTTATTTGTATTATGGCAAATACTGAAAAACAGTCCAGAGTTCAGAAATATCACCCTCCCTAATATTTAGAAAATATCCAAACCATTTCACAAAATATTTAAGATTTTACAGTTTGCTTTTTTTCAAGGAAAAGAAAGGAAGTATTAGAGCTTGCAGTTTCTTCCAGAACAGTAAGTGGTAGCAAGACTGCTGATGGGAAGAGAAAAGATTATAGCATTATAGCATTTCTCACACAGAGACAGTGCTGTAGTATGTTCGTCTTCTTTTTTTCCCTCTTTTTTCCTCCTCCCTCCCCCAGTTACATACAGGCATTGATAAATCACTTGACTGATACCAAAATACAGTTATTTATTTCACACACACACAAAATCATGATGCTGAATATCAAATTCAAGCTACTGTCTCATACGTGTCTTGGAAAACCATGAATCAATGTACAATCTTTTAACCAGCTAATAAGTACTTTACCACTTCACTTGAAGTGTATGTCTCCCAGTCAGTTAACGAGCCTTTAGCAAGTATCAGAACTCATACCTTCAGAATATGTGAGGCAGTGGGCATCAATGGAAGACTCCTAAATCTGCAGAAGACAAATAGCTATTTAAAATCCTTCTGAAGACCTGGAAAAATAAAGAGCTCAGTGGTTACCTATGATTTCAAAAACATGCATTTGAAAACAAGAACCTATTGGTAAAAGCATAAAAAGAACTTTTAAAATAACACATAACTTATTCAGCAAAATGACACATACCAGATAGGACTTGGTAACCTTTGTATGTTATATTTTTTAACACAACATGGTCTTTGGGTCTTCTATATTATTCTGATATATGCAAGAACTTATTATAATATAATGCGATCTTTTTGGAGTTTATGAACTAATGCTTTTTGTTGTAAATAGCAGAAGTGTCTTGCAAGCAATTTATAAGACCAATGTTAATTTAACTGAAAGAAACCGTCATAAATTCTTCTGAGTTAAAAAAGTAAATGTCACAAAAATATCCCTCAGGACATAATAAAAATTCTGTGATGGATGCCTGTTTATAAATTATTAAAGTAATTCAGAAACTTTCAGCACACACTGACAATAACAGAACTGTATGGACTGAGCACTGAGGAGACCAGGAATATCTGTCCAGCCCTTACACATATGACCTTGATAAAGCCATTAACGTTTATGCTCCATTTCTACAACAGGGAGAAAACACTGAAGTTTTGACAAACTTGCTTTATTAGTATTTGTGAAGCCTGTTGAAGATGGAAGTCCATATAAATGGACAGCATCATAATAGAAATGTGATTCTATCTTTTATGTAGCAAATAATGATATCATAAGTAATATTAATTGTCACAGGATGTTAATATTTAATCTGTAAAACTACAGCCACTTTTAGTAAGAATACTCTCAGAATTTTTCAGGAGTTACAGCTCCATGATCAGCCTCTCTTTAATAGATGAAACTATTAGTAAATACAAATTATATGGTATAATTCTTTTTTCAACTACATTGAGTGGCACTAAAAATACAGATTTACACTGTCTCAAGGAGAAAGTACTTAGTCAAGCCACTCACTATGGAAATTTAAAAATTTTACCTGCATAATAATTCAATATTTACAAATAGGGTCAGGAAATATTTTAGCAGTAGCTGTGTTTTTACTACAAAGCATATAGGGCCTTATCCTTGCAGAGCAAAAACTGCCCATTAAATTAATATTTTAATTAATTGTTTAGTGTCACGATCTATAAATTAGAAACTCATATTTTAATTATTGGTCTTGTGTTGATATGATTTTGTATCTTTGATGTTAAATCCCATAATATGTGCATGCATGATTCACAGTAATTTTTCATTAATTCAAGTCATAAATATAAAAGTACTTTGTTTCAGGTGTCTTACAGATAAATCCTACTAGAAAGCAGCAGTTAAGCATAGAATAGGATTTTAAAAATGTGTCATATATTCCTGTATGTTATACAATGATAAAGCTCACTTATTTTTACAGAATATACTCTGATGGATTGTGATTTTTTTCCTAGAACATATAATGGGAATACAAGAGTAAAATGCATCAAAAAGGAGAAGAATATTTAACAGTGATTTTCTTTGTTGATAAGAAATATTCTTATAGAAGTCCTTAAGAGTTTGCTTTTATCACACTTCTGTACAGCTATTTTTCCATTCATATAAAGTGTTTATTTGTAATCATGTTACCAAGAGTATCTCCTTTCAATTATTTCTTTTGTAAAAATAAGCTGACAGTAATTTTAGTTTCAAGCTGATATATAGTTGTCTATTTGCCTCAATAAAGTATCACAAACTGTGAATTAAGCACAGCATGAAATATCTAGTATGCACTTTCTCTCTGCAAAATAATCACAATAATTAACAGTTCTCTGAAACAGTAAGATCTTTGAGTGTCTAGAGTTGCCTTGACAGTCTTATTTTATGATTACAAGTAAACCTGCTAGAATCTAGGAAAACATTAGTAAATGCTTGTTATTCAGTACTCTAGAATGTTAAGTCCTGCATTTGAGAAATGAAACAGTTTTAAATTAATCAGATGATGCATGTTGTGATGGTAATGCTGCCCCTTTGCAGTACCTTCTTGCCCACTGTGGCACTTACTAGTGATTAACAGTCATTTCTCCATTATCACATTCACCTCAGGATTCTTTCCTTAAAAGCTGAACATAATTTGCAAAAAATGTCTTTTGGCTTCATTCTTACCTTTTTTACTTCATCTAGGAATTTCCTTATATTTTGCACCAGTGTAACATTCATAATCACGTAACTAGTGGAGAATCTGTTATTGTAATTACGCATAAGGTTGCTGCAATAGAGGCTGCTTTCCTATTAGGTGGCCGTTGTACCACCAGTTAGCTCACAACAGGTCAGGCCTGTGAGGATATCTCTGCACTGTCAGGCACCATGGCTGTCACCTCCCCACCCAGGGAGGTGGTTGAGTCACCTTCCCTGGAGGTGTTTAAGGCGTGGGTGGATGAGGTGCTAAGGGGCATGGTTTAGTGTTTGATAGGAATGGTTGGACTCGATGATCCGGTGGGTCTCTTCCAACCTGGTTATTCTATGATTCTATGATTCTAATTTCCATCTTGCTGAATTGGGAAATTCCTGGCTGAATTCCTTGGGAAAAAATTCTATAACCAATCTTTGGCCTCCTGGGACAGAGGTCTCCCAAGCACTGCATTATCCGTTTTAGCTGACCGAACATCACCAGTCACATAATGCCTCTCTGCATTTTGAGTCTCAGCTGCGAGTGCGTACTGCTGTTCCTGCAGGACATAATGCTGCAAGGCCACCTGCAGCAGCCACATATTGATATATTTAGCCGGGAGACTTTCTTATTACATACTCAGTAAAAAAAGAATATGAAAATGAAGGTGAGCAACTTCTGATCAGGCCTGAGAAAGGAAACACATGATAGGCCGTCAGCAGGGAGGCTCCAGCACAGGCTGTGGATGACAGTGACTTTAACATAAGGAATTGAGGGCCAAGGCACAAAGAAGAAGCAGGAGCTGATGGTTTCTGCTCTTTCTAGTGTTGAGACAAACAGCAAAGGTCATCTTTGGTATGGTCTATTGAAGCATTTCTAGAGAAAACAAAAATAATTAGAAACTGTATGTCATTTCAGCACAGTTCTATTCCTGTAATTGACAATCAGTAGAGGCAATGATACAATACAGCCTCTCCTAAGCGTGTGACAAAGTAAGTATAGAACATTTAGTGTGAAGTTATGGCTCTCTCACCACCCCCGAATTTCCAGCCTTAGGTGGTATTATTCAAGAAATTTGTGTTCTGCTTTTTATTCACCAGGCTAAGTCAAGAGACTTATTACAACATGCTGGCTCCTTAGCTTCTGTTGAGAACTGAGACATCTCACTCAAAACTGTTGTCTCCTGCTCCGGAAGGCAAATATCAGACTGTACTTGACTCTTCTTCAGAGACAGCAACATGAGGCAAGAAAGCAATAGCTCATAACACCTTAAGAGCATGCTTTCAGAATGCTTTCCTCCCTCAGAGAGGATAAGCAAGACTTTCAAAAGCACTTATGTTGATTTAAAGACCCAGTACCTGCCTGGCATTCTGCACAGAATTCCTTATCATTCAGTTCACAGAACACAGGATAGTTGAGATTGGAAGGGACCTCTGGAGGTCATCTGGTGAAGAGTAAAGTGACCTCGAAAGCTTCCAGCTTTTCAATGACTTAGTCAATAGGACTCCATGGGAAACTGTCCTCAGGGACAAGGGACCACAGCAGAGCTGGTAGATCTTTAAGGGTGCTTTCCACAGAGCACAAGAGCTCTCCATCCCCAGAGCAAGAAGTCTGGCAGAAAAGGTAAGAGACCAGCATGGTTGAGTCACATCTTATGGCTCAAACTAAAGAGCAAGAAGGAAATGCACAGGCAGTGGAAGCAGGGCCATGTATCCTGTGAAGAGTACAGGGACATTGCCCAGTTGTGTAAGGATGGGATCAGGAAGGCCAAAGCATGACTGGAGCTGAACTAGGCAAGGGATACAAAGAATAACAAAAGGGCTTCTACAGGTATGTAAATCAGAAAAGGATGTAAAAGAGAATGGACCTGCCCTCATGTGTGTGACTGTCAAGCTTGCAACAACAGATGAGGAAAAGTCTGAAGTACTCAACAACTTTTTTCCTCAGTTTTTGCTAGTAACCTTTCCTCTCACACCTCTCAAGGTCAAAGGCCGCAAGACACAGACTGGGAAAGTAAGGTGCCTCCTGCTGTAAAAGAAGATCAAGTTTGCCACCACCTGAGGAACCATGGGACTGTATGAGATGCACCCAAGAGTTCTGAGGGGATTGACTGATGGAGTTGCTAAGCCACTCTCCATGATATATGAAAAGTCATGTCAGCCAGGTAGAGTTCCTGTTGAATAGAAATATAGTAAATTTGCATCCATTTCTTAAAAGACTAGAAAGGAGGATCCTGGGAACTACCAACCTGTGAGCCTCACCTCTGTGCCTGGGAAGATCATGGTACAGATCCTCCTGAAAGTTATTCTAAGGCACATGGATGAAAGGGAGGTGATTCAAGACAGCAAGCGTGGCTTCAACAAGGGCAAGTCCTGCCTCAGCAAATTGGTGGCCCTCTATGAGGCAGTGACTACATCAGTGTACAAGGGAAGAGCTTCAGGTGTCATCTATCTGAACTTCTCTAAGGCATTTGATACGGTGCCCCTAAGCATCATTTCCTCTGACTGGAGAGATATAGATTTGATAGATGGACTATTCATTGGATAAGAGATTGGTTTGATGGTCACACCCAGAAGGTAGTGGTCAATGGCTCAATGTCCAGGTGGAGATCAGTGATGAGTGGTATCCCTCAGGGATCTGTATTGGGACCAGTGTTGTTCAGTATCTTCATCGATGACATAGATAATGGGATTCAGTGCACCCTCAACAAGACACCAAGCTGAGTTTAGAGACTGATATTCCTGAGGGACATGATGCCATCCAGATGGAATTTAACAAGCTGGAGAAGTGGGCTAGTAAAAAACTCTTGAGGTTCAACAAGGAAAAGTCCAAAGTCCTTCACCTGGGTTGAGACTTCCAAAAGTATTGATACAGGCTGGAGGATGAAAAGATTAAGAGCAGCCCTGTAGAGAAGGACCTGGGGTTCCAGGTGAATGAGAAGCTGGACACTACCCCACAATGTCCTGACCATATCTTGGGCTGCATCAAAAGAAATGAGGCCAGCAGATCAAGGGAGGTGATTCTGCTCCTCTGCTCAGATGTGGTGAGGTCAAATCTGGAATACTACATTCACCTTTGGAGCCCTCAGCACAAGAAAGACATGAGCCTGTTGGAGTGCATCCAGAGAAGGGCCACCAAAATGATCAAAGACCTGGAACACCTCACCTGTGAAAAGAGTCTGAGAGAGTTGGGGTTGTTCATCTTGGAGAAGAGAAGACTCCAAGGAGACATTGCAGCCTTTCAATACTTGAAGAGGGCTTATAAGAAAGGTGAGGACAAATTTTTTATCAGGGCCTGTAGCAGCAGAACAAGAAGCAATGGTTTTAAACTAAAACAGAAGAGGTTTAGACTAGATATTAGGAAGAAATTTTTTACTCTGAAAGTGGTGAAATGCTGGAACAATTGGCCCAAAGAGGTGGTAGATGCCCTGTCTCTGGAAACATTCAAGGATAGGTTGAATGGGGGTCTCAGCAACCTGGTATAGTTGAGGATGCCCTGCCCACTGCAAGGGGATTGAACTAGATGACCTTCATAATCCATTCCAAGCCAAACCAGTTTATGATTCTGTGATTCTATGCTTTCCCTCCAAGCCTTCTCTTCTCCAGGCTGAATAGGAGAAAAGGTCTTCTTGTCTTTCCTCATGAGAGAGATCTCCAGATCCTTAATCATCTTTGTAGTCCTTTCCTGGACTCTCTAGTGCTGAGGAGAGGGTGAAGGATCCTGCTGCCAATGTTTTGCCTAAACACAGCAAGGATACTGCAGCAAGGGCACATTGCTGGCTCATTGTCAACTTGGTGTCCACAAAGACCCTCAGGATCATTTTCTGCAAAGCTGCTTTCTAGCTGGATGGCCCCCAGCGTATGCTGGTGCATGTGGTTGTTGGTTTCCACCAATGCAGTCTGCATGCATAAACTGGTCATGTAAATTGATTAGACATTTTGAATATCACACTGCTAACATTATAAACATCATTAATCAGTCAAATTTCTTCAGAAATCTTAAAATGTACACGTTGGTACTTCTTATCGGTGTTCAAGGCAACATCTGGTACTGTTTTTTTTTCTTTTATTTTTACTCAAAGTAGAAAAATTTAGCTTGTGGTAATCACAGGCTATATGAATACCTAACTAGGATATATAAAACATAGTATCTCAGTAAAAGCAATTGAAATAGATGCAGTAATTAGATATCCTACTAGATTTCCTACTAATTTGTTTTCCCGCTATATTTGCCATATGTCTCTGTAAGACTGAACGGTAGAGTGAAGAGTAATATTTGTCTTTTTCTCTTGACTGTGATCAGATTTCTAACTTTTTATTGTCTTTAAAGTGGGACCTTCTTAATGTCAGATGTGATGTGACTGCATGCAATGGAAGGCACAGGGACAGGACGAGAGGGAATGGCCTCAAGCTCCACCAGGGGAGATTTAGGCTGGACATTAGGAAAAAAATTTTCACAGAAAGGGTCACTGGGCACTGGAACAGGCTGCCCAGGCAGGTGGTTGATTCACCTTCCCCGGCGGTGTTTAAGGCACGGGTGGGCGAGGTGCTGAGGGGCATGGTTTAGTGTTTGATAGGAATGGTTGGACTCGATGATCCGGTGGGTCTCTTCCAACCTGGTTATTCTATGATTCTATGATTCTATGAAATGGCCACTACCTTTTTTCTTTATTTAGATCCTAGATGTCAGGCTCTTCCTCAACAGTAGCTATTAAAATGGAGCTATGCCAAAGACAAACCAAAGTATATCACATAGCATTGCTTTTTGTTGGTATGATTTGTAAAAATGGTCATCTTGCTGTAAATGTTTGGTTACTTCATTCCTTCTCTTTAACCATCAGCTCAATGTGCCTCCACTGAGAATGTTTTTAATTTTATTTATCTTATACAGGTATCATCTCTGATTCAATAGATGGAGTAGATGCAATTGCATTTCATCTCCTCTAACACAACATATTAAAACATAAAGTGAAAATAACAATAAAAAATATTAATCTTTTATCTTTTCTAATGGGAATCTGTAAAGGGTTTTCAAATTATAAAACTAAGACTGTATTAAAACACACTTCTTTAAACAGCAGAAAATGCTACTGAAAAAATATTGTGTGCAAAACTGTTTTTAGCACAATAATATCAGTTGTTCCTGATTTTTTTAATTCAGACCATAGATGAGGTTTTTCTCTGTGGATATATTTTTTGAAAGAAAATTCTAATAGTGAATTTTTAAATAAAAATTATTAAAATAATCATTCCTGATGTGCATGTGAATTTGTATGTTACATAAAACAGGATTTGTAAGCCAAACCATTTGGGATAATATATTTTATGGGTAAGAAATTTACATTTTCAAATATGACACTTCTGTGTTAGCTCTTCTGTATTCCATAATAAGAGTTTTCTTTTCCCAACATAGTTCACAAGCAGTTCTTGCCCTAGGGACTTAACCTTGCCTGTAAGCATGTTCTGTGACCTGCTGACAATGCTCTTCCCAGTGAAAAACACTGGTGAAGGTTAACTGAAGTCTTAATCAGTGTCACCCTAAGAAAACCAAGACAGAGTAGCCAGTTCAAAATGCCAGTGCTGAAGCAGTCAGCAATTGCCCTTTTTATCTGAAAAGCTGTTCTGACCATCTGCGCATTCAGGGCAGGAGAAGGAATGCTAAAACAGATTTCATAGGGATACTTTTTTTTTTTTGCAGGGAGGTGAATATGCCAATAAGAACAGTGAATATATGAGAGGTCTTTATACTTGCACAAGCCTGATGGAAGTAACACATTTAATAAATTGACAAATAGTTCTATTAAGATCTAACACATTTTTAACTGTCTCATGTGTTTGTCTGGAATTTTTAGTGGTTTAAATGATCTGAATGTTATTTTTAATCTACATCATTATTCTTAGATTAATTTCAGAATTCTTATCTCAGCCCTAGTATAACTAGATACTTAAGAGAATAGGATGTCTCTACAGATTCGGTTGTAGGCTTTGCACAAATATCTTTTAACTTTGGAAAGGATTTCCACTTGTCCAGAAGATTAAATTCTTTAACCAAAGAAAACAAAATAAAATGTATTCCTCTGTGTTACATCCCAATAAGAATGGAAGCTCAATAAATGCCATATTTGGTAGCTTAAAGAGGTAAAGTTTCCTTTAACTCAGATTCCAATCAATATTAGACAGTAATCTTTTAATATTCTGGAAAAAAAAAAAAAGACAATTTATAGATCACATATAGATGACAACAGTAAGTCGACTGCAATCAGTAAGACTGTAATTTAAACTTGTAAATTTCATAAACCAGACATTAATAGTTTTAAAAATGAAGCTCTTTGTTAAGTAAACCACTTAAATTATAATGACACACAGAGAAGGAAACACATCAGAAGAATTAAATGTACATCCTAATATCTAGACTTGTTACACCATAATGTCACTTTCTATACTTAAATGCATAAACTTGTTATACTTTAATGGTCTTTAATGTTTTTTAATGGTTTGAGTAAAAATCAAGGAGATCATAAAGTGCTGCTTTCCTCCCACTAAGACATGTATATGTATATCTATTATTGCCTATTTTTATTAAGGTTAAGCATTTCTTTCAATTTAATTTTCTACATCTGTATATAATGCTTCATTCATGATTATAAATGAAGAGGTGACTGCAGTCATAAAGTAGTCTCTAGAATACGAACACAAAAAAATCCTATATGTTTCTTAAACAAAAAAGTAAGTCACACCTTACAGACAATCTATCAGCCTCTAAGAAGTACACGTGTAAAGGAGTTTAGACTAAGATTTTTGTAATATGAGAATTGTTATGCAGGAAAATGAAGTTGTCAGGAGTTTATGCATCCCCCATCTAATTATCAAAGCATATTTGGTGACACCACAGCTGTAACACTAAATAGAATCATGGAATCATAAAGTAGTTAGGGTTAGAAGTGACCTTAAATATCATTTAGTTCCAGCCCCTCTGCCGTGGGCAGGGCCATCCCACTGCCCAAGGCCCTATCCAACCTGTCCTTAAACACCTCTGGGGATGGGGCATCCACAAGTTCCCTTGGTAACCTGTTCCAGTGTCTCACCACTCTCATGGTGAAGAAACTCTTCCTTGTATCAAGCCTAAATCTGCATCTCTCCAGTTTATACCCATTCTCCCTCATCCTATCACCATAAGCAATTATGAATAGTCCCTCCCAGCTTTTTTGTAGGCCCCTTTCAGATACTGGAAGGTTGCTATAAGATCTCCTCAGAACCTGCTCTTCTCCAGTCTCAAAAACCCCAACTCTCTCAGCCTGCCCTCTTCTGGAAGGTGCTCCAATGCTCTGATCATCTTTGTAGCCCTCCTATGGACCACTTCCAACAGCTCCATATCCTTCTTACATTAAAGATTCCAGAACTGGACACCGTACTCCAGATGAGGTCTGACAAGAGAGGAATAGAGGGGCAGAATCACTTCCCTCGACCTACTGGCCTTGCTTCTTTTCGTGCAGCCCAGGATATGGCTGGTTTTCTGGGCTGCGAGTGCACATTGCTGGCTCATGTTGAGTTTCTCATAGACCAGTAATCCTGCTGGTAGAGGAAGCAAGAACAGAATGATCACCAAAAGACTTCAGACTCAGTAAAGAACCTCAGACTAATTTCCAAAAACTTCTAGAAGGGGCACTATGAAAGTGCACCAAAAAACGCTCCCCCTTGAGGAACCAAATCTATAAATAACACTCTGCAGATAGTGCTGTGTGTGACTACAGTCTTAGAAGCTTGAAGATAATGCTGGATCCCCAGGGTAGTGATTTTCTTACACTTTCCTATCTCTCTTTTTCTCCTTTCCTTTTTCCATTTATATCTTTATTTTACAGATTTAACAAACCAATGTCTTATTCCTAAGATCACCTATGTAAATAAATTTATTTTGGATCAATTGTTTGGTGACACTTCATCTTAATTTAGCCCAAAGGGAATAGAATGCACAAATTTTATGGAGAGGCCCAGGGTCTACTCCAGTGACCCAGGACAATCCAGTCTGGGTTGCAACAACCCATTGGAGCTGGGTATCACCCATCCCAGCATTTCAGATGGGGCTTTAAAATCGGAACAGTTTCTAGTGCACCTCCAGGCACATGGTCAGGATAATCTGTGCTCTACCAGAAATAATGAAATCAAATTTTGTATTTCCTGTGTCAGAATTGACAGTGCAGAGCAGAGACAGTTAAAGAATTAATTTTGAAGATTTTTAAGGAGAAATTATTGCAAGACAACGTAAAAATGAGGAGCACTAATGTTAGAGACAGAGTGCGATAGAGATTTAACAGCCTGCTACATCTATCCAAAGAAGGTTATAAGTTCATAGCATCAAGAAAAGCTGGCAAATGACATAAAGCATAAAGCTGTTTCTCTTTACGATTTAACTGTCAACATTTCTTAAAGATCTCAGCAATACACCCTCATATAAATTATGTCTATATTATAAATATATAAATGTGTAATGTAAAAGAGTTGGAGTCCTGTGGTATCTTGTTTTCTTGCCCTGCTGTTATTTTCTTTTGCCTCACTTTCACTACATCAAAGGGATAATGTTTTCTGTTTCCTCACTTAAAAGCATTTTGTGGTTAGAGCAGGCGTAATGATTTTGTAGCTAAAAAGTACCCTTCATCCTTGCCTGACATACTCCCCAAAAGAGGTATTTATTTTCAAAAATACATTCTTTCCCTGCAGCTCTCATTCTGAGTTCTAATATTATTTCAAGTTTCCTAGTACCATTAGGAAAACAAAACCTGAAAAATTTCTTGTCAGGTTGCTTCAAAAAAAGCTCATGTGCAAAACTGTAAATTGATTGCTTTTGAAGTAGTACCAACAAATACCATTGTAATGCATAAACTTATAAACATATGAATAAAAATATTGTGGTCACATGACTATAATATTAATTTTTCATTTAGTGTTGGCTTATTGTAGTAAGAGAATGAACATGGTAAAACTATGGTGGTGTATCTTGTGGGGATTCTATTCTTAGCGGTGCAGTGTGTGCTGCTAGCATTCTCTTAAAAAATGGTACTAAAAATGTGCTTTTCTTGGTACTGTTTCCCAATTTTCAAATATACAACAGCAAAAACCAAAGTAGAATGTCATGGTGCAGGACAAGAGGGAGATGATCAAGGTAGTAGTTCAGCTGACTGCTTCACTTGCTTGCAGTCACAATCTTTTTCCTGTTATCAGAAGTGTTGTTCACTGCCCCAGAGCAGACCTTGGAATATGAACAGAGGTCATCAGGCTGCCTGCGGGGAGAAAAAGAAATCTAAAAATAAAGCTAGTCTTTCAAACACTGGTGCTTCTTAGACAAGGTTAGCCTTTTCATCTTACATGCAACATAGCTATCTCTAAAAAATGCCTGTATTCTACTAAATTTCTCTTTCTCTAACTGCATAATCTGGGGGACTTTGAAAGCTCATCCTTCATTATGCTGAAAGATAACATTTAAAAAATAAAGAAGGATTGAAAAATTAAATTATTGATATGAATTTTGGAGAGAAGGGCTAAGATTTTGGTCTAGCCAAGTAAGAATGGATTAATCTTGTGACATTACAAATATATAATCCTACGCACAGACTAAGACTAAAGGTCTTCAGAATAAAATCCATTAGACAGAACAGGTAGGGAATGCAGGCATCTGAGAAGATGTGTTTGCAAGTTACTAATGCATTCTCATCTCTGGATTTCCTACAGTTACTGGGGTGGGGTGACACCGCTAATGAAGGGTGTTGGTGTGGGAATACAACATGTTAATTCCCAGTGACAAAGTTCACATTATGAAAAACAGTGGCAGTTGCAAATGTGTGTATATTCTAGTCACAATTAAGCAGACACAAACTTATTTCCAGTTGTGTGGTGCATAGTTTACAGCTGAGAATCTGAAAATACATAAAGCATATTCATCTACAGAGGATATATTTTGTTACTTCTATCTAACTTGAAAGAGGACATAGTGTGAAATATTAACTGAGAACTAGTAGCCAAAGGTCAGACAATTTTTCTTCTTGCTAGTGAGGACACAGTGACTTAAATGTGAATTGGAAAGAATACTTTTTGTTTATTATTTCCTGCCCCTTTGTAAATAATATTTCTGTGGTGCACTCAGGGAGGAGGAAGATAGAAAGACAAAATAGAGAAGAAAACCTGAGTATAAAGGGGTAAATAATACTGAGTAAGATAAGAGTGAAATGTGTTAGCACGCAGTTCCTCCAATCAGCAAGTGTTTCCAGTTCCGTTTCTAGAGATGAGATATTTTCTGGGGAAAACTAAGAAGACGCTATCACTGGCCAAGGTTATTTCTTGCAACTATCTTGTAGAATTGAGATACATAGGACAAAATCCACACTGAGAAACAGAAAGTAATCCTAGGTAGATGGTGTAATGGATTTTGTAGTTCCCTCTTCCCTAATCTTCCTTAGATGTTTGACAGTAATTTTCAATATGTAACATAATACTATGTATTTATAGTAAAATATTGTGTTACATACTGTATATTATATAGTATTACAACTTCTTACTATGTAATATAAGTACTATCAGTACATATTACGATGTTATAATACTGTAAAGTATATAGTAAATATACTACAGTGTAATATATTATGGCACCATAGTAAATAGTATTACATGATTTTGCTTAAATCATCAAGGAATTATTTCTATTGCTGTTATCAAAAGAAAAAGCAATATTTCATAGTTCAGGAAAATACGCAGAGTCAAATGGGTTCCTGCAGCCCCGTGTGTAAAAGACATCCAGATTTTAAGGCCCTATCTCTTGGGTTTGACTAGAATATTTTCTGGAATCATAGACATACTATTCTGTAGCTGATATAAAATGCTTCAAAAAATGCAAATAGGTTTGAATACTTTTCATTTCCTTTGTGCAATGAACTGGCGTATGATTTCCCTTGAAAAACACAGACAATAGTCTTAGACATTTGTAAAAATATTCAGGTTATTTAAAAGAATACCAGTCTAACTTTTGATAAAACTTTCATTACCTTCATAACAGATGAAAAAGGAGTAGGCTTACCTAAGATACCTGGTTATAAAAGAGGTTATATTTCAGGTTAATCTTATCAATTATAAAAAAGCATTCACTGTTCATCTCTCTCTAGATTAAAATTTTATTCCCAATAAATTGCAAATGCAATACTAAATATAAATGTTCTTTGAATTTATAATGCAAAATATTGTCCCTACAAGTATGCAGAAAAAAGAACAAGAACATTCTTGACAAGGTTATACATGTAATCTGTTTTACTAAGGGGTTAGTTCTGTATTTCGTCATTTCTGCAGATTTACCAATTATGAGTTTGCTCCTGCTTTATAACTCTGACATCCAGCTCTAATAATCTGCACACATATCCATGACAGCTCTTTAAACAAGTAACTTGTGCACTGTGGTACAGTATAGCATATTCAAATGCTAAACTGCTTTTTGCTAAGAACTTCACACACAATTACGTGAAATTATTTCACTGACTAAAATGTCTTGTCTGTACTTAAACCTTAAAAATAATAATTTACTTGGTAGTTATCTAAAATTACAAATAAACATCAGGTAAGCTTTTATTATGCCACCCAGACAATAAAGGAGAGGAAGTGTTATGCAGAGGTCTAAGTGAGTGCATATGTAGTGAAAGCACACTACCTAAAATATTCTCCAGAGCAGCTTAATTCTGAGCATCTAAGTTTTGAAAATGTCTCTTTTCTGATAGTTCAAGCCTAATTGGACACCAATGCAGAGGTCTCACCTATCACATCTGCTTTTGAATCTAAATTTTTTACTGTGTTCCTAGAAAACTCAAAATGTATGTCTGGAATCTTAACAAATACAGATAACGGAGATTTCTCTTGTTAATAATATCTCCTTTCAGCATCATTTCCATCATACATTAATTGTTTATTTGCTAGTCTCCTCATAAGCAATAATCTGATCCTGAAGTAGTAGTAAACTGAAAAGGAGGATCTAGAAGAGAAGAGTGTCCAATGGTATCAGGTGTGGAATAGTCCTGATCATCAGCACTGCCACTGGGCCAGGATAAGGAAGGAGAGAAAAGTGCACCAGGATCACACTCCCCTCCCACCAGCTGCATTGTAACCTAAATCTCCCAAGTACAGTGACTTTATGTCAGATTTGTTTTCAATGCTGTCAGAAGTAAAGGCTTTAATGAGTGCTAATTAGAATTCCTAAGCTATTGCTGCTTTAACTAGTTTGACTTCTCCAAGCATATGTATTTTTTTCTAATTGTAGGTCAGCTGCATTGAAAAAGACACTATACATCTGAAAATACATACGTATAAAATATAAAATATATATGTATAAACATCACATAAGCAGATATGACAATGAATTCTGCAGGCAGCAGGAAATAAATGTAGCTTGGAAGTTTTGAACTCCCGTGTGTATTCTTCAAAACTGAGACCTGAACTTTAGTAGTAATTGTACTGCAGAATATGAGTATAGAAAAAAATTATGTTTTTAATAGTTGTCTTACAAACCAGATGATTGCATATAAATTTTAAATAATAGAACATTGTAATTGTACCACTGTTACTAGTCCCATACCATTACTGCCCAGTAATGAATTGTAACAATTTTCACTGATATTGTTGATGCCTTTTTATCCTTGATATGAAATAGAAAAACAGCCTTATGTGGCTTGCCGAGTAACATGCAATCTTAAGGATCATATTGATGACACACATACAGGATTAAATGGCAAACAGAAATCTTGCACTGAACATATTTTCTTTTCTTTTTTTTTTTAATTTTCCTCCCACATGTGAGTATACCTAACTGATGTTAGTGCAGATCAAGGAGATAAGTCAACTGTCTATATCATTTACTAAGATTTCCTGGCACTAAGCAGATAGTGTGGTGCACATCTTTTTAGGAACGGATAATAAGTAGCAAGTTAACACAGAGTGACAACTACTTCATTTGTCAAATGGCCTTAGAGTTTGTTAGTGGAAATGGCCCAACTGAGAATATCAACACTCTTTCTTACTTGGTCATTTGAAAACTTATACCATAAACATAAGTTGTTCTATATTTCAAGTTCTAATTAACACAGATATGCAATGTCTGAGCCCTAGAAAGCCTTGCATCTGTACCAGAATTTAACAGTGATGTGTAGCTGACTGAACACCCTTCCACAGAAATAACTGATGTATATTTTTAATTTATAGTTTAGTGAATTTTTCAAAGAAATATTTAACCATTAAAGAGAAATGTCAGTGTGTGATTTATTCACAACCTAATGGCTACAATAATTTCTCTGTGGCAAAATATCCAGTCTGAATGTGTTCCTCTGGCCCCTGTCCAGAGAGTTAACAGGTTCCATGTCCAATAATATTGTGGTTTCCTTCATTTTTATTACCTCTACAAATCTTCTCAGGAGACATCTAAGAAACAGATTCATCACCTCTTGATTCAAATGTATCACAGGTTCTTCTTCGAAATCCTCTAAGGCAGAAGAGGCCCAGTGGAAGAAGGTGCTTAGTCCTTGGGGTGTTGAAGTACTTCATACCATCTATCATCTCTTTATACAAGAAACTGACTATGATATATAATACAGATCAAATATATCAGCCCTGTTCAACTTGATTGATCACAATAGGCAGGATTTGTGTAACTGTATATTCTTTTCATTTATTTACTAGCCCTTGTTTAATGGTCGGCAAATTATGGAGGGATTTGATGGCAGTACAAAAATATAAAAAGGTCTCAGAAATTAGAATGTCTACCCATCAGGAGCTTACCACACCAGCCTGTGGGTGGAATGCATCTACCAGCTGTCCCAGACTGAAGGTGACAGGTTTTTTTATGATCTCCATAGACGAGACTGAGACACAACCAAGACCAAATGCTACACATAAAATATTTTTCCTTATTGTAAAAAGTGGTAAGTGAAAAGTGAAAGGAGACTTGCAGTGGTAGGAAAGAGCAGAATAAAGATCTCAAGTTAAGCAATGTTTTGGGATAAAGTTGCAAGAATTGTCACCACCACGGGTCCATGGTGTCTTCAGAGTTTGGTGTCTTGGGGGACCCATAAACAGTTGGTGGTGGACAGAGATTTGTGCAGGCTTTTGGTGAGTCCTTTTATAACTTTTCGCAGCTCATGTTGTCATGTACCACATGAACTATGCATCTTCACCTGTCTGTGCTTGCATATTATTACCTGGTGTTGAACATTTTGCATGCAGCGATCCCATGGTTCCCCTGCTGACCTTCTGCAGAGTGCTGAATTTTTGATTTCATGGTTTTGGTGGCTCCTATGTTACAACCTTGCTAGTGGCTTCCAACAATCTTTGAGACAGAATATCCCGATTCAGCTCCTTATACCAACTCACCAAGGTCTGAGATATGTGGGACCCTATGATGAAAGGTGTCCCAAGATGTGCTCTCAGCCTTCTGTTGATCATCTGAAGAACAGGCTGATTGTACTACATCATCCCACATAACTTTAACACATTAGTGTTTAGGTCACTGAATGCTACCTCTGACACAGATGCTAATACAGCTGTGAAATGTTAAAGACAATGTCTTTCAGTTCACATGAAAACTCTTCCTTGCTGAGTTTTTTGAAGTCTTAAATGCCTAAATACAATAAAAAAATTGCTTTGTACATAACTATGCACGATTGCTGTATGAAAATCAAATGCAGCTTACTGAAAATATATTTTTTTATTATATTTGAGACAAATACTTTATTAAGTTTTTACACTGTTTCAATTGTTTAACCCAGCTAAGGTTTGCTTTTGTTCCTTTACATATAACTTTTTTTAAAAAATAAATTCATACTGGCATTTTGTCCCTTACAGGGCAGATAAAAATAGCAGATAAGTTCATAGCTGACAGAGGTTAATAAAACTGCTTTGTTAAGAGTTTCGTTTGCAGTTTTTTGGCCTAAATGTATGACATGAGACTATTGGTGTCATCTCTTATAAGGATATTTGTATATCAGTTTAATGCTTTACTTGATTGAAATAGGCGATTAAAAGAGCATGCTCTCAGATTGCTCCTCTTGGGTGAAAATTTTAAAGTATTTAACTAATAAATGATTAATCTATCTGTTTAGAAATCAGAGCAATTTCACCTTCACCTACTTCTCTTTAAAAGATAAAATACTGTTTAAATATTTGCTCATGGACTTCAAGACTACTGAAAGGTACTAAAAATATGCCAGATTCTTAAAGCAAATAGGGGGAAAACATCACTTCCTTTATGAGTTCTTCCAGTGAGCAGGGCATTCTACAGGAAGGCACAGGTGGACGAAGTGCTAAGGGGCATGGTTTAGTGTTTGATAGGAATGGTTGGACTTGATGATCCGGTGGGTCTCTTCCAACCTGGTTATTCTATGATTCTATGAGTCTATGATTCTATGATTCTATTTTTCAATGTCTGGTTTTGCTAGCTAAATAAAAAATAGGTTTATGTAGTGCACATTAAAGTGTAAGATTTGGCAGTGACATAGCTGTATCCATCTGGACCTTTATTTCCAGAAATGGCTGGGGGAACTTTTTTGCAAATATATCACAAATGAATATGCAGTTTATCAAATGCTTTTTTAGCATCAATTTTAAAAGTAATTTAAGAATTTTTACTGTATGTGTAGACCACGGTTTGTGTGTGTGTGTGTGTGTATACTCAGTGCACACAATAACAGAACTCTAAATTCTTAACTGAAGTTTTGATGTTTTATTGTGATACAAACAATTTTGTTTGGACTGTCAACCTGATCTTGATACTAGGAAAGATTATGGAGTAGTTCATCTTGAGTGTGCTCACTAGGCAAGTGTCAACTAGGGGATCAGGCCTCCGCAGTATACATTCATGAAGAGCAGACCCTGTATGACAAGTTCACCCACCTAGTGGGCAAGAGAAAGGTAGTGGATGTTATCAATCTCAGTTTCAGCCAAGCCTTTGCCAGTGTCCCCCACAGCATTCTCCTAGAGAATCCAGCAGCTCATGGATTAAACAGATGTATTCTTCATTGAGTAAAGAACTGTCTGGGTGGCCTAGCCCAGATAGTTGTCATGAATGGAGCTAAATCCAGTTGTCAGCTATTCACAAGTGTGTTCACCAGGGTTTAGTGTTGGGCGTAGTCTTGTTTAACATCTTTATCAATGATCAGGGTGCTCCCTCAGTACGTTTTGTAGACAACACCAAGTTGTGCAGGAACGTTGATCTGCTTGAGCGTATGAAAGATCTGAAGAAGGACCTGGGCTAGGTCAATGGTCCAAGGCCTGTCGTATGATATTCACCAAGGTCAAGGGCCAGGGCTTGCACTTTGTTGACAACAACTCTATGCAATCCCACAGGCTTGAGGAAATATGGCTGGAAAGCTGCCTGGCAAAAGAAGGACCTGGGGGTGCGGGTCAACAGCCAGCTGAATGTGAACCAGCAGTGTGCCCAGGTGGCCAAGAAGGCCAACAGAATCACGGCTTGTATTAGCCATGGTGTGGCCATCAGGACCAGAGAAGTGATTGTCCCCATGCATGTCTCTGATGAGGCTGCACCTTTAATACTGTGTTCAGTTTTGGGCCTCTTACTAAAAGAAAGACATTGAAGTGGAGAAGAGTGGGGTGAGGAGAGACCATATTGCTCATTACAACTATCTGGGGGGAGGTTGTAGTGAGGTGTATGCTGATCTCTTCTCCCAGGTAAGCAGTGATAGGATGAGAGGAAATATCCTCAAGTTGCATCAGGGGAGGTTTAGACTGGATATTAGAAAAAAAATTTTTACTGGGAGAGTCGTCAAGCAGTAGAATAGACTGGGAAGTGGTTAATTTTCTTTCCCTGGAGATGTTCAAAGAATGTGTAGACATGGTATTTCATGACATGGTTTAGTAGGCTTGGTGGTGTTGGGCTGACAGTTGGACTAGATTATCTTAGAGGTCTTTTCCAATCTTAATGATTCTATATTTCCCTGGTTCTGTGAAAAGTTTATAGACTTTAGTGGTTGTATGATAAGTACTTCTCTATTTCCATGAACAATTGCAACAGTCCAGTTTATGCACAATTTAGACTCAGAAGGGTTAGAGAGGAGTTAAAAAAATCCCCTGCTGACTTAAGCGGTGTAGTTAGATGAATATCAATATACAGCAGCTGAGAATTCTGTTCATTATAATTTCTGAAACCTTATCACTTTGGTAATAATCTGACATGACACTTGCAGGTTTATCAAGCCCTGTGTTCTTCTTGGGCTCCGGGTGAAGTGACAATGACTGTGTGGCCATTCCAGGAGGCAAAGACAGCTGCTGCCAAGGATTCTGGAGCTTGTGAAGTTCTCTCTCTAAGCTGGAAGCATTGTTGCATAATTTCTGCAAGCAAAAGAAAGATTGAAGAGTTAGAGCTTTTGGTTTGTCAGCAAAGCTAAAACACTGTCATGCAGAAAAAAGAGGACAAAGGTTTTGTCTCAACAGAGTAGGTAATCGGCTGAGCATCTCTAGGGGCCTAAATCTAAATCTGGGTACAAGTAGATTTAGCCAATGTTAGAATGATACTGTAACGCAATTTAATGAATACTTACTTAAATTTAACATGAGATTAATGTTGCCAAGAGGTTCAGAGACCTTATTATGTCTAAATAGAGGGAACATCAAAACAAAAAAATGGACTCTCTGGAGCAAGTCAGTGCCACATAAGGCATAGTGTTTTGAGTCTGACAGTCACAAATCCTCTGGAGCAAGGCAGAGCAAACTGCTGATCTGGGTGTTGAAGGACTTTCTTGCATAGGTAATTTCCTCTGACAGAAGTGGTAATGACTGGCTTAAGCTCTGAGGTGTGAGGATTTACATTTTTTCCTGTCTGAAGCATTTTTTTAATGTTCTTGATATAGATGTGAACACTAAATCGTTTTTCAATGCCTTTAGTTACAATCCTTATGATCTCTTATGGCAGTAAGTCCCACTGACTGCTGTTACATGTCCTGGAAGTTGTCCTTCCTCCTCGCCAGGCTTCTCTGTTTTATATCCAAAACATCTGCATAAGACAATCACAGACAAATGTATTTAGTCAAATAAAAAGATAAAGGTAAAGATTGTGTAGAGGCTAGATTCAAAGTGGTGCTAATGTTTTGGTGTCTTAGTCACACAGTGATGTTCTTGTGTTTGGGGAACACGCAGGGGCTCAGTGGAGAGGCTAACAGGTCTGGAGACAAGAGATTTTCATGCGCTAAAACAAGATCCTCTAGCTCACTGCGCATTGTGGAACTGTTTGGATTGCCCCCAAAAAAATTAGTGCTGAGTAAAAGCATGTTCTTAAACCTTTGTTTGACAGTCAAAACCATGAACCTCACTTCTTCTTGGACTACTGTTCCCTTATTTCATTGCAAGGCCCATGTGAAGGCAGGTTATGAATACCACTGGCTTGTTGAGCTGAGGAAGGCACAGGCATATCCTTGTGTTCTTAGTACAGGAGATCTGCCTGTCATGCCCATCAGCACATGTTCAAACACTTAGAATTTTTATTACTTAAAATTCGGGATCAGTAAGGTCTTACGGGGTTAAACAAATTCTGAGATTTTAGGTACTTAGCATGTTTTCGTAACTGTCCCATGGGTCTGTGTGAAAAAAAAATATTCTGTACAAATAGAGAGGACTCTAATAGCTTGTCCAGTGTACTGAGTTCTAGCTAAGAAATACTCTGTTGCTCATAAGGAAGCAAGTACTAGAAAATTAGTTAGGATTACTGTGTGGTTTTCAATATGATGTCTTTCTTACAGAGGATGAAATTTTGCATTAGATTATGAACCCTTTAACTTTCAAAGATAGTCTCTATAAATGGGTGAGCGTAGTTGGAAGGAAATATGTATTGAATTTCAGTTTTCTCATAAAGTTTAATCACAATTTGCATTCAAGAAAAATGAGTATAACATATGAATCAAGATCCACTGTACTGCTGAAGCAAAATGAATATAATATAGGAATCAAGATCTTCTGTGCAGGTTTGAAAAGAAATTTTCTCTTCTGCACGAAATACAATGAAATAACTTTGAAAGAAAATTATCATATCATTTTCTATTTTGATCCAATGAAAGAAAACTATCATGAAGTTTAACATGCTGTTTCCTTAATAATTAACTTTGCAATACCTTCTTTCTCTAATGAAATATATTTGCAAGTCAATGCACTGAGCCTCTCCAGTTGTAGAAGAAAATCTATTCTTCCACATTTAAAAAATAATCTAGGTCCCGGCAAATATTTTATGTAAATAAATACATATATTTTTGTGATGGAAACAAAGAGCATATTGGAAAGCTAATGAAACAACGTGTAATGGTAAAAGGAGCAAAGACTGGATGAGCTGATGGAGAGACAGACAGATCTTTTCATCTAGTATCTCACTGTATTATTCCAAACAATACTTTGAAAAAAGTAAAAATAAATGAAGAACCCCTGCTGTCTAAAGCAACTAATGTTAATTATTCCTCTGACGGCAGATATTTTTTGAAATAATAACTTACATTCAAGAGGGATTATTTACTGTAATATTAATTATGCAAATTGCCAGCTTGTTTCCCACCTCAGAAACAATCATTAACTACCATAGCTTCCAAAATAAGGTTTTCCTTTTTTATGGTTCTGGATTCTTTGTACTAGTTTGCCAGCATTCATCACAGGAAAATCTCCTGGCAACTTGTGATGCTTCTAAATCAGCTGATTGTACTGAATATATGCGATATTTACTCTTTCTCTCCAGAATTATTTGTTAGCAATAATGGGAATATAAATTTATTCAGTAAATTTCTTCATTTTCAAAATTTTTAAATGAGCCAGATCCAGACCTCTGAAATGCTGTTGGCTCCCGCAACCCAGGAGATGTGTGACAGTGTGTTGTGTCTCCTGTGAAAAAGATGAAAGTTGCTGTAGAGGCACCTCAGAGTTTGTGAGCAACACTGGAAAAAAACATCATCTCCTGGCAGAGGAAGTGGGCATGGCTGTCTGTGGTTCAAAAACAAAAGATGAAGGAGAATTACTTTGTCAGGGACTCACCTTCAAAAATCTGAGACATCCCACTAGATCAGGCTGCCCAAGAACGCATCCAACCTGGCCTTATACACCTCTCCAGCAATGTTACCCTTCTTCCAGTCACCAGGGACTTCTCCTAATAGCCTTGACTTTTCAACTATCATACAGTGTCTTGGCAACCGCATTGGCCAATTCCCTCAGGATGCTGGGATGCCTCTTATCAGGTGCCATAGACTTATAAATGTTCAGGTTCCTCAGGTGGTCACAAACCTGATTGTCCTTTACAGTCACCATCTTGCTGTCCTATGATCCAGGAGGGGTGAGGAGAGTGGTTATCAGTGAAGACTGAGGCAAAAAACTTCTTAAGTACCTCAGCCTTCTCCTCATCTGTTGATACGAGTTCACGTTCCCAACCATCAGTGGGGGTTTATTCTCTTTAAACTTCCTCTTTTGATTTACATACCTGTTGAAGCGCTTCTTGTTAGTCTCTTTTGGTTGAGATTAGTCACCTCTGTAACTAAAAATTATGGAGTGAATTATTTGGAATTTAGTTTATTATAATGAGTTTCAAGGATCAACTTCTTTGGGGTTTTTTGATGATTTTATAATAAATTGCAGTTCTGACCCTATAATAGAATATAAATGTAAATGAGTGTTATAGAGTTCAGACAAGATACCCTTTCATTATTAGTCCTTTCACCTTTACTATTTTGAAAACAAGTCTTGAAACTGAAAACTTTCTGTTGTAACTGATGAAGAAAGGCTTGACTTTTTATGTTGATTTGGGAAATCAGGTTTTGCCCACAGTAATCCATTATTCATACTTTCTAAGTTATTCTGAAGTACATTTTAGTCTTCTGGAATATTTTATTTAAAGGAATATGACAGAAGTTTTTCAGCTTGTCAGGTAATTTGACTAACTCTACAGTATAAATTCTGAGGATTTTAATAATTGCTGTTCTGCATGTGATGCTTCTTCAAAAATATAACTAATCTTTCTTGAATTGTCTGTCAGATGACTGAAGACGGTCTCCTTCTATTTGCAATTGTAATTTGGTGATAATATGAAGCCATCAGGTCTCAGATATTGGTGTTTATTAGTGTTACTAAGCATACAAAGAATAACAGACAATCAATCTACCGAACCGTTCCATTTCTTTTATATATGTGTGTGCATGTGCAAGCATATTTTAAAATAGAAAAAGAAAAAAATTCTATCTTTTGGGGAGGCAAAAAGTCAGAGAACAGGAGTAGCTTGGTGGTTCCTCACCACAATTTCTAGCTCCCTGTTTATCAAAAGAAAAGACAATCGTGTATTTTGCTCCAGCTATCTATAGATGACAGTTGGCTGCTTAGTGGCCCTAGGCAGCTGGCATAGATTAGAGCAACACCCAGGCCAATCTAGTCTATACATAATTTGAGACTAACAGCACAGCTGGAGCAGCACTTGGCAAGAGAAATGAAGACTAACAAAAAGGGCTTCTACAGGTATGTCAGTCAGGAAAGGAAGGTCAAAGAGAGGACCCCCACTGATTGATGAAAATAGTGACCGTGTATCAAGAGATAAGGACAAGGCTGAGGTACTCAACAAATTTTTTGCTTCAGTCTTCACTGATAACCACTCTCCTCACCCCTCCTGGGTCAATAGACAACAAGAAGGGGACCAAGGGGTTACAGTCCCTCCCACCGTAGCAGAGGATCAGGTTCATGCCCACCTGGGGAACCTGAACATTTATAAGTCTATGGCACCTGATAAGATTCATCCCAGCATCTTGAGGGAATTGGCTGATGTCATTGCCAAGACACTCTCTATGATATTTGAAAAGTCACGGCTGTCAGGAGAGGCCCTTGGTGACTGGAAGAAGGGTAACATTGTCCTCATTTTTAAAAAGGGTAGAAAAGACAACCCTGGGAACTAGTGCCCTGTCAGCCTTGCATCTGTGCCTGGGCAGATCGTGGAACAGATCCTCCCAGAAGCTATGCTAAAGCACATGGAGAATGGGGAGATGATTAATGGCAGCCAGCATGGCTTCACTAAGAGGCAAGTCCTGTATGGCCAACCTAGTGGCTTTCTAGGATAGCGTAGCCACATCAGTGGACCTGGGAAAAGCAATGGATGGAATCTGTCTAGACTTCTGTAAAGCCTTTGACATGGTCCCCCACAACATCCTTCTCTTTAAATTGGAAAGATATGGATTTGTTGAGTGGACTGTTTGGTGGATAAGGAATTGGTTGGATGGTTGTATTCAGAGAGTAGTGGACAATGGCTCTATATCCAAGTGGAGATTCATGACAAGTGGCATCCCTTAGGTGTCCATACTGGGACCAGTGCTGTTTAATATCTTCATCAATGATATAGACAGTGAGATTGAGTGTACCCTCAGCAAGTTTGCAGGTGTGTCCAAGCTGAGTGGTGCAGCTGTCACAGAAGAAGGCCAGGACACCATCCAGAATGACTTAGAGCTGCAGAATTTGGCCTGTGTGACCCTCGTTGATAAGAAGCTTGATGTGAGCTGGCACTGTGAGAAGGCCAACAGCATCCTGGGCTGCATCAAAAGTAGTATGTCCAGCAGGTCGAGGATGGTGATTCTGTCCCTTTGCTCCACTCTTGTGAGGCCCCCATTGGAGTATTCTATCCACTTCTGGAATCCCCAGCGTAAGAAGGATATAAAATTGTTGGAACAGGTCCAGAGGAGGGCTACAAAGATGATCTCTTCTATGAGGACAGGCTGAGAGTGTGGGGGTTGTTCAGACTGGAGAAGAGAAGGCTCCATGGAGACCTGAAGGGACCTACAAGGAAGCTGGAAAGGACTTTTTACAAGGGCATGTAGTGTTGGGAAGAGGTGTAGTGACTTTAAATTGGAGAAGAGAAGATTTAAATTAGATATTAGGATGAAATTCTTCACAATGAGGGTGGTGAAGCGCAGGAATTGGTTACCCAGGGAGGCTGTGGATGACCCCCCGCTATGTCCCCGGAAATGTTCAAATCCAGCCTAAATGGGATCTTGAGCAGTGTGGTCTAGTAGGAGGTGTCCCTGCCTATCGCAGTGGGGTTTGAACTGCATGATCTTTAAAGTACCTTCCAACCCAAACCATTTTATGATTCTGTGAATGAAAACATCAGAAAGGGACATTTACTTCCACATGCAATATAGCATTTCCTCTTAGGGGAGAAAGCCTTAAAGTTTGATAAGGAAAAATATGATAAGACAAACTCAAGACAATACTTTGTAGTCCTGGAACTAAATTAATTACTACTGCTGTAATGTTTCACAGTATTACTCTTTGTTCAGAAGCTCTTTTATGACCTTGCATTCTGTTCCTGCAGTTGCCTGTGTTAGACTTGAAATAAAAGCTCTCATAAGAAGGCATGACCAGTGGATATACAGGAAATAGTTGTGGCTATTTCTGCTTAAGTTCTCAACCCAGTGACAAAACTAGTCTAAAGAGAACAGGATGAATAAGTAACATGAAAATTAAGAAAAAGTGATAAGTGGTCCAAGCATGGACTGCCTTTTCCACTGACAGTCCTGTAATTTTCACTGTCACAGTAACCTCAGGCTACAATTTCAGTTTAGGAAGGAAATCCAGAGGTTCCCTAGTCCTAATGTAAGAAGGTAAAAGCACAGCACTCCCTGTGAGTACATCACCTGGTCATGTTAGGTAAGTCTTGTAAGATAAAACAGAGTATTTAGAGAATGACTGTATTACAAGGATCAAAGTACCAAGAAGATAGTTAACTGAAAAAAACAGCACAAACTATTTTTTTAATTTGTCTAATCTAACTATTTATGAAATTATTTTTGTAATCTTGCTCTTCCAGTTCTAACATCACCCCAGTGATGGCTGAGACTTGGAAGAATGGAAGAACACTGGAAGCTGGGAAATCGCTTGGCCCATTAGCATAATCACAACCCACATCCTGAATGTCCTCTTGTCACCTGGCTGATTGAAATTACTCTTTTTTTTCATGCGATGAAAGTTGGACTTTTAAACAGAGCAGATTCCAAGTAGGATTTTTTGAAACAACTAAGTACTTCCAGCTAAGTATTTTTGAAAAGCCAGATAGGTGCTTACCTTCATTTTTAGATGTCATTTTACCTTGGAAAATCTGACATCTTTATGAAAAAATATAAATTTACTGCCAGATTTGTCAAAAGATTTATGAAAGTGAGTGAGATCTGGGGTCCCCCTAGCTGTATTGTGTGTCTCCAGTATTTTCATTACAGCCAGCTTACATTATAGCCATGTTAAATTTCATTATTTTGAGTGAAAATTCCCCCTTAATATGTTTCTCCATGTTTTTTTAGCAAATAAAAACAAAAACTCTGTACCACCTTTCATTTTCAAAACCAAGCTTTGGCTAGTCTTGATTTTGTACCATTGAACATCACCTCTGAACTTTGTTAATAATTTTATATATTCAGGTCAACGGAGAACAAGCCCAGTAATGCTTCATTCTTTATATTTCCAAGGACAGTCAGTCTTCCTCTAAGTAGAAAACCAACCAAAACCTAAAAATATCCATCAGAGAACTGTATAAGAGTGTGGAAAAGGTACATGTACTGTGAGGCTGATTGAACATTAGAACAGATTGTGCAGGGGGTGTGTGGCACCTCCATCCCTGGACGTACTCCAAACTGAACTGGATGTGGTATGGGGAAAATTAATATAGCCAGCCATGCTCTGAGTAAGGGGCTGGACTAGGTGGTTTCCAGAGGTGCCTGTCAGAACTCAACCACTCTGACATTATGTAGAATGATAAAAAACACCAAGAGAAATGACAAGCAAACAGTTGTCTCAAATGTTCTGAGAGATCTGTAGGTAGGAAGGTATATTAGGATGATTTCTTCAAGGTTCGCTATGGCCCAGGTACTCCTTTGTGTCCATGTGTTTGGATCTGCCTATCTGTCTGTTGCTGATTGTACACAGCATTTCTAAATTAGGTATTCCAGGACACAAAGAACTTTGTGTTCTAATACACAAATCCTCCTTGTGCCCTGAGATGGGGAAGAGTTCGAGTTCTTCCTCTCCTAGTTCAGGAGCTGGTTACTTACACACCTGCCCGCTTGGCACTGCGTGGCTCAGCCATTTTTGGAGCACAGAACCCTGATTCTAACCTTGATAGGGATGACATCCCCATGGGTGAGACGTGGGTCCCTGTCATCCTGATGTCAGCCGTTGTGCTTGCCGGCACACTTGTGGCCAGCCTATACAAAATAAAGATTCATGAGACAAACTTTTGGGATTGGGTGGGAGTGTTGTGACCTACGTGACCCTTTAATATGCTCTGACAGTATTTTTCCATCTCTTATCCTGTATGTAAGAAAGCTGTAAAGTTAGAAACTCTATTTCCTGTCTTTGCCTGAACAAGAATAAATAAGATTTATCTATTTGTTATACAGTGGGAAGACAGGATTTCAGATAGGCAGAGAGGGAAGGTATATCGGTGGAAGAATGACCTCAGGACACTGGGGACAGATGTGTGGTACAGTCCCTCTGACAGGTGTCAGAGGGTTTATTAATGACCTCAGGCATTGCCTAAGACAATTGCAAAGGATCCCATTTCCTCTTCATTTTACCAAATTTCTAATTTTAATCCCATCTATTTAAGGTGTTTTTTTAAAGCCAGTTATCTAGAATTCTCTACTTTAGATCTGAAATACCTATAAATTGCTTTTACTCTTTTAACTTGACAGCTGGCATCCAAGATTTAGAAACAAACACAAAACCACACCCAAAAAGAACTTACAGGAGAAGAATCTAACAGATAACTTGGAGCTGACACTTGAATAGCATTATGGATATGTCAAGCCTAAATCACTGTAACAGTAAACATTGTTTAGCTTTGCCTCTTAGGACAAGCATTTGACAACTGGCACAAACCAAAGTCACTCTCTTTGAGATATTTTTTAAACATACTTATGTATTCTTTTACATGGTCTTCAATATATAGTGAATAAATTAATGCAAATGAAATGACACACTGAACCATGAAAACTAACAAAAAATACGTCTAGCTCTCTGACTGAAAATTTAGTAATAACAAACATGGTTTTGTTGTATATAGTACAGCATATGCTACTTGTTTAATTAAACTATCAGACATGTAATTTTTATAGAGTCAATAAAAAGGAAGTCTGATGATGACACAAGGACAGTGTTCTCAGAATAGCAATTCAAGAGTGTAAGATGAAAAACAAGGAAATTTATTTTTTCAAAGACTTTAATGCTGACATGCTCTTATAGCACATCATGCTTTTTCTCCCAGTGTTTGTCAGGATATCATGTGTTGTTTTTTCTAAAAGCAGAGACTATTCTAGAGCTATAAAGACTACCAAAGCTTCAGTTCTTAATGCATATTTAAAAACATGAACCAATTTCAAAACTGTTATTCACCTAGCAGCACGTCGACCGCAATCAGAAATACCTTAATAGCTGCATTCACTGATTACTCAAAATCATTAGTGTTTCTAAATATCGTAATGACTGTAAACATCCTGCAGAAATACTAAGGTGAAATTCAGTAATAAACTACATGCAATTTGTTCAGCTATTTCTCTATTTTCATACATTTGCATTACAAATAAATTTGAGAGAAAAGAAGAAATCTGAGCAGCTAGTTGCATGTCACATGAGAATACCTTCAGTTTTTGTTTTGGCACCTGTCTTCATTGTACAAAGATAAAACAAAAACATAGTTCTTTCTTATATTTCAATGTCACCAATCATTTATCAGCTGTAGGAAGACAGCCCTATGAAAATATACTTAATACTTATTGTAATGTCAAATTGACTAAGCCATATAATTTTATTTAATTTTTTGTTAATGTAAGTTAAACTGACTCTACATATGATTTATTTAAACTCCATAGATTATGTGTATATTACTTAGAAAGTAAAAAATTTTAAAGTAAATATGATATTTACATTCTCTATCACCATTCTGCCAATGCATTTTCATTGCAGCATTCACTATTCCACTAGTAATTGATCTGTGAACTCTGAGATAGTACTCTTCCAGAAATATGACAAACAAGACATTTATCTTATGAACAATTATAACAATTAAAAAAAATCACTTTGTTTTTGTGACTGAATAACCGTTTTCTTTAAGTATGGGTTTTAATTTTTTTTTTCTAAACAGTTGTTTAAGGATACAACCTGCCTTGTCAGGGACATGCATGATCGTTTATTTATCTTTGTGGATATATTCAAAGGTATGATGGAAATTATATATACAACTTGCTTTTAAAATGGAAGTCCCATTTCTGCTTTTCACATTGCTTTCCAGTATAGTTTGAAAACAGATGCTGAATTCTAACATCTAGTTCACCTCTCTCCACTCACCAAAGCAGACAGAATATTTTCATTCTATTAGACACAGGATATTAGGTCATTTGTCTAGTTAAGACTTTTAAGAATCAAAACAATGTGTGACTATTCTTTCCTCTGGTAACTGCACATCTAAGATCACATGTAAGCTCTTTAACCTCATACATTATATTCTGACAGCCAGAGACTATATCCATTTTTTTTTTCGTTTAGGCAAGGTTTTTTTGTTGTTGTTGTTGTATTTGTTTTTGTAATTGTTTTATTGGTTTTTTTTTTTTTACTACTAATGGAATCATAACTCTTATTAATTAAGAACAAAACCAACTAAATGTTAGGAGTTTGATTTCTCATTAATTTTTTTTATGGAAGTTTTACTACAAGGTGCTAAGCACAGAGAGTGATCAGCATGAAAGCTCAAACTCTTGCATACTCTGTGAAAGCAAGTTTTTACATAACTTATAACAAGAAGAAAGTTAACAAATGATTAGTAGTGATTAACAACAAGTTAACAATAACAGCTTTAAAAGCAACATGTCTAATCATTACTACAAGAGAATAAGTATAGTAATTAAGCAAGATACATCACCAATTGCCCTATTATCATCATTCACTCCCACAATTGCCATGAGAACCCCTTTTGCAGCAAAGAGTTGGAGAGCCTGTCCTGGATAACTGAGGAGCAGGTATGAAGAAAAACATATAAGACAGGACTGGAAGACCCATATTTCCAGAGAAATCTGAGGTTTGTGAGGTAGCTTGGAGCATCCAAAAGAGACCACGTGGCCCTGAATGCTGCTTCTTACCCTCTGTCATATTGATATTTCGTTGGAGTGAGAGGGAGAAGAGTGCAACTCCTCCTCTTCTTACCTGCCTCTACATCTTCTATTGTGCACAGCTTTTGACTTAATATGCACTCAAATCCTTGCCTGGTCTTACCTACTTTGTCAGCAGAGAATACAAAGATAGCAGTGCCCAAAATCATACTGAAGTTATGTTATATGGTACAGTCCTAAATATATGTATGACCTTGCAGTTTCATTGCCTCAGACTTTGGTTTATTCACCTCAGTCCACCTTAAATTTCTTCTCTCATCTCTAAGGCTGAGAGGATTAACCTTCCAGAGGTTATCCTTTCCAGATTCTACAGGATAATCAAAGGAAAGAGAAGACTCTTATCTTCTCTTCAGAATGTTGTCTGGCACAGAGCCTTATCTTGAGACTGACTTTTACCCTGAATTTTTCAGGAACATTCCTTTCAATTTTTCATCTTTCCCACATAAAGCTATTACTCTGCAGTCAATTTTGTTGCTGCAACCTCACTCATTCCCTTCTCTTACTAGAACTAAGTACTATAAATTATTCTTTTTGCAGATTTTCTATATTACTGAAGATGTCCCCTGCAATGTCAGTTTCCTCTTTTTCCTGTATTGCTCTACCCCATTTTAAATGAAACAAATACCAAAAGAATCCTGACACTTTTTCGTGAAATTGTCTTCAGCAGAAAATGGATACACACACACGAGGAAGTTGTTGCTAAGCATAGTCTGAACCCAAGATTTCATTTCTTTTCATGCCATACTTATTAAAATAGCCCATAGATATCAAAAAAGTAGAGTTTCATAGGACACAGAAGATAATGTATAAAATGCCTTTTCAAGAGCTTTTCTAAAACCGACCTCTATTTTAAAACAAAGCTAATGCTGGTGTTTACATTAATGCCAGGGGAGGTTAGTGCAGAGACAAATTATTTACCTTAAGGTCTTCTGACTCAAAATATTTTATTTCTCTTTCTTCTCAAATTCTGACATTGAAATAAACTTCTCCTTCTGTTTATTAAACAATGAGAAGCTGCAACTATATTATAAAACAGTTGGAGACAAAAAAACCTTTTTGGAAGAATTGTGTGCAAAAATTACCTTCAGAAGCAGAAGATAGCTATAGTCAGAATTTATAGATAATAGAATTTATCACTTGAATAGTTGAATATCCCTTCTTTGTTGGAGAAAGGTATTATTTTTATTAAAACCCATGACAGTATGATGCATTCTACTAACAAAAGTGTCATGTAACAGTGTTTTCCAATCACCATGTAACAAGTCTTGTTACATTCCTGTTTTCTCTTGAACAATTAAAAGGTAATTGATCTGATCAAATTGCCTTTGGTGTTAAAATTCATACTATTTTCCCCAAGTTCCATAACATGTTCTGTTGATCTACTTGTAGTATTAGAAGACCCAGGAAAAAATTGAATAATTGATCTGTCGCCAAGCACATTCAGCTTAAGTCAGGGAGTTTATAGAGTGGCTATGTGGGAGACCTGTCATGTCAATTCTTTACCTTATGGAAAGTAGCAGTTTTCCTCACTCTGCTGTTTCAAGTAGCCATTTGATATAGAAGGAATTAGGAGATCTAATATTAAGGTCTAGCTCCATCATGCAAAAGAAAATCTAAAAAATGTTTAGAGACGGAGAATTCCCATGCATAAAAGTGATAAATAGCATTAGAACAATAACAACAATGAGGAGCGGAGGGTGAAGAAGAAAGCATGAGTAATTGGACGTGAAAGTTGTGTGTGCAATAAGGGGCTGATCAAAGACCTAGACATGACTTAAGATTAAAAGATTCATGCATAACTTTACATACATGAGCATGGAGCTCACTCTCCAAGAAAAGAGGAGTTAGTACTTGAGCAAAAGGACTGGAAGAAATGTTTTAGTACAGTTTCTATGAGTGGTCTTTTTCTTATCTGAGCAAGGTCAGATTTAGGATTCTGAAGTTGGGAGAAGTCAGTTTTTACTACAGGCCACCCAACTAGCTGTCCTGGCTGCTAAACAAAAGCCCCCAAAGCCAAAATAAAACCACATAAAACTTTCTTCCGATAAACAAACTACCTTCTCCTGTAATAATAAATAAACCAACATCATTCTGCAATTCACATTTTTGTGAACTAATTAATATGATTTTGTGTAATTATTACTAAGCACAGACTAACCGTATTAAAGGAATAAAGGTTCAGCATAATGGATATTATCTTGATTGTGGAGAATTCATGTGGTATGACTTTTCTTGAGAGACTGTAATTTGATTTGTTTTTTGAAAAATCACAGAATCACTAGGTTGGAAAAGACCCACAGGATCATTGAGTCCAACTATTTCCATCAACCACTAAAACCACCTCCCTGGGAAACCGGGTCCAGTGTCCAATGACCCTTTTCATGAAAAAATTTTTCTGATGTCCAGGCTGAACCTTCCCTGGGGGAGCTTGAGGCCATTCCCCCTTGTCCCATCCCCTGTCACTTGGAAGAAGAGGCCAGCACCCTCCTCTCTACAACCTCCTTTTAGGTAGTTATAGAGAGCAATAAGGTCTGCAATCAGCCTCCTCTTCTCCAGGCTAAACAAGCCCAAGTCTCTCAGCCATTCCTCATAAGGCCTGTTCTCCAGCCCCTTCATCAGCTTCGTTGCTCTTCTCTGGACTCGCTCCAGAGCCTCAACATCTTTCTTGTGGTGAGGGGCCCAGAACTGAACACAGTATTCAAGGCATGATCTCACCAGTGCTGAGTACAGGTGGAGAATAACCTCCCTGGACCTGCTGGTCACGCCGTTTCTGATACAAGCCAAGATGCCAAGACCATATAGTATTTATTGCATAACAGGGAACCACTCGTGTATACAAAGGAAAAAGCAGAATTTAATGTTAGGGGCTTGAATTGATTATGAGATGGTAAGGTGCCTATCTTCATGTGATTATTGATGAGAATTGATAATAGTTTGGGTTTGATGCAATGAACTGATCTTTTTTCTTCAGAGATAAACTTGATTAGCATGGATTTAACAGTGGACAACTTGCTTTGGAGTTAATTAGTTTTCAGTGACTAACAAAACAGAAAATATAGCTGCTACACTAGAAGCTGAAAAAAGTATCATCATGAAATAAAGGACAGAATAGTGCAGTGGACTATGTTATCTTTAAAAATGATAAAAGGAAGTCACAGTACTCTGCCATTGAAATGCAACCTTCTTTTGGGTGTGTTTGAGATTATATCAAGCACACTTGCTGACTAAGAAGCAATGTGATTACAGAAGCGATTCTAACTGAGGTGGGGCGAGTCATGGGAGACTCTCAGCACTGAAAGAAGGTTCACATTCTGGAAAAAGTCTTTGCTCAAAAACGTGTATTTGAATTTGGAATTAAGGATTTTCAAATCAAGATCAAAAATACGAGCTGACTAACTCTCTTCTAGCACACGTACTACATAAAATATCGTGCCCATCTCTTAGCTTGAGTCCCTGATGAGATATTTTTGATCAACACTACTTTAGTCTAGTGCATGCTCATAAAACTGCTGCTCACAGCTTAGAAGCTATTTCAAAGACTTCAAGCCATGGTGCTTATTGAAGCCTTTTCACAAGCTCACTGTATTTTAGCTGCCATCCATTGCCATTCCATGAGCACCAAAGGGGCATAAGGTTCTACTACAATGTCTGATTAAAGTCCAGAAGTTAACCCCAACAGAATACTTGCAGTGGATTTTCTGTCAAAGGATATTTCTCAGTTAGAGAAGCTCAGAGAGAATATGTAATCTACAACGTCAAAACCTATACAGTAACCTTTCTATACACTAACAGAGACACAGATGATATGACAGAACTCTACCCGTTTTTGTATATGTTTTCCACCACAAAACCTGAGATCACTGGAAGTAATGGAAATTAAGTCCTTCTACTACTCAAAACTTAGCAGGTTCACTAATGTTTACTAATACTTCTCTCTAGAAATCTCAGCTTTAGTCCAGAGACTACATTTTGTCATCATTATAGTTTAGCTATAGGAGTTTTCTAAGAAACTAGAAAAATATTGTGACAAAGTATGCATGTCTTCAAAAAAGAGACTATCTCAGGGGATTTCTGGCACTACAGATTTTAATCCTTTGATACCCACTTGCATCTGAACTGCAGTTGTGTCCAATAAGACTAATTTTAGCTGCTGCTCTGGCAATCCTGCCCTCCAGTTGACCTGTACTCCTTATAACATCATTATAGTATCATTATAATACTAAAACACATCTCCACACCAAAGGCTACCTGCCTCCTCCTTGCCTCTGAGCCAAATTAATCCCATAACTTCTCCCACTGGATATGTGCAGTTAGCTTTTGGCATGTGAAGTGAGAATTTTTGTGACACCAGTGAGGAGAGGCTAACATAACGACTTCAGTCACTAAGCTCCATCTAAAACTCTGCTCTAAAACTGCAAGTGTAAACAAAGGAGAAAGCTTTTTGGGGAAGATGTCTTCAAAACTTTTGGTATCAGCCGATGGGTTGGACCCTATCTCTCCTCCCCAAGTGGGATGTCATTTGGGGTAAGACATGTACCTTATATATATATATATTTAATATCAAGTAAATTATTAGTGTATATATATACTAATATATAGTATTATATATACTTGACCTTAACTACATATTTCTCACTTGCATATTGCTTCTCCCTGTGCTTGGGTGCTTGACTTTTAATGTATTTTCACAAACAGCATCTTATCTCCAGCCACCACTGAAACCTTATTCCATCAGATTTGTTTTAATACAATTGTTATAATAAAATTGATTTGTTTGAACACAAACAAGTCTCAGGAATCTTAGTAACAGTTAAGGGGAACTTAAAGGGAGTTTCTGATTTAAACTCAGCAAGCTAGACAAGATTAATTGTCTCTATGATACTGCTGATAAGAGCCCAAGTGCAGCAGTGTTGAACAATCTGAATAAAAATAATTGTCCTTGCATGATTGCTCAGTTTGATGTAACCTGACAAGTTGAATGGTTTATTTTTGTCCTTGTAAGATCATTGGAGAAAAGCATTAAACAGATTGTCAAATTCTCCCTCTGAAGTCCCTCATATCTGAAATTAAATTGTGACAAGAGGGATCTGGTGACACCATCTATCTGCCACGCAGAGCAAGGCAAGGCCAATATATATCATATTACCTACAGCTTCACGTAGCTGACATTTCAGTATTCCCAAGAAGGGGGAATCCCAGTCTCATAAGGCAATCCCTCTTGGTGGTTTGAGTATCATTACTGTGAAACATTTCTAATACAAACCTGGAATTTCCCATGCTCCAGTTTGTCTTTATATTTCTGTGTACCTCATGGTGAATGTGACTCTTAGTTTTCTGAACCCTCCAATGGCAGTAACCTGGTCACCTGTCCTGCTGAGTGAGGAAGGCATTCCCCACAGCTTTAGCCTCTCCTTGTACAGCATGAAGACCCCTCTGTTCCTGTTACTCAAATAAATAAAAAAAATATGAACTACAGAATCATAGAATCATTAGGTTGGAATAGACCTTTGAGATCATCACCTCCAACCGTATTTGTCTACCACTAAATCATATCTCTAAGCATGTCATCTACCTGCCTTTTAAATGTCTCCAGGGATGGTGACTCAACCATCTCCCTGGACAGCTTTCAAAGCTGATAGCAGACATTGAAAGATGGCAAAATGACTTTAAATGCTCCAAAGCATAATACTTATATGATCCTTCAAGGCAATGTAAACGATCTGTCAGATTCAAGAAAACACAAAGCTGTTTTCAGGTTTAGCAGAATTCTTCTGATAGATGTTATTGTTGTGTTAATGCTGTTGTTTTTTGAAGATCAGCACACCACATCATACGCACCTTGAAAACAGAGGAGCTTTTAGTCTTATAATAGTATTTAATATTTAAATAGGTTTAAATTTCTTCAGTACTTTGATTTGGTGTGATTTAAAGGAACAATTCAGAGGAAAACAAAGTGTGATTAAAGGATTCACCTTTTCATTAGGCTTTTAGATTTTTATTTTTATTTAAATAAACTAGCACATCAAATTAATCCAGTTCTGATAGATTACAAGAGAAAGACTGTAAGGGTTAAGTTCTTTAAGGCTTTGAAAGAAACAGAACTAGCACAACCATGAACAGCAACCATCATAAAAATCCTTTGCTATTTACAAAGAAAAGGCATTGAGACCTGGATAAGAAAATCAGCATATGAAGAATTGTATATGCAACAAGGAGCTTACAATCCAGTCTTCCAATGTCATGAATTTATGTGCAGAAGGCATTTGGCAGCACTGCAAATAACATTAAATATGCTTTAACATGTTTTTGAGAATAATACCTTGCCTTAGAATGTTTAAAATATGCTAATAATTTCAGGGGCGTCTAACTTTTGGGACAAGTGAATCTCATACTTAACTTGCAGCATCCTAGATGATGGTGCCCTTTCTGAAGTGTCATTAGATCTAAAGCAGGTGACAGCTGTTATTTTTGCTATCTGCATCTACATGTTCAGCATATTCAAGGAAGAAAAAAAAATAAAGCAACTGCAGTATGAAAATAATTTTGAGACTTTAGTCACAAGTAAAATGACTGACTAATATAATTCACTGCAACATAAATCAATTACAACATTTCAAGTCAAACCTACTAAACTGATTTTTCTGAATGCCACAGGAGCAGAATACCATTGGGAGTTTTAAAATCTTTTGTAAACAGACATTATATGGGTATTTATTTCCAAGGAGAAGACTAATCAAAACCAATTAAAATAAAATCAAAGGCTTTAAAAATAGCTTCAGCAAATCCTGCTTCCACAAAACTGTATTTCTGTGTGGTTAGCAAACATCAATGTGTGAGTAAAAATTTTTATGCATGCTTTATAATCTTCATTTATCCATGAAAACCAGTGATGGATGTTTTGCAAGTACAGAGTTACGCAATGAGGGATTCTGCCACCTATCCTTAATTTTGTATTGTCAATTAGTAATTCAGTGCATTTCTTCTGTTCCACTGGGCTGGGCAATTAAATGTTAGTGAAATAAAAGAATGCTGACTGAGTACAGAGTTTTTTAATTACAAAACCCCATACACACATATTATATTCCTAAATTGCAAGCTAGAAGGCAAAAATAAAGTTTTGGAAGCCAAAAGATTAATGGAAAATGAATTAAGATCAAGGGCAAATGCTATTACAGGGTAGTGTAGGGAAAATAAATGAAATTCATCAAAAACTAAAAATGAATTTAATAAATCTCATTTGGAAATAGCCACACAAGGGAAGACTCTGCACTAATATTCATATTTTTGCATTTAATATAACTTTGATTTTTATTAAGCTTTTCTTTCTGTGTTATCTTTAGACATTGCATGCTGATATTAATTTTAATGCTCTCTAGAAAATACTTCCATGCTCTTGATTGGCAGGTTTTACATAAGTACATATTGTCTTAACCTCTCAAACTTTACAAGGAACAATGTGCCAATTTAAGTAATAAAATCCTCTGAGAAGTGAGTAAAAAAGATTACACTTTCTGTTTAAGAAACTAAGGTTAATTTTCCTATCCTTATTTGGAAATATAAAGCAAAAAACTTGGTACATGTGCACTTAGCCCTGTGCAAGCTTTATCAGAAGCATCTATCTCTACATAGTACTCTAACTCTATCATTGTGTTTGGGTTTCTAAATAGTAAATAACTTACAGCTGATAAAGGTACTGCAAATACTCAGAGACAGGCATTCATTGACACTTTTTGAACATACAAACACTAATTGTATATATTGGATAGCATTTCAATGCGGTGTTACTACCAATCAAAATTTTAGAAATTGATTTTCCCTGTTTGCAGAAGCTTGAACCATCAATTAACATGTCAGAGCTTTTCTAGTTATTAAGATCTAGTATTATCTTCTTCCTTATTATATTTTTCGTTTCCTACAAAAAAAAAAACAAATTATAATCAAGCTTCCAAAAAAGTTTCATGTTTCAACAATGTTTTCCACCACACTGTTCTTTTTTATTGCAATATTGCAACTGCATTTTTTGCTGTAACTTTTGAAAACACATTCATCTGATGTTGACAAGAAGCTAGGCAACTGGAAAAGATTCAGACATATACAACCACACTAAACAAAATAATGTGACATTTTCAAAAAAAATCTCAAATTTAGCAACTTAATGTTTCTGTATATTTGTTGTTTTAATTTTATTTCTGAGAAGCTACTGAACAGTTTTTTGTCCATGTCTGATGGCAAAGTTAAATAATTCCCGAAATTCTGAAATAATTGGAGATGAGCGCTAAGTTACACAACATTTTAATAACGTGTTGCTGATAATATCTGTGATAAGCATTTCATTGTCTTTCTAGAACTGATAGCAAAATTCTAGGATATTTTAATTTTTCAAATTTTAGGTTGCTATATTAGAAACAGTTTGTTAATAACAACAGATTTATTATTAATAAGATGAAATGAACTATCATCAAGATTCTTTTCTATTGCTTTATTTCAGTATACCATTAAACTAAACAAGAACATTTTTATAACTGCAATATTTAAACCTGTCATTAGTTGCTAATTCCATCCCACTGAGAATCATTCCATTATTGTCATTCCATGTCAAGGACAAAACAGTTATCTTAAATCTGAAGTAATAAGAAATATAGCATACATCTGTAATGGCCAAAGACACAGAAACATCTGATCTTCTGCAACATGCACACAATACTTCCAGTCATTACACCCACTCCTTGGAAAATGGTTGCAAGTCTACTATGTCATTTTTAGTTGTAGTCTGGAGTATCTGGTGCCTGACTTTACAAGAGAGGACATGCAGATCCAGCTGATATGCTTCAGTTTGTCTCAGATGAATAATTGCTTTATTGTTTTTTTTGTTCTGTACTGTGTATCATCTACCTGGAAAAGAATTTAAGTACCACAGAATCTTTTCACTAGATTTAAATTAATCTTTCCCTATAAATCTCCTTTGTACCCACAGTTTTGTTTTTCCTTCATGCTGGACAAAATGGAATTATGACAAGATAAAGTGCCTAAAAGAGATGGACTTCAAATTTGGTTGTCAAAAATGTCTCTCATTTTTAACACTCAACAAAAATAACTGTAAAAGTCTTCAGTCAGAAACCTTTTTTTCTCAAATGTCAATTCTCAGCTGTTTTATGACACCCCACTATGCGCTCTCAAATCAGGTAAAAAAGAGGAGAAGAAGCATCTGCCTCTTTATTCAGTTAGAAGTGAAGATTTATGGACTTCTTAACTTTTTTTGGAAATGCTGCTTCTGAACTCCATTTCCAGGTTCATCAGTAATCTAGATCCCTTTTAGCAGGAAAAAATCCCTGGCTTATTCATGTTATATATTTTCTTTACTAGTTGTGTTCTCTCCCTATATTTAGCCAATTATTTATATAAATTCCATCAATGATTGAAGTTCTTCATATTATATTTCCAGTGGGTGATTATTGAACTTCCTGTTCCTGATGGCTCACTTGCCTCTTAGTCTTATCAACACATGAAGACACAACAATTCTCTGTCATACCCCGAAGCATTTTAGGATACTTCTATTATCTTTCACTTCAACTGCTATTGTAAATCTCTTTTTATATCTGCAGAAAACAACATGTAAAATTTTTCTTTTAAGCATAAATATTGATGGGGGAATTATTTGTTTGTTTGGTATTTCAAGATTGGTTCTCAAAACAGTATCAATGAATTTGAGCACAAATGGGGGGGAAAAAAAGACAAAATAAATATGTATGACAATGCAAGTTTAACTTCTAAGGCGACGTGCTAGACTAAGCTTAATCTGAACAATGATTGTTCTTCTAACCTTTTAGTTTTAAATTCACTTTCCCCTGCTTTCTCATTTCTGTCTAATTCCTGAAGGACTGACGCAGTTGAACCTCAGAGTTTTAACATGTAATTGTTACTCAAAGTCTGATAAATGAGTGGGAAGAGGACAGAGAGAAGAAGATAAAAATACAGAATAGGGAACGGATGACAAAATAGATTTGGCAACAATAGTAGGAATAAATCTCTATTAGAGTCAAGTCATATGTTTCCAGTACTGGCTCTGGATTAAAAGAAAAGATATTAACGAGGATTTAGCAAGAGGTATATCTTTCAGCAAGAATCCCCTTTTCAGAAATAAACTACGAAAGTCACAATTGAAAGAGGATTTGTACAGGGTGTTAAGAGGAAGTATGAAGTAAACAGGAAATTTCATTATCAGAAGAAAATTAAGCTGGAAGAAGCAAAAATGAGCATCATATTTATAAACTATTAAATTTGATTTAAAGTAGAATAACAAAGTGTAGTGTCATTTTTACTTGGATCCTCAATTTGGTTAGATCACATTTTGGCAAATATATTTATTTTTTTAGTGACCTGTAAGCAAGTATGTAATATATATGTTAGAGCTTACCTGCTTTTATAATTATCAGTATCAAAATACCAGTATATATATTTTTTAACAGTCTTATACCATTCTGATTCTTCATTTTTATATTGTTATACTATGGTGTTTATGATATTATAATACAATATAATATATTATGCCAATAATATCATTTTGTTTAAGAATATTGCTTAAGAATATAGGCTTTTGATATAATTTCTCCTTCTTCTTCTATGAGAATTAATGCATATTACCCTAAAAATTTTGCTCTGGAAAAATTGCTTAAGATGAGAAAAAAATTCTGTTCCTTTCCAAGGTTTTGAATAACACATTCTGCATAAGATAACAGTTATTCAGTAAACCCCTTTTGATATGAGGCAACATTTCCTATGCAGATGCATGTCAGGTCTACGAGAATACTAGGAAACTTAATAAAAATAGCTCTCTATTAACATACAGAAATTTACAGAATGGTGTCCAAAGCTAACTGATTTTGTAATGGAACCTAAAATCATTAATATGACTCATTAGTTTTATTTTTAGATTTACAAGCATCATTATCTCTAAACTTGTAAACCATTGATTTGCCAAGACATTACAATTTACAAAAAGTTTCCAATTCATTTGAAATGTTCATTACTTTAGCCAAATGTGAGTGTATGCATAACATACACTACCTTGCAAAAATTACTTTTTAGGAGAAATCTTATCAGGTGCCATAGGCTTATAAATGTTCAGGTTCCCCAGGTGGGCATGAACCTGATCCTCTGCTACAGTGGGAGGGACTGTAACCCCTTGGTCCCCTTCTTGTTGTCTATTGACCCAGGAGGGGTGAGGAGAGTGGTTATCAGTGAAGACTGAAGCAAAAAATTTGTTGAGTACCTCAGCCTTGTCCTTATCTCTTGATATGCAGTTGTCTATTGACCAAGGAGGGGTGAGGAGAGTGGTTATCAGTGAAGACTGAGGAAAAAGTTTGTTGAGTACCTCAGCCTTGTCCTTATCTCTTGATACACGGTCACTATTTTCATCAATCAGTGGGGGTACTCTCTTTAACCTTCATTTTCTGACTGACATACCTGTAGAAGCCCTTTTTGTTAGTCTCCATTTCCAGCTTTGCCTTGGCCTTCCTGACCCCATCCCTACACAACCAGGCAGTGTCCCTGTAGTCCTCCCAGGTTCTCTGTTCCTGCTTGCATTGCCTGTGCAGTTCCCTCTTGGTCTTCAGTTTGACCAGGAGGTCTTGACTCAACCACACTTTATTCTTCCCTTTCCCAACTTCTTTCTTACATCTGGGGACTGAGCTCTCTTGCTCTTTATGGAAAGCGCTCTTAAATATTCACCAGCTCTATTCTACTCCCTTGTCCGTGAGGATCATGTCCCAGGAGGTCCTACTGAGTAACTCCTTGAAGAGCTGGACATCTGCTTTTCTGAAATTTAGGCTCCTGACTATACTCCTTTCTTGTCCCATATCCCTCAGGGCCTTGAACTCCACCAGTGTGTGATCATTGCAGCCCAGGCTGCCTCCAATCTTGATGTCACTGATGAGCTCACTTGTATTTGTGATCACCTGGTTCAGTATTTTAAGCCCTTGCATGAGGGTGTCTATTTTCTGGGTTAAAAATTTATGTTTGATGCACTATAGGAGTCTCCTGGATTGCCTGTAGCTTGCTGTGCAACTTTTCCAGCATATGTCAGGGTGGTTGATGTCCCCCAGTTAGATGAGAGCTTGTGAGCATGAAGCCTTCTGTAGCTGGAGGAAGAAGGCTTCATCAGTTGGCTCTCCTTGATCAGGTGTCTTGTAGTATACACCAATCACAAGATTCCTTTTGCTGCCTCAGCCTTTTATTCTGACCTACAAGCTTTCAACCTGTTCATGCCTATTCTTGAAAGACAGCTCTTCACATTCTATCCCTTTCGTGATATAGATGGCAACACCTCTACCCTGTCCTTTCTGGTCTGTCCCTTCTGAACAACCTGTAGCTATCGATAGCCACACTCCAGTTATGGGATTTGTCCCACCAAGTTTCAGTGACGGCAACCAGATTGTGGCTTTCTAGCAGCATGGTAGCTTCCAGTTCCTCCTGTTTGTTGTCGAAGCTTTGGGCATTTGAATAGAGGCACTTTAACTGGGCTGTTGACTGCATCACCTTCTTAGTGGAAGACCCTTTATTTCCTTTAAGGTGTTCTGCAGAAGTTTCCTTGCTGGCACCTGCTATCTCAGAAGTCTCCTGCTCATCTCCACAGGACTTCAGTTGTGTTGTAGCATCCTCAGTATGCTCCGGGGCAGCAGGTGGAGGGCCCATACCAGCACCCCATCCCTCCAATCGTTGTGTGTCCTCCTACCGCTTGTCATAGGCAAGCCTGACATTGTCCCCTTCCCCCTCCACATCTAGTTTAAATTCCTGTCAATGAACCCTGAAAGCTCCTGAGTAAAGAATCTCCTCCCTCTGACCCTCCTGACTTGGTTGCCATCTGATACCTGTAAATTTGGTGCAATGTAGGCCATCCCACTGTCAAAAAAAAGCAAAGTTATTATGGAGCTCCTGCTATGGAGCCATGTATTAATAAAGTGGACCCATCACCACCCATAACTGGAAAAAGGGAGGAAAAAATCAACTGGGCCCCAGATTCCCAGTGTTTAGTTTCTGAACACTTTATAATGTCCTATGCATTTTTTTCCAGCCACATTTCCTTTTGGATAAGTTTATATACACAACCCACTCTTTCTTAGCTGTGTTTGGGTCCTTTAAACAAAAGTTTTATTTGAGTCATACAAAAGTAATGATAAAGTGCTAGTATTCTAGGGTATGTCAGGGTACAGTATTTATCAGTATTCATCAGGGTGCAGATAGGAATGCATCAGGAAACCACAGTATTCCCATAACAGCTAATTCACAAGTCTGAGAGAATTTACACAAACTGCACCTGGGGAAGACTTTGATGGGGAAAGATTGTTGCTATTTCCTGTATTCCATTTTATTTTTGAGGAAACTTGGTTATTAAAAGTATTCAGGGTATAAATCTCATGAGTAACTGTATAAAACAAAACCAGACAAAAAGTTGTGGTGTGCAGGCCTACAACACTAGAAATCCTTTTGCTCTGAAACTTTATCAGGTCTCCTGGCCTTACAGACTGAATTAGTTTGACCCGTACTAATGGATACCAAAGGGAGATATTTCCTTGGTAACAAAAATCAGTACAGAGTTGCTCCTGGCTTCTGCAAAATGTCAGCCTTTGTGAGAAACTGGAATAAATCCCATGACTTTAAAATGTTTATGGGTAGAAACACTATTTCTATGCAAAGGTCAATAGGTAGCCAGCATTTGAAGCTAGTTTAAGAGCCTAGTGCTTCTCTCCAGATGACAACATAATTTAACATCTTGTTGATGCATTGGCGATCCAGCAGGTATTTCAAAGTAGTAACTTGTCAACTTTCTTGAGGAATCACCTGTTGGGTGACACCTTTCCAACAAATAGTCGCATAATGAGGATGATTCTGAAACAGTCAAACAAAAGTACTTATCTGAAATGAAACTTTCAGTGTTTGCATATGAAGATTGATTCATTATCCTGAACTGCAGTACTTGGAGATTTCTGTAGACAATGCGGCTATGTTTCAGATTAAAAGTAAAAGGAAAACCTTAAAAATATTGTATATTTTGAATCAATTTGAAGTTTGAATATACATCAGAAATTAGTATAATGAAATTTCAGAGCATTTACCTGTTTTTATAACTAATGACCAAATTAATTACTAACAAATCAGTTTGCATCATAAATAAATGTATATTTTGTTAGCAGAAGTTTCAGGACAAAATATTTTTTTACATGCAATGTTTTAAATCTTTAATATGTTTACTAAGTTGCATTACTCTAATAATTTCTGTTGAAAAATCAATTCAATTAAAGCTATGATTTCATTTTTATTCTGAAAAATAATAGATTTTTTAAATATCTCTGTCATATAATCCAAAAGGAGATATTTTGTCTGAAATGCTGGAGTCTGCTAAAATAACTTTGCGTCCTTTCCTAGAAGTAGAGGACTAAGGAAAAATTATTAGATGTAGTGATGGTTACACAAGTACATTGTGAATACAAAGAATTGGCAAAATGGTGTTACTGACGTCTCAGGCTACCCAACAACAATATAATCCGATGATACGTAATAGTATAAGCATCAAAAAGCCTAAGTCAGCTAGGAGCAATGGAATTTCTTCCCCCACTTTGCTAGTTTTATTCTTGATGGCTTATTCACAGAGTAGATTTGTTGGATTCTTGTAGAGGTCTTATGGCTTCTACAATGTTCTTGAATACTGCCTGTATATATTCTTCTGAATACATTAAAATATCCTAAAAACTTAGTGGTCATGGAAATTTACTTTAATATGACTGAATCTTTTTCAGAAGACACTGAAATATATGTGATCTGGATTTGTATTCCTTAAAGGCTTAAGCTTATCAAAAACATATATGTGAAACTGAGGAATATTTATTTTTACAGTAATTGAAAAATATTTCTATAGTCTAGAGCAGAATATTTTATTGTGGAAAAGAGGCCTTCTATCAAGAAAGAATAAAGTTACACAGCAGTGAAAAACAGGGACATAGAAATAAAAAGTTCATTGAAAGTGAAGGAAAATAAAATGCTGTGCTTAAAAACAGTTATTCACTGAATAAATGTTTGCCATGAAGAGCTGGTTTATTCCACTTTTCTACGAAACAAAATACCTAAAATTTAACTGTCAGTCTGTGCTTTAGTAATAGCTCTAGTCTCTCATTCCATAGCCCTGCAGACTTTGAGTGAATGACAAAGTACTGCTTTCTTTGTTTTGTACAATCTTTATTTAAAAGTCCATTGTCAGAAACTGTACATTTGCATAGGATTTATCCACTGAACAGCGGACTTTACCTCATTTATTCCTTTTCATACTCTTACATCAGCAAACAATTGATAAAATTTTAATTGAAGGAAAGAGTATCAATTACTGTAAAGAGATCACAGAACCAATAGAAGAGAAAGTGGGAGTAAAATAAAAACCTAGAGAGGGGGAAGAACTAGATGATTCTAGGACTAAGGAAAGTAAACCTTAGGTATTTTAAGTAACAGTGAACAATCTACATTTCCCAGGTTACAGAAGGCAAGGGCTGGGAGATTGAGGAGCTGCACACTATAGAACAGGATCAGATTCAAGACCATCTAAGGAACCTGAAGGTGTACAAGTCCATGGGACCTGATTAGATGCATCCATGGGTCCTGAAGGAACTGGCAGATGAAGTTGTTAAGCCACTATCTGTCATATGCAAGAAGTCGCGGCACCCCAGTGAAGTTCCTACCGGATGGAAAAGGGGAAACATAACCCCTATTGTCAAAAAAGATAAAACGGAAGATCTGGGGAATGATAGGCTGGTCAGTCTCACCTCTGTGCCTGGCAAGATCATGGAGCAGATCCTTCTGGAGGCTCTGCTGAGGCACATGGAAAATAAGGAGGTGATGGGCAACAGCCAACATGGCTTCACTAAGGGCCTGATGAACCTGATCGCCTTCCCTGATGGGGTACAATATTGCTGATAAAGGAAGAGTAACTTTCATCCTCTGTCTGAACTTGTGCAAAGCATTCAACACTGTCCCACGAAACATCCTTATCCTGAAACTGGAGAGATATGGATTAGGGAGATGGACATTTTTTTAAACCAGAGAAAATGGACAGGAATTTTCTAGGATACATGTTTCAAGAAATGTAATATATAAAGATTTTTGTGAATTGTTAACATCTGTATACTATTATTTATCTGATCTGGGAGCATCAATAAAAATATTGTAAATACTATTTTCTGCAGTCATTGATTCTAATAGTTATCTTAAATTCAGAGTATGTAAGAAAACTGACATGGCATCATGGCCAACTGAAATAACAGATGAGGTTTATTCTGTGTTCTGAACCAATTATATTTCCTTTTTCCTCAATAAAAATATTTGTATGTAACATGATTCAAAGATCACAAAAAAAAAACACCAAACCAAAACACCCAGGCAAAATCTTAGTTAGAGTGAAGAGATAAGTATAATACGCAGACAGGGCAGAACTGTTAAGAAATTCCGGTAAGGCATGTATTTCCTTGTTCATGGTAAATAAAATAAAATAGGTGATCATATTAATATTGATATCTATTGGTAGCCCCCCTGGGTTCCAGATTCAAGTGGTAAGTCTAATATATTTATTTTGACTACCATCAAATGTTGATTCAAAGAACATTACTGCATGAAATCTACAGAAGTTGTATCTCCTTATGTTGGAATTAATTTGACACTTGCAGATAAACTTTTCTTTTTAAGTCTAGTTTGTACATAATCACAGTGCAGTGTATAAAAAATAAAGTATACAATTAGAGTTAGACACATATTTGCCTTAGTACAGAGTAATGATAGCACAGTATTTACTATCCACTGCAGTGCATTTGAAAGCTACAATAAAACATTTTCTCTGCTCTAATTTGCTATCATACAAATTGCTTCAAAACAAAACTCTAGTGGAATATGTTGCTAAGCAGATATACAAGTCCTCAGAATATTTCTTAGTTGTGCTTTACTCTGAGATGAAATCCATTACAACAATCCTTTAAGAGCTAATAAACTTTATTTCTACAGACCTAACCCAAGGACAGCCAATTCATTTAGGTTTTATAAGCAGACCGATGCTTTTTCTCAGATATCTTGGTTTACTGTGGACCAGCTGGTCCTCAGTAATTGGCTATGTGTACAATTTTACCCAGCAACCTATAGTAAAGTAGAATTCTTTCTTTCTGCTGAAGAGCAAGATTGTACATGTACCGGCATTCAGCTAATATGAAATGTTTTAAGACAGTCTTAATAATATCTTTGATGCAACTTTGAGGAGAATATTTTAGTTCCTTAAACATGAACGTAACTAGTTCTTTTCTTGTTTTACATATCCTATGCCGTTATTGTTCTTGCTACATTTAAAAAAGAAGTGTTGAGGTATTCCATAAAGAATTTTAGGTGTCTTTCATTATGTCGACCCTTCTCTCACTCTTCTTTTTAGTTATCATTGCAAAGATTATTAAGGCAAGATGCACTAATGCTGCATACTATTGCTGTTCAAATCAATATCTCCTTCTAATCTATGTGCCTTAAAAAGACATGCAGTCAAAAACCTTTTTCAATATTTGCTGAACAGATGATATGAGTATAAAAAGTTACTTTTTGATATCTTTACTGCATTCTTAAGAATAGAAAAGTATGTGAATGCACAATGGAAAAGAGAACATGGAATACAGTTTGCTACTTTTTCTTTTTGAAGTGTTTTGAAGCATTTGGGTCTTATAGTTACTTAGTGTATCAATGCTTTATTACCAGAACATACACTTGTCTGAAAACAAAAATAGGGAAGAAGGACAAGAAAAGTAAGATATGTCTAAGAGCAGAAAAAGTTTGAGTCTACAGTTTGGGCTGAATGTTTAGATTACATCTAACAGAGTCATGGATAAAATTTCCTAATGAAGTTTGAATTCAGATCAAAACCAGAAACTGAATTCACCTTCTTTCTAGCTATTTCATTGATATGGTGATTTTTTTTCCTTTTTTCTTTTTAATATCAGTCATCTCACTCTAGAATGTTAAGTATACATTAAGTAGGTGTCTAAAATACAGATACCTGTCTGTCACACTTCATTAGTTTAAAAGAGTATTAAGATTATGAAGCCAACTCAGAAATTATGAAGGGCTAGAATTAAAAATGTGTAGGAGCATTTGCTTGTAAACAAATATTCCAAGACTCTTGATTTGGATACATTCATCTTTACACCAAACTCTACTTGTCTAACATCTGCTTGTTCACATAATCTGTGAAATGAGATATAGCAGCCTGGTCTTTTCCAACCTTAATGATTCTATTATTCTATGATTTCCGTATGCATTTTATCCTCAGATTTCAGCAAAAAGTTTAAGCACTCATGAATCAAAATCTTGCATTAAAACTATTTAAATTACTTTGTGGACAAATAAGCTTATTATTACATAGAGGGGTTTTTTTACATGATTTCAGCAGTGGTACTTGGGGCTTAGTTATCTCATCTTAATTTAATCAAAACATATAGTAAAGAAAAAAAATGAATTAAATATATGGCAAAGAAAAAATGAAACACAGCATCCAATTAGAATATTTTTAAAACAAAATAATTTCAAAAGCTTTCCTGATTTGGGCCTGTGTACATGAAGATACACTGAAGAAAAAAAAACTTAAAACAGAAATGCACAGACAAATAATCCAGTAGCTATTAATGTTTGCAACGTATAAAAAAATAAGAAAAAATTCCTAAGACTATGTGTACTGTGTTATTTCTTTATTTAAGAAGTGTATTTTAATGGCAGAGATATCTTAACATATGCTGAAAAAAACACTGGAATGCATAATATGAGAACTTCAATGAAACTGTCAAGGAAGGATGGTTATGAACTTATATCTATTAATAGTCACAAGGATAACCTGCTGCTATAGGTAGAGAGGCAATTCTTGGTCATTTAAAGGACAAGGAATTATAGCCCTAAAGAGAATGTTATATATTCTGGCAGTTTATAAGGTTCAATAGAAAACAATTAAGTTTGTCCTGGAAAAAATTAGTTTAATTCCACGTCTTCATGAGATCATAATTTTAACTTTATGATATAGATGCTTATTATTACTGTGGTCCTTGTGATTATTGTGGTACAAACTGATTATTGAGGTCCAAAGGGAAAAAGTTCTGTATCAGTTGCCTAAAACAAAGTGTTACCCCAGGGTGACTACTGGCTATTTTTTTCTAGCAGTATTCAAGTCTCCAGTTGTCTTATGACAGTTGTATACCAAGTAGCAGAGAAACATAACATGTGCAGGGACAAACTTCTTAATATAGAGATATGCTAGGGGAATGAACCTAAATAGAATACTAACACAGCAGGAGCAAAAAAAAAAAAAAAGCAGTAGCTTTTGTCAACAATTAAGGGAATTCATCTTCTGAGAACTCTATACACAAGAAATTAAAAGGATTTACTCAAAACAAAAGAAGGCAAAATAAAACAGAGCAAGATTTGTACAACTCGGAATGTATATACCTTGTATCTTTTGAGTTTTTCAGTTTATAGAGTTATGCCTGTTATTTCTCTAGATGTTCCTATCCCAAGAAGCCTAGCTGCTATGTATATGCATAATATTTAAGAAATTTCAAATTTTATTTTGAATTGTGTCTTCTTATACTTTCCTTCTTTCCTAGTGGCAACTTCTACTGATTTTTTTGTTGTTTTGAATACTGTGTTTTTCAGCTTATCAAAGCTTTATCACATCCTTCATCACAATTATATTTTTCTCCTTCTGCCCTCCTGTCTTGTCCATTATTTTTATTAATTACAATGAAAATTATCTACAAACACATGTTAGAGAGCTGACCCTGCTCTCAAATGTTTTCAAACCACACTCTCCCCCTAGCCGCACTCAAGGTTTCTCTAAAAAAATTCTTTGGCACATGTCTAAGTCAGGAGAAAAGGAAAATTGGACCTGCTTAGACTGAACAAGCGCATCTTCTATACCAAGTGAACTGCTGAGTACAAAAATAACAATTAGGAAGCATAAACTATTCTCTGTCTGGTAAAGGAACACAAGCCATCATCACCTGTGTTCCAAGTGGTGACATTTTGTTAGTGCTATATAGTCATGCGCCACTACATGAAGGAACATTTCCGTGCAGCATGTCACCCACAGCAGCCTGGAAGACACAGCAAGTGCTGAAAGAATGGGATCAACAATAACATATACATTTTCTCATACTGGCATATTACCCACAGGCACTACCAAAATAATGACAAATTTTCATGCTGAGATTTATGTAGCAAGTTAGCTAGCAGCATGTTTTTGAGGTAAGCTGAAAGCTTGGGTCTGCACTGCATTCTACAGTATGCAGAATATTCCAGTACTGCCCAATAAAGCCAGTACTCTGATACTGATTTCGCACAATCTTTCTTGTGATTTTTCTTCCTCTATATGAAATGGCAAAACCACATATATTTAAAAAAACAGATCAGATTAAAGCAATGGAAAGCAAAACATGGTAAAATTACCTCTCTTTTAGGTATAATTACAAATGGGAGTTTGAGAATTCGAAAGTTTAAAAGGGAAAGAATTCCTTTCTTTGCCCTGAAGGGGAAGAACTGGAATAAATGTAAATAATTATTTTTTTTTTGCAGAATTAATCTACATTTTCAGTAAAGCATTTCTAGACAGTCTTTTAACAAATACATTTATACTGTTTATTGTGAATACCTTCAATGGAACAAATACTTCCCTCTCCTTCCCTCTCGCTCCCTCCCCCTCAAAAAATAGTAGTCAGATGAGCCCCTATTAGGCAGCACAAGGCTCTTGAGGGCGGGCTAGGTTGTCAAATAAGTGCTTCCATCCCTCTGAGAAGACAGTCTCCTAGTCACTGGCTTTTCTTGGTTACACTCAATGTTACCTGGGGAGCAGATTCATCACCTTAACTTTGGCTTTAACATCTCTCAAGCCAAAGTGAACTTGTCAATACTATCCTGGAAAAGGTCTAAATTTGAATGAGACACCATGGCTACCTTCATCCACCAGATGCATCTTCAAGTGCCCATCAAGCCTCTCTATCCTTTCTCTTCCTCAGCTGGACAGGAGAAGAAAAAATATAATAGAATGCTCATGGGTTAAGATAAGGACATGGGGATACCCACTTAGAGGGCGAGGAATAGGCTGTGGGTGTTATCTACCTAGATTTCAGTAAAGTCTTAGACACCATTTCCCATAGAATTCTTCTGGAAAAAAATCCAGCTGATTATGGCTCAGATAGGCATTCTCTTCGCTGGTAAAGAAAACTGTCTAGGTGGCTGGGCCTAAGTGTTGTGGTGAACGGAATTACATCAAGCTGGCAGCCACTAACAAGTGGTGTTCCCCAGGGTTCAGTGTTGAAATGGCATCATCTAAGCCAATGAGAATCAAATTGTGATTCACTATTTTGCCTAAAGGATATAAATCTTGGAACAGAAGTTGTCTGTGTATTCTAAAGCTATAACCATCTAATTTTTAAGAGAAAAAAATTGCTGTCTTTTGCAATATCAGCATTGAGGTTTTTTACAGCTACCATTTTTTGTAAGTCCAGATAAATAAGTAAACCAATACCTTAACAAAATAATAAATAAGAAATACGGTCAGGTCATATTTTGCTGTTCAAATAATAAGCAGTAATGTTCTAAAATAGCCTATTAATTTTCTCAAATAACTTCCCCAGGGCTCCAACTTCTGCTATGTATGCAGCAACTTAAGAAGTACTTTCCTGAAAAAAAATCAAAAATGCAATAGTATTTTAAAGAAAATTCTTAATAAACATCTGTGATAGTTCATTTATATTCCTAGTACTCTGATATGAAAGATACACTCTTCTGACTTGAAAAGCATAGCGTGACTCAAATCAGTCAAATGCAAACTCCTCATTATCTACAGCTTTAGTATTTCCTTAAATAAACTGCTTGAATTTTTTTTCTTTCTCTTTCAATGATCATCTCAGCAATGCTAATCCTTAAACAATTATTCAGTATTTAGGTAAATAATATTAAAGAAGACAAATACTGCCATCAAAATGCAAGCTTTTCCAGGCTTTAACCTTGCACTATGCAATTTCACTGTTCTCAAGTTGAAGGACCATTCAGAGGAAGAACAAATACCTCATACAAAGGATTACATTCAAAAAAACCTACCTGAGTAGCAAGCTATGGGTAATAGATTGTCAATAAAATACGTGTTTTGGAATATTCTTCCTCTTCTTTCTGGAGACAGTTTTTAAGACTACAAATTGTTCAAAGAAGGACTATGACTCATTTCTATTTTAGTCAGCTAACCAATTTAACTTTACTAAACTAAATACATAGAACTGACAGTGCAGGAGAGAAATGCTCATCTACAAACTTGTAAAATAAAGTTTTGGTCTGCAATAGTGAAAGCATTACTATAAAAACTCACTATGTCTTCTGCACAAGATTCTTAGTTCTCCTACTCCAGATGTGATTTGCCAACCAGAATTAATTAATCTGAAAGAAATATTAAATGTGCATTTAGGAAAGAAAAATGTTCTCTTTCAGATACTTAGAAAAAGTGGTAACTTCCCAACAGCATACAGTTTTTGTAATGACAGTATTAAGTGAGTAAATATTAATATGAAATCAAATATTTATAGTTAATGAAACAGCATTTGGAATATAGATAATCCAGTCAGTGGATGGAGATAGATTGTCCTTTCATTTGAGACAAATGATTTTCACAGATTATGATACTGAGCACTTGTCATGTCTTTTTGTATCTATATAAATACATACATTAAACTGATAAATATGATGAAATTCTACTATTTTAAAACTTTGCTTTTCTTGACAGTAATAAAAAACCCAATCTGTTCAGAAGGTGTAAATAGTATCCTAAACTATTCCAGCAGACATATTCAGTGATCTTTTCCTTCTTTTCCCTCTCTTTGGAAAGTGGCCCAAAGTAGATATTTTTCTTTCTTGTCATGTATCCTTAATGTTTTTGCTATACATTTCTTAAAAGTCTTACCTTGTTCCTCATTTTAATTGGTAAGCCAAACAGAAAAAAAATGGCTTTTGGACAAAGTTCAGCAAATGCAGACATTTGCTTTTTACTAGTAAAATGCTCCATGTTATCTAGGTTGCTATAGATAGATTTTTGTTTTCTGATTCCTTAAGTTTTCCCATGCTAAATGCTCATCAGAGGAATTATTTTGTAAGTCTCTTTGTTCATTTCTTGTCAGGCAATTTATTAGTCCTGTGAGTAGTCTACTGGTAATTAGTGCTTAGAAGAAAATCTATAGACACTAACTGGATTCAGTTTGTATGGAAAAAAGCTATAGCTATGTTATATGAGTCATAGATAAAGGTAAATACAAACTAATTTACTATGAGCTTTGTTTCCTTGTTAAGTGATCACTGTATAAAACACATTTGGACTTCTCAATATACTGTTAACTGACTCAAGCAGGCTAAGAAGATGTCAAGAGAGACAGGAAACTGATGGAGGAGGGGACAGTGGTGAAAAGAAATTAGATATCTTCCTTAACCACCAGTCCTGAAAGGACCAAGCTCCTACAAGCTGCAATAGAGAAAAGGCTTGAATTTTGTCCTGTTAAAGATTTGTGTTTTATTTGAACTGTTATTTACAAATGGAAAGACAGGTGAGCTTAAACAGGGAAAAAATACAGTCACTTACGTAGGATAAAACATATTAGAACTTTATGTGTAATTTTCACATTCATAAAGTCAGTGATCTAACTGTTCCACTTTAAACCACATCCCCCCATCACTTCTGGTATCAATTATTTTCTCCAGGTTTTTCGCCATGGGACCATTTATTTCCTTGGTATTTTTGTTGTTACGATACATTACTTTACAGTTTCTAAACCGAATCTTCCTTTCTTGTCAACCCATTATTTTACAGTCCTGATACGTATTCTTGTCCTCAGTGCTTTTCCCAAATCTGGTATCATTTACAAACTTAATTGTCTTGCTGTCTCCTCCCTCTCCCACTCCATTAACAGAGCTGTTAAACTCATCTGCCTCATCTTGGCATATTCATCATCTGTTTCCAGCCATCTTCTCACCTTGCATGTGAGAATGATTCAACCTCGTCCATGTGATCCTGGATCTCAGTTCTCCCTGCACTGTGTGCAAGCCACAGCTGCTTGACTGCCGCTGCTGCAAAGTGCAGCCAGTGGGCCAGCAGAGGATAAGGCAGATAGGTAGTGTAAGATTATCCGTAACACAGCAGTCTGCTACTGCACTAGCTGTGTGACTGGATCTCTACAACTACTGACAGGGCCACCACAACCCTCCTTGTACTGTAGCAGACTGATTCTAACTTGGACTGTATGCCAAGAATGGAGATATTTTATTTTCAGTCTGTGAGCCCTGAGTAGTCGCTTTACTAGAGAGAAGAGTGTGGGTGTCATATAACAATTTTACAGCTTATATCCAGCCCACAGCATTTTATCTAGAATATGTCTAAGCAAGAATCATAACTGTAAGAAGAAAAGACATTTGTAAACAAATAATAAGCTATTTTCATCCAGCAGGCATTGTTGCACCAGTTAGAGTGAAACTGAACTTACTGCCAGTAGATGAGGCCATTCTTACCTCATTTACCTTTAAAGAAACTTAAAATAAAGCACAAAATTATATCAAAATGTCATTATGTCTCTCCATAGTAATTACAAAGTAAGAAAGGAGTAGTATCAGTTAAACCTGAAGGATTTTAAAATATCTTTCACTAAAACTTCCCTAAGCTTTTTTTATTTAGTAATAAGGGGCAGGCTAAAGTGTTTCTAGCTTTCACTCAAAATTTTTTTTTTGTACTCTAGCACTTACTGAAGATAATTAAAGGAATTCCACAAAAGATTTGGAATGGGCAATACTGAAGTTATTTTTGCTGTGGGAAGTTAGGAAATCTGATTAATTGCATATCTTCATGTAATTATATTGTTAGCCATGAGGGAAAAGGTTGGTGCCATAGATTAAAATGTCTTTACATTATTAAAATGTTGCTTAAAATCTTCACTTTCCTGGGGAGACCTAAATAATGCAGAATTTCCTAATAGCTTTTAAATCTTGTGACTTTGAATATAGTTTGCTGATGACATAAAACTCTTAAGCTAGAATTTTGAGATTCAGGTCCTCCTTTTTAGATTCACTGGATTTAATACCTCTAAAAGTTAAAAATAGAGTCTTATTGGATTGTTGGGTTTTTTTTAATGCTACTCACAATGGTTCTAAGCAGGTGCACCACAGAGAAGAGACATGAAGCATTCTCCAAAAGTATTTCTTCCACTTGTGTGGCTGTGCAATATTTCTAATATGGAACCATATTTCTAATAATTCATACAGGTATTCATTAAATATTGCTAAACATTGACAATCATTAAAGCAGCACCTCAGTAAATTTTCTTTAGTGGCTCTTAGAACTCAGCTACCTAAAGAATAGAAATCTTCTGCCTTCTAAGAGGCAGTTTCCACACTGATGTGGAAAATGACTAATGAGTAACAGTATGTGATAAAATTGTTTCGATCTTTTTACTCATAATGATGATAAAGCACCCTCTGATGTCACGGTTTATTTTATCATTGAAGGACGAACTTCATTTCTTAGCAGTTCAGGAAATACAGAGCTGCATTTTAGCATCTACCAAACCTGGAAATAAACCTTGTTAAACATTTCTTTTTCCCACTAATAATAGAAGTGAATTCATAATAGAGATGTAAATGTACTGTTTCATTGCTTGACACTGAGCACTTTATTCCCTTACAGAGGAGCAGAATATGTGGAAATAATTGGCCTTTCTTGAATTCAATAATATTGTCGCAAGTCATCTGTGTTCATAGTCATTGTATGATGCTGTACCTAGATGCGTGTGATGTCTAGTTTAGACTCTCTGCTCTTAAGCTGCAAATTCTGCAACTGAACAGGTCTATGTGAGTGCAAACCTAACACACTCTTATCTGGCCTATTGTGAGCATGGTAGACCAATGCCGATCTTCTATACTGACTTCTAAAAATGTTTACAATGATCTTTATGTACTTAACATTTTAGATACTAAAGTCTGCACACAGGAAGAGCTTTCAGTTTACAGACAGTGCTGGAAGCTTTTTCACAGACCTGCCTTTTTGTTTTCTTCCCAAGACCCCCTTTATTTTAATCTCTTCTCATCAGTTCTTATGCAGACACACATGCACACCTATTACTTAAATTCAGTGTTGGATGAAACAGCACCAGATTCTTTCCTGAGTGTGAGGAAAATACAGATTGGTTCAGATAATGTGAATTTTCAGGTAAGTGACATATAGATAATTGCAATTATGCTCTAATTATGTGACAGTTTCCTCTTTAATGTTTTATCTGCTCAAAGTCAAGAATCTTTGCTTTTTTTTTCTCTTTTTATCTTCTCAGCAGTTGTATTCATGGCATGAAGTCAGACTAGACAGACGTTTTCCTAATATAGAAATATTTCATCATTTCTTTTCATTCTACTACAGTTTAAATAATTACATCTAATCTGTAGTATGCAGGGCTACATAAAGACTCAATATTTTTATCTTAAAAATTACTGGATTAATGAAATCTTTATTAAAGTAAGAAACATTATCTCTCCCTGAGAACGAAGTTTGATAATACATTTTTCAAGGTAATATAAACTACATAGTGAAAACACAGTGACAAAAAAAAATCAGTATTTTTGTCCCATTTAAGTTGAATACAGAAGTAAAATGCTTAATTGGTTTAATTTCATAATCTTTTTCTGTAAAGGATCATGAACCTTACACCCAAATGTGAAAGCAGAAATGTTTGCATGGAAATCACTAAGAAATTTCTTTAGGTCATTTTTTTGAAGGCATCATTGTGACATTGCAAAGTCAAATTTATGTATATAACAGGTATCTATCAGGCACCTACTTAAGACTTTTGACACAACTAGAAACGAAATGTTCCTCATTATTTCCTTTTTTGCTTTTCTTTTTGCTTTTTTTTAATTGAACATACTTAAAGACATGTTAAGTTTCCACCTATTCAGTTGCATGTTGATAAAAAGACACAAAGACACTCCATTGTAATCTTTCACTAGTTTTAATTAATATTGTGGTTTTCTAACAGTCTTGCAGGAGAATCTCTGAGAATCTCCTTTTGTTTTATTGAATAAGTCAAAGAAAAGAAGTGGAAAATTAATTACAAAGATCAACAAGAAGTTTTGAAAAACTCGTAAGAGTTTGCTGAGCTATGAAGCTCAGACTAAGGAAGACCTTTATAGAAATTTTGCATAAGTATAAAAAAGTTAAATGGACGTCATTAGAAGTCCAGATAACAGGAAGCTGGTGCTTATTGGTGTTGCAAGCATTCTGTTTAGAACTCTTTATGAAGCATTTTAATGTGATCTCCTGAGATTTACAGCTTTTTAAAAAAATAATAAATAAATTCTGCAGCCTACAGATAGAGACACTGCAGGACTAGTTTAATTTTCTTGCCTAATGAAATGGGCCTTGAAATTAAAGCATATACATATTTTATAGTATAATAAACAATCCCAGTTCTAGATATTAAAACTCACAGCTCACAGTCTTTTCATGCAGAAAACAGAACTTCTTTAAAACATGTTCCCTCTATTTAAAGTCTTATTCAAATATTGAATGCATATAAAATATAATAAGCCCATTAAATTTGCTGGGTAGAGCTTTAAGAGACACCAGTTACAGGGTATTAAGTAATGTCCATGAATTCTTCTATAATAGGTAAATATCTACTATAATATCTCTACATAACTACATGTTTAGCAGCAGCTGAAAACACAAGGATATCAAATATAACATTTTTATCTTTATAGGCTTTTTAGCATTTCTCTCAGCAATTTTCTGTTATGAGATTACTCATTCTGAAGTGCTATACCTACAAAGGTAATAGTGAGAGTGCTCCTAGTCCTGATAGTTATGTAACATAAAAGGCTAAATGTACCTAGATGAATTACAGAACAGCCAAATTTTTTAAGCAAATGGCAGCTGTTAAGTACATGCAAGTTTGGTGTAGTATGGCCAGCCATCAATAAAAGAGGGTTTATCTATTAATTTTGAGAGACTTCACCCATGAACATAATTTTATGGACTTATGAATAATGATATGGGAAGTGTTTAGAAAAATAAACTAGAAGTGCCTTAGAAGTAAAGAATAACATATAATGTAGTTATCATGTGCATTGGTTTGTATCATAAATAAAAAGAAATTAACATGAATAATGTGTAAGCTTTAGCATGACACGAACGATGTTTGCAGGTTTCTAGTAGCTTTCATTTTCAAAAACAAATGAGCAGATTTAAATTTAGAAGAATATCAGCTTATCTTGTGATCTGGTGATCTCGGTTTTTTTTGAGATGGCACAGAAATTTTTCACAGTATCTATGTGTTAAGCCCTTGTGGGTCTCAGTTGGCAGCACTCCAGCTTCGTGGGGAAAATTGCCCAAGATAATGTGAAATTGTCATTATTTCCTTTTCTGTTATTTTTAGAACAATTCATCACTCTACTTGTCTTATAGTTCTGATCCCTTCTCCGTATTTTTCCAGTTGTTTCCCTCTGCAGAGGCAAGAGCACAATTCACATTGAGGTATTTAGGCAAAATAAATCATAAAATCGCGTGACTAGATTGTCCAAAGGGAATCTGCCAGCCTTTGGTAAATTAGGGAGATTATCCCAATTACAATCTTTGAAATGTAGATGGGCTGTTGTTCTATTTCCTTACTTTTTTTTGTGGGAGGTGTTGGGTTTTTTTGAATGACTGATGCAGAGCATAAAGCTGGCCAAATAAGCTTGTCAAATAACACCAAATATAGCTTGCATTTTGTCCATAAAAGGGATTTATTTGATATCAGATGTTCATAGAATGTTGCAGCTAGTAAAGACCTCCTAGTCACTTAAGTAGCAGCTTGTTTCCAAATCTTGTGTGATGATTAGTTCTGTTGAAAAATTATCAGTCTAGTGAGATTCTGTAAGGGATTAAAATGCATCATCTGTTGACATGAATTTATCTTCCTGTTTCTGGAAAAGATGAGTTCTTATAATAAATTGTTTTGAACCTCTCAGAACAGGAACCTGAACTACATAATAAGCATGTTTGGTTAATATTTGTTTAATAATAACAGTATTATACCTTGACAGTATTGGAGGAAAGGAGGTTTTAACTCCTTTTTTACCTCTTGGTACTATTTTTTACCACCTCGTTCCTTATCCTAGCAGCTTGGACTGAACCCAGAGCCCAGATTTCAATGTATGGAGAGCTCTTCATCCCTGTGCAGGTGGTGTGTCTTTGGCAAACCTGATAACATAGATATTAAGAACAGGTGACCAAAGCCATCAGAAATGACCCAGACAAGACTTGCTGAGAAATTGGACTCACAGAGAGCATGAGGTATGGTGCTTTACATCTTGGCACAGCACCTGCCCACCCCTCCCATGCTTCCTCACCATGTTGTCCAGCCCCACATTTCTACCACCATCCCAATTTTGGCCTTGCTCCAACTTTTTCCCTTTTCTCTTCTATGGTCCTTGTGGTTTCGTAGGATGATCATCACACATTCATAGCTTTGAAAGTGTTCATACCACCAGTCCCGATAATGCTGTAGCTCCATTTCATTTCCAAAGCACATGAAAAATAAGGTCAGTTTCTCTGGCAAACGTGCCCTGATTATTCTGTATGTGACCTTTCCTTACCAAACCTAGGCACAAAAGGTGCTTTCATTCTCTCCAGGTTAACATTCAACAGCTAGATCTTGAAAAGTATCAGATTTTCAGTGGCTCTTCCTTTTTCCACATTTGCTATGTTGCACCCTAGAAGACACGAATCATATTCTAAAGTACATCTCTCTCTCCATGCACCACATGGGAAATTTAAGCATTACCTCAGGCTACTCCAATCTTCAACATCAAGTGGCAACAGAAAACTGCCTTCTTAAGTCTGCCTACTGAGTCATCACCCACAAGGCAGTCACATTGCCACTGTGGCATCTGCTTTTACTTCCTAAGATGAAGAATTACTTTCTTCTATCAATGACAGCTGCACGTCCCTTTCACTGAAAGCCTGAAACAAAGTCTGATTTTGATTAATATCTGCTGCACTACCACAACCTTACAAACAAGTAGTAGTTGCTTAATTATAAAAATGGCTGCCAGACAAGTTTGTTTGATGTCCAACATCCTTGCCGCAAAGTCTTAGTATTCTTCTGGTGTGTTCTCTGAGACCTGGAAAAGTGTTCTTTTTTTTTTTTTTCCTTTTTCTCATATACAGGAAACCTGCATAGGAAAAAGCACACAAATGTGCAATATATTGACAAGACTTAAGAGTTCAGCTGTTTCTCCTTTATCCCCCCTATCTACATATATCAGCTGACTCATGCTGTTTTCTGTTTCTTAATATTTTCCCATAATGTTAATATTTTATCTAATATCAATGACTTAAATATAAAAGGAAATAAATACATAAGAAAAATAATATGTCAAAATGCTTTTATACTTGGTAACTCAAAACAAACACAGTTTCATTAATGCCACCAATACACTGGTTCACTATTACACTTTGTTTCCTTATTGGATGTCCTTTGAAATTCTCTTCAGTCATTATGTTCTGCACCTTCTCTTTTTACTGGATCTGGGATTATTCCTGTTGGGATACAAGAGTCTTCTGGTCTTAGGCTAAATGTCTGGACAATGGACTAATCATCATTCCTGTGGATGTAACATCCTATATGTGGATGCATAAGATTCACATACAGCCCTGAAAGTTCTCAATTTGTGTATATCTGTGACATCACTGTGTTCTGAAGAATAATTATAATGCATGTTAAGGATAAAAATTTAATGTGGAAAGGCCTCATTTTTCATCCAGCAGGTGTTCCATTGGCAAGAATAACAAAGGCAGACCTGCTTTATTCAGCCCAGTTGTTCCTGGGTTCTTACTTTAATATTAATTTCACATGAGAGATATTACCTGTTTGCTGCAAAACTGTTTCTTCTTTAGGAATCACCCTTTTTAAAAGGCTATACCTTTTGCTGTTATACCTTCTTTACATCTTAGGTTTTCTCCCTTGCCAAGAATACCTGTTGTCCCAGTTTAGCATACACCCACCGCAGCCCTGGCTAGGTCAGTCAGTAAAACTGGGAGGCCTTCGGTTCCAATTCCAACCCCCACAAGAAAGCAAAAGGGCAATGGGAGAGCAAGAGAGACTTGGAAACTAATGCTAAAACAGCTTTAGTGCAACAATAATAATAAAAGGAATATAATAATATTAAGAAGAATATATATACTAAAACACAGTTCAGATTCTCCCAATAACCATACGTCAACACATATTAAAAACAGCAACAATTAATTTATCTTATGATATAAAAGAATAAGTATTTTTAATCATCTCCAATTTCATATTCACACAAATAGATTTATACAGCTTTTTAAGCAATAACACCTTCAGGACTATGTCTTGATTTTTCCACATTACATTTTAGTAATCCTGTGATACGTTAGAAAATTTATGAAAAGCTCTGGTGGGACATGAAAAGTTAAAATTATCGCAACAGTTGGATGATATGATATATGATATGATATGATATGATATGATATGATATGATATGATATGATATGATATGATATGATATGATATGAAAATCTTGGAATTGCTAAAGAACTTGCTAATAGCTAATCTTTACTACAATTTAGGAAAAAAAGCTATGTGATGTAGCAATAGGGTTTAAACAGAAAGTACTTTCTACTCCCATAGCTTCTAAGCTAGCAGTGCTATCCAGACATGAAAGAATATGGAAGTGCAATGGCAATATGTTGGTAGCTGGTGCTTCATCATTTCAATTTTTCCAACTGAGAATGAAAGTTCTTGTGAAAGGTATGGCTTCTGTTAGACGATTGCTTCTGCAAGGAATTCAATAACCAGTGGCAGTCCAAAAGCAGAGCTTCCAGTGATATGGATGACAGGAAAGATGAAGTGTCTATAGTTAAAGATAGAAAGGGAAGAAACACCGTTTCACAGTAAAGGTAGTTCAGCATTATTAAAGTTTACTGAATGAATCAATTAAGTTTCATTCATAGCTACATGTCATCAGTTTAATAAGTTCATCATCAGCTGCCAAACATCAAGTCTGGCCAGGGCATGACCAATGTATCACATTGCTAAGCAGGAAGTTAACGAAACTCAATGGCAGGAAGGAATTGTCCACTCCTCAGCTGTAAGCAACTTAATGAGAACTCTTGATCTTAACTGTTTTCAGTATCACCCATAATTACTTAAGCAACATACAATAAGATTTGGCAAAATAAACAGATGGGTGATATGAAGGTACGTATCGCACATTAATCATTTATTTCCAGAAAAAAAATGTTTTAAAGTGCAAATAGGTGATTTAAACTCATTTGTTTCACTTTGCCTGAAATAATCATGCAGCTATAGCTAAGATATCTTGAGGGAGCTTTAGACTATGTAAACATTTCTGTGTGATACTTCTAATCTTCAGATGAGAATCCCAGTTTGTTTTCTTTGTGTGCAGATAGCATAAAATTCTGGTTAAATTTCTCAACTAATATTCACTCCATTTCCTATGCTGAACTGTTTTAATCACATTTTACTTTATCTTGAAAACACATTAGGCTAAATATGAATGCAAGATTAGAACCATCTCTGAGGCAACTTATTATATTTGAAAGATACTCTGAAATCTGATGTCTGTTCATATGTGTGGCTCTAGTAAAAAACAATGAGATTGGGGTTGCAATTAACATAATGCTGGATATACTTTTATAGGCAACATTTCTTAAGGAAGACTATGCTGCACATTCATCTTGTTTGGACAAGTAACAGGAAGCAAGTGATAAAAATACAAGGTTCTTGTCAAAAGACTGAAAATAGAGGGTGGAAAAACAGAGATAAAAAAATAAGCAGCAAGTGATAATTCCAGAGGAGAAAGGTAATGTTATGTTGGCAAGGCTATAAAAAGTGTTAAGACACTAGAGGCAGAGAAGGATAGGATCCTTTACCACTCTTAAAAGACAAAGACTTAAAATAGAGGAACAATTAAACGCACTGGAGGAAAGTAGACAAGGATATAAAATGAGTAATTTTACACCCAGAAAGTTGATTAGGATGTCAAACTAAAAATGCAATGAAATCTCAGTCAAGTGCAAGGAAGATCGTCACCACCTTGATGGAAGGGAAGACAGAATAAAACTGTACTGAGCCAGGGACAGGCTTGCAAAGGAAGGCAAAACAGTAATTTCAGGTAGTCTAATTAATGAAGAGAAGGGAAATGACAGCATGGTATTTGAAGGACAGAGAGAATCAAAGGGAAGGGCTACTGTGAAAGTCAGGAAGGTAAAGAAAAAATGAAGGAAGGATAGAAAAGGAAATGACGGGGAAGATAACAATACTGACCAATATTATTTTAACAGTGGATTCTTGGCTGAATGATTTATTTTTATCTTCCACTATCAATTTTACAATTTATCTCAGCTACACTTTATGTTTTTTTTCAATACTTTTCATCTTCAGAAGTTAGTGGAGTTAGAAAAGTAAGGTTAGATAGCGATAACATGATAAAAATTTCTGTGTACTGGGATAGTTTGCCTTCCAGAAATTTCAAAATTAAAAAGTCTGAGTCTCTATTTTCCCTTTACATACCTGGGAGATGTGCTAGTGAATATAAACCAGAAATGAGTAAGTGTCTGAAAATGTGAAAACAGGTACAAAAATGTGGAAGAATAAATAACACGAATAGTCCTAGATTTGATGGGTCAACACAACATATGTATTGATTATGTACTTACGTTTCTCATACATCCAAATTAATAAACTTCTAAACAAAACAAGTTTCTATTTATTTATGCATGATGATTTCCACTTAAAAGGATCAAATATGATGATTTTGGCCCCAAGTAGATTTGAGAAAATGGACACAGCCAAGATAACTATGCTCCATGAATCAGTGAGTGGCTTTTGAGAGGATGAAATACCTTATCTATTCATAAGACAACCTGTCAATAAATCCAACATACACTTATTTCTTATCAGTCCAAGCTAGAAGAATTTGCTCCGAAAACCAGGTCAGATTATTTTTTTCTCTTTATTTTCAGTTCCTGAAAATATTAAATGATTACTACTTCTTTTACTCTGTATATTTATAATTTTTCTCCCCTGTGATTCTTATTTCTCCATATGTTGCTCCTTTCTGCCTTAGTTTGAAGGGTGTTCCTACTGTTTACTTGCACCCTTTAAATGTTTGTTCTTTAGTTATTGTTTTTCCTCACTGTAAGGATCTGCTATTCTTCAAAATAAATCTTAATGTTTCACCACTGCTCTCAGGATTACCGAAGAAGACAACAAATTGCTAGGAGTTTGGGGTTGCTCTTTTCCCTACTATGGAAAAACACACTAGAACAAATAATCCTTTAGTAAAGGTCTTAGCCTGACTGCTTTGTCCTCTGTTGAAATTATGGATACAGTTAGGATATGGAAAGAGGACAGACACAGTATTTAACCTGATCATAAATAATAGTTCAATGAAGTTCAGTCGCTGCATAACGCACTCACACAAGCTTCCTGATGGGAAGAAAGAGTGAATAACAAAGCTCTTGGCAGGGCACTGGGAAGCTAACATATCTATGTGTATTTATCAATTTATCTATATAAGGTTCTTTTTATTTATTTATTTTTCCACAAATCTAAAAAAGAACATGTAGCACACAGGAATTTAGGTCAGAACCACCAGGATCAAATCACAAAACTAAAAAGAAATATTAGAGCTGTCTTTATAAGTCTCCTTACTTAAACAAGAACAAATGCTCAAGGAAATGTTAATACTTCTAAAGAAATTCATTAATGTGGAAAGTGTCCATAAGGAGAGTAAACACTAAAAATTAGCCGCTTTATAGAAGCATGATTTAATAAGATGCATGAGTCTTCTAAAACATTCTGACATGTCTTAGAATGGTTCCTGAGTACTTTGCCAAAAAAATTGTTATTCTAAATCATAAAGTAACATCAAGAATAAGCCCTTGCTTATCTGCATAGTATGCTTCCTAGTATATTTTTGAATCAAGAAAGCAGAGGAAAATACAAGTGCATTTTATCATCCTTTACTGCTAGATGCACCCAACAAGACTTCAGTCATGCTCTGGCTTTGTGATGTAAGTGAAACTTCTGTTAATGAACTTGCATGCTTCTAGAAATTTCTAGTTCATATCACATGGGAAGGAAGAATTTCCATTTCCTGACTTGATCCTCCTTGTGCTCTGTATTAACACTTTATAGGATGAGTTCACCTTCCTAAGATTCATTGTGAGCACAAGTTCATTCAGCCCACTGAATCACTCACGGTCTTGCACAAGCTGGTTTCAAATGTACAAGCAGGACAGGCATTTCACTATACTGCAGCTAGGTCTCTCTACAAACACTTTTTCCCAGGGTTGTCTGCCATCACAGGTATGGAAAACTTTTGTTTTCTTATGAAGGATAAAATGAGATTAATACATAAAACAATAAATAAATACTGGTTTTAAGTTGAAACATATAGAAGCCCAGGAAGAAAACCAGGTCACAGTGGGGACAACACTTAAGGATGGTCCAATAGTGACATATGCATTTTAATGAAGTTAAAGTATTCTGAGCTACTGTACCACGATAAAAAACAGAGCATCTAATAAATTTCTGATACTTTGGTCTAAGTTCTACCGAATATCTTTGATTAAGATACTGCATCTGAAGTAATTTTCAGCACAAGTTTTCATTTTGCAGTTGATAGTAAAAGTTAGAGGATAAATCTCTACATGAGTCTTGAAGCAGCAATGACTTCACTGGAATAAAAACTTGTCAAAAGTATTTTTGAAGTAGTATCATCTGGTTTAGTATTTTAACAGGAATTATAACAAAAATAGTGGGTTGCTTCTTTCATTTTCTTGTTATAGATAATGAGAAGCAATATTTTTAGGTCTTTCTTTTACTGTGTCTTCAAAATATGTATTTTGAGCAGAAATATGTTGCAAGCTCCTTAATATTTGTATGATAAGTTAAATTACATAATTTTAATTTCAATTTCATGTCTTGTCTGCCCTAGCTTAAAACTGCTAACAGCTGTTGAAAATGATAAAGCTAGTATTTTCTGTAGAAATAAGTATTGTAATTACAATCTTCCTTGGGGAAATATTAGGTTTTGTTTACTTGGTCTTCAGTCATGCCCAGGCTAAGACAGTGTGTTTTCAGCAATTGCAAATGAAAATAAACTTATCATACCACTGAAATGATTTGCATTTTTCAGCTTGGAATGCTAGGAATAAAATATATTTCTTTTCAATTCAGCACTGCAGTAAATGGCAGTTACCGCAGTAACTGGAAATCCCAGGAATCTCCCACAGAAATATGGTCACAGCCAATTACCAAAGTGATTATTACTGGTGGAAGACCTAACCATAAGACACATGAAATAGATCAGATTTCAAGCTTGTAGCTACATGTGGTGTTGTGATAGGGAAGGTGTATATTCTTTGACCCCATGTTTGATGCAGGCTGTATGCATCTTAACGAACAGTGTTAGAGTCAAAAATATGAAGGAAAATATGAGCTAGAAAGCTCTCATCTTTCAGAAAGTTTGAATAGATAATCAAGTTGAATAACATTTGTTGAAGTTGTAAGCTTCTTCCCTGCTATTTTAAACTGTATTCTCAAAAACCTAGAAATTCTAATAAGAGAGGTTAGATGATTCCTAGGCTCAAGTACACGATAACACATGCTCTCAAAACTGGAAATCCTCTAAAATATTCAACTCAGGACCAGAACAAATGTTAAGAGCTTGTGTAATCATAGAGTGTTAAACACAAAAATGTGGCTTTCTGTGATGGGGTAACAACATCATTGGACACAGGAAAAGCAATGGAATTCTGTAAAGCTTTTGACATGGTCCCCCACAACATCATTCTCTTTAAATCAGAGAGACATGGATTTGATGGGTGGACTGTTCAGTGGATAAGAAATTGATTGGATGGTCGTATTCAGAGTGTTGTGGTCAATGGCTCAAAATCCAGATGGAGATCCATGACAAGTGGTGTCCCTGAGGGGTTTGTATTGGGACTAGTGCTGTTTAGTATCTTCATCAACGATACAGATTGAATGCACTGCATCCGCAGATGAGACAAAGCTGAGCAGTGCAGCTGTCACACCAGAAGGACAGAATATTATCCAGAAGGATCTGGACAAACTGGAGAAGTGCACCTGTGTGAACCTCATAAGGTTCAACAAGGCCAAACACAAGGTCCTACACCTGTGTCAGGGTAATCTGCAGGACTCATTCTTGCTATTATTAATAAATATAGTATAGGGGATGACATGGTGTACTGTGTCTAGTTCTGGAATCCTCAACATATGAAGGATTTGGAACTCTTGAAATGGATCCAGAGGAGGTCTACAAAGACTATCACAGGAGTGGAGTCTCTCTACTATGAGGACAAGCTGAGAGAGTTGGGGTTGTTAAGCCTGGAGATAAGAAGGCTCTGAGGAGACCTTATAGTGACCTTCTAGTACCTGAAAGGTGCCTACAAGAAAGCTGGAGAGGGACTTTTTAAAGAGGTATGTAGTGGCAGGATGAGGGTGAATGGCTATAAATTGTAGAGGAGAAGATTTAGATGGGACAATTCTTG